>NC_137160.1:84971558-85571558 GCF_951394435.1 Stenella coeruleoalba | reverse complement strand
TCCCTTTGCTATACAGTAGGACCTTGTTGTTTATCCATTCTGTATAGAATAGTTTGCATCTGCTAATCCCAAACTCCCAATCCATCCCTCTCCCAACCCCTTGGCAACCACAAGTCTGTTCTCTATGTCTGTAAGTCTGTTTCTGTTTTGTAGATAAGTTCAGTTGTGTCATATTTTAGATTGCACACATATCAGTGATATCACATGGTATTTGTCTTTCACTCTGAGAAGAATTCATTTTAAGTGAGATAATTGTATTGTGGTTATTTTCAGGTGTCCTTAACTTGTAAGTCCTGAAAGTATGCTTATGTGTGTCCTTAGTCATAAACTGAGCCATATACTTATGATACATCAAATAACTATTCAGAAGATTTTCAGAGCTCATAAGAACCCATGGTCTCAGCTTATCACCAAGGTTTTACTTTCTGTGGGAAGACTTATGCTGACCTGACAACTATATTGGGAGTTTAACGCAATATTTCAATTCTCCTACCACCCAGACCGCAACCTTTAAGTGTTGAATCTAAACTTTGAGCTTCTCTTCTTCTTCAGAAACTGGTTCCTCCTTAAAGCCTTGAGCCACCATTTGGTTTCTGAACACACAGCACCCTAACATTTGCAGCAGGCTCAGACTCCCACGTCCAGCTTCCAAATGGGTTTTGGCCGTCGTGAGACCCCTTACAGAGAAGTCCTCTGAATGAAATAGATAAATGATTAAATGAGCCACTTCCCCGATCTGCGTGCATCCTCTTGCAGAGGTAAAAGGGAGAGATTAGCCACTGTCCGGGTTTCTCACCAGACAGCAGGCGGGAAATGGCCAAGAAGGTCCATTACTGTGAAGAGACCCTCTTGGTCACTTTTACCTGGAGAAGGCAGGGAGATACACTGAGTCTCCTGCAATCACGTGGTGGGTGGAATTATAACAACTTTACCCTCTGCCACACCTCGTTCCAAAATATCTACACTTGATAAGCTGAATCAGATGGTCATGAGGGTGAAAATGGGCAAGTGATGTGGGGAGTGCCGGCTCTCTGAGCGTCTCCACAGCGCGGCACTCCAGTCCCCCCTGAACCACATCCCTGCCCTGTTTCTTCCCACTTTCAAGCACATTTACTGGAATGGGGGTGGGGGGGAGACCAGGGATGGGATTTTAAGACAGATTACGGCTCACATTCCCTCTGCCTGGCAGTTCTAACCCATGCCCTTTAGCTCAAGGTATTTAATTAGCGTTCTGGGAACTTGGGCGAGATCTGTAGCAACAGAGGCATCTCAGGCATCCCTGCCGTCCTCCTCAGCAAACCGAAGGATGCCCAGAGTTAAACCGAACAAGGTTTTCCTGTGGCACTGGTTAATGATAAAATGCGAAGGGAATGCAACAGACGCTGCTGACTCGGTTTGTTCCGTGTTTTATTGGCGCAGAAGTCTCCCCTGTTTACTGCTGAGGAGCCGTATCTCAGCCATTGAGGACCTGCTCCCTGGTGAAGGTATTTTGGATGAACCTGGAGATTCAGATCCCCCGGATTCCTGTTAGTCTTCTTAGATTTTCTCGGCCAGTGTCCCTACATGAAAATACATGGTTCGGTAAGGTGTGTGTGTGTGTGTGTGTGTGTGTGTGTGTGTGTGTGTGTGTGTGTTACAGACAGAGATCAAGGGTTAGGAACACCAAGGCAGAGAGACAGACATACAGAAAGATTTAGGAAAATGAATTTCCCAAAATATTTTCTATGATTTTGTTTTTCCCTTATTTACTTCTGTTTTTAAAAGTCCGGTGTTTAAATGCAGCACCAGGGGCTTAGAGCCTGAGTGGGTGGAGGTCACTGCCTACCCCTCCTTATATGATTTTCATATAAAGAAATGAGTAATTTAAAGTTCAACCAGTGCATTTTCGTGGTTATAATTCCTCATCCCCTTGCAGTACCTGCATCCTAGGAGATAGCACGTAACCACTAAAATTTCTGTCATTTTGTTTTTTCCCCACCGTGATCTTGATGTCAGTTTTGGCTTCGACGGTTCCAGGCCTGAGATTTTCATTCTGGAAAGAAGGATCTCCGCACTAGTTTATGAACAGAATTTGGGGCCAAAGCTCTCTTCACTGGGTCGTGGGTATTGCACGTTTGTTGCATGCGAGCCTTACAGAGTAGTGTAGCATCTATTAGGTCGTGTCCATAACTTGGGGCAGACTCCTCATACAAAGAAATAAGGTACTTGATGTCACCGTTAAACTGGATCAAAATCTCACTCACCAATTTAGGAAAATATGTTTATTTCCAATGTGATTTAATCTTTACAGATACTCAGATCACACATCCTGTACTGGTTTTCTGGTGCTGTCGCAAATGGCCACAATCTTAGTGGCTTAAAATAACACAAGGTTATGATCTTACGGCTCCGTGGGTAACAGGTCCTACACGGGCCTCTCTGGGTTAAAAGCACGGTGCCAGAAGCCTGCATCACTTCTGGAGGTTCTAGGGGCGAATCTGTTTCCTTGCCTCTTCCAGGTGTTAGAAGTTTCCCACATCCCTGGGCTCATGATCCCTTCTTCTGTCTTTGAAGCCACGGCCAGCTGAAACTTTATCATATTGCATCTCTTGTCCACATTACTTAAATTCCTTTATGCTTATGAGAAGCCCACACACCGCAACTAGAGAAAGCTGGCGTGCAGCAATGAAGACCCAATGCAGCCAAAAAAAAAAAAAAGCAGTGGAGGTTTTTCTATGACTATTAAAAAATAATGTTTTTGTGTTTGCACACTTTATGTTTGCAAAACCACCCCTGACCTTTCCGACTAATCATGGAATCTTCACCATCGGAAATTAATGGTCTTAGAGTTTTACTGCTATAAAAATAATTCCTTTTAAATCACTCTAAACACGTCTTTTGTGAAGGTCTCATGAAGATGGTATAATCTCTGCTTTTTAGTTTTTCCTTTTTACATTTACATATAAGGATCCCTTTGGCTTTTGCAATACAAATGAATGAGTTATAGTAAGTTTGGTTGTAAAGTGAAATTCCTTATGTTGAATTCTGTTTCCCCATTGAGTGCCCCTTTATATGGACAGAAGGGTTACAAAGGGCTCTTTTCTTCAGCCCCGACAGCAATACAGGGATATAAACAAAGCCCCAGTGAAAGTTTATTCCTGGAACCCAGATTATGGTGCATGTAACGAGTCCCTTTCAAGGCAATATGAAAAGAGCCTGTCTCTTTATTCATAAAGGCTTGCCCGCATCCTAAATTGTTGCTGATGGGGAATAACTTCATTGACTAATATACTTCTAAAACAACTTAGTTATTTTGTGTTATAAAATAATGATAATCATTTATGGAAAACGTCAGATAAAAGTGAGGTCTTATATAAAATAATTGAATCCATTTTGTCAGACAAAAAATTTCAGAAGGCAGACGTTTTGTTTAACAGCTCATTTTGTAAGCTCCACAAAACAGTTCAAAACTTTTTGAGGTCCTCGATAAACATTTTTTGTGGTCATGAGTTATTTGGAAACCTCCAGTTAAAAAAAATAATCGAATGATCCATACTTTTTTATTTAAAAAAACGGATTTTTTAAAATAATTGACATAGACAGAACTGCACATATTTAATGTGTACAATTTGATGAATGTAAACATATGCAAACACCTGTGATACCATCACCACAATCAAGGTAACAGACATAATCAACACCTTGATGAGTTTCCTTTGTCCCCTTGTGTTTGTTTGTTTGGATCCATAACTTTTTTATTTGAATGTCTTCTTTGTCTGAAGTACACTATGTTTCTCCACAACACAGGGGAGGAAATTCTGTTCATCTCCGTAACAACATTACTCGGTAGCAGTGAGCACCTCTATTTTACACATAATGCACCTGACATATCAAAAGATTAAAAGAAGTGTCCAAAATCATTTGGCCAGTATCTGCTGAACAGGGACTCAAACAGAATCCTTTCAATTTGGTGGATTAGTTTCCACGTACGTCTTGCTGATTTTTCATGCCTTCTGATACATTTCCCAAATCAGAAACAGTATCCACAGCTGTGACTTTTGTCTAATTAAACCTGAGGATATTTGAGGCAAATATGCCTGAGTCAGTGTCTGACACATCTCCCTGGTGGGGAGTTCTAATTACTATTTGTTCTAGTTTTGAAAAAAATATATTATCCATGTCCAAGAATTGAAATTTTTCTGTAAGAGTGTAAAAGAGACAATTTGAATATTAGAATATATCAGGAGGAATACGCACAGACCCAGGAACACAAATTTTTAAAAAAGGAGTATGTATTTTGCTATTAAAATTGCCTGGGTGAAACCTAAATTGTGTTTAAAAATTTAAGATTAACCACTAAGCTAATATAAATAAAACATAATTTGAAACTAGTGGGGAAAATAAAATTGAATACAGAAAATGTGATGAAGCCATTAGAAATCAGAGAATAAGGAAAAGTAAATATACAATGAGCTTTGTGGCTCTAAGACCCCAGATCTTCTTACCGGGTAGTGTCTTTCAAACCACAGTCCACAGCACACTAGTGGTGTAAAATAAGTTAATGCATTGGGACCAACATTTATTTTTCAAATCACATAGAATATCCTAGGTTAGAATAGAATAGAACTGAATAGAATAGGATGTACTTGACAACATTGAAACTAGTAAGGATAAAAATAGTTTTGCGAGATTTTGTTTTAGTATGTGTGTGTATACATTTTTGTGCAGACATGTATTGCTCAAAGTATAAAATGTAGGGCTTCCCTGGTGGCGCAGTGGGTGAGAGTCCACCTGCCGATGCAGGGGACACGGGTTCGTGCCCCGGTCCGGGAGGATCCCACGTGCCGTGGAGCGGCTGGGCCCGTGAGCCATGGCTGCTGAGCCTGCGCGTCCGGAGCCTGTGCTCCGCAACGGGAGAGGCCACAACAGTGAGAGGCCCGCGTACCGCAAAAAAGAAAAGAAAAGAAAAGAAAAAGTATAAAATGTATTTCTTTAGTGAGTTGTGGCCAAAATATTTGAAATCCACCTCTTTAGAACTTATAATCGGGAATATTCATACTAAAAGCAAAGAAAACCTATGTATTGAGTGATGGTGATAACACAGGTTCTTACTGAATGTTAAAATAATAATAACAACAACCTATAATGATAATAGCAAATATATAAAATTCTCATGTACCAGATTTCTAAGTGCTCTACGTATCTTAGCATTGAATTCTACAACTCAACTCTGAGGGGTAAGTCTATTACTATCCCAGTTTTAGGGTCAAAAAAAAATCAGTAAAAAGAAGGTAGCAAGTTGGGAAAACAATTCAGAAACAGGCAGAGGGTCTGTTTTTCTTGTAATGTGGCTGTTCGTGCTGTCTCCTTGACAGTGTTTCCTTCTGTCCCAATGGAGACTGAAGGTTCACTCACTTTTTTTAGGTCTCATTTGTTTATTTTTAAAATTTTATTGGAGTGTAGTTGATTTACAATGTTGTGTTAGTTTCAGGTGTACAGCAAAGTGAATCAGTTATACATTAATCCACTCTTTTTCAGATTCTTTTCACATATAGGTCATTACAGAGTACTGAGTAGAGTTCCCTGTGCTATACAGTAGGTCCTTATTAGTTATCTATTTTATATACAGTAGTGTGTATATGTCATACCATAAAAAAGAATGAAATAATGCCATTTGCAGCAACATGGATGGACCTAGAGATTGTCATACTGAGTAGTGAAGTAATTCAGACAGAGAAAGACAAATATCATATGGTATCGCTTATATGTGGAATGAAAAAAAAGGGTACAAATGAACTTCTCTACAAAACAGAAATAGAATTACAGATACAGAAAACAAACTTATGGTTACCAGGGGGTAAGGGGAGGGAGGGATAAATTGGGAGATTGGGATTGAAATAGACACATCATCTCTCCCTTTTTTTTTTTTTGTTTTGCGGTACGCGGGCCTCTCACTGTTGTGGCCTCTCCCGTTGCGGAGCACAGGCTCCGGACGCGCAGGCTCAGCGGCCATGGCTCACGGGCCCAGCCGCTCCGCGGCATGTGGGATCTTCCCGGACCAGGGCACGAACCTGCGTCCCCTACATCGGCAGGCGGACTCTCAACCACCGCGCCACCAGGGAAGCCCTCATTTTTCACTTTTGAAAGTAGTGATGAGGAAGGACTAGGAATGACTTTAACAATCATACTAGCCTCTGATCCATTGGTGTTCTGCAGTTCTCAGTCACAGATATTAGACCTGAGACCAGCAAGGACAGTGTTTTCTGGTCATTAACAGTTCCAGTGCCGTCGTGGTAGCTTCTGGGAGCACCGGGTGGGAAAGAGTTTTCAAATGATAAGCAGACCTAATGGGAAGATGGAATCATGCAAGTGATTAGACATGTCTGCTCTGAGCACAGGTAGGAGAGAAGAGATACACATAGCATTCTTCCATTTTTCATTGGTTTAACAAACGTGTGTATCAAGGTCCCAGCCTGTGTCTGGCGTAGTGATGCTGTGATACACTGTGACCCAGAGGGACAAAGTCTCTGTCCTCATAAGGCTTATGTTCAAGTAGGAGAGGATGGTCAATAAAACAAATACCCAGACAAGTATGTAATAACCCCCAGAGGGTGACCGTGCTGTAAAGAAACATAAAGCAGAGGAAAGGTAGAGATGCCTGGAGAGGGAGTGGTCGCTATTTCAGTTAGGGTGGTCAGCAAAGTCTTTGTGAATGCAATATCGTTACCGAGTCCAAGCACGTACTGCTCGCCACACGACAGGCCAATAAATCGAGAGATGATGTGTTGAGGCGAGGAATAGCGACTTTATTCAGAAAACCAGCAGACCGAGAAGATGGTGGACTGGTGACCCAATGACCCATCTTCCCCGAGTTAGAATTCAGGCTTCTTTTATACTAAAAGGGAAGGGGGTGTGGCTAGTTGTTGAAAACTTATGGTGTCAGAATCCTTTGTTCTTGCAGCTGTCCAGCTGTCACCATGTTCCTATAAACCTCCAACAAGACAAATGTTATTCTCTGTTCTGCAACTTTTTATCTCTATGTGAATGGGAAAGTGTTATACCTTTAAAGGTCAGAGCCTTGAGAATGGGCTCTCCTGTGTATTTCAGGCTATAGGCAACATTTTTAACTTATAGCAAAAGCATTAGAATACAAAGGTCAAAGTAAAAGAAACGGATCCAATATGGAGTCAGATTTGTTCTTCACTATTACAATATTTTAGCAAAGACTTGAATGAAATGCAGGCGTGGGAGAAAAATATATTTCAGGCAGAGGGAAGATCGATCACAAATATCTTTAGAGTATCTGGCATAACACCATATAAATAAAACTTACCTCGCTCTGTTAATCATCTGCTTTTGTCTGAGTGAATTTGGGCTACAAGGCTGGACACTGGAATGCCAGCAGTAGTTATTTTGGGGGGATAAGATGGTGGGGGAAAGAGGAACATCTTTTATTTTCTTTACTGTGCATTTCAAAATTGTTAGAATCTTTTCCAAAAATCACATCAGACTCTATAATAAAAACATTACATTACTTACTTTATTTATGCATGACATACACTCAGACTTAATGCAATTGGTCTTGAGATTGGACGAACAGATATTCGTCTGACTAGTTTTCCTATCACCAATAGGAAAGCTTCCAAGCAATTTTTTTTTTTTTTAAGGAAAGGAAGCTATTGATTGTTTGCCAACTCAGACACTTGTGTTCCCACATTTCAGTGACCTGTGTGAAATTATTATACCCTGAATTCCTTGCTCCCTGGCTCTGATCTTCTGATGCAGTTGCCATGGAAACACATACAGATTCAGTAGATGTGCAGAAGTTCTAAGGTCTGAGATAAGAGAAATAAGACAGACAGCAAATGGACTGGCACAAATGATGCTTGCAGACTGGGTCCTCAGGTGTAAGGATTTTGTCCATCACTTTGGAGGAGGTGCCAGGTGAAGCCTCATTTAAGCCTCAGAAATTCTGAGTTAGCAGCTGCAAATCAGAGGATGAGAATCCATCCGGAAGGACCCATATTTTCTCCTTTGGACTCAAGTTCAAAGAAGACACAGTGCATGAGGGAGCTTAGTCCAGAGTCGACGTTAAGCGACCACAGTCCTCATAACCAGGGCCATGAAAAAGCACAGATGACTCTGGCTGGGTGGAACTGTGTTTGCTGGGAAATCCATACGAACTGGATACTTTGGTATTCCGATAACAAGAACTTTGAATCACGTATCATTTTGGTAAACCTGCCATAGAGCCAATCTCTGTTGATTGTTCCGTCTTCTAGGATCATTTTTCTATTTAAGTCTATCATTTCTTTTAAAAATTGATATTGATCTTTCCACCAGTAAAAGAGAGGAGTGTCATCATTTTCAGGGATAGTTAATAGTGCTTCAAAATGCTAGAATGAGAGAGTGGAGCAGTCTGATTACGTAGCGTCAGAGTGTTAAATCTCCTCTGAAAAAGAAGAGCTAATGCACAGGTATGGTTTTAGTGATGATTGAAATCTGAACTAATGAGCACTTGTAGGTTAATTCACATAATGAAAGGTCTTTAAGTATTAGGGACTCAAATCGATATTCGTTATCTATTTTATATTTAAATTCCTTTTAAAATTATTTTTTACCTTCTCCATTTTAAAAGAAATGATATAGGGGCAGAAGAGAAATAAATTTGCATTATTAAACCATTAGAATCTAGAATAAAGGAAGCTTAGTGTAGGGTATATATAGAATCTCTTACTACCCTCTCAGTTTTCTTTAAATCTAAATTTAAACCGAACTCAAATCGAAACTAAAATTTTAAATTTGTTTTAATTGATAAGGTCCGTCTTTAAAAATAAGGTAATTATCAACGTGTATCAAAAAAGATTTTCAAATTCCGTTTTCCAAAAATTTGCCTTACTGATATTTCTAGTTTCCCATTCTCTCCAGAACCTCATGACTCCTCCATCCAGAGGTGGACTCTGTTTTCCTTTCCCCTGAAACTGGGCTAAATTTGTGATTATCTCAAGGAAGAGAAAGCAAGGGACGTGACTGTGTGTGACTTCCAAGGCTGGGTTGGGAAAGGAGATATGGCTTCCCCTCAGCTCTTGCTTAGCTTGTTTGCTAACCCTTGGGACACAGACCTCATGGTGTGAGGAAGCCAAGTAGCCTCTTATCTATGGTCCAGCCCCATCCCTGGTGATCCCCAACATCTACGACCAGCATGTGAGGGAGCTGCCCTCAGCCTCAGCTGATCTGAGTCCCGGCTGGCACCACGTGAGCAGATACAAAGCTTCCCAAATTGCAGGGGACTGCGGGAAGTGGTTAGGTAGATATATATACCACATCTTTTTTTTAACGTTGTTTTTTATTGTGGTAAAAGTCATATCATATAAAACATACTATTTTAACTATGTCTGTACAATTCGGCGGCACTAAGTACATTCACATTGCTGTGCAACTGTCACCATCTTCCATCTCCTGAATTTTGCACCTTCCTAAACTGAAACTCTGTCCCCATCAAACACTAACTCCCCCTTCCCCTTCCAACTAAAAAGAGAACTACCATACAACCCAGCAATCCCACTCCTAGGCATATACCCGGAGAAAACCATAATTCAAAAAGATACATGCACCCCAGTGTTCATTGCAGCACTATTTACAATAGCCAGGTCATGGAAGCAACCTAAATGCCCATCACCCGAGGAATGGATAAAGAAGATGTGGTACATATATACAGTGGACGATTACTCAGCCCTAAAAAGGAAAGAAATTGTGCCATTTGCAGAGATGTGGATGGACCTAGAGACTGTCATACAGAGTGAAGTAAGTCAGAAAGAGAAAAACAAATATACCACATCCTGTTTATCCATTCATCTGTTGATAGACACTTAGATTGTTTGCATATCTTGGCAATTGTAAATAGTGCTGCTATGAACATTGGGGTGCATGTATCTTTTCGAATTAGTGTTTTTGTTTTGTTTTGTTTGGATATATACCCAGGAGTGGAATTGCTGGGTCCTGTGGTAATTCTATTTTTAGCGTAAATTTTGGAATGTCGAGTCAACTAATATGGCAGGCCTGGGAACAACTGCCTTACAACAGCTAAATAATCAAATACTGTAATAGCTTAGCATCTTAAAGTTGAAATATCGGGATTTACATCATTCTCAGCCACAGGCACATTGTTTCAACAGCTTTAAAACCCTTCAGAATAACTAGAACGTCCCAATCAACCTTGGTGCACACAACTTCTGATGCATATTAGCTCATGGAAATCAATGTATTTAGACAGAATAATACGTACATCACCAAGCAAAGATGAGTCCCAATTTAATGGGGCTTGAAATTCCTTCTCTGTGTCAAACACAGTGGGAAGTTTCACCTGCCAGCCGTGTCCATTGTTTATGCCTTCAACCTGACTTCGTGGAATTACCAGGGGTTGAAACTGAGACCAGGTAGGCTGTGCAAACTCCCTGTTTTTTTTTGTTTTTTTTTTTTTTTGCTGTACGCGGGCCTCTCACTGTTGTGGCCTCTCCCGTTGCGGAGCACAGGCTCCGGACACGCAGGCTCAGCGGCCATGGCTCACGGGTCCAGCCGCTCCGCGGCATGTGGGATCTTCCGGGACCGGGGCACGAACCCGTGTCCCCTGCGTCGGCAGGCGGACTCTCAACCACTGCGCCACCAGGGAAGCCCCTCCCTGTTGTTTTTTGGTTTTGTTTTTCCCTTTGTAGCACGGATCATGGGTGCAAATAATACACAATTTGTGGAATTTTCTAAGGGTTCCCATCACCCAAGAAGTGACTTCAATGAATGAATGAAGCAGGTAGACTGCAGTCAACTGGAAGGTTGTGCAAACAATACAAGGTGGCTTATAAACATCACTTGAAGGTGTGACATGTGCCTGTTTTATAGATAAATAGAAGCTCCAGAAAGAATAACTCCTACTCTCAGAATATTAATACCGTATTTCACATGTATGCTCTGTCAAGCAGATCTCTATCTTAAATCATAGTTGGTAATTTCCTAAAGTAGGAAACATATGTTAAGGTATAAATACTCATGGCCTGCCATACCTGTACCCCGTTAGACAGCTCAAGGAGCTTCAACATCCTCTACCTACTCAGCCACCTAATAAGCAAGGCTATCTATGAAATTCTGATACCATGTATTCATACCCATTAAAATACATACTTGTTACTTATTTGTAATTATTCATATATTTAAATAAGGTGCCAGTAACTCAATATATCCCACCCTAGTGAACAATGGTACAAAGAAATGCCTATATTTTTCAGGAATTTACTACCTAGGAGAAGGGAAGTAGGGAATTCTACTACAAGGGAAAGAAGTTGCTATAAAAGGTCTTAATAAAATTATCCAGGAGCACAAATAATGGAAGACTCCCTGTTAAGTTGGAATCTTCAATGAAAGTGCCACAAAATAGGAAAAAAAGTGTACAGGGCTCTGAAAATCAAAGACAGGGAACGGCATCCCAGAGGCAAGGAGCAGTCTATGCAAAGGTGCAGAGGTCAGAAGATCATGAGTCTACTAATAGCCATGAGAAAAAGAATATGTTTGAAAACATCTCTAATCCACTAAATACCAAGCCACAATAAACTCACATAAAATAATCATCTTTATTAAATATACTAAGAAGACAATCCGTTCTTTCTACAAATTGAATTATATTAATATTAACTACCATTTGGAGTATCCATCCTAGACCAGAATCTCCTTCTGGCCAAAATTTACTTCCGATATTTAGAACATCTCAGCAAGATTTATTATGTTAATATCCTGTTTACAAATGGAAAACAAAACACAAACAATAAAAAAACAAAAAGAAAAAAAAATGAGATTCAGGTTAAGAAACTTGTTCAAAGCCACCCTTATTCTAGTACCTTTGAAATTCAAACCCAAGTCTCCTTAGTACCAAAGCATTTAACCATTTTTAATGCTTCATGTTATTTCATGGTATAAGGGGAAGGAGAAATGAATGACCTACTTAAGAAAAGAAACTTTCTGATGATGCTTTGAAGCAATACTTGACATCAGATTGAAAGAACATTCTATTTGTGTTGTTAATCTATGGATTTTAATTACCCTCCCTATGTCAATGGTTCAACCGTAGCAACAACTGAGAAATATCTCTTCTGCTGGGAATTAGCCAGTCCACTCTGGAAACAGGTAGCATCTGTAGGGACCCAGGAACAATACGTTTAAGACGGAGGGCTGGAGGATCTGATCATTATTCATATAATTTCTAAAATGAGCTTGGCTTTAGATTTAACCATCATCACTTACTGTCATGGCCAAAATACAGCATCTTTATCTGCACTGTCCCAGTGGTGAGAATAGAAGTCGTTAGAGATACTTCTGGATTGATGAATTCCCATTGGTAGGATATTCAAAAATATAATTATCAGAAAATAGATTAAATGGCTACTAAGCCTATGGGTAATTATCAATTTTATAAGAAATCAAGATATGCTAAATAAAAAAGCAACATGTACTCTGTATTTATGATTCTGGGAAGGCCAATGCTCTCAGTGAAGACAGTTAGAAATAGATGAACAAAAGTAAACAAAGGAATAATTGAAAAATTTCCATGAATGCAATAGGGCACTAAGACATTAACAATGAACTCCAGGTCTGGCTCCAGGGAAATACAGAGACCCTAGGAGGTAAGCGCAGCTTTTCCGCTGTGGCTGGTGACTTTGCCTATCAAAGTGTCAGCCCCAGTATTTATTATACTATTTCGTTTCATTAGTCACCATTAATTGTCTAGAGTGCTTTTCCAAAGTCGTTCGCTGAGATCCTCCACAACTAATATGTTCTTGCTGATGGGCGATTAGTGGGTAGCGTCGAATTTTCTCCCTTCCAAACAGTGCAACTACGTAGGAACAGGAATGATTTATACACAACCAGAGGGGATTTTGTGAACTCCTTTTCAAAGTGGTGGGAAGAATAAAAGATTTAACAGCTATTTTTACATCTAAACCTTCCCGTGGTTTTTAGGGGGAAGGAAAGTCGGTATTGGTACGGTACAGATATTAATTTTCAAAGCTCTCTGCAGTCTTCATGCATGAAGTTGAGGAGGACCATAATAAAACATTGAACAGAAAAGCAGAAAGAGCCCTGTTTACCACCTTGCAGTTTTCTTGCATAAATGTGAGATGCATCTTCTAATGAATCCTGTGCCTGCCGCTGATTCATTCCCAGTAGCAGGCTCCTCGCTATCCAAAGCTATTCTGGTAGAGATCAGAGCTGGTAAATTTCCTGAGGGTGGCCAGACAGAGCAAGACAGTCTGAAGTAGACAAGGGAAGGGCTGAGCTGACCATATGCTAGTCAGATGGGGGCACCAACCTGGCAGCAAGTCAGCAGGTAGCTAAATGGGAAGCAGGTCTGTGTAGCTGAGTCACTGAGCTCCTGGATTCTGGAAGGAAAACTCACAAATCTAAACTGAATTCCTGCTTCCTTTACTTATTAACCTCCCTAAACTTCAATTTCTTTCTTTCTTTTTTCAGTTAAGATTTTTAGAGTACTTTTAGGTTCACAGCAAAATTGAGGGGAAAGTGCAAAGATTCCCATATAGAAGAACCAGAGGGGCTTCCCTGGTGGCGCAGTGGTTGAGAGTCCGCCTGCCGATGCAGGGGACGCGGGTTCGTGCCCCGGTCCGGGAAGATCCCACATGCCGCGGAGCGGCTGGGCCCGTGAGCCATGGCTGCCGAGCCTGCGCGTCCGGAGCCTGTGCTCCGCAACGGGAGAGGCCACAACAGTGAGAGGGCCGCGTACCGCAAAAAAAAAAAAAAAAAGAACCAGAGAAGAACATCTGTAACAAATGATAAACCTACATTGACACTTCATAATCACCAAGAGTCCACAGTCTGCATTAGGGTCAACTTGGTATTGTCCATTCTGTAGATATGGACAAACGTATAATGACTTTTCTTTTCGTCATTATGGTCTCATACAGAATATTTTCACCGCCCTAAGAATCCTCTGTGTTCTGCTTATCCAACCCTCCTACCTCCAAACCCTGGCAAATCACAGGCCATGATTAGTTTTGCCTTTTCCAGGATATCCTATAACTGGATTTGCACAGTGTGTAGCCTGAAGAGTAGTCTTTTCGGATTGGCTTCTTGCACTTAGTCATTTGCATATCAGTTTCCTCCGTGTATTTTTGTGCCTTGATGTCTCACTTCTTTTTAACACCAAATAATATTCCATCTGCTGGGTGTACCGCCGTTAATTTATCCATTCTTGTTGATTCCGGGCCTGGAGCTTTCTGTTTTGGAACGTTATGAATTTTGATTCAATTTCTTTAATAGTTATAAGCTTAGTCAGAGTGTCTATTTCTTCTTGTTGAGTTTTGCCAAATTGTGTCCAGGAATTGGTCCATTTCATCTAGGTTATAAAATTTGTCAGTATAGAGTTGTTCATAGTAATTCTTTAATATCTTTTAATGTCCATGGGATCTGCAGTGATGTCCCCTCATTCATTTCTGATATCAGTAATTTGTGGCCTTTCTCTTTCTTTCTTAGCCTGCTTAGAGGCTTATCAATTTTTTGGACCTTTTCAAAGAACCAGATTTGGGTTTCAGTGATTTCCTCTACCGATTTCCTGTTTTCAATTTCACTGACTTCTGCTCTAATTCTTAATTATTTATTTTCTTCTTCTTACTTTGGATTTAGTTTGCTCTTCTCTTTCTAGTTTCCTAAGGTGCGAACTTAGGTTACTGATTTCCAGTATATTTTCTTTCCTAATATATGCATTCAGTGCTATGAATCTCCCTTTAGGCACTGCTTTTGCTGTATCCCACAAATTTTGATAGACTCTGTTTTCATGTTCATTGGCTCCAAATCTTCAATAAGCCCAGCTAAAGTCATGATATGTTTTGTACCAGTTAGCTGTTGCCGTCATAATGCTGTGTAATAAGTAATCCCCCAATTCAGTAACTTTAAACAATAACCACTTATTATTATTCATAAGACTATGGGTAAACTGAGCAGTTGTGCTGATCTTGACTGGTATTACCTTAGCATTTTGTTTGTTTGTTTGTTTCCCCAGTTTTGCTTGACATTCATTTCCATGCCTGGCTGTCAGCTGACTGTGGGCAAATTTAGGATAAAATGGCTATGCTTTACCTGGTCTCTCACCCTGAGCAGGTGAGCCCAGGCTTATTCTCATGCTATAGACAGAGGTACAAGAAAACAGCAGAAGCACGCAAGCCCTCTTGCAGCTAGACGCAGAAATGGCCCATCGCCACACTTGACTAAAATAAGCCACGTGGCCACACAAGGTTCAAGTTTGGAAAGGGTTGGAAAATATTTATAGATTGAGGGCTTCTAGGAAGGAGGAGTGTGCTTTCCTTCGTCCTGCTTTGCAGCTTTCAGCAGCTGGAGAGATGGGGGAAAGCCTTCAAGCACAGGAGATGCATAAAGGACCAGTTGGAAGGTGGCAGGAATGATGAGGCAGGTCTGTGGGTGTGGCCCTGGCGGCATCGGCTACACCTCCAGTTTTGTCTGCCCAAAGACCTCCCTCTCTTCCTTAGCTGAGCCTACTTCCAATCAGCCTTGTTCTTCAACATGGACATACTTCTCTAAGAAAGCCTTTCCTTAGCCCTGACGTCCTGATTGGTGCCCCTCTGCAATGTCCCAGGATTGCTTGTACCTCCCATCATAGAATTCATCACCTCGTCGTTTAATGGCTCCTTGACTCTATTCCCTACTCAGGCACGAGCTGTTCGAAGGCTGGGATTTTGTCGACCATTGAGTTCCACAGTGCCTGGGACATAATACACATTCGATAAACACTTGGTGTCTTTTAAAGAGCCTTTAAACTCAAATTTAAACCTCATTGTATAAACCTGAGTTTGATTTCCCATTGGATCCTGAACAAATAATTCACGTCTTCTCAGTGACATGGCATTCAACACACATGAACTTGGGAAGAGCATCCTGTCTCTGCCAAGGGCAAAAATCACCTTTCAGGACCTCCAAATGGAAACTGTAGCACAGCCAAGACAATGAAGCTGTAATAGGGTTTTTCAGCTGGATAATTGGGTTTTTCCAAATATATGCATAGTTTATGTTTCCTTGTATTAATCACTTGTGGAAAATAAGTTGCTGTTAAATAAAATAGTGTATATGACAACAGTCAATAGACACGTAATGGCTTTTCTCTTTCACACTTGGTTAGGTAAAAAGTTTTTGCCATAATGTGCTCTCAAACAGAGGTGACTGCTAGTATTGGGAACAACAACCCAAGACTGTTTCGTGCACGCTGCTGTTTGATCAAGGACCAGGGATGGAGTAAAGAGCAGCCTCAGACACTGAATCTAAACAAGGCGATGACGGTTACCATTAGCTACTGTCCCAACTTAGTCAAAAGCTCTACCGAGGAATTCAGGAAGCTCTGGAGAAGGAAGTGTCTCTCCTTCAGCAGGCTGGCCCAGCCTTCAGTCTGGTTTTCCCTCCACTGTGATACTTACACACACCTTCCCCATGCCCAAAAGAACTCCCCAGTGCAAAGTCATGCATGATGCTGGGCAGGCCATTAACCTCAAGGCTTTTGCTTCCTATGAGGAAAGGGTGCAGAGAGGGGCAGGTGTAGGGCTTCAGGCTTTTCCTGCAGCAGCAGGAAAGGTGTGCTCCATTTTCTGTTCTTTATTTCTTCCATTTTTACTAAGATGTAATTGACCTACAGCACTATATAAGTTTAAGGTGTACAGCATAATGATTTGGCTTACATCATGAAATGATTATCGCAATATGTTCCCCCTGCCAATGTATGGGGCATGGGTTCGAGCCCTGGTTGGGGAAGATTCCACATGCCGCAGAGCAGCTAAGCCCGTGTGCCACAACTACTGAGCCTGTGCTCTAGAGCCCGCGAGCCACAACTACTGAAGCCCACACGCCTAGAGCCCGTGCTCCGCAACAAGAGAAGCCACACAATGAGAAGCCCGCGCACCCCAATGTAGAATAGCCCCCGCTCGCCGCAACTAGAGAAAGCCCGTGCGCAGCAACGAAGACCCAACGCAGCCAAAAAAATTTAAAAAAAAAAATTTCCTTGTGATGAGATCTCTTAGGATTTACTCTCTTAACTTTCGTATCTAACTTACAGCAGCGCTAATTATATCTATCACATTGTACATCACATCCTCAGTACTTATTTATCTTAGAACTGGGAGGTGCAATCTCTGCGTTATAAGATAAATAAGTATTGGGGTGTACTTGACCACCTTCACCCAATTCCCCCTCCCCCACCCCTCCTTTTGGTAACCACAATTCTGATTTCTTTTTCTATGAGTGAGTGTGTTTGTTTTTGAAGTATAATTGACTTACGATACTATGTTAGTTTCTATTACATGTCCTAATGATTCTGTATTTCTGTACATTTCAAAGGATCACCATGATTAAGTCAAGTGACATTAAATATGTCACCATACGAAGATATTACACAGTTATTGACCATATTCCCCACACAGTACATTTCGTCGCCGTAACTCACTTATTTTGCACCTGGAAGTTTGTACCTCCTACTCTCCCTCACCTATGTCCCTCCCCCCACCACACCTCTCCCCTCTTGAACAACCACCTGCTTGTTTGCTGTATCTATAACTCTGTTTCTGTTTGGTTATGTTTGTTCATTTGCTTTGTTTTTTAGATTCCGCATGTAAGTGATATCATACAGTATTTGTCTTTCTCTCTCTGACTTATTTCGCTTAGCATAATGCCCTCTAGGTCCATCCGTGTTGCCACAAATGGCAAGATGTCATTCCTTTTTATGGCTGAGTAATATTCCATTGTGTGTGTGTGTATATATATGTGTATATATATATATATATATATATATATATACCACATCTTCTTTATCCACTCATCTATTGATGGGCACTTAGGTTGCCCATCTTGGCAATTGTAAATAATGCTGCAATTAACATAGGGGTGTATATATCTTTTCTAATTAGTGGTTTTTTTTTAATCTTCAGATAAATACCCAGGAGTGGGATTGCTGGATCATATGATCGTTCTATCTTTAATTTTTTGAGGAACCTCCATACTGTTTTCCACAGTGGCTGCACCAATTTACATTCCCATCAACAGTGCACAAGGGCTCCCTTTTCCCCACACCCTCACCAACAGTTTTGTCATCTTTTGATGATGACTCTTCTGACAGGTGTGAGGTGATATCTCATTTTACTCTGGATTTGCATTTCTCTGATGATTAGTGACGTTGAGCATCTTTTCATTCACCTGTTGGCTATCTGTATGTCTTCTTTGGAAAAATGTCTGTTCCGATCCTCTGTCCATTTCTAAAATTCTTTTTTTTTTTTTTTTGTTGTTGAGTTGTATGCATTCTTTGTATGGGTTTGCTCTATTTTCACTCCTGCCTTCAACCTTTCTCATCAGAATGAAGAGGAGGGTCTGTACAAAAGATCCTGCAGGTGCGTGCGAATTTCTCCATATCCAGGGCAGTTAGAGGTTCCATAACTTCACAGTAGCCCACTCTCAGCTTTGAGCAATTTGTTAAAATTGCTGTTACCCAGTTCAGGTAGCCATCCCTCCCCCTCGAGCTCTGCTTCAATAGAAACAGATCATGCCATCCAATTGTCCTTAGCTGAAGGGCTGACCCTGAGCGGACTTTAGGATGTATAACTACCCAACAATATCAGTTCTCTGATAGGTTAGATAAAAGTCGTCATTTTTGGTGTAGTTGACCTTTTTCATTGCTAAGTTGAAAGCAGTGCTCTTTCCAGTGAGGCAAAACCTCTTTCATGCTTTGAAAGGAATTAAACAGATGAGTGAAGTAAGAGCCCCAGCAAGGGTGAATATAAATTGTTGGAAACTAATTGTAGCCATGTAAACAGTCATTTTCGATTAGACTAAAATGCAACAGCAAGGAAGATACATAGTAAATATGTCATTGCTGTTTGACAAGCCTGCAGTTTTCTCCTTTCCAAATGAATGAAAAGCCTCTCTCCTTTAGAAAAAAAATGCTTTAAAATATTTTTGAAATTTAAAGCATTTCAATTAGGTAACAAATTTTAGAAAGAAATTGAAAATGAAAATTAGAAAATAAAAACAAAGTTTAAATGATTAAAATCCTACCTCCCAAAGGGGAAAATCTATTAGTAATTGGCAAATCTTCCCGTTCAGTAGTAAATGGTTATCTAGGGTTTTATGAACGTGAATGTTGGCTTCAGTTTCTAAATAATTTGGTTTCAAAGAGCATTTCCAAAATAATGGCATGCATACAAAAAGGTACACTTTCAGGCAAAATGTCACACGGGAAAATTAAAAAGTCAGACATTTCTTGGACTTATTACTGATGAGTACTGGACCTGAGTTTACAGGATAGATACCTATATATACATGTGTGTGTATGTGTATAACATGACTACAGCATGGTTTGCTACTCCTTATGTACCTGCATGAAGTCATATCCAGATTTAAAACTTGTAGCTCTCTGAACCTGTATCCCTCTTAACCCAGCTCTATTATAAGTCATACTGTGGTTTTCACAAGCCAGTCTAAGACCTTTTGGGCTTGTTTTTTTTATCATTCTTTATTTTTTATTAAAGTATAGTTGATTTACAATGTTTCAGGTGGAAAGTGAATATATATATATATATATATATATATATATATATATATATATATATATTCGCTTTGCTTTTTCAGATTCTTTTCCATTATAGGTTATTACAAGACACTGAATATATTTCCCTGTGCTATACATTTGGTCCTTGTTGTTTACCTTGTTGATATATAGTAGTGTGTATCTGTTAAACCTACATTCCCAATGATCTCTCCTCCCCCCCGCTTTTTCCCTTTGGTAACTGTACGTTGGTTTTCAATCCAAGACCCTTTGAATCTGTCCTCCTATTTAAAATCAGTAACTAATTACCCAGTGGCTTCTCTAGCTCCTCATGGCCTGGGGAGTGGATTTTGCCGTTTGAAATGGGGCTGCTGTTTTGACGTCAAGGTCAGTTGCAGATGCTCACGTGCTGGTCAGATGGTGCAGGAGCCACGTGGGCTGGATTCAGGAGATTTAAATAAATGCCTAAGCAACAAAGATGGCCAAGCGACTTTTCTTTCTTACAAAGAAATGACTTCATTGCACACACCAAATCATTTCCCTCGGAAATAAGATAAGCAGGTGGCTGCAATTTATATCAATTAAATTGTGACCTTGATTCTGTAATTTGCATTTTTTCTTTCTTAATGATAGCTTTTTATCAAAACTGCTGATGGATAAACACTTATGAGGTTTGATTTTTCTATGTCTGTCTTCTTTTTTTCACTACTTAGAAAAGTTTTAATAAGAAATATAACCACGCTCCAATTGAAACTTAATGAATGAAAGACTAATGCATTTTCTTTGGATTAAAAAAATTGCAAAGCCAAGCAGAGCACTTTTGGAAATGATGAATATGGAAATTATGATTCTGCATGTTGGTCTTGAAAAGTTTTGTCTGAGTGATCATTACAAATCAATTTATTTTTCTTGAAAAAAATTTCCAAACTTGAAATAGAGCATAAGGCAAGTTAGACAGCAGCTAATGCAAGGAGTTAACGCAAAACTGGATGAGTTGATGAGGGACTAGTTACAAATAATGATGCGAGTTGTTTTTGTTAGGAACTAATTTTCCATGATTTTATTGTATTATGTTTTTCCTGCTGTAGTTATATCGATGTGTCCCAGTACCCTGGGCAACAACTTGGTTTGTGGAGGTCATTAAGGCAACAGGAGGATGGAATGAGAAGCTTAATTTGCAGTTTTGTAGGCATCTGGGATTCATATCGCCCTCCTCTGAGCCACGCAACGCTCCATTTTGCATCTAACAGTTTCGCAGTTTTCAATTTCAATCAACTCCGCCGTTAGCATCATCGCCATCAACACGACTTGTTTTTCCTCAAGTCCTGCCTAAATCTTCAAAAACCACCAGACAAACAAAGGTAGCCTGACTCTATCGCTAATACAATTCCCGAAAGCATTTTAACAACGTATATAACAATGTATACAATGTATATATACAATGTATATATATATATATATATAGTAATACAATATACAATGTATAACAATGTATACACGTATGTACTTACACACATATAATATGCACGTATGTATACAAACATATACTATATGCAATGTAATATTCATATTTTAAGTATATAATACATGTTATAAATAGACATACACAACATATCTTTGTACTTTCTTTGAAAGTTCTTAGACTTACGTTCATCCACTCAGACAACAGATATTTCCTGGGGACTCTCTATCTGCTGGCCACATTGTCACATGGTGTGAGGTGTTATAAAACAGGCAAAAGCCCATCCCTTTTGTCACGTGCAGTCACTGACAATTTAGTGCAATTGGATTTTGAGGGGCAAGTGAGGACCACGAAGCGGATAACGAGGGGGTTCCGATGGGAAGGGGGGATAGTATTACTAATAAGAGCCGTAAATAATAGTGACAGATAGTGACCGTGATTATAGTGATGATGTCATTCATGAGGAAGATTGTTCAGCAGAGAGCTCTCCATGCCTCCCCCAAACACATGGGATAGGTATGCTTTCTGCCCTAGTGATGTCCGGCTTGACCGTGGCTTCACTTTGGCCAGTGCAACGTGGACAGGAGTGGTAGGGTGCCAGTTAAAAAGTATGCCAAGTTCCTGCCAGTCCTGCTTTTAAAAAATGTCATTGACAACAGAGCTTTTCATCATATTTTGATGGGCAGAAAACTGCTGACTTTAAGGCATGTCGAATGTATTTGCTTATTGTCAGTGATGAACAGGAAAGACCCACAGTAGTGTATCATTAAAAAAATGTTTGCATGGGGCTTCCCTGGTGGCGCAGTGGTTGGGAGTCCGCCTGCCGATGCAGGGGACGCGGGTTCGTGCCCCGGTCCGGGAAGATCCCACATGCCGCGGAAGGGCTGGGCCCGTGAGCCATGGCCGCTGAGCCTGTGCATCCGGAGCCTGTGCTCCGCAATGGGAGAGGCCACGGCAGTGAGAGGCCCGCGTACCGCAAAAAAAAAAATAATAATATGTTTGCATGTAAAGAAAATCGCTGGTCCACATATTGATTCCACATTTTCAAAATAAAGCCATCCCCTGGTACTGAAATTTGCAAGGTTCAATGTAAAACAGTGAATACATAGAATTCATGTATAAGCAGATAGAATAAGAACAGTTTCCCTCTATTTCAGTGTTTCACAGTTTTGTTCAGCGTTCATTCCCTGGTGCCCTGTATACTGTCTGGTACAGAGTAAATTGTTAATAAGTATTTCTCAGTAAGAGAATCAAGTTCAGAAACAGCACTCAGTATTTGATCAATTTGTTCATTCAGCAAGTATATATTTGTTGAGTAAATAAGCAAACCTTAGAACTATTCACAGGTACCCTTTCCAGTGTCCTTCTGAGAACACAGCTGGTCATCTGATTGCCCTTTTTTGCAAGGAGGTGGGATCATGTGAATTGTTTGAGCTGATGGAAAATGAAAAATGGAAGCACTCTCTTGCTTGGTCTTGACTCTCCACCTCACTTCTTTGCCTCCATGATTATGAAATCTTGTTTTTTTTTTAATTTATTGAAGTATAGTTGATTTACAATGTTGTGTTCATTTCTACTGTGCAGCAAAGTGTCTCAGTTATACATGTATATACATTCTTTTTCATGTCCTTTTCCTTTATGGTTCATCACAGGATATTGAATATAGTTCCCTGTGCTCTACAGTAGGACCTTGTTGTTTATCTACTCTATATACAATAGTTTGCATCTGCTCATCCCAAACTCCTAATCCATCCCTCCCCACCCCCTTCTCCTTTGGCAGCTACCAGTCTGTTCTCTATGTCCCTGAGTCTGTTTCTGTTTCATAGATAAGTTCATTTGTGTCATATTTTAGATGTCACATATAGTGATATCATTTCCTCTTTCTTTTTTAAAAAACTTTTATTGGAGTATAATTGATTTACAATGTTGTGTTAGTTTCAGGTGTACAGCAAAGTGAATCAATTAAACGTATGCATATATGCACTCTTTTGTAGATTTTTTTCCCGTATAGGTCATTACAGAGTATTGAGTAGAGTTCCCTGTGCTATACAGTAGGTCATTATTTGTTATCTGTTTGATATATAGTAGTGTGTATATGTCAGTCCTAATCTCCCAATTTATCCCTGGCCCCCTTTCCACCCTGGTAAACATAAGTTTGTGTTCTACATCTGTGACTCTATTTCTGTTTTGTAAATAAATTCATTTGTACTTTTTTTTTTTTTAGGTTCCACATATAAGCGATATCATATGGCATTTGTCTTTCTCTTTCTGACTTACTTTGCTCAGTATGACAATTTCTAGGCCCACCCATGTTGCTGCAAATGGCATTATTTCATTCTTTTTTATGGATGAGTAGTATTCCATTGTATATATGTAGCACATTATCTTTATCCATTCATCTGTCGATGGACACTTAGGTTGCTTCCATGTCTTGGCTATAAATAGTGCTGCTATGAACATAGGGGTGCATGTATCTTTTCAAATTATAGTTCTGTTCAGATATCTGCCCAGGAGTGGGATTGCTGGATCATGTGGCAACTCTATTTTTGTGAAATCTTGTTTTTTAATTGAGCCTTCACCATCCTGGGTCCATGAGCAACTACAGAGACAGAACCTCTCACCCCGTTGATCCATGTTAGTCATTCAACACATTGGATAAGTATTCTTTTGTTGTTATAAGCTGGTGCGATTTTGATTTGGGGGGGCACAGTCTGGTTCACCCTGACTGATCGGGGCTCTTCTCTCTGCTAAACGTTATATTAGATGCAATAAACAAGACAGGCTCCATCCTAAAGATGTTAACACCCAATTAAAATGCCTAGTAGAAAGTAAGCAAGAGATACGGTACAGTTGGCAGATGGATGTAGTTGATATCAATCTACCTGTGTATATATACACACACACACACACACACACACACACACACACACACATACATCTACTTTATATATGTATATAAAGTAAACCTTTTATATATATATACTTTATATTTTTAAAGAGAGTTGAAGTACCGTTTTCTCTTCCCCGGCTGTGATCTTTTGCTGTAAGATATAACCACTATCCTGAATTTGATGTTTGTCATTCTCAGAAGCTTTCTCTTTAGCAATTTGGGTGGTCCTGGTCATGAGAGCTTAAAGCAGCATCTGCAGCTTGACTTAAGAGTATCCACGAAGGAGCGATTACAAACGTAGACTTACAATGACCAGAGTTAATGAATATTAATATTGCATAAGGAGTCAATCTATTTCATTACATTTTACATTGGTTCTAATAAATCTTTTCCCATCAGCAGTCCTGACAAAGTTAATAGACTTTATAAATAATTAGCCAATACCAAACGTGTCATAAATTCACCCCAACTTTGGAAAGAGTCCCAGTAATTACTTTTATGCTGTATTCTTGCAAACAAGCCATAATTCACAATTAACTCTGGTTTAAAATGTGACAGCTATTTGATGCTGTCCAACGACGAGTTTTGCTTAAGTGCCAAAAACCAGTTAAATTCCCTATAATGATAGGTCTGAAGAATGCTAATTTCAGTGGCCTCTAGCCCCCATGGCAGGACTTTGCTAAGGATGATTTTAATGAAAGGTACTCTATGGTCGGGGGAGGAAATCGAAGTTCAGAGAAACAACTGAAATGCAAAGCAGAGTCACAGAAAGCTGCAGTTCTGTAATCGGTTGTACTACTTTTTCTTCCATCAGAAATTTGGTAATGTCAGCTCTGCAAAGTATTATATTCGTCTCACCTATTGTGTGCACCTCTTCAGTAAATGCAATATGGTGAGTTACCCTTAAGATGCAGCCATGTCTTTTTTTTTCTCCTAATAGGAAAAAAAGCACCAATTAAGTTTTGACTTTCAATAAGCACACAGCATCTACATTAAAAAGGTTCAATTCCATCTTCTTTACACTCTGAAAGATGACAAAATCTGCCACTATATTATTATTTGAGATTTTCTAGGGAATAAGACAAGAAATTAACTCGTATAAAGCTAAAGGGAAAGACAGATTTTGTCATGTTTTGTTTCTCATTTAAAGGTCAAGCTAGATTTTTTTTTAGTAGATTTGTTCCTTTCATGAGATAGAAAACTCGCTCCTAAGTCAGTTTCAAGTTTTTCAGCATTTTTATCCAGATTTTAAAGCTTTAGATGAAAAAAAGCAAATATTCGAGTCGCCATTTTGAAATCCAACTATGCAACTTTAAATATAAGAAATATTCTGACATGTTAAAAGAAAATATTATTGAATCATAAAATCACTTTTCAGAAAAGACTTTTTGGAAAGAATTAATATATTGTTTCAAAATAAGGCCGCAGTGCACTTCTTGTGTTTTCTTACAGGTTCCAGGAAAAGTTTGTGTTTTCACAATAATGTTTTATTGAATGAAAGGGAAGTTGCAAAGATTTAGCTGGTAGAGCTAAAGATACGTAGTATAAGCCCAGTGAGAGTACTGAAAACAAACTGAGTTATTCTCTGGAAATGTGCATACCCTTGCTCCGAATTGTCTCCTTTAGAACATTTTAGAAAGCACAGAACACACGGAAACAACCCATTAGTCTTCACAGTGGTGATGTCATCACACATCACGTAGCCTCTAGAAAATTCCACTGTATTATTCTAAACATTTTTCTGATCTCACTATCTTCCTAAAGTTGTTTTCTGAGACCCTCAAGGGTTTCCCTAATCACGTTTGGAGAAGTACTGTCCCAGCACGTACAGTTTAGAGGGTTTGAATAATTAAAAATGTTTCCTTCCATTTATATGATTTCTGTCCACGTTTTGTCACATCCGATAACTTATTTGCTTCTCACGCTATTCCTGTATTCCTGTAAATATGTAAGGCAGAGATCATAAACCAATTTCTAGGTGTGAAACGTGAGGTCCCAAAACTTGCCCCAGTTTACCTAGTAAGTCTCTCTTCCGAGATAAAGCTCCCAAGTTTCAGAGTTCTCTTTGCAACATTTATCACATCCATGATAGATGCCACATGTGTGCACATGATGTCAGAATCCCAAAATCAGAACAGAGGTATCACAGGAAAAGCCCACTAAACATACTAAAGCACACATAAAAATGCAAACAGGAAAGTTAGACGTGAGTTCTCTTTTTACCTGACTTGAATAAACCCTCATTCCTTTTCTAACTTCTCTCAGAGCTAATTCACAGTCTCTCAAATTGTTAAATTTTTCAAGTGGTAAAATATTATAAAATATTTCAAAATTTTCCTAGTCTGTCATTCCTATCCCTGTAGCCCAAAGCATCACCTACCCATGAAACACTTGCCCCTTCCTACCACTTTTTCTAGCAAATATGCGAACCAGTCCTGCGAAATTATTTCCATCTTAGCTTATGCCTTTCTGGTGTCTTAGAAATGTCAGCCTACAGAGAATAAGATGCCTGGGAAAGATCATTTAAATAACCTACTTCCATATCTGTTGTCTGCCAGATTTATTCTCAAAGAATAAAAAAAACCAAACAGAAAGCAAACATGTAATCCATAACCCAAGGTAAATGCATTTCCTTTGACAAGAAATGGTTTAGAAAACTATAATTTATTTTAAAAATGACGACACTGAATTATTCGACATTTACCATTTTTGAAGTGAATTTCTCATGCGGTAAGACAAATATAACATATTTAGGGGAACTATCTTAGCAATAGCAATTGTTAGTAAAGCTCGTTATCAAACTATATTAAGATGCTTACTGTACATTTTTAAAGGGACAAATAACTTTGTAGAAGGCGTGGAGTTGGGATCGTCTTCAGTCTAATAGAACTTTAAGACAACTTCTGAAATTGAAAAATTAAATTGAACAAAGTAGATAAGTATAATCGGATTGGACAAAATGATTGAAAGATAATCTTCCTTCTAACAATAAGAATCATCATCACGTTACATCATTGCATTGAAGGTGAGACATCTCCATGAGTGATATGAAAGGAAAATTCTCCAATAAAATGGAAAGGGTTGGCAAAAGAACCTATCAACTGTCCCCCCATCATGTGAGCTCCCCATGTTTTCTGTAGAAGAATTGATGCACAGGGTAGAAAAGAAAAAAATACCAGACCTTGGATTCACTTGCAAAAAAATCTGCAAGCAGTAACATCTGGGCCAGTAAATTACCCAAACAAAATAAGAGGCTTTGTTGGTGTGGAGAGATTTAAATGGAATTAAACAGCTGTAAATAAGCCAGGAGGGCACTCAGAGAGTTTGGAGAAGTGCAAGGGAATTAAAGTCAAGTGGAGTAGGAAACAGATGCAAGAGGGAATGAGTGTCCAGATGTCTTGGAGGATCGCTCCCCCAGTCAAGTCCCTGACTGGGGATCTCTCACAGGTCAATCATTACAGACTTTTCTAGAACCACTTGGATGGAGAGGAGGAAGGAGAATTCCCCAGAAGTGGGCAAGGATATTTGGATAAAAATAAATACATAAAATAATAATAACACTGATGATAATGTTAGGAGAATTTGTGACGAGAAAACACACTTCCCAAAGGCATAACCAAAAACTGAGATTTTTCAAAAACCCCTTAGAAGCCAATATCGACCCACCAGGTTTGTGTTTAAACTCCTAAACTGTGAGCAAAGTAAAGCCACTTGGACTCTCAGAACTATTTATTCTTACTTTGCACACAACTACAATGGAATTGGTTATCTGTGAGAGGAATATTAAAGGGCTCTCGGTATAGCCTAGCTATGTGTCAGGTCCTAGATGAGCAAGAGAAAAGAGATCCTTCTTTTTTGGAACTTGTAGAAAATAAATATTCTCAGGCCAAAGTCGTTTGCAAGAAGCAAATTTGCATGGGCCGAACTTTTAAGAAAGCATGTTAAAAGCAATGAAAAGTGACGGCACATGGTGGTAAGACTGGGAGGTGAAACTATAAAAGTCAAAGAGAAGAATCTATAAGGCTTGTTTGTCCTAGACAATGGAATAAAGGAACAAGCAGGATTAGAGAATTAGCTCCAGAGATAATCGCTGCATCCAAGTGGTTATCCAGACTGCCAGTGTGTATAGTGACGACTCTCAGTGACACACGCACATAGTCACATGCACACACACAAACATTATCCTATAGTCATAACATTCTGCTTCGAGAGCATGAAAGGAGAAGACATTTTGGAAGGATACCCATGAAAGTGATTGGAAATAAAGTTTGGTTGCTTATAGAGTGTATGAATCCCTGAGGTTTAATGAATTATGTGTTTTTAATAATGACGGATGCATGGGCTGTCCTGCCTTTAACTTGACCTCTGTTTTGCTCTCTTGGCTGCTATGGCGTTCCACATATGGCATTCCTGTCTGACTCAGGTGTACAAAGATATAGAACAGAACTCACCATGCAGGCTGGTGGGCATGTCCGAAATAAGATCCAGAGGGGAGTTTGGCAGGAGGGCTAATACATGAAATCAACTTCACTGTTAGGGTGGATTTAGGAAATAAAACTGCAAATCCCTGGGCAGGATACCATGCCATCAATGCCAAGAAACCGTAATCCAGCCATTGGTTCCTGGCTCCATCACACAAGGTCTGCCTTGATGTTCCCTAGGCTCTCCTAGGACCAGAGGAAATGCATTTGGAAGGATGGCATGAAAGGGCTAATGTCTTCTCAGAACATACTTTAAGATATAAAATGAATTCTGATAACTGAAGGATGCATTTACGGAAATAAACTTCCAAAAAAGAGTGAATTGGACATTTTATTATGAGTCCATGGTAGAGAGATGCCATTTGGAATCTGAAGATGCTCGTAAGGGTTCCCCTTCCCACCACTGCAAATTACAAAATACGTCTAGTTCTCTGTATCATTTATTGATGCTCCTAAAATCAAGACAGGTGAGCTGAGTTAGCTACTCTCTTCATGAAACTCTTACAAATCCATATGAAGAGAACATTTTCCCATCCCAGTGTGAGGACAAATGCTCAGATGTTTAACAGCTCAGATGCTTCCTGCCCAGGTTCCCTCTGGTTCTGAGGATTGCTGTCCTTAGCCCAGCGCCTTCAGGTGGATGAAATTAGCCTCCTATGTGTGGGGTTTCATCAGCTTCTCTTAACTCCTTTTTAATTAGGGAGGTATATAGCAATCATTGTAAAATTAAAATAGAGATTTGACCTCCTAGTAAATTATAAAATGTGACTCCTAAGACAGTAAAGGAAAGAAAGGCTTTAGGGAAGGGATAAAGTTGATGGAGGAAAACAAAGTGTGGCTAAGAATTTCAAATACTGGATACAAAATTAAAATCATGGCTGATTCATAAGACACAAGAATGAGTTAATTTGAGCTAATTGAGTAGTTTTTCCTTTGGTCACTTCTTTTTTCTCTCTCTTTGTTCATTAAAAAAAAATACTAAGGGGTATGTGAAGAAAGAGAGAAAGAGAAAAGGGGGTGGGGGAGGGAGAGGAAGGAAAGAAGGAAGGAAGAAAGGAAGGGAGGAAGAAATGGAGGAAGGAAAGGAAGAAGGTTGGAAAGAAGGAAGAACCTTCCCTATGACATTGCACTCATAGGGGATTTTGCCAATAAAAAGCGTATAAGTCTTTAATCATTTAATATGAATCTTGCAAATCATAATAAAATGTCTTTATCCTGTAGAGAATGTATCACTTTCTTTGAAGCTAGTGACAGCTAATAGGATGAAAATAGTAATAAAGAGAAAAATGTGAAAAGAGTCAAGTATACAGACATTATTTTAATTTACAAGCTACAGTGGTGCTTTCATTCACTGGGTGAGCTGAATATCAAAAACATTCTCTTATTTCCCTGTTGGGTTGGTGGTATATAGAAAAGGTAAACGTTACTTATTCTTTGCAAGCTCATTAATCATGCGTAGCATTAACATGATAAGACTTAGGGATTTGGTCTAGCTATTACTTGGCATAAAATCCATTCAAGAAATATATCTTTAGAATGAAAGCGTGCATTATGAATACATTTTGACCTTTTGCCTGTGCTCCACAGGACTTCAGGGAGTAAAGTTATGGAGGTACCCTGATTAAAGTGGATTTTTTAGGGGTTCAGAGCATTGAAGGGCACAAGGAATTATGAATCAAGCAAGTGTAGGCAGGAAAAATATGTTAATATGTTTTTACATTCTTGTTCTTTTTCTCCCTCCCGCTCCATAAAAGCTTGTTTTACAAACAAATTATACCTACTAGGAGAAAAAAAATTGATTTTGTCATCATGAACCCTCAGTGCTTAATTTTTATGTTTTTTATTGGCAATTAAAAGGCACTAAAAGCTGAGAATGTGTCATAATGGAATAATCAAGAAATTGATAGTAATCATAGGGGGCAGAAAATACATTAAAAGTTGCATTGTGCAACCCATTATAATGTGGTCTGTACAATATTAAATTATTCAGATAAAAATGCTTAATACTCAGTGAATCAGCTTTCAGTAAAACGTGAAAGTTAACAGGTTTTTTTTCTCCCACACCTTCCCAAACACCACTAAAATAAGAGTATTGGTTTCACCTTTAAGGCATAAATCCAAGGGACAAATGGAAAGGGAGAAGATGTAACAGAAAAAACAGCAACAATTATTGAAAGTTGATGATAGTAAGAAAGCAGAATCCTATCCTAATGGGGAAAGAGAAGAGAGCCACACAGAAATCTAATTTATTCCACAGAGTTCTACCTCCTTCCAAGTCCCATGCATCTGGGTACTTGCCCCTCCCTAATGCTGGGATTTTCGCTGCAGACAGTCAAATAGAGTCTTGGGCACAGTGAGCATCCCATAGGGAACACAAGCTTGGGCATCTGCTTGTGGAGTCATCCGGGTGGAGTCACAAAAGGTGTACTTAATTCCTCCAGCAACATGTAACAAAACAACAGAAATGTTGTCTACCAGGGAAGCTCATTAGTGACTCATTGCCCAGGTGTTTTTATCGGGGAACTGATCATGTAGGCATCCTCTGCTTGGCACATACCAAAATCCCAGACTCCCTTAAGGAAAGCAGGTTGTCAGCATAAACTATATTGTCTACATAAATCATTTTGACAAAGTGAGCCATTCTTATCAGGGAATGGGGGGAACCCTCCTGAAATCCAACTTTCAACATACCAGCCAAGGGCTAACCTTGTAAACTGGCCTCTCAAAGGACAGCACTCTCAGGACCGCGATATTATCTTTTACTTCACCCAAGATACGTTCAAGCTCGGGGAGGAAAAATAAGTTTCATTTCCACTAGATATTATGGCTGGAGGAGTGTGAGCCTAGAACTTTAGGCAGCCCATATTGCCTTTACTAAAAAGTGTATCTCTCCTTGGAATTGACACAACAGAAGAAAAAGTTGAGAGATGGAAAAAGAGAAACCACATTCTGCTAAGCCACTAGATACAGCCATACCTGCACCTCAGAGCTTCCCTGGATGCTTGTTTTGCAAGCCTGTATATTCCCTTGTTTTGTCTAGACCAAATGAATTTTTTTTCACTTGCAAATGAGACATAATTTATTTATCCCATCAAGGCAGGGCCTATTAGAATTAATCATGGGATACTGTTTTCTTGGAAAACAGGAGAAGACATTGAAGAAAGGTTTGAAGGAAAGGAGGGAGGAATAAGATGAGTGGTAGAGATGAGAGTGAGAATAAACCTTAAGTTTTCGCTGAATAGACGATCTGACAACCAGGAGGGTTTAAAGAGGAAGCCTGAGATTCTCTATAGAAATCTTATTCCCAAAAGATGCCACCCATTAAATAAAATGCACAGTCAAATACATTAATATATCTGAAACTAAAACACCACCCTCAAAGCATCACTATTATGAAAAAGTACATTTTAATTGGATTATGAATAATACAAAGCAGTAGGTTTTGGTAAAGAAACTTGTTCTAGGCTGACACCCTCGAGAAATCATTTCTAAAAACAATACTGAATTAGATTTCATGCTTCAGGAGAACCTTAATCAAAGCCTCCTATTGAATCTGAGATGGTGGATATTTATATCCAATGACCTATTCATTGGACATTGGTCCTGGATTTTTTTTTAATTTATTTATTTTAATTATTTTAGTTTTGGCTGCGTTGGGTCTTCGTTGCTATGTGCGGGCTTTCTCTAGTTGCGGCGAGCAGAGACTACTCTTCGTTGCGGTGCCCGGGCTTCTCATTGCGGTGGCTTCTCTTGTTGCGGAGCACGGGCTCTAGGCACGTGGGCTTCAGTAGTTGTGGTGCGCGGGCTCAGCAGTTGTGGCTTGCGGGATCTAGAGTGCAGGCTCAGTAGTTGTGGTGCACGGGCTTAGTTGCTCCCCAGCATGTGGGATCTTCCCAGACCAGGGCTCGAACCCATGTCCCTTGCATTGGCAGGTGGATTCTTAACCACTGTGCCACCAGGAAAGCCCCCCCCCCCACTTTTTTTTTGGTCTTGCCACACAAGAGAAAAAGAGAGAAGAGTTATGGGTCTGGATTTCAACAGAACTTCTTTTAGGAAAGAAATCAAATGGTTAAGTCATCCCTTGCTTTTGAGTGAGCCAACTTTTAGAAGTGCAGACGTGGAAAAGAGATGAATGAAGCTTCTATGCCCTAAAGTTAAGAAGCATTTAGACTCCTTTTAAAGGTTAGAATAGAATTTTGATATCGCAGGAATAATTCTCTAATTACAAGTAGAGAAAAACCTGAATTACTAGTTATTCGCTGTCAGTCTGTGGCAGGTGTCACAAAGTCAGGAGAGAGAACAGTGAATGGAATTGCGTGAGGGTGACCCTGAGAGGGTGAATGGGAAATTTAGTGTATTACAAGGCACTTGCTGCTCACCTCCCATCATTATATGACCCTGATAGCGCCAAACTTTCCACAGAGTACTAGAAATCCATATTCTGTATAAAATCTCTGGACTTTAAAAAATTTGTAGCTAATTCAACATTGTGCTGACTGAAGAGAACACCTCTGAGGTCCAACCTGCTTCTGAGAGGTTGCAAAATTTATTTTAGGGCATATTTGGTACTAATGTGACTCCAAATAAGATGCCAGTTGGGACATTGAGGTCACGTAGGATTATTCAGTTATTGGGGACTGTATGATCTCACTGGATTCAATCAGTGAGGTTGGGTTTTTGCTTACCCTATAGCTCAGTGTGGGATGGTGGGCATTTCTGCTCCATGCAGTCACTCAGGGACCCAGGTTCCTTCCCTCTTGTGGCTCTGTCATATCTTAGGCTTCATCTTCCTTTGTAATCAACTGATGGAAGAATAAAGGGAAAGGGAAAGAATATGGAATAGACTCAGCTCTATTACCCCAAAGGTGATATAATTTGTCATCACACTATTACTTTAATTTCCATGTCATCAATTACTAGTGAATTTACATTTTAAAAATTAATTTTACTGGCCATGTGCAGTTCACCTTTCATGAGTTGCTTATACAATGTACTTTATAATCTGTGTTCAGTTTTTCAAATGTGGAATTCATTTATTTTTTCTTTTGAACAATTGGAATAAACTAGCTTGATTGCCGCCAAATCCTCACAAACTGCTTTATGAGTTAAACTTGATCATCACCATCTGTTTTCACAGACGAGGGAAGTGGGGCTCAGATAGGTGACTGTCTTCCCCAGATCGTGTAGCTGAATGGGGAGGAGAGGGGACTGGAGCCCAGGACCGTAAATCCAGTCTTTTCCACAGGATTTGATGTGTCTTTCCTTTCCTTCTCCATCTGCAATGCCCACCACAGAAGAGGGTAGGAGGGGGAGAGGAAAACCAAGAACTCTTGATGGCCTTGTAGCGTGGGAGCAGGGAATGTGTGTGAAGACAGCAAAACGCCTCCAGAGAATTTGAGGAGTGTGTGATTTCAAATCTTGGTCCTATGGCATCAGCATAGAAGTAACCCTCCCCTCAAAAAAACTTAGTTCTTAAACCAGCGGTTCTTAACGAGAGAGTGCTTTATCTCACAGGAGAATTTGGTAATGTCTGGAGAAATTTGGGTTGTTATAACTGAACGGAGAGCGTTTGTGGCATCCGGTGAGTAGAGGTTAGGGCTACTTGTAAGCATCCTACAGTGCACAGGGCAGCCCCTACCGCAAGAATCCTTCCCGAAAGCCAATCTTCTCAAGATTGAGAAACCCTGCTTTATACCAGATATGCACAACCCAGAGCCCTCTGAACATTAATATTTTTGTGCTTTGTATTAAACACATTTACGTAGTCTCAGGAAATTCTCCTTCAACTCAGCCATAAAAAAGAACAAAATAATGCCATTTGCAGCAACATGGATGGACCTAGAAACTGTCATACTAAGTGAAGTACATCAGACAGAAAGATATAGATCATAGGATATCACTTATATGTGGAATCTAAAAAAAAATGGTACAAATGAACTTATTTACAAAACAGAAATAGAGTCAAAGATGTAGAAAACAATTTTATGGTTACCAGGAGAAAAGCGGGGGGAGGGATAAATGGGAGATTGGGCTTGACATATACACACTACTATATGTAAAATAGATAACTAATAAGGACCTACTGTATATAGCACAGGGAACTCTAATCAATACTCTGTAATGACCTAAATGGGAAAATAATCTAAAAAAGAGTGAATATATGTATAACTGATTCACTTTGCTGTACAGCAGAAAGTAACACGACATTGTAAATCAACTATATGCCAGTAAACATTTTTTAAAAATAAGAGCAAAATGAGGCTTGTGTCATCAAGAACTTTAATAGCCAAGCACACCCCCCCCTTCTACCTGCCCCAGTGATTAAGACCTTTGGGACCCCAATAATTCCCGAAGGACAAGAGCAATCCAATCGCCATAAAGCCATTTCATGGAGGTCCCTACTTTGGTCCATTGAAAATGACCAGGAGTGGAACACAAATCTGAATGATGCTGATTCAGTTTCAGGAAGGATAACAACTCACGTGATTGTGGGAATGTGCACCCGTGCCTGCGAAACATAGTCTCGCATTTGAAATCTATCTGGGCAATAAGGGTCAGGAATCCATTCACTGAGCTCCATCTTCATTAAAGAAAATGGAAATAGGTTCTTTGAGACATTATTGACTATTGCACAAGAGATAATACATACATCTGCATCAGATGACACAATTTGACCACAAGAAAATGACTTGAAATTTTATATCTTTTGCCAACATTTGGTAAATTATAGGCATTAAATACATGACTGATGAATAAAGGAATGAAGTGTCCCCTATATTTTTTCTCAAATATGGCAAATATTTCCATTTTTAAAAAATGAAGCCAGATACCAGGGTTTAGAGATGAAACTTTATGATTTGAAAATTATAATTAGGGCTTCCCTGGTGGCGCAGTGGTTGAGAGTCCGCCTGCTGATGCAGGGGACACGGGTTCGTGCCCCGGTCTGGGAAGATCCCACGTGCCGCGGAGCGGCTGGGCCCATGAGCCATGGCCGCTGAGCCTGCACGTCTGGAGTCTGTGCTCCGCAACGGGAGAGGCCACAGCAGTGAGAGGCCCGCGTACCGAAAAAAAAAAAAAATTATAATTAAATAAATTATTTAGCAATAATATGTTGCGTGGCTTTAAAAAAACCCAAATTCTTCTGATGGTCAAAGACAGAGTGACCCACCAGTATTAAGGCATGTGTATTTGCTATGTTTGTATTTATTTTCCTCAAAACAAAGGACTATTATACTTCACCATCATTAGTTGCAGAGAAGAGTCACTCTACTTAATTTAATCAGGAAAGGACTTATTAAGGGATACTAGGAGGCTCAAGAATGGTTCCAAGCAAGGGGAAACAAGACGAGGTTCTTGTTTAAGCTTCCAGCGACAACTTTCAGAGACACTCCGTAGAGCCAGAATGGCAAAGAAAGAACGAAGATGGGCCAAGCCATGAGATGGGAGGGACCATGGGATAGGGGAGCCATCTTATTGGAGGAGCCATGGGATAGGGGCGCCATCTTATTGGAGGAGCCATGGGATAGGGGAGCCATCTTATTGGAGGAGCCATGGGATAGGGGAGCCATCCTATTGGAGGAGCCATAAGATGGGAGAAACCATGGGATGGGAGGACCCTCCAAATAGGAGGGAGCCATCACACCTATGACCCTTGGAAAGCCACCACCACCATTGACCCAAGAAATGTGCTGCACGTTCACCATGCCTGCATCACGCCTGTCTATTCTAATGTAGCTCTCATATCAGAATCTCACAGAAAATTGTCTAATTAACAAAGCCCGAGTCACATGCCCTCACATTCTGGACAGTGAGCCTGGAAAATAGAGGGTTTTTGTGTTTTTTTTTTTTTTCTATTTTAGGAAGCTAGATTCACAATGAACGGCTCCATCAAAATGTACAATGAAGGTGTATCCTACATGTCTACAATATCGGATTGTTTTCTTCCTGGGTACACAGGTAAACTACATTTCACAGCCTCTATTGCAGTAAGTGGAGTATGTGCCCTGGTTCTAGTTAGCTACATGTGAGGAGAATCCGTATGTGGCAGAATCCCTAGTAGCCTCCCAAATAATTATCTTACCACTCTCTTTCCTCATCCATTGGCCAAAGGCAAGGAAGGCAGCCAATGTCTTTGAGATCAGAGAAGATGCTGTAGTCACAAGACGGCAGAAGCCTAGATCCATATGGCGCAGAGCCCCTCACACCCCAGCAGCTAATTAGAGTCTAAATATGCTTCCTTGGGTTGACAATGAATTTATCTGTTACTGCTGCTAGATTGCTTTAATTAATGCAGAGTACAATGATTTAATCTAGTGACACACAATTAAACCTCGAAAGAATTAGGATAAACTATGACAGCACTGAAAAGACAATCTCCATCATCCCGCAAGTTTAATCACTAAAGTTTCATAAAGTCGGTGGGGTTCGGTCTTTGTCTTAACACCTTGTAACATTCATAATACTGGTCATACTGCAGTGGTGACAATCATCAGAAACGCAGATTACAGAATGAATATAACAAAGTCTTAAGCATTCTCAGTAACCCAACGGCCTCTAAAAGCTTCGTACAATTTCCATTGAGAAAATGCCATAAACTTCTTTTTTTTGCATGCTCTACTAGATATTATATTGTTTGCATATCTATAACATTTTATTGAAAAATAATAATTTTTTTCTTTACGGGTCATTTACTTTACTGTGTTAAGCTAAGGAGTGAAACAAATGTCTAAGATGCCATTCACCCTAATATGTCACCTGATACAAATATGCATGAGCTGCAGTGGTTTGGTGAAGTAGGCGTGAATTCCAAAATGTGTCTCTCCTTAAGATTCAGAAAAGGTTCTTGGGATATCATGATTATTGACCTTTTCCTGTGATTGACATTCTAGTTCAATTGTTCTATTGTTCTCTAGATAATAATCACTCACCACCTTTTATTCATTAAAGAAATGTCACAGGAGGTTGCAAAACTGTAAAATGTCACCCATGCGGATGAAAATGACCTTTCCTGGAGTATAAGCCTCTACAACAAAACCATTAAATCTGAATGTCCCTAAACTTCGATTCCTTGATCTATTTGTATTTGTGGTAAGGTTGATGCAAGGTGGCGAGTTGGATTTACAGTATGTTCATGGATATCTATCTTTGACAGAGCTGAGTAGTTAACAGTCAAGTTCTGGATTTAGAGGGCTTGGATGTGACGTGGAGTTCCAACACTTGCTTACTTTGTGACCTTTGTCAACTAATCATAGAACTGGTCCACACTCCAGAGGATGTAATATGGACCCACCCCCGTCTCTGGGAAGATTATGTGACTGTCTTTAATCTGACACAGAGTGTGAGAGCTAAATACCATCATCCCCCCCTTACTCCTTCTCCGGGATGGCTTTATTCAGTGATCAACCTGAACAACTGTTCATTACAACCCTGTCCGTGAAAATCCCATTAATAAACATCTCCTATCCTTCTCAAAATGTTTCTTCTTTGCAAGTGATTTCCCCCTGACTGATCAGGAAGGAGAGCTGAAAATCACAATATTCTAATCTCAAGTGTGGCCAGGTCAAGAGACATTTGTTATTATCCAAATAGATTTATACAAGGAACATCTTTTGGCTTCTAGAAAATCATTTCGGGTAATGGCATCTAATGAATTTGATGAAATAATGAAGTCCCAGTTGCTGGCCATCCCAATCCATCTTCCCCCCTGGTTTAAGACCAATTTTTACTTTAAATCAGCTGAATGAAACTAATGAGAAACTTCCACATAGATAAAATGATACGATAGAAAATACGTTATGTCTGTGCTAAACAGTTCAAGAATAGAAATCCAATACCAGTCAGATACGGAGTGTGTACGTGTGCTTCTCCTGGGTGGACCCTAGATGGTCTGGTGTCTCCTGGCTCACTCAGAATTTCTGGGGTTTTATAATTCTTGATATTCTCTCTTTACCTACAACGGAAACCAATGTTTTCTCACCAGGCAATGATCGACATGTTAGATTTCTGACATACAAGCATTGAGAAATTGACTTAGAAGTAATGCCTTTTGGTGACAGCCACAGTGGAGATGGTCAGGGCCATGGATAGAGTCCTTTTCATTGTGTCTGATACATACAGCTTGGTGGTCATATCTCTGAGTATAAACGTCCAATTAGACATCACGTTCTCACCTAGATGAGTGAAACTTTCAGCAAAGCTCGGTCCCTGTTGCTTCAGGGTACAGGGTGACTCTCTCAAGGTTCTCTGTGACCTGAGAAACCAAAGGCATATCCCAATGGATTAGAGCCCCGTAGCAAACAGTACAGGAGCCATAATGCTTGAGTGGGTTGAGTGTAGCCCCAATATCGAGGCTGGAATGTCAATCAACATGACTCCATTCTCACCTGGTCTCCATGGCTGCTTGAGGCAGATAACCCAAGGTCATCCTTGCACAGCACTGCCCCGGCCGTGGGACTAGGGTCGGCAAGTAACCCGAACTGGGTCAGTCAGCGATGTCAATACTTTTCCTGTACTGAGGATGGGACATTCAGGGCAATGTGGTTCAGTGATGCCTGGAATTGAAGCAGTAATGTGGACCAAGGAGGCAGAGCTAAGAGAATAACAGAGAAATCGAACCAAACCTCTGATCAAGCATCGCCTCTGGCAGCCTTTATTTTTCCTCATCTGGAAAATGGACATCATAATTATGTCACTTAAAATAGGATGAATGAGTCAACAAACAACCACAGACTCTCAATGCAAGAAAGATTTACTTCTTTTTTTTTTTTTTTTTTTTTTGCGGTACGCGGGCCTCTCCCTGCTGTGGCCTCTCCCGTTGCGGAGCACAGGCTCTGGTCGCGCAGGCTCAGCGACCATGGCTCACGGGCCCAGCCGCTCCGCAGCATGTGGGATCTTCCCGGACCGGGGCACGAACCCATGTCCCCTGCATCGGCAGGCAGACTCTCAACCACTGCACCACCAGGGAAGCCTGAAGATTCACTTCTTACTCGTGGTCCAGTGTGAATCGGAGAGGGGGATCTACTCCATGCAGCCATTCAGGGGCCCAGACTCCTTCCATGTTTGGGCTCCTCTATCTCTTATGGGCTCCTCAGAGCCCTCCCCTGGGTCAGTTGCAGCTGGCCAATCAAAAGGGGAAGAGAGAGAACAGGGTGGACTGAGTAGGAGGTTTTATAAATCCAAAACGGAGGTGTCGTCACTTGCACCTGCATTTCATCGGTCAGAAATCAGTCCTATGGCTTCTGAGAAATATTCTCTGGGTGTGGCCCAGGAGGAAAAGGGAAATGGTTTGGTGACCTTGAAACCAGCCTGAGCCACAATAATATTACCTGCCCCATGGGAGTAAGGGGTGAGAAGATTAAAAGGAGAGAATGCAGGCCAGGGTTTCTTAACCACAGCACTATTGGCATTTGGGACCAGGTAGCTCTTTACTGAGAGGAGATACGCTATGCGTTGTACCATATGTAACAGCATCCCTGGACTCTACCCACTTGATGCCAGAAGCATCTCTCCAGTTGTAACGACCACAACTGTCTCCAGACTTCTGCAAATACCCCCTTGGGGGCAAACCTGACCTCAGTTGAGAACCACCTATGAAGGTGACGTGCTTAGCACTGTGCCCGGCATATAGCCTAATAGATATTGTTATAGTCCTTAAGTGTGAGAATTAGATTTGAAAATCTTTGTAGGAGGACTTATAATAAAAGACGATGCTTATCAGTATTAATTATTATTATGTTGTTGTGGTTGCTATTGACCCACTGTTGCTGTATTCACACCATGTCTGATTCAGAAACTTTTTATATAAACCACTTCCTGCAGGGTCAGGAAACCATAAGTAGCAAGAATAAACCCCTTTCTCCCTCCCTTCCTCCCTTCCTTCCTTCTTCCCTCTCTCTCTCTCTCCCTTGCTTTCTGAAATACTTTGATGCTAAGTAGTTTGATATTATTATTTTCTAGAGAGATTATTTAACACAGATAAGGAAATATTTCATTGCACTGAAGGCTCTTCCTGTATCGTAATGCCAGTTCTCTGATCATTTAATAGATCCCAGAGCCAAGATTTTCTATTTTCCTCAAAGCCCAAAATTCTTCACGTAGAGCTAATGTATATATAAATAGATAATAGACAGATAGAGAGCGAGGCTAATAGACATTTCTATATTCCAGGGTAACTAACAGACCCAATATACTGAGGTAGTGAAGACGACGCATTTCAATTACTGCATGATCTCACTTGTGTGTGGAATCTAAAATAGTCAAACTCACAGAAGGAGAGAGTAAATTCACGCTACCAGGGGCTGGGAGGAAATGGGGCAGTGTTCCTCAAAGGGTATAAAATTTCAGTGATGCAAGTTGAATAAATTCCAGAGATCTCATGTACAGCATGGTGACTATAGTTAACAGTACTTGAAACTTGCTAGGAGTGCAGATCTTAAGTGTTCTTACCATACACGCACACACACACACACACACACGCACACACTCAAACTGTGAGAGCTGATGGATGTTAATTATCTTGATTGTCGTGATTATTTCACAATGTTTATATTTAAATGTATTCTAAAACGTCAAGTTGTACCTGAAATGAGACCATTTGTATTTGTCGATTATACATCGGTAAAGCTAAAAAATAATAAAAGTTTCCTTCTTCTCCAACGAAAGCATCCCATTTACGAGAAGATGCTGTTTCCTTCCCCAGGGGAGAATAACTACTATTAGAAATAAAAAAAAACTCATCTAAAAGTGTCCCCCACTGTCCTTCACATGTCATAGTTGTGCATAACAAGGTGAAATGTATGTTACTTAACTGGATTTGTTAGTGGTACTTTGGCACCTTAATTATTGTAAAATTGTATTCGGAGCCAACAGTGACTGAAATTGGATGTCAAGTTTGATTGTGGCTTAAAAATGCAATGTCCTGTCCCGGGAGGCACTGTGTCCTAGGAGAGGTACCTGAATGTCAAGCTCCTCACATGGGCAGAGTTCTGCTGCAGGTCTGGGAAAACATGCTGTACGGTTGATTTCATTTACATAGAAACAATGGAAAATCGGGCCGCTCCCCAAAGATCTGACCTAGCCAGACCATAGCATTCACCCTTGAGAATCGGAGAGGTCCTCTTCTGCCTGCCATGAAGAGACAGCACGTCTGCAGCATCACAGGGCAGTGCCAAGAGGGAAGAGGCAGAGACAAAAACTCCTGGGGTTCCTGAGAGCTTCCCAGTTCCCTGCTGCTGGGGCCACGTTTCAGCTTCACCTGCGTATCCCATGGGACACCCTGTTTCTTATAACTCATTCTCCTTCTGAGCTTTGCTAACTCTTTATGGTCTCTTTTACATGCAAATACAGAACTTTAAGTGGCCAGTGGGTCTTGGATTGGTAATGGCTAAAACCAGATAGCCTGGTCAGTTAAAACCAGAGCCATAATAATTTGCCATAGATCAGTACAGTTTGCTTTTCCTTGCAAATTAGAGAGATTGTACACACATCTCCCACAGATTCTAGCTTTAAATACTTTTTGCTTATAAACTTAGGAAGACATTTTGAAGATTATCTGTTCTATAAAGTAGCCAATTCAGAAGTGCTTTCCGTAATACCTCTCCCTTTCGGGGATGTTTGTCCAGTTTGGGAAGGAAGGCTGCCTTGCATCTCATCAGACTTCCTTTGCAGGGTGAATCCCACCGCATGAGTTTTGATAAAGACAGGGCTCTGCTTCTCTTTGAAGGGGTCAGAAGAGGCCAGCAATTCTCTTCCTCCTTTCTGCCAGCTCAGGAATAGAAAGGGGAAAATGAGACCTGACTCACTGAACATCCTGCCGTGACACGTGAGTCCAGAAGGAGGGATATCAGTGTGGGACAAAGAGTGAGCGCCCAGTGGTGGCAGCTCTACAGTCAGGTCACGCCATGTTGCAGGTGTGATAGAACTAGGCTACATCATCTAACTACCCTCCAGCCCATTGGTCCCTGCTGGTTTCCTGAGTCATGGTGTCTTCTACTCTTGTGGATTCTGAAAGCCGCCCATTAATTTCAATACATTCATTTTCTATTTAAGTTACACCAGCCCTGTTGCCATTGTTTGCAACCAAATGGCTAATATGATAGCAGGGGGTCATTCAGCCTCCCTGGGTCCTGCCAGAGACTCACAGGGAAGTCCAGGTCATCTGTAGGTAGCTCTTAAGAAGTTCTTTCCCTCACACTCTTTTTTTTTTGACTTTCACAAACGTAAAATAAATCTGTGGCTTTATTCATAGGCTGAGGTATGGGGGAAGGAGCATGGAACTTCCATGCTCTATCTGGACTTACCATCCTCCCAGCCTCTCCACACGTTCAGCTCTCATTGTTCAAGAGTTTTTCTAGAGCTAAATCTTCATCTCTCCAACCTTCCCCTTCCCAGAGGTCAAAGCCCTAACCCTCTAATCACTTGGTATCTCTGGTGATCAGCTCCAACCCGAGGAGCTGATCAGCTCCAAGAACTATAGGTATCTTGGAATTACATAGTCATATATGTATAGGAGAGTGAGAGAGAAAGAGATAGAAAAAAACAACAACAGAGAAAGAGAAGCCATGGAAGGAGGAATCCATAAAGAGAAAGATGATCATCTAGGTGGTTTAGACCGTGCTGCCCACTGACTATGCAGTGAGCAGATGCCCCCAACTGAGCACAGAGTACATGCAGGGATCCTGCTGTCCTGTTTTGGCTCCGACATCCCTTAGCCTGATCCTTAACATGGCCATTGCATGTTCATACAACATGGTCCTGGAGTGTCAGCCATCCTGTGCAGTTGGGGCTCGGCTATAGATACAGCAACCTGCTCCAATACGGGAGGGGAAACTGGCCGCACTGGACTTGCAAAGAGATTCTCTCGTCTTGTCCTTTTTTTGAGATGCCCAAGGAAAATTGTGATTTTTAGCATCAATGCTGAAACAGTATTTTTCTGCAGATGGTCGCATGTCTCACTCCCTTTCTCCTTCAAGTCTTTGCTCAAATGACACCTTACCAAAGGGTGTGTGTTGACAATTACTTTGAAATAATAATTCCTGCCCTGGCCACCAGCTTTTCATATGCCTTTTTCTTGGGTAATCTTCTCAAAAGCACATTTTACTATCTGCCCCATCCATACATATTTACTTGCGAATTTTTATGTGTTTTTTTTTCCTCTACAAGAATACAAGCTCCCAGAGACCAGACATCTTTTCTGTCTGTTCTGTTTACTTTATATCCCCGGCACCTAAGCAATGACAGTCACAGAGCAGGTGTTCAATAAGCATTTATCATCGGACACATAAACATCTACCTCACAAACCCAACTCACCTGCAGTTTGGGAGATCTGCCCTCCCCTGCTCTCTCCTGCTTCCAAAAAGGTCCCAATTCGGTATTTATTTCTTCCTGTGAATTCTATTACATTTTCCAGCTGACTGGTGAAAAGCTTTGATGCAGACTAAGGAAATTGCAGCTTCCATGAGGAAGAGGGGTTGAGGGGGCTGGCTTGAGAAAGCGGTTAGTGGGTGACCACAAATAAAAATATTCTACTAAATCACAATGACTAAAGAGATAGCAGCTTGACTTTCGACGCAGAGTTGCATCTTTAAGAACCTCAAAGAAGTCGAGCAAATCTCCAGGCTGGCTTTCGAGGGTTGTTTTGATGGAAACATCACCATTGGTTCAAATCCCAACTCTTCCACTTACTGGTTACGTGATCATGGGCAAGTTAATCATTGCCCTGTGCCTCAGTATTCCTATCTGTAAAATAGGAGTGAGAGTCTACTTCACAGTGTTAATATGAGATTATATGCCTTCTTATATTCTGCAAATATTTATTTAGAAGCTGCCACGTTCCAAACCCCGTTTCGGTAATCAGAGACACAGCTGTGAATAAGACAGTCCTTGCTCTTCAAGAGCACAGATAAATAAATGACCAGGGTTTTGCAGGTAGTAAGAAGATAACTGGGGATTCCTTCAAATTGATGGTGATTTCTCTTGGGAAAATACCTAGAAGTTAAATTGCTAAGTCATAGAATATGTGTATGTGGTATAATAAGAAATATGTTTGGTCTTCGTGCCCACGTACTGGCCCAGAGCTCCCCAAACCCTAGGAATTTCCTGAGTGATAGAAGTTTTTTGTTGTCTTTGTTGTTGTTGTTGTTGTTTTTGCGGTACGCGGGCCTCTCACTGCCGTGGCCTCTCCCGTTGCGGAGCACAGGCTCCGGACGCGCAGGCTCAGCGGCCACGGCAATGTATCATGTAAAAAGTGACTTAAACCATCTAATGAAGCAAAAAGTCATAATCACATGGACAACAAAATAAAAAGCATTGTCCATTTTACTGTTTGCAAAGTGCTTTATTCCAATTGGTAATGCAAATGTATAAGAAGGTTTTCTTTTTTTCCTCTCAGCCTTTGCAGGACCTGAAGAGACAGCCTCGTATTTTGAAAAAAAAATTTTTTAAATATGTATGTACATATATAAATATTTATATATAAACACACATATATATATTTCATCTGAAAAACTGACCTAGTGTAGCAATGACATTTTGAAGGCATCTCGTAGAACATGAAGATGGTCCAGTATTATGAATTGAAAACGCTATTGCTTTCTTGGACCGGGAGGATAATTACCCTAATGGACTCCAAAGCCCTTGGATCTTCATTTTCCATCAGGAAAATAGTAGTGACCTGACCATCCTGAGTCAGAGTACCCTATAAAAACACCGAAGCCCAGGTCATATTGTCCTGTGAACTTTCTCTTCTATTTAAAAAATCTAAACCGTAAATATACCAGAATAACTTAAATAAATTTTATAAATTCATAGAGATCATTGGTGGGTACTAACAGTTCATCCACAAGAAATCTAAAAGGTAGTGTTTGCATTTTGTAAACAAGAAACCCTCAAAATAAAAGGTGTTCATTTTTTCCTGAATGCCATTTTCAAAATTCCACTTTCCCTTCTCTTTTTGGATCCACATTTACTTAAAATCATAGAGACACCTGGTGAGGACTCACTGGTGTCTGTGGCTCAGGCCTCCAATATCCCAGGACCAAAAGGACGGGATAAAGCTGTTAGTAGGAGACAATTATAAAAAGTGCTGAGGGCTTCCCTGGTGGCTCAGTGGTTGAGAATCCGCCTGCCGATGCAGGGGACACGGGTTCGAGCCCTGCTCCGTGAAGATCCCACATGCCACAGAGCAACTAAGCCCATGGGCCACAACTACTGAGCCTGCGCTCTAAAGCCCATGAACCACAACTACTGAGTCCGTGAGCCACAACTACTGAAGCCTAGTGTGCCTAGAGCCCGTGCTCCGCAACAAGAGAAGCCACCGCAATGAGAAGCCCGCGCACCGCAAGGAAGACCCAACTTAGCCAAAAGTAAATAAAGTGCTGAGCAAAAAGGTGGATGGGAGAGAGAGTGGATCTGCAAATCTGGGGGAGCAATTTGGTTCCTTTCCTGCCAGCTTTTTAGAAGCATGAAAGCATGCTGCTTCACAGATTAGCGTCACAAAGGCAATTTTCATGTTGTATGTCCATTATTATAGGATACCCGCAAGGTCTGGGGAAAGAGCCGAGCTTGGTAAGCAGCGATAATGAAGACGTATGAAGCTATCCAAACGCTGGATTGCCAGAGAGAGCTCCCTTTCCATAATAACGACAAGGGACGGCATTGACCACGTGGCAAAGATGATGCTGTGATGCTGCCAAGCCCATGAAGCGCACACGTGGACAAAAATAGCCCGAGAAGAATTTGCTCAGTAACATACCATGATCTTTCAGCTGAAATGTCTGCAGCCATCTTTGGGGATCCAAGCAGGATCCCCCGTAGTCTCGAGCTTTTCTTATCCCTCCAGAGCTCTGCGTGTCTGAGCCACCAGCGCCTTGTCACTCCCGGCCCCACACAAATTCCCCCGCCCTCCTCTTCCCACAGACAAAATCAAACCAGTAACTCAAAGCCAGAGGGAAACGGGGGTCATGGTCTCATCCATCACTACACCTGAGCAGTGAGGTAGTTCGGTTCCTGGACTGGAAAGTGAGAAACATTGGGGCTCTTTCTCTTATCGCCACGTTGGAGCATCTGGAAACATTTGTACCCAGGCTGCTAAGGAACAAAATGAAAGATCAGTTTTTAGAGGTGACATTTCTTGGTGCTTTCTTTTTAAAACCTGTGTCTATTATCTCAAGTTCTGAAACACAGGCATTGAACTCTCTGGAAGGAAAGAAATGCGTGCCTAGAAAACTAGTGTCCAATCATATGGAGATTTGCTTTTCCTCATTTCAGGCAGCTGGGAAACAAGGAGCAGAAGCCCAGCTTCGTGATCTCTGAGCATCTGGATGAAGCAAAGGTCGCCTCCTGTTTCCCAAAAACCTTGCACGGAGCCGTGAGTATCCACGTGGTACGCGTATTTCAGTGACATCTGGAGGGGTGTTCAGTGTTGCATGTAGACCCCAGCACTCACCACCGCAGGGACGGTTCCTTTTTGTCTGAAATTCTGAGCCTCTCCCCTGCGTCCCAAGCTTGTGTGTGCCTCAGGCGTTGGGAGGTCAGAGGGGTTTCTCCCTGTCGTGATGTGCTTGTGAATGGCTGCATTTGAAAAGCAAAAATATATGTGGATGGAATTCAATAGAAGAATGTTGAAATGTACATTTTCATGTTAAAAATGATGATTTACCCTGTGGTGAGAAGAAACATTTATCTTGGAAAATGAAGTCACTTTCCAATTCCATCTACAATCCTGACACAGGCCACACCCTTTCCAGGTGAGAATCCCTGGAATCGGTGCATTTTGTGATGTCCTCATCCAGTACGTGTCTTCCCCCCATCAGTTGAAATACTGCAGAGTGGGATGTTGAAGGTTTAAAACACATAGCTTTATGGATACCAGGGCGAGAAGGGACGAGGGGTGGGATGAATTGGGACGTTGGGACTGACATTATACACTACTATGTAGGAAATAGATAACTAATGAGAACCTACTGTATAGCACAGGGAACTCTACTCAGTTCTCTGTGGTGACCTAAATGGGAAGGAAATCCAAAGAAGAGGGGATATATTTATACGTATAACTGATTCACTTTGCTCTACAGCAGAAACTAACACCACACTGTAAAGCAAATATACTCTAATAAAAATTAATTTAAAATAAAATGTAGGGCTTCCCTGGTGGTGCAGTGGTTGAGAGTCCGCCTGCCGATGCAGGGGACACAGGTTCGTGCCCCGGTCCGGGAAGATCCCACATGCCGCGGAGCGGCTGGGCCCGTGAGCCATGGCCGCTGAGCCTGCGCATCCGGAGCCTGTGCTCCACAACGGGAGAGGCCACAACAGTGAGAGGCCCGCGTACCGCAAAAAATAAATAAATAAAATAAAATAAAATGTATAGCTTTGCATGATATAATATAAAAATATAATTATTCCAAGACATACACCTTTCAGTGTTGCAGTTTACTGCACACAAGCAATTCCGTCATCCACATTTTGCCCTAACTTTTCCACCACCCATTTAATGCGCCACTCTTCTGTACAAGGAATGACATGTATTTCATTCTACAAGGTGATTTTCCCAGAGGAATCATCACTTAGTTTAAAAACCTTTTACCCTGTGTCAACACAGAGATGGAAGGTGGGGATGTGATGAAATTATTGAAGTGGCTGAAATGAAGAAAAAAACATAACCTTCCTGGTTCAGAACTGTGTGAGGGGTGTGTGTGTGTGTGTGTGTGTGTGTGTGTGTGTAGGTGTGCGTGTGCACACGTGCATGCAGAGTAGTTCTAACAGCTACAGCTTACCCTGGAATTCCCAAAATCTGCACATAAAACAGAAAAACACCTTTACAAAAGGGTTAAATAAGAATTATGATAAGAATCTGCAATAGCTGGTTTTCAAATAAAGGTTAAAACTTTTTTAGAATGTACATAGTCTAAAGATGTGGTAACAAGACAAAAAATACATTTTGCTATCTGTGTTGATGTTCTCAATTTCCCAAATATTCTGTCTATATGGCATATGGACCTGTGATAAACATATAAAAAGCATAGAAGAGGAAGCAACGCCACGTCATGGAATGCTGCTCTCAAAGACGTGCCAGTCTCAGCTGTGAGTCTATGCTGCCCCCCGACCTTGTGGGATATTAGAGTTGAAGGATTAGTTACCCATTATCCAAGGTCTCAGGATGTCTGGGAATCACACCTCTTTAGAAACTTGAAGATAATCCCAGGAAACCACTGTTGTCTTCTGGCCAAAACTCCGTCTCTGTGCCCCGAATTGAATCTCAGAGACAGATTTTTGGGTGAAGTAGAAAAGAATGGCTTTATTGCTTTGCCAGGCAAACGGGGCCATGGTGGGCTAATGCCCTCAAAACTGTGTGTTCCCCCCGCCAGGGGGTAATGAGGAGTTTTATAGCAATGGTTCAAGGAGGAGGGCGTGGTCAGCTCATGGATCTTCTTCTGATTGGTTGGTGGGGATGTAATTGGGAGTCAGCATCATCAACCTTCTGGTTCCTGTTGGTCTGGGGTCTCCGTGCTTGTGGGCAGCATGCAGTTAACTTCTCCCACCTGATGGGGGTTTCAGTATCTGCAAAACAGCTCAAAGATATTGTTCTGTGCATCCCTTGAGGGGGAGCCAGGACCCTGCCCCAAGGCTGCACTATTGTCTCCTGACTGCTCCTCCCTTGTCTAGGCATCCCCTAATTAGCAACTGTTTGAACGTGCCCTTTGGAACTCAGGGAAGATCTTGGAGGCTGAATGAAGCCTATTTCCTGTAATCAGAAAATGCGGGACACAGAAAGACTTTTGTGCCCAGGAGCCCCACGGGGTCCTGCTTCGTTTCAGACGGCTTGGTGGAAATTTAAGGAGAGAGGTAAACCAGCTTCCGGCTATGCACCCAGGTCTGTGATGGTTACAGGTTTGCCAGGAAAATCACTGCATCTCAGCCACGATGGAGCTGGAGAGGGAGGGAGAACGTTCAAGGTTGAGGAGGAAAGTGTCTGCTTCACGTCGTCCTACAAACAAAAACTCCTGAAGCTGAAATTCAACGTGTAAGAAAATCAACCATTATAATCCCATGGATGTTTTATTTTTAATCACAACTTTATTATAACCATTTGCAACTTTGTAATTGATATTTATACCAAAACAGTTTACTAATTGACTGCCAAAAGAACACATTTGCTGAACTGGTTTATTAAAGCATTTCATAATTATCTGATTTCACCGGCCAAATAAAGGATTTCTAAAAAGAACAACCTACTTCATTTTTGGTCTTTGATTCAAACTATAATAACAGTGTCTTCTTTATAAAAGTTTTGGATTATTTTAGTGGCAGTAATTTAAAAATTCAAAACTAATACACATCTTGGCACAGGGTATTAAAAGTACATGAATCATTACATTAAAAAATGAATATGGGGGCTTCCCTGGTGGCGCAGTGGCCCGCGCACCGCAAAAAAAAAAAAAAATGTATGCTCAGAGAATGATACAAGTGTAATAAATCTATTTAAAGAATGGTGTTTAGCCATCGTCTTCTGCTTCTGATTGGCTCAGATATTTATGAAACAACGATGGGCAAGCCCTGATGACATTCTTTTTTTTTTTTTTTTTTTTTTTTTTTGTGGTGCGCGGGTCTCTCACTGTTGTGGCCCCTCCCGTTGTGGAGCACAGGCTCCGGACGTGCAGGCTCAGTGGCCATGGCTCACGGGCCCAGCCGCTCCGCGGCATGTGGGATCTTCCCGGACCGGGGCACGAACCCGCGTCCCCTGCATCGGCAGGCGGACTCTCAACCACTGCGCCACCAGGGAAGCCCCTGATGACGTTCTTGAGTGCCCCAGGAAATCACAGTGGAGACAAAATCTTAATCACCTAAAGACATCAGTCCTTTCAATTAAACATCTATTTGCAAATTAATTCTGGAGAAGAAGGCATCACCACTAAACCAGCTTTGGGTAAAACAGACATTAGAAAACAGTTCAATTGTGGACTAACATTGTACAGTAACTTTTTACTGTTTTATTAAGAATATCTAATATTCAATCTCCAAACTATTATCCTATCAATATTAGCCGAAAAGATTTTCAGTAGTATAACAGAAAAGATAGAACGTAAGACTCTGGTAATTTTTTTAAATTTATTTTATTGACGTAGAGTTGATTTACAGTGTTGTGTTAATTTCTGCTGTACAGCAAAGTGATTCAGTTATACATGTATATTATTTTTCATATTCTTTTCCATGATGGTTTATCACAGGATGTTGAACAGAGTTCCCTGTGCTCTACAGTAGGACCTTGTTGTTTATCCATCCTATAGATGCAAGTTTGCATCTGCTCATCCCAAACTCCCAGTGCATCCCTCCGCCACCCCCCTCCCCCTTGTCAACCACAAGTCTGTGCTCTGTGTCTGTTAAGACTCTCTGGTAATTTTATATTTTGTGCGAAAAATGGAATCTTAAACTTTCAAAAAGTGGGCTCCACTGCCCAAGTCCAAGTACAGCAAAATGGTTCAGCTTCAAGGTTAGACAGTAAAAACATTCAGGGGTTCCCTATCTTTATTCGTAATACACAGATAGTAGAGAGTCATACTGGTGGGAACGTGCTGGTTTCATCTGTGTTGTAACTTAGTTTTTCCTGCATAATGAGGTCACATCACCAGTGTTAGTTTACTGTTTCTAACCACAATCCAGTGGGATGGTACTGGCTCGTGTTATTACTCTCATTTCATTGTTGATGAAGGGCTCAGAGAGGTTAAGAGTTTTGCCTAAATCACCCATCTGACCCATAACCTTGGAGCAACATAAACTCCCCAATTTTTTGAGACCAAATCTTAAGCCTGCCTATGTCTCCACGTGGCCATATTATGAATCGGGTTCCTTAAAGCTGCCTATTTCCTGAAAGTCAGTGGCTTCCTTTGAGTCAGTAACAAGCCTGAACTGTGAAGCTGTCTGAAGGGCGCGGCCAAGTGCAACCGATGTCTTATACTGACAGCTGCATTCAAGATGCTCTGTCTCTTTCTCAAATAAATGGTTTCCCTGACTAGAAAGGCTCAAGACCCCAGGACACAAAGTTGCTACTTTTTCTTCTCTGCGGCAAAGAGAAGCCTCTCTAATCAATCTCTAACTGTGCAGTAAGCCTACTTATATCACCAACGTAAAACACACCCATGACCAGATAGGCGGTGAATCAGTTTTCTATTCCTGCTGTAACAAATTTCCAAAAAGTTGGTGGCCTACATTAACCCCAGTTTATTCCCCTAGAGTTCTGGAAATCACAAGTCTGTCATGGGTCTCACTGGGCTAAAATCAAGGTGTCAGCAGGCTGCGTTCCTTTGTGATGTCTGTAGAGGACAATCTGTTTGTTTGCTGGTTCCAGTACCCAGAGGCCCCCGCATTCCTCCACAGAAGCCACTTCCTCCATATTTTAAAGCCAGCAACGTCTCATCTCTACAGCTGGACCCGCCATCACATGTCTTGCTTTGACTCTCCACTTCTGCCTCCCTGTTCTGATTTTAAGGGCCCTTGTGACTAGGCTGGGCTCCCCTGGATAATCCAGGGTACTCTCCTGACTTTAACATCAGCTTATTTGCAACTTTAATCCCATCTGCAACCTTAATTCCCCTTTGCCATGTAAAGTAACATAGTCACCGGTTCTGCGAGTTGGGACGTGGGCGTCTTTGGGGGCTATTATTCTGCCTACCAAGGAGGGAACTAAAACTTTGGATGAGTCATCTCACTTGGCTGAGATAGCAGTGGATGCTGTGCACTTGACCTAGGCCCCCAGCCCCCCTTCTGTCATCCAATAAACAGGCTCTGCCTACTGAGAGGAGTGGGCACAGGGCAGACCAATCATCGCGTCCACCCCCCTAGCCACCGTGTTTGGCGGAAGTGTTACCAAAAGTGGGGTCTGGCTGCTCACCACTCAAACGCCAATACTCGAGAGGCAAGCTTGGTGGAAAGGAAAGTTTGCTTTATCCTGGATGCTGGCAACTGGGGGAGAGGATGGACCCGCCTCCAAAGGCTGACTTCCCCCTCTGACAATCAGTGGGCAAGAGCTTTTCAAGGGGAGTTTCAGGGGTGCACAAGCAGAGGAGGGGTTCCATGCAGAACCAGCACAGGCAGCTCCGACAGGCATCGTGAAGGTGGTCATGGGGTGGTCTGATCAGCACCACCTTGATCGTTTTGAGAACAGTTAATTTTTAGCTCCAGGGTCCATTTGAGGCCAGTTCTCGCAATTGTGGCAGCTTATGTCATGGCTACAGCCTGGTCATCGTGTAGTTAACTTCTCCACCTGATGGGGGTTTCAGCATCGATAAGACAGCTCCCAGGACACGGCTCAGAATATGATCTCTAGCCGTTGAGCAGGAACTAAAGGGCCCTGGCTTTGCTTAGTGACTAAACTATTATTACTTGGTCTTGTTGGACTGTTTACCTTGCCTTCTGCTTTTTCTAACTTCTCTGATTAAACATATTCTTTGACTAAAGTTTTTCTACAGACGAAAGGCGGGCGGAAGTCATGAGGGGGAAGGACCGTAGGGTCCTGCTCTGTTTCCGAAGGATGGGCAGGGGACCCATGCTGGCTCACTCACTGTCCTTCTCTAGGATTTTCCAACCTGAAGCTGATAGAAATGACCCCCTTGCCCCCCACCCCCCGAACCCTGACGGTTCTGCTACTATTTGAGCAAAGGGCTTCATGCAGTCACATTTTCCTTAGGTTGGAAAGGGCATGTTTGCGGCACAGAGAATGAAACCAGTTTGTAGAAACGAGGAAGGGAAGAAAGACAAGAGGGAGAGATGAGAAGAACAATTTCTAGTGGTGTTTTAAGTCCCAGAATCCGAGGGAGTGTTATCAAGGCCAGCTCACCTCCACATAGAACAACTTTATGAGGCAAGAAATTACCCAGTTTTGCTTAACTTGACCTAGTCTAAGCTTTCCTCCTTTGCTACCAGAGTCCTGAGAAACCCAGACAGAATGCCAAGATTATTTCTTGAGGAACATCAGGGTTCCTAGAAAAAGTTGGAGAAATGCTGGCCTGTGGCGTGAAGGCAAAACAGGTCTCAGTAGGGGATTCTGTGATCTTCTAAGAGGGGGAGACATGAAATCCTTCCCACTCACAATCTTGAGGAAAAACTTAGGTAAAAGAAGCAAATATTATTTTCCATCTGGGTTTTGGAAATCAAGGTCAGAGGCAAAGCACTGGAAAGAAAGACATTTAAACCAGACCTAAGTGGGGTCACTAGTTAATCTCAATCCATGAACGCACAAAGAAGCCTCTGCTTCCCTGGAGAGTACAGTTACTAAGAGATTGATGAGTTGAGATACTCAGAGTGTGAGTTCCGGACCACAAGTTCACGGTTTCAAATCCCAGCCTTTCCTGGAATAGGACAGCAGTGCACCTCAACTTCCTGCGCCTCCGTTTCCACACCTGAGAAATGGTCATAATGCCAGAGCCTCAATTGAGGAGATTATCGGGAAGATTAACTGAGCGAATTCATGCAAAACGCTGCTTAGAACAACCGAGTTAGAGCTGACACATTTTCAGAGCTCGGTAATGCATTTGTTTTATCATCCTTATCACCTAAGCATCCCCAATGACTGGACTGATCACGAAGCATGTGTCTGTTCTCTTCTATCCTTTTTATTGTTATTATTTTTTATTTATTTTTTGCGGTACACAGGCCTCTCACTGCTGTGGCCTCTCCCGTTGCGGAGCACAGGCTCCGGACGCGCAGGCTCAGCGGCCATGGCTTATGGGCCCAGCCGCTCCGCGGCATGTGGGATCTTCCCGGACCGGGGCACGAACCCGTGTCCCCTGCATCGGCAGGCAGACTCTCAACCACTGCGCCACCAGGGAAGCCCTTGACACAAGTTTCTTTACCGCTCACCCACTCTCTGTTTACCCGAAAGGTAGATACATTCATGCCGTCACTTAAGCTTTTCTCCTGCCTTAAAATTAGATATTCAGCCCCAGCAATCATTGTCTCCATACCTCTCATCTCACTCACCTGCTGGGGAATCCACTGACGCAAAACTGTTTGATTTCTTGAGCCAATACCTATTTCTAAAGCCAACGCAAAAACAACAACAAAAAACCACTAATCACATATTTCTTTACGGGATTTGGGGAAGTTTTCTTTTTCTTTTCTTTTTTCCCCTCCGGTGTGTTGACATGAACCTACCTGTCTTTAATAGGCTCCCTGAAATAATAGCTAAGGAAATACTGTGAGCAAAGTGAATTGCTGTTACTGGAAAAAAATTTATGACAAAATTAGGAAACAAGAAGTCACAAATGCACTTCAAAGCAATGAGCAAACTCTGCTATATGACCAGCTGTGCTGTATTGTAGTTTTATAGCCAAGGTGATCGTGTGCCACACCAGCCTTCAGGTCAAAGGAGCATCGGGGACCAGGCTTGGGTGCATTTCTTTTTTTTTTTTAAATTTCTTTTTCAACTGAAGTATATTTGATGTACAATATTATATGTTACAGGCGTGCAATATAGTGATTCACAATGTTTAATGGTTATCCTCTATTTATAGTCATTATAAAATATTGACTCTATCTCCCACGTTGTACAATATATCCTTGTAATTTATTCTATACGTAATAGTTTGTACCTCTTAAACCCCACTTCCCTCTCCCCACTGGTAACCCCTAGTTTGTTCTCTCTATTTGTGAGCCTGTTTCTTTTTTGTTATATTCACTAGTTTGTTGTCTTTTTTTAGATCCCACATATAAGTGATGTAGTATTTGTTTGTCTCTGTCTGACTTATTTCACTTAGCATAATATCTTCCAAGTCCATCCATGTTTTTGCAAATGGCAAACTTTCATTCTTTTTTGTGGCCGAGTAATACTCCATTGTATGTATGTATGCGTGCGTGTGTGTGTGTGTGTGTGTGTGTGTGTGTGTGTGTGTGTATAAAACATCTTCTTTATCTGTTCATCTGTGGATGGTTGCTTCCATGACTTGGCTATTGTAAATAGTGCTGCTGTGAACATTAGGGTGCACGTATCTTTTTGAGTCAGAGTTTTGTTTTGTTTTGTTCTTTCAGATAAGAATGGGATCGCTGGGTTATATGGTAGTTTTATTTTTAGTTTTTTGAGAAACGTCCATACTGTTTTCCACATTGGCTGCACCAATTCACATTCCCATCGACAGTGTACGAGGGATTTGGGTGTGTTTCTTGCCCTCGCCTGGTGGCAGATGGTTTTTGCTTTGTGCTGGATAAGGATCCAAGCTGTGCGTGTGTTCTGTGCCTGTCACCAGCAGCATCTGTTCACCACCTGTCTCCATGGACGTTCTGGAACACGAGTCAGCTGCTCCAGGTGCTGCTTCTTCATTCTTAAGCCTTGGTACCTGAACCACCAAGCGGTCTCCCAGGCGCCCTGCCGGGTCCCCAGTCTTTTTCATGAGCACCAGAAGGAGACCTGTGAGAAAGAGATGGTCAGTACATGCAAACTTCCCTTGTATCTGGGGCTCCAAGGACTTCTTAGGTGTGACGTTATTCCACAGTTGGCCTTTAAGAATCAAGACTTCTCTTGTCTACTTAGAAGCTTTCCCATCAACCTTTCCTCTGTGCTCTGACTGATTGTGGAGTCTGCAGTGATGGCGTCCAATTACCTCATATGGCAGAAGTGTGGGGATACGTGGTTCCATTGGGTTCAGCAGCTCTGTGATGTCACTTCCTGCCTTTGCATTCTGCCATTTTCAGAAAATGTCTTTGTGATACAGAGCTTGTTGTCTTGTGGTTGTAAGCTCCTGCTACAGTCCTATGATACTGATCTCAGCAGATGGATAAAGGGCTCTTTGTGACCAAGGCTCTTCCTGTCGAGGAAGAAGATATTTCCCAGAAGCCTCCCAGAGCTTCCCCTTGTGTTTCATGGGCTAGAAGTAGATTGCATGCCAATCTCCAGACCCATGGAGAAAGGAACGATTAGGACCAGTTACATGTATAGATCCAAGAACCTCAGTGAACCAAACAAGATAAACTTAAAGGAAACCACACCCAGACATATCATAATGAAAATGCTGAACACCAGAGATAAACTTTTTAAATCTTGAAAGTAGCTAGGGAAAAATCACATTCCATACTGGAGGTGGGGGAAGGGTGAAGGGGGATTTTAATTATTGTAGCTTTCTTATCAGAAACTATGGAGTCCATATACGTATAACTGAATCACTTTTCTGTATACCTGAAACTAACACAACATTGTAAATTAACTATCTTTCAATTAAAAATTAGAAAAAAAAACCCAGAAACTATGGAGTCTAGAAGACATTGGAATTATGTTTTTTGAAATACATGTTATTTTATTAAAAAAAAAAAATCTGAGGATTGGACCAGGGAGGGATGCTTCCTTCCTTGTGAACAAGATTCTCTACCTACAACTAAGCAAAATCAGAATTTGGTGGGCAAGAGAGAAGTGGAGTAAAATAATATAAAAACAGGCACATGTATACCTACAAAGGTCGAGACAGAACATTACAGATACGTGGAAAACTCCCATGTGCCCTTTCTAACCTCAATTCCCACTCTTCTCTCCCAAGCAGTCAGTGATGACTGCCACAACACAGCTAAGATTTTATTAGGAATTTAAAACAGAATCTATGTTAGAGGTAACAAAGAGCTATTTCCCGAGCTTCAGGTTCACCAAAGTTATTCTTGGTCCAGCTGCTGATTCTGAAAATCTCTCAGGTAAGATGAACCAAAAGAAAGTCCATTCACCTCAACTTGACCCCTTTCTTGGGTGTAGGAATCTTCAGTCCCTCTTTGGAAATTTCCAGCATGGAGTAGATAGTGAGACTAAAGTTATGGGTTTTACACTCTGTTCTTTTTTCTTTTTTCCCAGTCTTTTTTCTCTCTGTGTTTCATCTCGAATTACTTTTACTGCCATGTCTTCAAGTTCACTGGTCTTTGCTATTCTGTATTATCTGTTCTGCTGTTAATCCCACCCAGTGTCATTTTCATTCCTGTTGATGTCGTATTCATCTCTGACCGTTCAACTTGATTTTTTTTTTTTTTTTTTTTTTGCGTTATGTGGGCCTCTCACTGTTGTGGCCTCTCCCATTGTGGGGCACAGGCTCCGGACGCGCAGGCTCAGCGGCCATGGCTCACGGGCCCAGCCGCTCCGCAGCATGTGGGATCTTCCCGGACCGGGGCATGAACCCGTGTCCCCTGCATCGGCAGGCGGACTCTCAACCACTGTGCCACCAGGGAAGCCCCAACTTGATTCTTTTTTACATTTTTCATGCCTCTACTCAATCCTTACCTTAAACATATGGACTATATTAATAATGTTTTACTATCTTAGTCTACTAATCCTACATCCATTTGCATTCTTTTTTGACAGACACTGAAATTTACATATGTTAGAATAGATTTTTTCTGTAATTATTCTTGAGTTGTGTCATGAGACACTTCGGCTTATTCAAAACAATGTTATGCTTGCTTTTCAGCTTTCTTAGTCAGGACCCAATTATCCTTTAGTCTCTACTCTTGTTCTGCATTTTCCCATAATGTGAGGTTTTTACCTCACATCTATGCACTGTTCAGGACTTTGCTGAAAGTTGGAAGAGGACCCCCTGCAGATCCCTGGGGAGTTCTCTCCTCCTGTACTCTGTTCTATGAGCTCTAGCTTCTTTCTACTCCTCAGACCTCTATCTCTAATTCCTCAGCTCTGGAAACTACCAGGCTCTGCCTGGAGTGCCCTCTCTGTGCTGGGAACACAGCAACAAGGTAGGGCCATCACAGGACCCAATTAATTTGCATCCCTATATCAGAGATCTAAACCCTGTGTTGCCTTGTCACCAATGTCTGAAAACCATTGTTTCCTGTATTTTTCCCACTTTTTCATTGTTTCAGGTAGGAGGTCTGATCCGGTTCCTGTTATTGCATCTTGGCCAGAAATGGACCTATCCCATTGCTCTTATAGTTATAGCATTTTATCCCTGGATTTGGACATTAAAACACCATCAACACCTGTTAGCTTAGGAAAGGATCCAAGCACTTCTTATGCATCAAATGATATCCTCCAAAGGGATTCAGACCTGTTTGCCTGGTTAAAACCCAGCATATGGTACCATGAAGCTTCTTGCATCACTCCTATTGCTGTAAACATTAAACATGTTTATAGAAACACTTCTAATTACGTGCTGTTTGCACATGTGCTGAAACCACAATCCTAGGGTTCAGAGTTTGCACATAAATTTATCACAGGAAAAAGAGAGAAAGATCTGCAGGTTTCGTGTTGTCACACTTCTACCGAAGAGAGGCTTTTAAGGGAGCAGGTCAGAAACACCTGACAAAGAGCCATAGTAAACCTGACTGCAGCCAGGAAGAAGTTGGACGCCCAACTATTTTTCTCTGAGCACCCCAAGAATCATCGTCTCATAGAACCCAGGATTTCCCAGCATAGTATTTCCACAACTTGCAATTATAAACTTAGTTTTGCTTTTATAAATCAGTTCTCAGTGTCAACGATTATGTCTATGAAGACTCAATCCTATAGCTTTCAATACCAGCATTGTGGCAATCCCTCAGATGCCATCTTCTCCCATTATCTGTGCACCTATCCTGGGTAAGACAGAGCCCAGGGCATCCACTCACAGATTTGAGTTTGGACACATAACTCAAGTCTAAAGAATCACAGTATTCTAGTCCCTGATTGATGGGTTCAGGTGTGATCGTGTGACCTGAGTCAGATTAACGACATTTAAGTCCTATGATTTGGGCTGGAACTATTTTGGAGAAAAACAAATAAGCAGTTATCTTTCAATAAGGCTTTTCTAAACTATAAGGATACAGGTTGGGAGGTGCTAGGAGCCTTTCAAGGTTAAAGATCTTGCTTGAATTCCAAATGAAGGAAGTCATCTTCAAGGGGTGGAGACAGTCATATTCTTGGGAACAATGTCTGAGATGCTGGATCAAGCTGTGTCTGAAGCCCTTATCTCTGGAATGTCAGCTGTGTGAGCTGCCTTGTATAAGTCGGTCTGAATGAAATTTTCTGCCATTTGCTACTGAAAGTATCCAGCCTAGTGAAAGCTATGTGAAAGCACCATGCTAGGTATCAGGAAATAGAAAAATGTAAACATTGATTTTTTTTCCAAATAAAGGCTCCATCCAAGAGAACCTATATTAATGATCATTAATGACGATTCAAGTTAATGACTGATTCATGGGGCATTTGATAGAAAACTCATAAGTTTCTTGCCTCAGTGGTGGGGAATAATTATCCCATGATCTGTGCTTCCTTATCTATACTAGGGATTATAATATTCAATGACCTAAAAACTCAGGGCAATCTTAAACGTTTCAATTTTACTTCCAAGGGGTATATCCCAGGTAATGATGCTTGTCTATTTTCATGAAAGGAAAGGACTCTTAACTTCTCTGTCTCCACAGAATAGCACTGTTCTCTCAAATGCTGTCAATTATACACACTTCCCTGAAAAATAATCACACCTGGGATTCAGAGGTCAAAAAGAACTGCCGGTTGGAGAAACCTGTTTTGTAACATCCTCTCAGTGCCATACAGAGGGAAACGATTACTAAACTGTATTTAATAAGAGGAATATTAACTCTGCTAAACTCCTGGGGAAAAGGAAACTGTTTATGGTTACACGAGGGCAGGTCACCAAATGCAGCTCAGCAATTCCCTGTCCATTAATTCTGCCACATCCTAGAGAAATGGAAATAAAAATAAACAAATGGGACCTAATGAAACTTCAAAGCTTTTGCACAACGAAGGAAACCATAAACAAGACCAAAAGACAACCCTCAGAATGGGAGAAAATATTTGCAAATGAAGCAACTGACAAAGGATTAATCTCCAGAATTTACAAGCAGCTCATGGAGCTCAGTAACAAAAAAACATACAACCCAATCCAAAAATGGGCAGAAGACCTAAATAGACATTTCTCCAAAGAAGATATACAGGTGGCCAACAAACACATGAAAGGATGCTCAACATCATTAATCATTAGAGAAATGCAAATCAAAACTACAATGAGATATCATCTCACACCAGTCAGAATGGCCATCATTTAAAAATCTAGAAACAATAAATTCTGGAGAGGGTGTGGAGAAAAGGGAACCCTCTTGCACTGTTGGTGGGAATGTAAATTGATGCAGCCACTATGGAGAACAGTATGGAGGTTCCTTAAAAAACTACAAATAGAACTACCATACGACCCAGCAATCCCACTACTAGGCATATACCCTGAGAAAACCATAATTCAAAAGAGTCATGTACCAAAATGTTCACTGCAGCTCTGTTTACAATAGCCAGGACATGGAAGCAACCTAAGTGTCCATCGACAGATGAATGGATAAAGAAGATGTGGCACATATATACAATGGAATGTTAGCCATAAAAAGAAACGAAGTTATTTGTGGTGAGTGGATGGACCTAGAGTCTGTCATACAGAGTGAAGTAAGTCAGAAAGAGAAAGACAAATACCGTATGCTAACACATATATATGGAATCTAAGAAAAAAAAAAGGTCATGAAGAACCTAGGGTAAGATGGGAATAAAGACACAGAACTACTAGAGCATGGACTTGAGGACACGGGGAGGGGGAAGGGTAAGCTGTGACAAAGCGAGAGAGTGGCATGGACATATATACACTACCAAACGTAAAATAGATAGCTAGTGGGAAGCAGCCGCATAGCACAGGGAGATCAGCTCGGTGCTTTGTGACCACCTAGAGGGGTGGGATAGGGAGGGTGGGAGTGAGGGAGACGCAAGAGGGAGGGGATATGGGAACATGGGTATATGTATAACTGATTCACTTTGTTATAAAGCAGAAACTAGCACACCATTGTAAAGCAATTATACTCCAATAAAGATGTTAAAAATACATATATAAATGAGATACTTTTATAAGGCAAGGTTTGAGGCTCACAGACATGAACGCCTCTAAATTCCATTTGGCAAGGGAGGGGCAGACAAGCAGATATAGATATCTGATCTAAGCTTATCTGGCTACCAGAAGGGAAGAAAAAAATCCATGCCCTCACTTAATACTTTAATTTAAGGAGCTGGTTTGTGCATTGAGAAGGCATGTGGACTGTGACCAAAGAAAAGAAATGAAGATACCGTGTCGAGTAATTTAGACTGTGTGACGTTCTGGAATCTCACAGACTCCCTTAGTGAACATAATCTCTGTTTTCATTTGTGAAGATGGAAATTGGAAATGGATTTCACCAGTGCTGCTAAAAGTGTTGTGTTATAAACTCCACAGAGAGGAAGAAGGCGGGTGACATTATTTCAGGAGAAGGGGCAACGTCCACATTTAGATGAGTGTGGGCAGGTCAGAGAAACACTGTCCCCCAATTTACCCTGATTTCCTTCAGCCTCAAGGACTTGGTCACCATGGACCCAGCTCCAAAACTGGGGTTTGGGGTCCAGATCCCCAATCAATCAGAGCCTGGAATTATTCTGGCCCTTTGTGATTGGTTCAAGAACAGCGTGTGACTCCATTTATCCAATCAGAATGGGTTTCTTATTGTAACAGAGAAGAGAAAAACTGATCCATATGGGATCTATTCCTTTAAGTCTAACCCTTGTGTCCTCTTGCCTGTGCTGAGTCATGCTGGCTCTGCACCTTTTGCAAAAGAATGTTGCCTAGAGCCTGAAATATACAGGATAACCCACTCTCAAGGCTCTGCCTCCCAGGCTTGACTGGTAAAAGTATAGCACTTTCCATTCATATAGAGACAAAAAGTTGCAGAACAGAGAATAACGCTTGTCTTGTTGGAGATTTACAAGAACGTCTATCTTGACCTGACCTACATGGACAGCTGCAAGAACAAAGGATTATCACATCCCCTCCAGGTCTGGCTGGCACCGGAAGTTAGCAACAACCAGCCACACCCCATTCCCTTTTAGTATAAAAGAAGCCTGAATTCTAAGTCATTGAAGAAGGTTCTTTGGGACACTAGTCCACCATCTTCTCTGTCTGCTGGCTTTCCAAATAAAGTCACTATTCCTTGCCCCCAACACCTCATCTCTTGACTTACTGGCCTGTTGTGTGGTGAACAGTATGAGCTTGGACTTGATGATACCATCATTTGCCACCCAAAGTTTTCTGCCCAAGGACAGATCTTTAACCGACACTGCATCACCCCCCGCCATGCCCCACCAGAGATCTCGCTATCTGATTTCCTATGGGAATGCTGAAGATAGATCTGCTGGGCGTGCAGCCCAGAGCCACAAAGTCAGAGAGTGACAGGGCTGGAATTCACCCTCCAAGCTTCTGACGGGCTGCAAAGTGTTGTCAGTTGTTCAAATATCAGCAGAACCAAATATGTCAGCCCCTGATCCAATTTGCCAGCAAACACAGGGAAACCCTCCTAACAAGTACGGGCACCAATTCAGTCACTGTCTAATTTAAAATGGAATCTTCATTTAGAAAGTCCGTTTCATTTAGAGGCAAGAGCACTTCTCTTGGTTTTCTGTGAGTGCACACCACTGGACCTGCATGCACAAACAGCTACCACCCATTCCCTGACCTATTTATACCTCCACTCACCTCCCACCTTCTAATAAGAACCATGCCTTCATTTCCACATGTCACACCTGTCAAACTACCTTCACATCTATGGGTCCAACAACAACCTTGGGAGGCACGTAGGGAAAGTGCTATTGTAATTACTAGGTGAGTACACTGAGGATCAGAGACGTTGCCTGGTTTATTCAAAGTCACACAGCTTGTTAAGTATAATCCTGCCAAGGCAAGAGCACCCCTATCTACATACAGTCATAGCTCTGCAACCACCTGGGACTCTTTATCCCATCATTTGCTTCTGGAAAGACACTGTCACTTGCTCGTCCTTGGATCTACCCTGGATAAGTCCACATGTCCTCTCCCACCATAGCTACTGTGGGCAGACATCCGTGTTAGCATCTGAAACATGGAATGCAGAGCCCTGAGGTCAGATCTGTCCTCGTGTTTCCTCTGACTCAAGAAATGAGTTTCTGCAGCACCTTCCCCTCTGAGGATGGGCTTATCCAGGGCTGGTCATGGGGATCACAACAGAGACTGGCTGTGCTCTGTGGTCCCAGCCAGGGCTAAGCTGATAGTATTTGAAAACATCATAGATTTTCATAAGAAGAGGTCTTATATTCAGGGTTGGAATGTGCACTCATTGAGTATTTTTGCTTGTACCCCTGCAAATTAGTACTGACATCACTGCCCTCATTCTAGGCCACAACAGTACGTGCACATGTATACACACTCTCATGCCACTCTTTGTTCTGCTGGACAACAGTATCATGTAGAAAAGGGTGAAGGAATTTTTAGGCTCTCCATAAGGCTGCTCCCCAGATGCTCCTTTTGCTTAGAGTAAATCTAGATTCATGACCACAGCCCACAAGGTCTCTCTCCTCTGCTCCCTGCCCAGCACACTGTCCACACTCATGCCCCTCCCTCCCTCTGCATCAGCCACCTTGGCTTTCCGTTGTCCTCATGTAATGGGAGTGTACATGAGGCAGGGTGTTTGCTTGGCTGTTTCCACTCTCTGCAAGATTCTCCCCCAGGTTATAGCATGACTGTCTTCATTTTAGTCTTGATTCAAAGACCACCTGCCAGAGAAGTTGTTCTGGACCGCTCACCTGACTTCCCTGGGCAAACTATCGTTTTCCTAGACATAACTCGTTTCCTTTTGCTTTTTCAGCGTATCTATCAGTATCTGATGTCTCCACTGGCCTCAGGTTTTAGGCATTAGTTTCAACTAAGGATCTAATTCTCTTTCAAAGTACGGCAAGAAAACCCCCCAACATCCTCAGCATCAAACCTTTTAATACAAAATGTGCAGCGCCTGGCATGTAAGATTGGTTTGACGCATGCGTGTTCATTAAGAAGCTCTTATTTTCTTAATGAAAGTACTGCTGGTCTCCTCTTCATTTCTTATAAGCTTCTCACATTTTAAATGCATGTTCCCTTGCCCCTTCTTCTTTCATTCAGATCAAATACTAAATGCTTCAAACTCTGTCCTTAAAGAGTTGAATGCACAAGAACTGTCTCTTAGAACTGGATCTAAGGCTGAATCTCTTTTTTTCAAAGGAAACAGTCCTTCTGTAATGCAAACGATGAACCCTAATTTGGAATTGTAAAGTCTAAATTTTTCATAGCAAGCCAATGAAAACTGGAGCTGCTAAGGGTCTAAGATTGCAGTTGTTTTGTTTTTAAGCCATCAAGTTCAAACAAATTCAGATTGCAACATCAGGCAGTGTTGATGTTACGGAACCAAACTTGGGTCCGCTTGCCTAAGTGCAGTAAAGCCAAACTACTGACACCTGGTTGTCGTGAAGGAAGGGGCAGGATCTACTGCAGGTATGAAATAAGGAGTGTGGGTAGCTAGTGCTCAAAAGACCCGAACTCCCTGATGGGTTTCAGGAAGCATTTTTAAAGGCTAGGTGACGGAGGGGGAGTCCCAGGGTACGTGATCAGCCCGTGCACAATTCTCTGATTGGGTGATGGCGAGGTAACAGGGGTTAACTTTATCAATCTTTAGGCACCAGTAGGTCTGTGGGCTGCTTCCTATTCTGCGGATCCTTACCCTATAACTGATAGAACTCTGCTCTGTATGAGACTATTGGCTAAATGGTTAGTTGATAAACTTGGTAGAAATTCAGTTTCTCACAGAGGAAATGAAAACTGTGAGGTTGAGGAATGTACCTCATTCCTCAATGTACCTCAATGTACCTCAATGTACCGCCCATCATGTACCAATTCAGCCAAGGAGAGAAACATGAAATGTGTCTCCCAGCACAGTGCTTGGCGTCCCCCATCCTGTCTGCCTTTCCCATGATCCTTTAGATGAGGGTGATGACTGATCAGTGTCTCTGGAAGATTCAGAAGCTCTGTGCCACTTTTCTCCGGAGCATGGAGTGTGGAGTGTGGGGCAAGGAGGGGGCTGCTAGCATCCTTTTCCAACTTCTCTCTTCAATGGGGCAAAAAACCCTAACCCTCCCTCCTAAACACTGTGAGTAAGCAACTTGACAAAGAAATCCTTAACTCACACAGCAGGGTCTGAGAGGAAGGCTGATCTCAAGTTCAGATGGGCACAGGACACAGAACTTCCTCATCTCTAGTGCCATAGAGCCAGGGAGGCAGGCACTCAGAGATGCGTTCATCTTCATTAATAAAGGAGATTAACCTTAACGTTTCCTGGCAGCTGTTCCAACAGATTGCTTGTTATCACAGCGAGCATTTTTTTAAAGACCCACAATGATACCCAATATGTCACAGCAGCTGTCAAAGTGTCTCTCATGTAGTGACTTTCTGTGCACGTCTCAGAAGGGTTTCTTCTTAGAATCTCCCATGGGGCTCTTCATTTTCTGTTGGTTGAAGGCACCTTTAAAGGGGATGCCCTGAACATAAACGTGACTGACCATTGGTGCTTTATTTCTACATAGTCCAGTCCAGAACACACAGGTGCTTGACTTTCATGGCAACTCAGGTCACAGAGACACCTGAGCTAGTGGTCAGGGTCTCCCCTTGAGAAGGGGTCTTGTAATAGGGAAAAACAAATCTGACTCCATATCGGATTCATTTCTTTTCCTTTAACTTTTGTATTCTATTGCTTTTGCTACAAGAATGTTGCCTAGAGCCTGAAATACTCAGGAGAGCCCATTCTCAAGGCTCTGACCTTTAAAGGCGTAACATTTTCCCATTCATACAGGGGTAAAAGTTTCAGAACAGAGAATAACATTTGTCTTGTTGGAGGTTTACAAGAACATCTGTCTTGACCTGACCTACGTGCACAGCTACAAGAACAAAGGATTCCTGCACCGAGAAGTTAGCAACAACCAGCCACAGCCCTGCTCCTTTAAGTATAAAAGAAGCCTTTCTTACAACCTCCAAGAGCTGAATTCTGCAACTACCTGAATGAAAGGGAAGCAGATGCTCCCCTAGAACCTCCAGAAACACAGCCTTGTCACCACCTTGGTTTTAGCCTGTTAAGACCCATTTTCAAATCTTTGACCTGAAAAACAGCAAAATGATATAGTCATTTTGTTTTAAGCCACTACGTTTCGGTAAATGGGGTAGAGTTTAAAAACTAATGCACTTGAGGACCTAACTGTTTCAGCCACCCTTGGCCTTTTATTGTACGTGATTTTATAAATAGCTTAGCAGGGCGATGCAGCAGTGGCCCAAGGGCTTTGCCAGAAAATCACAGTGATATCAACATGGTCCCTCACACCAAGTGTCATGATGGGTGATGTGCATGGTACAGAAATGGAAAAAATAACCACACTTAAGAGTTTGCAAAACTGGCCACTCGTGGATGTTTGTGTTTGTTTATTGGCTGAAGTCACATTTAATAATGGGAATGTTTCACATTAAAAACAATAGCTCGGGACGTCCCTGGTGGTCCAGTGGTAAAGAATCCGCCTTCTAATGCAGGGGATGCGGGTTTGATCCCTGGTCTAGGAATTAAGATCCCACGTGCCGCGGGGCAACTAAGCCCACGTGCCGTAACTACTGAGCTCTCGGGCCTCAACAAGGGACCCCACGTGCCTCAAACTACAGCACCCACGCCCTCTGGAACCCACGTGCCACAACAAAGGGACAGCGTGCCGCAACTAAGACCCGATGCAGCCAAAAAAATAAATGTATAAATAAAATAAATATGTTTTAAAAGAAAAAAAGGATTATTAAAAAAATAAGAACAATAGCTCAATAATAGATTTCAGATTTGTTTTGAAAGCCCTTGGAGGAACCAACAATCTTGGGTCACACATGGAAACAAGTGGTTATGCTCTCCAGGTCTCTGTCTCCTTACTTCCTATTTCCTCTCACACCCATACTTGTCCTTCGCTGAGATTACAAGCCTGGTTGCCTGGAGAAACGTTATTTTAAACCCTGACCTACGGCGCTCTCAGCACAGAAGGCAAAATGGAAACGCCAGCGAACAAGAGGAACGAGCCAGCCCCCGTGTTTGCCTATTTGAGTTTTCCTGTTCCTTTATACTTTAAGAAATCAGATTGATGTCATTCTCCTTGGTAAAGGATGCATTTGAACTTTGACATCTCATTACACAGTGCAGTCAACACCTTGTAGCAAAGATGGATGCATTCCAGAACACCTTGAGGGACACTGTTCTGAGCACCCGCCCCTCATGTCCCCAGCAGAGACCAAGCTAACAGGAAACAGGAGTCTCTTCTGTAACCAGACCCAACTCATCTCCCTGCAGAAGCCAGCCTGGTTTTACGTGACTGTCTCTCAGCTGGGAATTTTGAGCAGCCCTAGAGGGGACCCCACAGGGCAAGTCAAACGTGGCTGTGAAATCCCAGAGTGGCTGCACGGATCTCCCAGGAATCAGACCGTGTTCTGTTCCATTAGGTTTCATCGTGCTGAGTTACTGCCTCTCTCTCCAAGCTCCCCTCCCCAAGAGAGAGAAGAGCACTTTACGTGTTTTTATTGAAGAATAGCTGATTTACAATGTCTTGTTAATTACTGTTGTACAGCAAAGTGATTCAGTTATACATATATATACATTAGTTTCTCTTTTTTACATTCTTTTCCATTATGGCTTATCACAGGATATTGAATATACTTCCCTGTGCTCTACGGTAGGACCTTGTTGTTCATCCATTCTATATATAAAAGCTTACATCTGCTCACCCCAAACTCCCACACCATCCCCCTCCCAACCCCCTCCCGCTTGGCAACCACCACTGAGAACAGAAGTTTATAAGCATCATCTATAAATAGGCTGCCTCATCAGCCAAAGGTAACAATTTTTCAGAAGAAGAGATGTTTCTGGGGAGATTGAAAAGACTGGCATTGGGCTTCCCTGGTGGTGCAGTGGTTGAGAGTCCGCCTGCCGATGCAGGGGACGCGGGTTCGTGCCCCGGTCCGGGAAGATCCCACATACCGCGGAGCGGCTGGGCCCGTGAGCCATGGCCGCTGAGCCTGCGCGTCCAGAGCCTGTGCTCCGCAGCGGGAGAGGCCACAGCAGTGAGACGCCCGCGTACCGTAAAAAAAAAAAAAAAAGAAAGACTGGCAGATCAGCCCTGAGGTCCACAGCAATACCTGTTTCTTCTCCTCCTCTCCCTCCCCCTCCCCCTCCCCCTCGTCTCCGTCTCCTCCCTCTTCTTACTCTTTTTTCCTAAATATCCCTCATCCTTCCTTCTTCTGTACTCTGGAAAGAACCCAGCACTTCTCCACCAGATTCTGAATAAATGAAGGCACAGTTACTTCCCCTGGGGGGATCAGCGTTTCAGGCTCAGACTTTAATTATGGGATAATCCTTCATTTCTGATTAGAGAAATTTCCTCCAGATAGGAGGACAAGTCTGCCATTGGGCAGGAAACACTTCTCAGTGCACTCACGGATGCCGCCAACTGAGTAATAAACGTTGCCCTAGGCCCGGCCTAGCACACGGGCCACTAAGCAATGGTTATTGAACAGATGATTGAATGGAAATACCTTATCATTATATAGCATCTTACTTTTTAGGCACCTTTTGAGATTTCCAATCCAAGACAGTGGATTGAACCCATGGTTTGATCTCCTTTTTTGCCACATAAAAATGATGGTGAAGGGAAGAAATGATGAAATCCCCCTCTGCAAGTTATTTGAGGGGACTTGCTGAGGAGTCACAGTAGATAAAGAAAACACCTAAAACACCTCTGGCAGATGGAAAGCAGATGAAGCCAAGGTCAGTGATGGAAGAGGCAGGATAATCTTCATACAGGACTAAGATTTCAGGAATGGGGCGATTGGAAATACAATACGGTATATAAATGTTATAAACTTTAACAAGTAACGCAGATCATAATGATTAGTAATAGAGGGAAGAAATAAGAGGCTGGTCATTCCTTCACCTTCTAAAAATGGGACTCAGTTTATTAGCTACAATGAGCTCAAGACGTTGAAGACAATAACAGAACCAACACTTTCAATGATGGCTCTAAACATTAATTTCACCATAAGCTTTCCCCGCCTCGGTCTTACCAGAATGTTTTCAACACCAGTATCTCTGGGGTCAACTAACATTTCCTTGAAGTCCAGCAATTTCATTTTGGATACTTTGTCTTCTGTGAGATACAAGCAATGCTGAATTTAGCACATTTGATCAAACACACACAGAATATAATTTTTTAAACATATATTATGTCCTTCCCTCTGTGCATTCCTATCTATCTCCTTGTAGCCCTATGTAGTCAAATGATAACTTGCTAATGCTACTAATGGTTTTAGCGTGCTTTAATCTGAGAGAACATTTGGTCTCACCTTGTGATGTTATTTCGAATTTTTTTATAATAAAGCATTATTTTAATATAAGTGCTAACACGCCAGTGAAAAATGCGTAAGTCCCCATCTATCCACAAGCTAGAAATGGGATAAAGCAAGCACAGTTAAAACTGTCGTCTGGACAGTTTGTAAAACTGTTAGGGAACCAAGCTAGGGTCCGCTCGCCCACGCACAGTAGAGCCAATCTACCGTCACAGGGTGGTGGTGAAGGAAAGCACAGTGATTACTTCAGGGCGTCCAACATGAGGCCAATCAAAGAGCACGAGCAGCTCATGCTCAAAAGACCCAAACGCCCGATGGCTTTCAGGGAAGGTTTTTATTCTTTTTTTTTAATTGCTTCTTTTTTTCTTTCTTAAATTGAAATATAGTTGATTTACAATGTTTCAGATGTTCAGCAAAGTCATACATACAAAGTCATGTATGTATACATACATATATGCTTTTTCAGATTCTTTTCCATTACAGGTTATTACAAGATATTGAATAGAGTTCCCTGTGCTCTACAGTAGGTCCTTGTTGTTTATCTAGGGAAAGGTTTTTAAAGACAGTGTGAGGAAGAGGGTTGCCGGGTACCTGATCAGCTCATAGACACTATTCTGATTGGTCAGTGGTGAGGTCATCAGGAGTCAACATCATCAACCTTCTGGTTCCACCCGGTGTGGGGTCTCCATGCTTGTGGGCAGCATGCAGTTAACTTCTTCCACCTGGTGCGGGTTTCAGTACCTGCAAAACAACTTGAGGATACGGCTCCGAATAGTATCTGTAGCCCCTGAGGAGGAACTAAAGGTCCTTGACTTTGTTTTATGGCTAAACCATTATTATTTTGTCTTGCTTGACTGTTTTCCTTCATTCCTGCACTTTCTCATTTCTCGGATTAAATCGGCTCTTTGGAACTAGGGGAAGCCTAAAGGAGGCTAAAGGTTTTCTACAAACAATAGGCAGACAGGAGACACAGGGGGCTGTCCCGGGAAGGCCCCGTAGGGTCCTGCTCAGTTTCAAAATTACGACCATGAAAGAAGTTTACCAGGCTCTGGAGTGCACTGTGATCGAAAGTGTTTTGCAATCTTTCTCTGCATCTCTCCTGGGCAGGGCTGATGCACAGCCAGCAGCCGCGGTCACATCTGTGCCACAGGCTGTGGGCTGGGGCCATTTCTGATTGGTCCAAGCTCTGCTATCTTTGCTGATAAATATCTTGACAGGCCCCCCTCTTTTATGAGCACACAGAATTAATAATGAAAGTAATTTCATTATAAATTAACCGTGTTCTCCCTGCGTGTTGGGCATTTTGCCAAGAGCTATGCCTGAATTACCACATTTAATCCCCCAGATACACCAGTGGGGATATTCTAGTAGGAATTATTTTACCCTGTCTAGAAACCAAGACTCCAGAGCCTGTGTAGATTCCCTAAGGTCATGGAGCTAGTAAATGGAGAGCTGGGGTTGAATCTAGACAGCTGAGTACAGCAAGTCCCCTACACACAAACAAGTTCCATTCTGAGAGGACATTCATAAGTCCAATTAGTTCGTAAGCCCAACAAAGTTAGCCTAGGTACACAACTAACACAATCGGCTACGTAGTACTGTACTGTAATAGGTTTATAATACTTTTCACACAAATAATACATAAAAAACAAACACAAGAAATAAAGAAAACATTTTTAATCTTACAGTACAGGACCTTGAAAAGTACAGTAGTACCAGCTACATCACCACTGCTTTTATACTTGCGTCCGGACATCCTGGGCTTGAAGTAAAGGTACTGTACTACTGTACTCTGTACAGCACTGCATCGTAAAGTACACAAAAGCACAACCACTTGCAGAGGATGCACGCATGTGACAATGTACACCAGACACGTGAACTAGCTTACGTGATTGGACATGCGCACGCACGTACGCATCTTTGAAAGCTCACAACTTGAAGGTTCGGATATAGGGACTTACTGTACAGGTTATCAGAGGTCAGCAAACTTTTCTCCATAATGAGCCAGTTAGAAAATAATTCAGACTTGGGGCCCCACCATCTCTCTCCCAACTACTCTGTGTTGTAGTGTAAAAGTAGCAAAGAGAATAAATGGTCGTGGCTGTATGCCAATCAAACTCCATTTACAAACACAAATGTGGAAAGGATGTGTCACTCAATAGCGATTTTTTGAACATATACATATTTTTTATTGGAATGTAGTCAATTTACAGTGTTGTGTTAGTTTCTGCTGTCCAGCAAAGTGATTCAGTTATGCATATACATACCTTGTTTTTTATATTCTTTTCCATGATGTTTTATCTCAGGATATTGAATAGAGTTCCCCATCAGTATTAATGTATAGTATCAATAAAAGCTCTAAAAATGTGTCACGTCACATTCCTGCCACAGAAATACCCAGAATCTATCACTGGCTAAGGCAGACCAACAACGACCAATTTCTTTCCTCAACGTTTGAAACTGGCTTTGTTTTCCGTCTTCCACCTTGAAAAAATATGTGTTAGCAAAGGTTTGTCTGAATACAGGCAGATCGATAACGACGCACACCTTCATGGTTTTTGTCTGTCTTCTCCACTTTGCTGAATCCAGTTCATTCTCCGGGAAAAATCCTTTTATGCTTTTCTATTTTGATGTGTGCTAGGAAATGATTAAACCTTATTATGCACACATTGACATAATAAGTTTACTGAATACAATCATTAGGGCTCATATACTGAGGCAATACTTAGCTGTAGAGAGTTGGATACTGTTGGAAGATTTGACGTGTGACCACCCACTCTTGAGCACACACATAAAAGAACACTTAGAAAGTGCACAGTGTTTAATCTCGTCGGACAAAGGTGGTTATTTCTGGTCATGTGCTCGGTGTACCCAGCGGACATCCACTCTCCTTGACATTTTACAATTGCTCCTTTCAGCTGTGAAATCATTTTTATATAACTGAGATAACAGCTGTTTGCAGAGCACCTCACTCATTCTGGTTTATAGGAGAACATAAAAGCACCACCTGCTTGAAGTTTATTCTGGAAACCCTCCCCCAAACAGCAGATAGACCACTAGATGCTAGACGGCCTCAAAAAAAATCACTGACCAGCTTGCTTTGCAGCAAAGAGAGATGCAGGCAGTATCTCGGTGGTCTTTTGGAGTGAGAGTTAAAGTAAAATAAATTCCAAATATATGAAAACCTATTTCTTGTTTGACACACAGAATTCAGCCACACCATTAAAGGTAAGACTTTCTTACGGTTGTTGATGATCACTGGCTGCCTTTGCAGTCATGATTCTGAACGTTCATTGAGGGACAGGGAAGTGGGTCGATCCCAGAAGCGGATGCAGGAACAGCACGGCAGACACACGGTGCCGGAAGCATCATTGCTCACTTCCTGCGGACGAGGTCAGGATTGCTTATCGATCCTAGAGTTCTTTCCGTTGAACCCAGAGTAGACCTGAGAATCCTTCCAGCCCAAGTGTCAAAGTGCCACCCTCCAGCCAATTTTCTGCCCCCATCAGATAGGGCTTAACAAGACTGCACTGTAGCAGCCAAAAAATTGAGAACAGAAACAACCTAAATGATTATCAATAGGAGAAATCCGAATACATCTTGGTACAACTATACTCTAAAATACTGTGCAGCAGGTGAAAAAAAAGGAGCGACAGATCTATTTATACTAGTAAGGAAATTCATCAGAAACATATCATTGTACCGAGACAAAAAAAGACAAAAAATTTTAAATTAAAAACAAGAAATTAAAGCAAAAAAATCATATCATTGTATGCAAAGAGTAACTCACATAGAGTGACTTATTTTAAAAATGTACATTTTTTAAAATGTATATTTTAAATAATGTACATAATATATTATTTCCAGCCTCTACACAGACAGCTCACTCCTTAGAGAGGGCTTTGCTGCCCCTTATTTACAACAGTAAATCCTACCCCTTCCCTCGCAAGCCTCTCCTCTGTGCTATTTGTTTCAGAGCTCTTACCACTATGAGAACCACATTTTCTATCCATTCATCTGTTGATGGTTCACGCCCTAAAAGAATAGGCTTTCCGGGCTTCCCTGGTGGCGCAGTGGTTGGGAGTCCGCCTGCCGATGCAGGGGACGCGGGTTCGTGCCCTGGTCCGGGAAGATCCCACATGCCGAGGAGCGGCTGGGCCCGTGAGCCGTGGCCACTGAGCCTGCGCGTCTGGAGCCTGTGCTCTGCAACGGGAGAGGCCACAACAGTGAGAGGCCCGCGTACCGCAAAAAAAAAAAAAAAAAAAAAAAAAAAAAAAAAAAAGAATAGGCTCTCCGTGAGAGTAGGGACTTCGTTTTGTTCATCTTTAACTCCTTCGCACCTAGATGGTTCCTGGTACATAGTAAGGGCTCAAGAAACATCGGTTGAGGAACTTCCCTGGTGGCGCAGTGGTTAAGACTCCGCACTCCCAATGCAGGGGGCCCGGGTTCGATCCCTGGTCAGGAAACTAGATCCCACATTCATGCCGCAACTAAGGAGCCTGCCTGCTGCAACTAAGACCCCGCACAACCAAATAAATAAGTAAATACATAAAAAAAAATCCATTGAAGGAATGCATACACGAAAATGCACCCAGAGAAGGGAAGGCACAGGACAAGATCCCTCAGCTTGTCAGTGGTCAAGGCACAATTAGAACTGGGTTGTGTTGAGAGCCCGAGGTCCTCCCTTAGGTCCTGGTCCCACGGCCCTGGCCGTAAGCTCGCATACTTCCCATTTCCTCTGGGTGCTCATAACTGCCCGTTGAGAGGCACGACGCTCTCCTTTAAAATTCCCCCTCTGCAGTATTGGGGGGCTTCAGGACCCACAGTGAGTGGAGGCTACAGGTGAAGCATGGAAACTTCTTCCATCTACTTAGGATTCATTCGTGGGAGTTTAGCTTAAGGAGATGACACGTGTCTCAGTCCAAACCACGTTCTTCCAGAGAATTTACAGAAGAGCTCCAAGGGGCAAGAATGCAGGGCAGCATCATTCTGCCCTAGAATCCACCACCATCCATCTCTGCCCCTTAGCAAGTTCGTTTCCTGCTGTGCCACGAAGTCACCAAAATCCAAACACAGATTCTGCCGATTGATGGGGACATCTTCCCTCTGTCCCCAAGAACTAGGTGTCCCTGCAAGCTTGAATTAAAGCGTCAGGTCCTCTCATTCGTTCATTCATTCATTCAACGAATATTTACAGCATGCCTATCTGTGCCAGGTATCTTCGGAGGTGCTGAGACAATGGGGACAGCGCCCCACCGTGGGTACAAAACAGCCAAGTCCCTTCCCTAATTGACTTTTACGTCTGGGATGAGGACCCACCAGGAACAAATCTCTTAAAAGAGTCATAGCCATGCAGAGAATAAAACAGTGTAATAAAGTGAAGAGAGCGATGAGTGAGGAGGGGCAGACGGAGCTACCTTAGGTGAGCAGGCTGGGGACGGCATCTCTAAGGAGATGGCATTTCTGCTGAGAGCTTATTAAAGAGGAGCCAAGTCTGGGGAAATTTCGGGAAGCAAGTCTCTGGAAGAGAAAAGAATCAAGTACAACAGCCTGAGAATCGCTTGTGCAGAAGCAAGTCTTTTTTTTTTTTTTAATTAATTTAGTTAGTTTTGGCCGTGCTGTGTGGCTTGTGAGATCTTAGTTCCGCTGACTAGCGATCGAACCTGCACCCTCGGCAGTGAAAGCGCAGAGTCCTAAGCCCTGGATGAGGGAATTCCCTGCAGAGGCAAGTCTTGAAACGTTACCTGATCAGTTTTGATTAGAATGCAAAATGGATCTCGATTCTGCCATCTGACACCTGAGTGATGGCGTATTCACTTCCTAGAGCTGTCAAGACAAGGTACCATCAACTTGGTGGCTTCAAACAACGTAATGTACTTTCTCACCACCTGGAGGCCAGGAGCTTCAAATCAAGGGGTCGGCAAGACCGTGCTTTCCAAGAAAGAATCCTCCCTGCCTCTTCCAGCTTCTGGTGGCCCCAGGCATCCTTAGCTGTGGCAGCATCCCTCCAATCTCTGCCCTTGCGGTCACACGCCTTCTCCTCCCTGTGTGTCTCTAACTGCTCTCGCCTCTTCCTGGAAGGACATCCGTTATCTGATTTAGGTACCTCCTTAAATCCAGAACAATTTCATCTCAAGATCCTGAACTAATGATATCAGCAAAGATCCTATTTCCAAATAAGGTCACATTGGAACTTCCAGATGGATGTGAATCTGGGGGGACACTATTAACTCTGTCTGAGTAGTAAATATTCTTGCTGATTCCGTTATGATCATTTAGGTTTGTGACCTCATTCTTTGGTCTCAGCCCTGCAGGGCAACACAGGCTAGAATTCATTTGGACACTTTTTAAAAGTCACAAAAGGCATTGAGCATGGGGCATTCCCACGGGTTTATTATCTTTGTGACCCATCAGCCCCTTAGGTTTCAGGTTCTGGAACCTCACGCATCACTTTGTTCTCAGATGTGGCCTCTGAGCCTCGTTGTATATGGAGCTTCAACCATGCTTGGGAGAAGAAATCTGGTCACATCCGGGCCAATGAAACAGAAACACAAGATGAACTCTGGGACCCTCTCCATACTCAGCTGGTCAGCTCCCCACAAGGCTCTTTAACTGCATTTGCATTTCAGACTTTTCCATTCCCCGAGAGGCTAGGAGATTCTCAGAGCAAAGCTGATCGCCAGGGGGGCTGGTTTCCTGACTTACAAAACTGCTGTGTCTGCCCTGTGTCCCGAATACCCTTCAATGAAACCATCTTCAGTCATTGTAGACCTTTGTCTTGATGTACATGAAGATGAAGGTCATAAACAATAGGTTCTCTACAGGAGCCAGTTCTGTAGTATCTACAAATGAAAAAGGATTTAAACTGAAGAGCTGTATGGTTTCCAAAGAACACTCATGGCGTAAGTGGTAAATGAAACGCTACTGGAATGTATTTTTCTCGCTTAGACAACTTGCATCACCTACTTGGGAAATAGGAACTATAAAAGATTTCATGTTTCTTTTAATAATAAAAGAATGCAAGAGAATTATTGTGGTGACACATGCTTTTCAAAGCAAGGATGCATGTCCGCGAATGTTATCTGATGAAAAATACATAACAGTTGGTTCAATCATCAGACAATTCACCTGCCTCCTATCCCGTGGGGGTCCAGGCCAGGCCACTGCTGCTGTCAATTCCTAAGCCCACCATTCTGGTCCTCTGGAAAGGGTCAACTGTTCTGTGTCAGGAGATCAGGTGCTGTAGACATTCTGCCCCTATTCAAAAGGATTGTGATAACTGGTGTCCCCTTAATAAATGGAGAGAAAACAGAACTCATAACCCAAGGTGCTAAATGACCTCATTCCACCCTAAATATATGTGTCTTTGCTCATGCAGAACACAAGGAATCCAGTCCCCAAATAGCTAGAGGGTGCAGGTCATACATCAGGGCCCTGTAAGGCCAACAGGGGCATCAGCTCTTCCCAGGACTTTGGGTACCATGTCAGCTGTACAATTCAGCGTCCATAGAGTCAGGTGTCAAAGCCAATACTTTCTCAGCACAGATGGACTCAGAGATTTCAGAACTAAACTCTACAGTTAAGAGCCCCATGGGCCTTGAACAAATGTCTTCCAAGAACTCTCCCTTCCCCAGCGTAATCATACTCTGAACCCTCGGTGGTAACTTCTGAATTCCTCTACCACAGAATTAGCCTGGTAAATTTTTAAAACTATAGTGACAAGACATTGCATAATTACCACCTAATTGCAGCCATTTCTTTGCCAGGAAGTCATATATTGTTTTCCTAAGACATTCCGATAAGCCTATTCACACAAGATTAAATACTTCTAGCGCCACTTGGCTATTATACTTGACAGCCTGATTAGTAAGTGTAGGGAACTGCAAAGTACAGTCTGAGTAAATTGGATGCTTTAAAATTCACTAGAAGGATGCTTTTCATTACACTGGCATAGCTAGAGAGTCTCTATATATGGTTTTTTCTCAGTAAAGTAGATTGTGGCACCGTATGCGGTGCAATTTCTGACTAATAATGCTTAATGGAGGCATGTCAAGCCAACAACTTGTAATATTCTCATTTATGTTCAATCATCCCTTACTGGTTTTCTAATTGTTCTCCCAGCTTTATGGCCGGGACACTCTCCTATACCACAACAGAACTTCTGTGTCCAAACGAGCTAACTGTTCTCGCCTCTTCCTGGAAGGATATCCGTTATCTGATTTAGGTACCTCCTTAAATCCAGAACAATTTCATCTCAAGTTCCTGAACTAATGATATCAGCAAAGGTCCTATTTCCAAATAAGGTCACATTGGAACTTCCAGATGGATGTGAATCTGGGGGGACACTATTAACTCTGTCTGAGTAGTAAATATTCTTGCTGATTCCGTTATGATCATTTAGGTTTGTGACCTCATTCTTTGGTCTCAGCCCGGCAGGGCAACATGGGCTAGAATACATTTGGACACTTTTTAAAAGTCACAAAAGGCATTGAGCATGGGGCATTCCCACGGGTTTATTATCTTTGTGACCCATCAGCCCCTTAGGTTTCAGGTTCTGGAACCTCATGCATCACTTTGTTCTCAGATGTGGCCTCATGGGTTCTTAAGAATTCAAAACCGTGAGGTTAGGGGAACAAGAGAAGGGGTTTCTGATGGGGCCTGACTTCTGGCTTTTCCATTTTAACACTGATCAAACTTTAACACTGATCCCTCCTTGATCAAACTTCAGCCAGACTCCTTTGTAAAGGAGTCTTCTTCTCTACAAGTTCTGAACGTTGGCCTTCCATGTCCTTAGGCTGCTAAATCAGTTCGTCAAGGATCTTCACACCCTTGATTTCTGTCTTAGTCTGTTAGGGTTGCCATAATGGAGATACAGTAGACTGGGGGACTTAAACACCAGAAATGTGTCTTTCACAGCTCTGGGGCTGGAAAGTCCAAGATCCAAGATCAAGGCTCTGGCACATTTGGTACCTAGCGAGGGTCTGCCTTCTGGGTCACAGATGGCCAGCTCCTCACTGTGTTCTCACATGGAGGAAAGAGGTGAGGGGGCTTTGGAGGGTCTCTTTTTACAAGGGCACTAATCCCATTCACAAGGACTCCACCCCCATGACCTAATGACCTCCCACCAACGCCACCTCCTACACCATCACATTGGGGGTTAGGATTTCAACATACGACTCTTTTTAGGTGGTGGGAGAGACAAACATTCAGTCATTTTCTGATCACATTCCTCTTCCCCCATCTTTGACATCTAGGCCTTTGGCTTATCTTTAGCAAGAATCTTGTTAAGACAGTTGAGCAAGAAGCCCCCTTCCCTTGCCTTCCGATTTCCCACCCACTGATCCCCCTCAGCCTGTCCTTCGGCTATAAATCCCCACTTGCCCTTGGTGTGTTCGGTATTGATTTCAGTCTTTCCTCTGTATTGCCATAAGCTTTTTTTTAAAAATTTATTTGTTTACTTATTTGTATTGAAGTATAGTTGATTTACAATGTTGTGTTAGTTTCAGGTGTACAGCAAAGTGATTCAGTCATATAGAGATAGATATATAGATTTTTTTTCAGATTCTTTTCCATTATAGGATATTACAAGATACTGAATATAATTCCCTGTGCTATACAGTAGGTCATTGTTGGTTATCTTTTTTATATATAGTAGTGTGTATCTTTCTCTCTGGGCTGGGGTAGAACCCTGGGCGCTGAAAGCAGACCTTGCGCCCCACTGCGAATGAATTTAACCTACAGGTCCCACCAAGATCAGAGCCAGGAACCTGTAGACCTTTCGCCCGGTGGCGAGGGAAGTGTTTTTCTCACCTCATGCCCGCGCCCAGGCGTCCCGGGACCCCTGAAGACCCACTGTGAGCGCAGCCTCAATCCGGATGGAGGCGAGCCTCTCTCCTCCCCAGCCCCGCGCTCACCCGAGCCTGAGCGGGGCCTGGAGGGCACACGTGGTCGGCTGCTCCTGGGCGTGGAAGCCGCCTCCTTCCCTACTGATCTGGGTCTGCTCGGCTCCACCCCGATGCCACGTGTGCATCATAAAAACAGCAAAGGTAATAAGCTCGCCTCTGATCTGGAGATGCACCCACTGCTCCCAGACACCAGTGAGCCCCACAGTCCCGATGAGCACTCTCCCAACCTCCTTGGACCCGGGGAGTTGCCCGCGGGGATGATCCCACACCTCGGCCAAGAGGGGGGCTCCCCGCGAGCTGCGCTGGGAGCGCGAGTCATTTCCGAGGGTCTAGGCCGGCTCTCGGGAGCAGAAGGCTGGGGAAAGACGGGTTCAGAGACCGGCTCACCCCTTGGATTCCCAGTCCCAGTTTGACATAATTGAGGTGAGAGACGGATGGGGCCCCGGGATTTGGGGAAAGAGTGCAAAAAACTCGGCTCCCCATTTCGAGTCCCACAGTCCCTCAGAGTATTGGGGTGCTCGGCAAACCGTGTTCAGCACCCCTTCCTTCGCTGCCTTGTACACCCATGGATCAGGAACCGGTCTGCAGGTGGTCTCAGGTAGGGGAGACCCGGTACGCAGAACCCAATGGAGTCCGCAATTCCAGGGATGGGGCCCCCCGCCGAGGGGCTACAATGGGACCAACGCCCTTGCCAGAGCCCGGAGACTGAACTCAAGTTCAGGTTCTCTCCGGTGCCCCTGGAAGCCTGGAGGAAATTGCCCAGCGCTGGGGGCGGGGTGGAGGGGAGAGACAGCCGCGCTCCTGCCTCGCCTTTCCCGGCGCGCCAGCATCCAGCTCAGCGGCCGGCACAGCCCCGGGGCGCACCCTCGGGGCGCATCTTGAGGTCCCGCCGTTCGCATCCCGCCGCTGACCCGCGCGAGTGGAGGACCCCGCGGCTGAGCCCCAAGCCCGGCAGCGTCTCGGATGCCTGCGCCCCGGTCCCTCGGTGCCCTCGCCGCTGCCCGCGCTCTGCCACCAGCAACTTTTCTACTGCCGCCGCCCCCCGGTCCCACCCCCGTTTCTGTCCCCGCCCGGGGCCTCCAGGACTATCCCCGGCCCAGGGGCGGGGCCCCTACCGCGCGGATGCTGGGCTGGAGGTGAGCGGGGCGCAGGGGGAGAAGCGCGCGGGCGGGGATGCAGGGTGCCTTGTGCGCTGGGGAAGTGGCACTGCCGGAGGCAGATGGACGTGCCGGGACGGCTCTCACCGGTGACCCGCACAGCTCGTCCGCGCAAACCGGCTCCACCCGCGAAGAAACTGCAAGTTCGCAGACTCGGTCCTTCGCCCCTGCGGCGCTGGAATTCTGCGCCGGGTACCTGCTACTGTGATGCGGATCCTTTCCCCACCTGCCGGCCGTCCCTTGGGGCAGGCTGTGGGCGCCTCCCACTTGTAAATTGCTCTGCTGTCTTGGGAGCTCGCGATTTCAGGAATTAAAAATCCCGTTCATCTGATGTGTAACCATCTTCGGCCCACTAAGAGAATACACAACAGTGAACAAGGGATCTATGCTCATATAGCTGGACATTTACCTGTATTTTAGGTGCGCGTGTGTAAAGACTCAAAATATACGTATAGAAATACACCGTTAACTGTATTGGAAGAAAGGTTAACTGTTCACTAGTGACCCTTGTTTACTCACGGAGTTTTAACGCAATGTGCTTCAGTTAACTATTCAGGAGGGAAGAGCCCCCTCTCCTGCAGAATTGTTCCCGCAATAGCATTTTCAGCCCAACTTCCCACCGCCCCTCATCCCCTCCTCTTTCCCCAAGACTTTCACCAGCACCCCGAGCTTCTCCCCTCGCGGTTGCCTCAGGTGCCGCCCGATCAGGTGCTTCCTGTTCCTGTAGGTCTGGGGGTGAGTGGGAGGTAGAGCGACCCGCCTCCTGACAATACACCAGCGCAGAGACCCCTGCTGCCACCCCTTCCGCGCGCCCCTGGCCCAGCGCTGGGACAGCCTCCTTCGTCTCCTCTTCTAGGACAGGGCTCAGGCCGCCCTCCTCTCTCCCCGGAGACTCAGTCTAGCCTCGGAAAGGAAGCCAAGCTGACTGTGCCCTGTGTCACCATCTTTCTGCAACCGAGGGCACCCTGAGCCCAGAAAGCTTTTCAAAAGAAAAGAAAACTTAAAATCCCGTGAGTGGATGAGAATCAAAGAGAGAGAAAATGAGCAACTGAAAATCCTTTTGTGTCCCCAGACTCGGGCACACGGAGGTGCCAGGCCTCGGAGGAGCTGGGGGTGGGCTGGGCAATGCAGTCAGCGTGGAGCAGGTACCCCAGGAGATCACCTTTGGAAAGCTGGACCCAGGCTGGGGTGACGGCAGCTCACTGGGTCCCCACGTTGATTCCACTTGGCGGCGGTGGGAGAAGGCAGCCTGGGACACAGCACACAGGCCCGAGGGGTCATAGTTAAATGCCAGCTCTAATAGGTCTGGGGAGCGAGGCTTGTGGCTTTTACTGTTTGCTTGTCTTTGTTTAAAAAAAAAAAAAAGAAAGAAAGAAAACTCTTGCTGATAATTTCCCAAGATTCCTTCCATTTGGCTAGCCTAGATGTGACCTCAGAAGCAGATGCAGTTATAAAACACACGTGGGCTGTCTGGTGCCCCTAAAACAGCAGGGCTGTCTTCTTCTGTATCTGCTTCTGCTACTCCTCTCTCTCTCTCTCTCTCTCTCTCTCTCTCTCTCTCTCTCTATCACTCTCTCTCTCTCCAGCCCAAACACACACACACACACACACACACACACACACACACACACACACACGTTTCTCACCTTCTGAATTCATCCAAGAGTGCGTTATACTGGCTGATGAATCAGGCTGTTCACCTTTCCCTCCTCCTATAAGATCATATGAACAACAAAACCGTAAAAATAGCCCTAAAAATGTATCCAGCTTCCCCCCTGCCTTTCCCTCTTCTCTGCAGGCTTACAGTCTGCACTTCCTGCTTCCCTATCATCTCTAACCTTCCAGTGCTGAATATTACTCTCTCCAAGTTGTAGAACTAATGCAGTTCTCAGTCCAAAATACCACGGGGAAAATAACAAAACCCCTTTCTGACTGTGATGCCCACGTTTATCTTCCTTCTAACATATCCTCACACCCTCTGTTTCTCTCTCTCTCTCTTTCTGGATAAAGATTTAGTCCATCCTATGCCCCATCCAGTTGTAACTACGATTTACTGAGCACTTGTTATGGGCCTTCCTTGCTTCATTATGTTGTTCATTTATTTGTTTACTTGCTTATTTGTCCCCAGGGCCACCCGTCCAGCCCTCAATGAAAGCTCCACGGAGCATGACGATTCAACCCTGCTTCCCCAGCTCCTGGAGCCATGCCCGGCATAGTGTGTAACTCGTGACCATTTGTTGGGTGAATTATTCTTGTAAAGCTCTGCATATTATCCATTTTACCACTGAAGAAACTGGTATTCAGAAATATTAAATTAAAATGGCCTAGCTTGCAATGACAATAGTATTTTGGAGCACATAAGTTAGATGCTCTTCTGGGCATAAGGAGTGAGTTGACGCATTGAATCTTTATGCAAACACTACAGGTATATGCTCCCCTTAGAGCCATTTTACAGGCAAGGAAACAGATGCTTAAAGATGTCCAGTCGTTTGTCCAGGGTCACACAGGTGGCGGGGGCTGGAGCTGAATCCATCCCAGGCAGGAGGCTTCTGACTTCACATTCACCAGGTAGCTCGGTGCCCGGGTGTTTCCAGAAGTTGTGTCCCACCCTTACTGCATGACACGCCGATGGCTTTGTTACCGACCAGGGTCCTTGGACTCTTTAATAACTAGCAATTGATAAGAGGCTGGAAGAGAAATTCAGGCAAGGCGTTTTGGGGATCCTGCTGCAGCAGGGGAGAGTGAAATCAAGTGGCAGGCTCCCTTGGGGCGCTCGCTCCCTGAGAAGAAGGGTGGGTCCAGGAGTCGGGCTGGAGGGGCAGCTTAGGTGGTCTGTGCACCCCTTGGGGATGCTGTGTGCAGGGGGCATGCGCAGTATCCTGCTTTTGTTCCAGGCGCCTCAGAAGTGGCAGCTGGGTTTTGGCCTTTTTGTATCTTGTTGTTCATCATTTGCCCCAACTGCGCCTGTGTGCGGTTACTTTTAGCCCCTTACAGTTTCTTTGTATCTGTTGCTTGCAGAGGCAGTTCGTCCAGGTGCAAGCCCTCCAGTAAAGGGTCCCAGGTCCCAGCCTGTCTCAGGTTCTGTTGCCTCCTATGTGCTTGCTCATCTCTGGGTCAGATTTTACTTGCTAGAACTTTCTACATCAAACAAAACTGTTTCTTGGTAACTTCGGCTTCTTTTCACACTCCTAGAACCAGCCTCATCACAAGCTTAGGAGACACCAACCCACCCTGGGCAGGGCCACCTCCTCAGAAGTCTGGGTCTCAGCCCCAGAGGGGTTCCGTCTTACACCCTCTGGAGGCAGCAGCAGCCCCCGGGTTGTGGTCTTTCTTCTGAGGTCCACACTCGTAAGTACCAACATAACCTCAGGGTTTGGGAAATTAAATAAAATATTTCATGCAAAGAGGCGTCTGTGTCCAGCAAACACCGGTTCCGTGTCACTCACTGAGGGCCCCTTCAAGAAGAAGTCACAAGTACTTTACTTTCCAACATTTAAAGCATACCACAGTGTAAAACATCCTGATTTAATGCGAAATATTTGTAGGAGGATCTGAGTGATTTTTACGGTGAATTCGCTGAAAGAGCTATGAAAGAATTTTGTAGAGAAAACATATTCTTCTGCCCGTGTAAATGCATCATAATCTATATTGGAATGTAGCAGGGAACCGATGGGAATATAATAGAACGGTCCATTAGCTCTGATTTTAAAAAGGTGTAAAATTACATAAATAAAAGAAATATGTTGGCTTAAGTGGATATGGGTACAAATCAGGGGAAGAAATGCCACAAAATATTGCTGGTAGATGGATTCTTATATTTTATTTGTGGTATTATAAAAGCGAACGGCAGCACTGTGATTCAGAAAATATGGGCGCCTGAAAAGCAAGTCACAATATAAAATTGGATGGGATAAAAATGAAGGGCTCTGTTGGCAAGCGAAGAAATTAAGCAAAACGAAAACATACGTTGGACTGAATTCCCACGCAGGTTTGCTGGAGGAAATGTTGACAAGCCCATATTTCTGTATAAATCAGGGCAAGACATACAGTAAAAAATCGAGCTGAAGGAAACCCAAGGTCATTCTTATGCATGCAGTAAAAGCCAATATTTTTCTGGCTATTATTCACACACTAGCCAGTGGCAGGGGAGAAAAAAAGAATTGTAATAGAAACTAGCTTGAAACGTAGCTTCAAGAACATCCTAGAAATTCCATTCCTCTTGGAGCCTTGGCTTGTGGTAGTGAGAAATTTAAATTTAAATCTCGTAAGGAAATAACCCAAATTCTAGCTCTGATTCGTTGGGTGGGTAACGGGGTGTTACTTATATAGAAAATCATGCTAGGATGGGAATCTGTCTCCAATCTTTTCTGTGATGTTTGTGTTTCCATTTTTTGCCACTAGAGGTAACGATGTTACCATAGTCTGGAAACCCGCTATTCCTGTCTCCTTCCCTGCTGGGTTTTCAACGGGCTCTCCTGGTTCACTAGACATGGGGTAAAAAGATGTTGCTTTTGGAGAAAGATGGATCTTGCTCGCTGGCAAGTAGAGTAGCTCTTAACACAATGAGGGACACATACACTCCATTCAAAGGGTGACCAGAGACAGTGGAAGCAGGTCGTCAACAGATTGTTGTACCTTGCTAATTACTAGAGAAATGCAAATCAAAACTACAATGGGGCTTCCCTGGTGGCACCGTGGTTGAGAATCTGCCTGCCAGTGCAGGGGACATGGGCTCGAGCCCTGGTCTGGGAAGATCCCACATGCCGCGGAGCAACTAGGCCCGTGAGCCACAGCTACTGAGCCTGCGCGTCTGGAGCCTGTGCTCTGCAACAGGAGAGGCCGCGATAGTGAGAGGCCAGCGCACCGTGATGAAGAGTGGCCCCCGCTTGCCACAACTGGAGAAAGCCCTCGCACAGAAACAAAGACCCAACACAGCCAAAAATAAATAAATAAATAAATTAAAAAAAAAAAAACCTACAATGAAGTACCACCTCACACCTGTCAGAATGGGCATCATTAAAAAGTCTACAAATAACAAATGCTGGAGAGGGTGTGGAGAAAAGGGAACCCTCCTACACTGTTGGTGGGAATGTAAGTTGGTGCAGCTACTATGGAAAACAGTATGGAGGTTCCTCAGAAAACTAAAAATAGAACTACCATATGATCCAGCAATTCCACTCCTGGGCCTATACCTGGACAAAACTATACTTCAAAAAGATACATGCACCCCTATGTTCATTGCAGCACTATTCACAATAGCCAAGACATGGAAACAACCTAAATGTCCATCAACAGATGAATGGATAAAGAAGTTGTGGTACATATGCACAGTGGAATACTACGCAGCCATAAAAAAGATAATGCCATTTGCAGCAAAATGGATGAACCTAGTGATTATCATACTAAGTGAAGTAAGTCTGACGGAGAAAGACAAGTATCATATGATATCACTCATATGTGGAATTTAAAATATGGCACAGATGAACCTATCTACAAAACAGAAACAGACCCACAGACATAGAGAACAGACTTGTGGTTGCCAAGGGGGTGGAAGGTAGGGGAGGGTAGGACTGGGAGTTTGGGATTAGCAGAGGTAAACTATTATATATAGGATGGATAAATGATACGGTCCTACTATATAGCACATGGAATTCTATTCAATATCCTGTGATAAACCATAATGGAAAAGAATATGAAAAAAAAGAATGTCTATGTGTGTATAACTGAGTCACTTTGCTGTACCGCAGAGATTGGTATGACATTGTACATCAACCATACTTCAATAAAAAAACTAAATTATAAAAATAAACAGACTGTTGTAAACGAACCCAAACTTCTTTGCTTCATTCTGGGTTGAACATTAAATATAATACCAGCGGCTCAAATTTTTGTTTATTTTGTTTTGTTTTGGTGTTTCTTGAGTAGCAGCCTTGGGGACAACTCCAAGAAGCTATTGCCACAATTTTTTCAAGTATGCTATTCATTGGATTGATCATTAGCAAACTGAGGGATAGATAAAACAACACAAGTCACAGGAGTTTAAAACATTCAGGGCTCTTGATTCCTGGTGAACAACTCTTTCTTTGAGCCTGGAGGATTTATAGGGAAACAGTGAGAAATGCAAAATTTTAAAGAGAGAATGGGTTTTGTAAGACGAAGTGTATTACAGTGATTTGCTGTGCCTTTTTGTGGCCCTTTTCTGAGTGGCTGCATCTCCACATGTAAAAAGCAAAGTAATCTTGACTTCAAGCCAGTTTCCTCTCAAGCGTGGACTTGGGATGATTCCTCATTTAAGATGCTTCCACCCTAGCAGCCGCATAGCACAGGGATATCAGCTCGGTGCTTTGTGACCACCTGGAGGGGTGAGATAGGGAGGGTGGGAGGGAGGGAGACGCAAGAGGGAAGAGATCTGGGAACATATGTATATGTATAACTGATTCACTTTGTTATAAAGCAGAAACTAACACACCATTGTAAAGCAATTATACCCCAATAAAGATGTTAAAAATAAAAAAGATGCTTCCACCCTTCACTGTCATCCTTTACCAACTTTCTTTAGGTGATTGTGATCGATCTGAGAGCTTAGAGTCCCCTTCATGGATCGGGGATACAAAGAGCAGACACGGATACAGGCTACAGACATGGAAACAGCCTCTGTCCCAGCCACATGCCTGAGACAGCTCAGAAGATGGCCAGCCCATCCCAATTTACTACCACCATCCTCGCTACTCATAAAAGAACAGCTCAATATCTAGCATGCCTGTGCCTCTCCTGGGAATGTTAATAACGTGTAGATTCTGATTTGGTAGGTTTGCGTTGGGACCTGAGAGGCTGCATTTCTCATTAATTTCCTGATGGAGCTGATACCTGCATCCCATGCGGTGACTTCTCTTAGCCCGAGGCGGGGAATGAAACATTCTATCCAGCTAGACATCAGGCACTGAAATGCAGGCATTTTCTGCTCATGAACTGTAACAGCTAGTACAACAATACTGAAAACAGCCACCATTTGTAGACTCTGCATATTGTGTGGATATATAACATGGATGCTGTAAACCTCACCCCACCCCTGCATATGATGTTACAGATAATTAAGTACTAATACTTACTGACCTTTCCCATGAGCCAGGTATTTTTCTAAACATTTCATGTGCATGAGTCATTCTGACCTTCACCACAAGCCTATGAGGTGAAGGGTGTTACTGTCACCGTTTCAATGGTGATACTTTGAGACACAGATAGTCACATGGCTAAATCTCTCCTTTTCTTCAGGTGTTTGCTCAAATATATTCTTCTCTTTTTTTGAAGATGTTGGGGGTAGGAGTTTATTAATTTATTTATTTATTTTTGCTGTGTTGGGTCTTCGTTTCTGTGCGAGGGCTTTCTCTAGTTGCGGCAAGCGGGGTCCACTCTTCATCGCGGTGCGCGGCCCTCTCACTGTCGCGGTCTCTCTTGTTGTGGAGCACAGGCTCCAGACGCGCAGGCTCATTAGTTGTGGCTCATGGGCCTAGTTGCTCCGCAGCATGTGGAATCCTCCCAGATCAGGGCTCGAACCCGTGTTCCCTGCATTAGCAGGCAGATTCTCAAGCACTGCGCCACCAGGGAAGCCCTCAAATATATTCTTAAAGACTCTTGTCACCTCCTGTTTCAAATTGTCACCCATTCCCATCACTAGCAACCCGGATCGCCACTATCTCTTCCCTTTTTATTCGCCACTGTACTTATGACCTTTCAGAATTTAACACAACTTAATTACTTCTGAGGTTTATATTTTGTTGTTTACCCTTTTATGAAATGTAAGATCTCTGAGCACGTTTCCTCTATTTTTTTCCACTGATGTATCTTCAGCACCAAGGAGAGCGCTCGCAATACAGTGGAGGATCCAAAAACTATATACCGGTGGAAGGTTGAATGAAGAGGTGAGGAATGTGCGGGAGGAGAGGGTACATCTGGGAACGGCTGTCAGCCATGGCTGCTGTGGTGGGCATGGTGATGCGGGACTCGTTTGGGGAGCACTGCTTACTTGGGTGGAAGCTAGGCTTGGGAAAGATTGAGAGCCACTAGTCCCCCTGAGTGCCACTGGCAATTCTCTCTACAGCACATGCTAACATGAAGAAGGGTGATTCGCCCAATCCCCTGCAAGGAAAGAGGAAATCATTTGATTGAGTGGTTTAGCAACATGTAGATCAAAGAAATCAACCATAACAAATTCCAGCCCATTCAGATGGACAAATAACGGAATGCTCTCTGTTTTGGCCGTTTGTTTTGTAGCTACTTGTAGGTCAAAGTGACTTCAAGATATATGGTAAAACCTCCCCCCAAAATAGTTTAACAGTCAAAGGAAAGAGGCTGTTGAGTGCCCCCGCCCGTTGCCTAATGTACTGACTCTTGCAAAAAAAATTCATGGTTGGGGGGAAATTTTCATCATCTTCACTAATTAGGGGCTGAGGATCTAAGCTGTTGAAGAAGTCTGCTTGGGTGGTTACACTGTGTTCGGATACCTGATTGGAACATCCAGGATCAAAGCACTTGACTAGTGATTGAACATCACAGAGTGTGGGCATCAGTAAACTCCGCACATTATTTGTGCTGATAAAAATAAGAAGTGTCTGATCTGCACATCAGCGGTGCTCATGGAGAAGGATCCCTGGGAGTGAATATCACAGAAGAGATACTGTATCCGTGAGACAGAGGTGGGATTACTATCAGGGTCAACATGGGCACACCCAGAAGGAGGTCAGCATGATTCTTGTAGCCCAGAAAGGGAGTATCTCTGACAGCACATCCTACATGCACAGAATAGTGACAGTGACAGCACCAGCAAATGTGTCCCCGTGGAGGGGATCCTTGACAGACTGGATTTCAGACCTGGGCATGGTGTTTTTGTTTATGGAAATTTGAAATGCCAGAAGGGGAGCCAGTTGACGTGAGGGGTTCAGACAGAGACGGAACTCAGACAGTAGGAAGCCGCACGTGAGAAGGACAAAGCCAACAAAGGCACAGTCAGTAAATATTTAGTGAATGGATGGATGGATGGATGAAAATGGCTAAATACAACACTTATTCTACCTTTTAAGACAAACCCAAGGTGGTCGGCATCCTGAGTACGACAAGGGTGCCCCCGTGCTGCAAATTCTTCAGGCTACTTGCCTGACTATTTGAGCAACACAGAACATCTAATTCAAAATAGCAATGGTACAAAAGGGAGTTTATTGGTGTAACTGCCTGTGAGGAGCATTGCATTTAGACAGGGCAGGGATTGGTGGCTCAAACAATGGCACCAGGACTCATCTTCTCCTCCTGGCTCTTCTCTCGTCCATGTTGATGTAATTGTCAAGCTTCACATGGCAGCAAGATGCAACAGGGAAGGGCTCTGCTTTTCAGCTCAAGTCCTGTTAAAAGCATGTCTTCCTTCTCAAAACTAGCCAATAGGGCTTCCCTGGTGGCTCACTGGTTGAGAGTCCACCTGCCGATGCAGGGGACACGGGTTCGTGCCCTGGTCCGGGAAGATCCCACATGCCGTGGAGCGGCTGGGCCCGTGAGCCATGGCCACTGAGCCTGCGCGTCCGGAGCCTGTGCTCCGCAATGGGAGAGGCCACAACAGTGAGAGGCCCGCGTACCGCAAAAAAACAAAAACAAAAATTAGCCAATAACTAAATAAATAAAACAAAATAAAATAGATTGCTTTGCTTCCTCATCTCATGGGGTCAAAGGCCACCCCTGGCCTTCTGGGGCCATGCCAATAAGATGCTTTGACTGCCTTAATATAAGGCACATGTTTACTTCCAGAAAAGAATGAGGTTATTCTCTGTAATATAATTAGATATTATAATTACCGAGTGATTTTTTAAAAATCTACTAAAATTAGTGAATGTAAAAAAAAAAAAAAAGCCTGAATCTAGAATAACAGAACAAACATGAGTGAAACCACATTTGGAAACTAATTATGCTTTGGCACTGGAATAACAAATAAGTAGTTCTTATTAAGCTGGGCCTCATTATTAGTCAATCTTGATACTTTTCCTTCTAACTCCAGATGCCCCTTCAGAAAAATCTCAGTACACCTCTGGGCAGTGAACCATGCTTTTGGATTTGTGATATGAACTGAAGTGTCATTGTCATTCTTTATGGAAAGGATTGGAACTTGAGAGTTCAGTGGTTCTGAGTTCAAACACCAGCTCCACCTGTCACCTGCTATCCAGGTGAATGTACACAGTACAACTCCTGTAAGTCTCAGTTTTGTCCTTTGGAAAATAGGGAAAATAAATCTTTCAAGATTACATGAATATATGTAAATAGCCATGTTTATAACCCATGCAGTGCTAAATTACAAGCAATCTTCCCTTCCCTCTCCCTGAGAGGTCCTGTCTGCACTGAGTGGGAACTCTCTTTTGGAAACTGTAGCCAAACAAGTCCCAGCCTGTGATCAAGTGGCTATAACTCTCCCTCTGCAATCCAAGTTTGAGGGTTCAGCTCTTGCAAATCTATTCATTCTGTGCAAACAGTCTTGAGACAAATGATATACTTGGAAGAGCCAACGTGGTTTGGGATACTCAATCCATGATTGGAAAGATGCTGGCCAATTCAGTGCAATAGTCATAAGATTTCAGTGGAAAACACCAACAATGGCACTAATGATGCTGGTTTTCTGAGTGCTTTAGAGGAGATGGCAGCCTCCTGCTGCCTGTCTTAGGGACCAGCCTTGCCTCTGAGACACTTAGAGAAAATCAATACCTCCTTGATAAGTTTCTCCTTTAGAGCCAGTTTGTAACTTTCACCTCTGAAGAAACACAATCAATCAAACACGAGCAATTGCTGAAGTCTGAACTGGGCACCGGTTTCTTATACATCAAAAGTTTGGAGGAATAATTTCAATTCCAAGATGTACTTTCCGTAGCTTGTTCACCTGGAAGGTGCCCGTTGCCTTTGAGTTGAAATGTAGCCTGCCCTGGAATTTGGTAACAATGTTCAATGTTTAATAGAAGTGTGAAATAACATTTCTTTGGCTCATCCAACTTTTATTTGGCAGGTGTTTTTGAGTATCAACAATTTTATCAGGCCCTCCATTATGTGTCAGGGGATGAGCAAAACACTTGATTCCTGCCCCCTTGGTGAAATCTACTATCAAGTAAAAAGCCAGATATGAAACAATGAATTTCAAAATTAATCATTTAATTACATTTGAGATAAGACATCAACTAGACGTGCATGATGCTTTTTTCTTAATTAATTTATTTTTGGCTGCGTTGGGTCTTCGTGGCTGCACGCGGGCTTTCTCTAGTTGCGGCGAGCGGGGGCTTCTCTTTGTTGCGGTGCGCGGGCCTCTCATTGCAGTGGCTTCTCTTTTTGCGGAGCACGGGCTCTAGACGCGCTGGCTTCAATAGTTGTGGCACGCGGGCTCAGTAGTTGTGGTGCACGGGCTTAGTTGCTCCGCAGCATGTGGGATCTTCCCGGACCAGGGCTCGAACCCGCGTCCCCTGCATTAGCAGGTGGATTCTTAACCACTGCGCCACCAGGGAAGTCTCTCAGTTGGTTTCTGAATAAAGTTTCGACATTGTTAGCATGAAAGAAGCAAGCAGTCTGACTCTTCTCATAAAGATGAGAAACATACGTTGCCGTACCACACCACTACCAGCACCAAGTAATTCCTCAAGAAATACAAGCCTCATTAGTAAAGGTAACAATTCCCGTCTTGATTTCCTCCCATACTAAAGCCTTCAGTATCCATGGTTGCTTTTATAGTTCAAAAACAATTGTCTTCTTGTTAAGTATCAAGCAGAAAAGGAACTTCTGTCATTACTCCACAGGGCCACAGGGGGCAGTGTTGAAGAGAGGTTCTGTGAGGATCTGCAAACTAATTCGCTGCTGCTCAGATACCAAGATTCAGGCCACGGTTGCGTGCCACGGTACCGGTCTTTTTAGTTCATGTGCAGTTTTAGCCATTCTTCTCTAGATCACCATTGTTGTTGAAACTCGGCCTCTGTTCACGGGTACCAAATAGAAACGCAGAGACAGAGTTTTGGGTGAAGCAGAAAAGAGTAGCTTCTATGGTTTTGCCAGGCAAAGGGGGGCCACAGCAGGCTAATGCCCTCAAAACGCCCCTGGAGGGGGTAGTGAGGAGTTTTATAGCAATGGTTCAAAGGGGAGGGCGTGGTCAGCTTTGAACAGTCTTCTGATTGGTTGGTGGTGAGGTAATCGGGAGTCGGCATCATCAGCCTTCTGGTTCCAACCCGTCTGACGTCTACATGCTTGTGATCAGCGTACAGGTAACTTCTCCCACCTGGTGGGGCTTTCAAGTATCTGCAGAACAGCTCGAAGGACATGGCTCAGAATATTACCTATAGCCCTTGAGGAGGAACTAAAGGTCCTTGACTTTGTTTAATAGCTAAAGTATTATTCTTTTGTCTTGCTTGACAATTTTCCTTTCTGCATGTTCTCACTTCTCTGATTAAATTTCTTCTTTGACTAAAGTTTTTCTACAGACAAAAGGCAGGTGGAGGACATGAGGGGGTGTCTATTCTGGGAAGGCCTCATAGGGTCCTGCTAGATTATACTATCTCTGATAAATACTCCCAGAATCAGCTGTGTGTTTTGTTTTGTTTTGTTTTGTTTTCGGTACGCGGGCCTCTCACTGCTGTGGCCTCTCCCGTTGCGGAGCACAGGCTCCGGACGTGCAGGCTCAGCGGCCATGGCCCACGGGCCCAGCAGCTCCGCGGCACGTGGGATCCTCCCGGACCGGGGCACGAACCCGTGTCCCCTGCATCAGCAGGCGGACTCCCAACCACTGCGCCACCAGGGAAGCCCAGCTGTGTGTTATTTTGAAAACAACTCTCTGAATGGATCTGTATGACCTTTAGCTGAGCCGGGTCACTGGCTGAGACTTGCATTTTCCATGAGTTGATTTTATTTTGGGTAAATGTACCCCTCTGAGTAGATTAATTAGGGTATTCACTTCTACCTGACCAGGAGGTCCTGGATTCCTTATGAAAACTGAGCCCTTTACTTTCCAGAATTAATTTTGTAAACCAAGAGAGTGATGCCATTTTTGCTCAGCCATTGGAATAGAAGCTTCATGAGGGAATACACTCTGTCCTTTCATAACCCCACTTACTGATTTGAGTAGAAGCCCAACCTTTCGATGAAATAAATGGATGATGAATGAAGTGACTTAGACGTTTGTTATATAAGGATTTTAAGCAAATAGATATTTATATAACTAAGAGGGATGGTTGAGTGACCCTTGCTGAGTCTTCATTCCCATGGCTGGATGAAGTAGGGCCAGTATCATTTTAAATACGCTGTCAGGAGAACCCCTATAATCTCAGTCTTAAGAGACATCCTGCTTTGTACTATAACAGTCTCCTAAAGATGCCAGGGCCCCTATTAAAAAAAGAAAGAAATTTTCTCATTTTAAAACACAAAACACAAAACATAAAAACATCTCAGCCTGAAGCTTGTCGTGTGGACTAGCTTACTATCTGCCCAGTAACAATGCTTAAGTCCGCGCCTTACCTATGTATGTGTAAAACATTCTTGACAGCACTCCAGACTCCCTGGCCCTTCTGTTTACAACCTTGAATAAAAATTAGGATCTAATTTCTCTGCCTGGATCTAAGTGGCCAAACTCCACTGGGTAAAGTCATGCAAGAGGGCACATCTTCATAATTTGAAATCAACGTCCTCCCCGAGGTGCAGAAAGCCCGCCACATCTTCTTCTCCCTCTCATGCTGAAAATACATTTCCACGTCCCCCTCTATTCCCTTCTATCCTCACCTACCATCTTATTTTCAGCAGAGGAGTGTGTCTCTTATTTCACAGAGGTAATTAAGCACTTCAAAATGTTCTCCCAGGGCTTCCCTGGTGGCGCAGTGGTTGAGAGTCTGCCTGCCGATGCAGGGGACATGGGTTCGTGCCCCGGTCCGGGAAGATCCCACGTGCCGCGGAGCGGCTGGGCCCGTGAGCCATGGCCGCTGAACCTGCGCATCCGGAGCCTTTGCTCCGCAACGGGAGAGGCCACAGCAGTGAGAGGCCCGCGTACCGCGCAAAAAAAAAAAAAAAAGAAAGAAAAAAAAGAAGGGACTGTCTTCCTTTCTAGAGTCAGTTCCTTCGCCTGTTGGCTGTTGCCCATTCCAGACATCCTCTCTAGGGCCTTACATGGTCATTCTTCTTTCTCATAATCAACCTCTCAGCTCGATTCTTCCCATGTCCTTACTAACGTGTGTAGTTTTCTCTGTTCAAGTCAACTACAAGCAAAGCAGACTTTCTTCGACTCCGTATCCGCCTCCATCACTTTCTCTCACTTGCTCTTCAGCATAACACTTCTTGGCGTGATGAAACAATCTGTCTACGTATTTCTGACTCAGCAAATGGTTTTTGAGCTCTTGCCACCTGACTCGCCTATTCCTTCATCGCTCACTCAAAATATCTCTTCATCGTACTCCATACCTGTCGTTTTCCTAACTCTAGTAATGTATTTCAAAGCATTTGTTCCAATCTACCTGCTCCTTCCTGAAACCCTCTCTTCCACTGATTTTCTTGATTCCACACTTCCCTGAGTTTTCTGCCTTCTTTTGGTTTATAACAGGTAAGTTTCTGTTGGAGGCTTTTGACTCCTGTACTCAGCAATTAGATGTCAGAATTTTTCAGTGTTGGTTCCAACATGATCATGAAAGCCAGGAGTCAGAATTCAGAGGCTCTTTGACTCCAAAGACTGGACTGATTAATCTAGAGCTTAATTATTAATTATTACTTAATTAGGAATTAATACTTGCTAGTTATTTGCCTAAATGTCTCTCAAAAGAAAGAATATAACACAACATTGTAAATCAGCTATATTTCAGGGACTTCCCTGGTGGTCCAGTGGTTAAGACTCTGCCTTTCCAATGCAGAAGGCGTGGGTTCGATCCCCGGTTGGGGAACTAAGCTCCCATATGCCACATAGTGTGGCCAAAAATAAAATTAAATTAAATTAAAAAATAAATCAACTATACTTTAATAAAAAGAAAGAAGGAATATAATGTCCATAATGAAGCGGCTATGTCCCTGTGTTCTGTTGGCCACAGGTCTTTTCCTATGTCACTCCCAACAGAAAAGTTTCTCTCTCCAATGAACACTCACAATGGTGCCGCTTCCCCTGTGAGCGCTGGGTGGGCTGGGGCCCGGTGAGAGAAAGCCAAGGCTGGAGAAGGAAAAGTGAGGGGCACTGTGTCTTCCTTCTTTGGCACTTCCAGAGTAGCCTTGGGGAAACCAGATTAAATTAAGAAACAGTATACATTTTCCCCTACATTTAGACAAGCTACCTAGGTAGAGGACATAGGGATTTATGCCAAAGTCCTGGCCAGGGATACAGATGTTGCGTAGAAACATTAGGCCAAGTGACTTGAGAATATAAGTGAGACTTGGCAGGGCAAGGGTCCAACAGGGAGCAGAACCCTGAATACATTTTTGGAGGTGAGACGAGGCATACAATAATTGAACCCTTTTGTTATGGGCTGAACTGTGTTCCCCAGGCCTTGATATCCCTTCTCTATGTCTGAAGCATCCTGTCCTTGTCTCTATTTGCTGTCACAATTTTTTAGGAACTAATTTGGAAAACATTCAGGAAACGCTTACCACCTTTTCTTCACCTGAATTGCTTGTGTATGTCCCAGCCACAATCCTGGACTGTAGCGAACCCTTGAAAATTGGGGCAGTGGCAGTAATCACAGTGAAAAACTTGAACTTCCTTTTTTTTTTTTTTTTTTGGCTAGATGGATTCCCTCACAATTACCAGAACCTCATTAACAGCTACGGTATCATAAGTAAAGAGTTAAAATTATTGACACAGAAAGGTATTGTAACAGAATGCTAGCCTGTGTCATTACTTCTGTACAAAAGCTTCCACAAGTTATACCCATAGAAGTCTCTGCAGACTCTGACAGGTTGATGATCACAGACACAATATATCTTCCACCTGTTACTTTTTCTCCCCCTCCCACCTTCTCTCTCTCCCTCCCTCCCTCTTATTTATTTATTTTGGCTTTGCCATGAGGCACTTTTCCTGTCTTGATTACACTATATTAAAACGAGGGCTATAATGAATGCAACGCAGATACAAAGATTTTTTCAGGCAAGTCATTACACACGCAAGCTGTGATATTGTTTACGCTGATGGGATTCTCCTCTCATTAATAATCTTATAGGAAGGATCCTGATTAACGAGGAATGGGGCTGAAAAGGAGGCAATGAATGGAATAAAGAAATAAACAAACATGCACGGTGTACATAACATCTTAAAAGCCACCTGGGTTGCACAACTAGAGGGTCAGCAGAAATTTTGGCTGCAGTAACTGGAAAAAAAAAAGTCTCCAATTTTCCAGTCCTTTTCTGAATCTAGATGCTGATGAGGAACACAGGCAAAAGCTGACAGCCCTGTGTCCTCTGGTGCATTTCCATAGCGCTGAGTCCTGTAAACATGCTGGGACCACCTGGGCTTTAGTCTGCATCTTGTGGTTTAAAAAGACAGAAAGCTTCCCCCGACTGCAACCTCTCTCTGGGCTCGGATCTCCCAGTGTGCGCCAAATTGTTTTATAATTTCTTATTAAGTAGCAGTGAAATAAAAACACACAATTAGGACCAATTTTAATTATATGCTGCTCTCCCAAAGAGGACTTAAATTACAGTTAAAAATTAGACAGTCACATAAAACCCAGGGAAATAACAAGGAACAAAGAGAAATCTCCAAAGATCCTGGCACGGAGAGCAGGTTTCAGATAATTAGAGATAAACTCGGAGATCTGACTGCTTGACTTTACTTCTAAGAAGGTGACGTTCAATTTAAAACGTAAGTCTGATTTTTTTTTTAAAGAATCAACAAATCCGGGCTTCCCTGGTGGCGCAGTGGTTGGGAGTCCGCCTGCCGATGCAGGGGACACGGGTTCGTGCCCCAGTCCGGGAAGGTCCCACGTGCCGCGGAGCGGCTGGGCCCGTGAGCCATGGCCGCTGAGCCTGCGCATCCGGAGCCTGTGCTCCACAACGGGAGAAGCCATAACAGTGAGAGGCCCGCGTACCGCAAAAAAAAAAAAAATCAATAAATCCTTGTAGTGATGGGAAGATATTAAAATAATTCATTATATTTAAATACCAAAATGGAAAGTATAGCTTCATGCTAGCAAACGTAGCATATGATAGCAACATTTACATTCAGGTATGAAGCTTTCAAACCCGCTATCAAAAAGTCTCACGATCCATAACAGAACTTTATTAATTTTAACTTTATGAAATAGGCAATATTATAGTATTGTAAAAAAAAAGTAGACAAAGGAACCCAACATTTGCATATGGATAGAAAAGAATTCCGCTTCAGATGACTAGTGGAAAATAATGATTTTCAATATTTCCAGCTAATTTTCAGTAAATTATCATTTAGGAATGTCACTGTCATGTTATTTAAATATGTAGATTGGTTCTCTCTTAGCTTATCATGTAAAAAATAAAAACGAGATTGCTTTCTCCAAGAAACCGCAACACCATGTGGTTGAACTCCAGGAGAACATCTTTGGGTTTGCCAGGTTTTAACCAAACCCAGACAACATCTATGAAGTATGTATTTTCCCTTCACTTCATTTCACTACTTTTGACTCAAATTCATAGATTTTTTTTAAAGATTTCACTGTATATTTTATTAGTACATAAGCACAATTAATAACAAGTATAACAGGTACTACGTGTCAAATGCCAAGAAATTCTGCTCATGGAGCTATCACTGTCCTTCATCCAAAGTCATGGGGTCGCTGAGTAGTGGGGGACAGAATCTGAACCCGGCTGGAGGTGGTTTCAAAGGCCTAGCTCTTTTTATTTGTTTGTTCATTTCTTTATTTTTTGTTGAATTACAATGTTGTGTTAATTACTGCTATACAGGAAAGTGACTCAGTTATACATACATATATATACATATTCTTTTTCATATTCTTTTCCATGATGGTTTATTACAGGATACTGAGTATAGTTCCCTGTGCTGTACAGTAGGACCTTGTTGCTTATCCATTCTATTTATAATAGTTGGCATCTGCTAAACTCAAACTCCCACTCCTACCCTCTGAGTTAGTTTCTGCTGTACAACAAAGTGACTCTGTTATACATATACCTATATCCACTCTTTTAGATTCTTTTCCCATATAGTCATTACAGAGTATTGAGTAGAGTTCCCCATACTATACAGTAGGTCCTTATTAGTTATCAATTTTATATATAGCAGTGTGTAAATGTTAATCCCAATCTCCCAATTTACCCCTCTCTTCCCTCACCCCCTAGTAACCATAAGTTTGTTTTCTACATCCGTAACTCTATTTGTTTTGTAGATAAGTTCATTTGTACCCTTTTTTTAGATTCCACATATAAGCAATATCATATGATATGGAGAGACAAAGGTTTTTGACAATGGGAATTCATATTTTCTAATCATAGGACATATTTAACTATAAAAAGAGGGCATCCCTGGTATCATTTATGTCACAGACATTTAAGGAGCCCCTGGTACCGGGGTTAGGCTTGTGACCTTTGAACCTGCTGAAAATGACATGTGCCTGAGTACACACTGTTGGCTTCTTGCTTTGTTCTGTTACAGATTTTCCTGTTCTTGACGTTCTACTGAGATTCTATTAAATGATGGGAAAAAAGCACACAGACTGCCTGATACTTTTTCCTCAAGAGAAAAGGTATTAAAGGCAACATCTGGGTATTTCTCCAAGTATCGTACCAGGGGCTGCGGAGGCCTCTGGGTGTGGCAGTCTAGACCTTCCATGGGAGCCTTCTCGGGATCTTCGGAGCGTGCCTCCCGGAGGTGGTGGGAAGTTTTCCACTTGGAGTCGTGTTTAATGTTTGTGTCTGATTCTGGGCAGGCGGCTGGCTGGGACCACTGTGCGGACAAGGAAGGGCTCCTGCAGGAACACGACTCAGGTGGCTCTGAGGACCCCATTCCCTGTCTGTCAGAGGCTCAAGCCCGTGGTGATCAGGTACAGGAGATGGTCAGCAGACCCAGAAACTGGCATCATCACTGTAAACATTTTGTGCCGTGAGTAAGTAGCACAGACACCACAGCACGTGTGGAATAAGCCCGGCTCCTTCTCTCTGACTCGAGGAAATGTCAATATCGGGTACTGTGCTCGACCAAGCAATGCAGTGCAAAGCCATCGAACTAGGCCCCTCGATACAAGGAGAGAAAGATATATTTGAAAACCAACGAAACCGCTGAAATGAACTATGGGACGGAGCAGGACTGCCCTGATATCTCACACCTGCTTCCCAGGCCCCCGGCTGCTCGGGCTGTCCTGTGTATTAGAAGTAGCGCTAGGATAGAATGAATGAAATTTGTTTCCTCCGAGCTGATGACTTGTGTCCTACAATATGCACTACCTACAAAATCAACTGAATCTAAAAATAAAATGAATGAATACTCCAATTTGAAGCACAAAATGGATGTAAACAATATGACTATCTTTTAGGCCAAAGAAGGCAAAATCCCTCCCCCCCCTCCCCCTCCCCTTCCCCTCTCCTTCCGTTTCCCCTTCCACTTCTCCTTCTTCTTCTTCTCTCTCTCTCTGCCAATCCACTGGTAAGCCACGATTCATTCATAAAGGTAGCCTCGTTCAATGTCTTAGAAAATGCAGTTTATCTGGCCTTGTTATTTCTAACTTGGGGAAAAGGTTGGACACATTACAAGTCCCTGGACTCATTTTCTGTAGAACAGGGAAATGAGCTTATTGCCTCCATGACGGATCATCTGCAGATCTCAAACATAAGCACATTAACCCCATATTTATACATAAAGGTTTTGGCAATTTTTGTGCTAGGAAGAGTGGAATACAAAATGCATCCATTGTGGAAGATGTGCATTGTATATTTTAATACCTGAAAATATTACTCCATGATCTTCCTAGTTTTGCCTAGAGAGTTTGACTGAGTTGTGCTCCGGTACACTGGGAAGGAAATACAAATATTAAATATGTGCGACGTAATCCAGACTGACAGACCCTCTAATCTCAGGATTACCGACTGGAAGGGGCCGTCCCACCACCATCTCTCCCCAGAACTCATTTAGATTTAAATTATCAACATGTATTTATTTAAAAATTCACTGATTTCTTCAACCCCTTGCTTCTCAAGCAATGCTTTTCTTCTCTAAAGGGTTTTCACAGTTGGATTTGGCTCCCTCAGCTCTAGGCAGCGCCGAGGAGGGTGTACACTTAATCATAAATGAATGCATTTACAACCGCCTTCGCGGGATTACCGGGACTCATCTCAAATGCCTCCCAGGTGTTCTCACATTCTTATAATTTCCTGGAAAGGTTTTTTAGATGGTTTGCGCTTTTTATGGGCCATAAGAACGTGACATAACCTAAACTTTATCTGCCACATTCCATTTATTTCTGTGGTAAATGCAAACTAGAGTAATTTAAGTTCTTAAGCAACGCGTGAGAAAATGAGAAGACAAAAATGGGGACGGCCTGATTTCTGCCTTTTAAAATTCTAGCGAAATGAAATTAACATCTCAAGTGCACAATATAACACGTGCCATGAGAATCAATGCTACATGAGGAAACATAAGAACATAGATGATTGAAAACCGAAGTAGGTAAGGAAGAATACGAACAAGGCTGGATTGATCTGGGTCTGATTACACTCGATCGGTCATGAGACCAGGTCTGGAAGGAGAGGAGTCTTGGGGGGGGCAGCAGCTCAGTTAGAAAGACTTGGATGGAACTTTGTCTTTTGGACGAAGGTGTCTGGATCCTGGACGCTGGGTGAGAGAGTGGAGTAGCCCCAGCGCGGGAACCTTAGCCTGCCCTTCTCCTGCCTCTTCCCATCAGCCTCCTATGCAGAGGCGGGTACTTTGCAGATTCCTGGCCTTTGTCTACCCTCCAGTACTGCCAAAGAAAGAGATCCCTCCTTATCACACACTGGCTTTCAATACTCAGAAGAACGCCATGAAACAGGTGGTCCCTCGGTTTACATACGATTAACCCCTGCAGGGGTGTACCTATGGGAAACAACCCATAATCACATAGCTGGCAAGACACCTTGTATTTTCATTTTGGGAGAAGTCAAAGGAAAGGAGGGCTTTGCCACGAGGGCCAACTGAAAGGCAATGGGAGGCTCTAACCCTGACTCTTCCATCAGGCTTCTTGGTGGGGCATGAAGAGGGGGGGTCTCATCAAGAGTGAGACCCCCTCCTTTGAATCCCATCTCTACCTCGGGCTGGCTGTGTGATTTGCTCACACAGTCACGGTGCTTGACTCTCCTGTGCCTTGTCAGTAAAATGGGAACAGTAACAGCTCCTAGTCTATACGTGTGCGAGGATTAAATTGAATGACGTGGCATAGGGGAGGGGTCTCCTTCAAGGTGGGCTCTGAATACATGGTGTGCAGAGAAAAGTTATCATAGGGGGCCCGAGACTGTTATCCTTGGAACAGGAAAACGGCTTGCAAGGTTGGCTGGCGTCAGAGAGCTAAGTTGACTCTCAGTGTCGAATGGCTCCTAGCCGATAGTTAATAAAAGGGGCTCACTGTGCCTAGGCTGTCTGTGCAAATGATACGGTTCGTGCTGAACACCTGCTGTCCTTGTCACTGTCTGGAATTTTGGCCAAGCCAGGCAGATGGTGCCCTAAGTCACCAGCCCCCAGTAAAAGCCCTGAGTCTGAGTCTGGGCAGAAACCCAGCAGGCATGCTGCCGCATTCTTATAGCCGGGAGCAAGTGTGTCTGTGTGGCCCTCATTGGAGGGACAGCACAAGGGGGCTGCATGTGGACACCCCCAGACCCACCACTGTCCCTTACAACCCCCCTGAATATCATATCTACGCCACTGAGCTACACCTCAGCTGTGCGAACATCTCTCTGCCAATTCCTGTGAGTCTTTCTAGAGGGTCTCTGAACATGGGGCTGGTCTTGGGAACCCCTGAAACACATAGGGACCAGCATTACTTCCTTATTTTATTCTTTTATGAATGTCTCTCAATTTTCTAATGAAAAAGAAAAAAACGCTTTTGTAACTGAGCTGAATTTACTTTTTTTTTTTTTTTTTTTGCGGTACGCGGGCCTCTCACTGCTGTGGGCTCTCCCGTTGCGGAGCACAGGCTCCGGACGCGCAGGCTCAGCGGCCATGGCTCACGGGCCCAGCCGCTCCGTGGCATGTGGGATCTTCCCAGACCGGGACACGAACCCATGTCCCCTGCATCGGCAGGCGGACTCTCAACCACTGCGCCACCAGGGAAGCCCTCTTCCAGTGATCTTTGAGGTGACCTGCTTTATTAGTCCAGCTTCTGCAAAACCTTCTTTGAGACAGAACTATGTCTTCTTGAGTTCAGAGCAAGGAATTGGAAAGAAATTATTTTTATCCTCATACATTGGCCATATCTTTGAAACTCAATATATATGGTGGTGATATTTTTTTACAACTCTGTAAATACATTTGAGTCTGGTGAAGCACCAGCCACATTTTAAAAAATTTCTATAGCTTTTTATGATAAGCATTTTTATTGTTAGCATTTTTCATATGATGTATTTCATTTATCTTTGAAAGGGCAAGAGGAGAAGCCAGTGTCACCAGAACTCAGGGCTGGAGTCTTGGAGAAGGGATAATCTTCTTCTAGAGGCTGTAATCTTGGAGTGGTGGGATTACTGTCAGAGTCTTGTCACCAAATCAGAGAAGCAGGAAAGAAATACCCTGATACGTCTCTCCTCCTGCTGTCTGTGGTCTGGTTGGTGCTTCCCATTGGCCAAACCCAATTGGAAGGCAGAAGATAAAGGTCAACTTTCTAAGGTTCAGAAAGGCTGTACACGTCATCGTACAGCAGAACCTAACACAACATTGTAAAGCAATTATACGCCAATAAAAAAAAGAAGGATGTCATAGTTGCAGTGTTATAGAGTACATCTGGATTGGTAAATGCTAAATAATCAGGATTAAAAATCTGACATCCAAAAAAAAAAAAAAAAAGGCCAGAAAATAGATCTTGTTGCGAATGTTTGGGAAAGGGAGACTGAGTTTTCCTCGGGGTGTTTCCCACTTGCGGGCAGGGAGGCTGGTTCTGAAAAGCTTCTGAGTCACTTCTGTCTGCTTTCTGGTATTTGCTGGCTGAGAAGCCCCGCCGTTATTCAACTTCTCTGAGGTCCTGAATACTGGGGATGCTCACCCCAGCCTTGCTCGGTTATGGGTGTGAAATGCCTTGTATACTAAAAAGGGCTGTGTCTGATCTAAGAAGATCCCCACCCTCACACGGACCGTTTTCCCCCGGTTCAAGTCAAACAGACTCAGAAATTAGCAAGTCACTCCCACTGCTGTTTGTGCATTGCTCATCTCTTAAATGTGGTTTAATGAGTCGATTTAACTTTAACTGAAAATTCATTAAAATGTATTTGCTCTAAGTAAATATTTAAATGAATATAACACACACTAGGGAAGGAAGAGGCTTGTTTAATCCCCTCTGTCTTCTCTCTGGGAGTAATCTTGGTTTTCCCCTTCTAGGCTGATTTTTCTATTAACCACAGCATCTCCTGCCCTGGGGAAGCCACACTGAAATTAACCAGGCCCCACCCAGATAGAGAGCATCTGGGTTTGGAATACAGAACTTTGTTGGAATTGGCTGCCTTCCAAGCATTTGTGGTCCCTCTGTCCTCACACAACTACATCTGTGTCAGGATGATATGAAATATTAAACCAGGTATGCATTTTCCCCACATTCCTTTGCACTTTTATTTACAACCAGGCAGCTGGGGCATTTCTGGCTTATTGCCCAAATGACAACAGTTATGGAAGAGATGCAAATAAAAGGCAAACAAGTCTATGGCTATAACTTTTGAGATTCATCACAGAAATTTTAAACTCAAGACAGAGCCAATGCTCTCCAGACAGCACAAAGTCAGAGGATGGGGAGAGGGGTGGGCGTTGAGTCAGAAGAATCTTGTTCTCTTGAATTTCAGATTTTAGGTTCTGATCTAAGCAGTAGGGAAAGAAGAAAATGTGATTTGTCAGAATGAGTTTCTCTTGTTCACCTGGAATAAACAATTCACATGCCTGGGGGACGGTGAGACGGTCTGAGAGAAAAGCAAGCAAGATTAGGAGGTGTTCTAAGCTGATGGTGGTTGGGTGATGCATCCCCTAAATAGTTTGGGAGCCTGAAAACAGAAGCAGCCTGTTACCCATCCTGTTTGTTCTCCATTCCCACGTGGAGTCCCTCATGCCTCCTTGGTACTGAAGGGTAGTAATGGCCACATGTGGGTCTCTGGCAGAGGGACCTGGTGTAACCCTCCAGCCCTCTTGTTTCCCACCCAAAAGAAGGCACTAAATACTCTCTTGTGTGGCTGAGATTTGCCCACACGCATTAGCAAGAGCTGGAAGAGAAGCCTGGGTCTCCTCGCTGGGACTGGGTCCAGCGCCATGGGTGAGGGGCGGTTGTCCTTCCCAATTATCAGGAAGGAATATTGAAAGGAGAGGATTCACACGGACATAGAGAACAGCTTCGTGGTTGCCAAGGGGGAAGGGGTTGGGGGAGGGATTGAGTGGGAGGTTGAGGTTAGCGGATGTGAGCTTTTATAGACAGAATGAGTAGACAACAAGGTCCCACTATATAGCACAGAGAACTATATTCAGTATCCTACAATACACAATAATGGAAAAGAATATTAAAAAAAGAATGTATATAACTGAATCACTTTGCTGTACAGTGGTAATTAACACAGCATTGTAAACCAACTATATTTCGGTTTAAAAAAATTAAAATATTAAAAAAGTAGAGGATTCAATCCTCTTTGACATCTAATCAAAATGGAAATTCCCTATTATAAGAGTTTACCTGACTACGCAGCATGTACTAGGATAACACATCATGTATTTTTCTTCTTTTATGAAAATTGCACAAAATAAACTTTATCAGAAAATGCAAAGCCATACAGCACATAGCAGACGTGTCACATGTATTAGACATCATAAATATCAATGTTAAAAAATGTAGAGGAATGCTTGATTTGTATATCGTTATACGAAAATTGTATTTCAAAATCATTGTCATGTAAAGAAGCTCTCAAGGAGTACTCAACAAAATATGTGTAAGAACAGTATTACAGAGGTGCGTCAGGCCATGACTTAATGACATTGCATTCATTTCCTGAAATTTTGTGATATTTGTGGCATTGATCAACTTTTTACAATATTTAACCTGTTGTGATTTAGGTTCTCTTCCTAAGGAAATATGCACATCCATTCCTGATTTTTATTTGTAATTTTAACTTTTTTTTCTTAGAGATGGTCCCTAAAATTGTATACTCTCAAGACTTAAATGAGAAAGTCAATGGGATTAAAGTAGATCCCATTTCTTTTTTTAAGATTCTATTTTCTATACATCTTGGTCTTTAGATTCATATTTGCACCCCTCCTTTCCCAGAGTGTGGTCCTCTCCATAATCAAAGGAGCCTTACAGTTTCACTTACAGAATTTGGAGATCACTTCCAATGAGACCACACTCTACAAAGTCTGGCTGCTGTATATGAATCTGTTTACTTCTTACCCCCTGGTAATCAGAACCACAGAGTTGAGATTAGTAAGAGGGATATCCACAATATGCGAGAAATTGGCCTTTTCTGGTGTGCGTTAGGCTGCAGTGACTTGTGGGTTATTTGTTACTCTGTATATGCTTGCCTTTGCTGACTGCTACACTCCCTAAACTCACTTAACCACATAAAGTAAACATAACTAACCTTTGCAGCTACTTAGATTCAAGCAATTACTCAGCTATTATACAGAATAATAAGTTTGCTGTGAAATAATTAGGATGTGCAGAAATAAATGTTATTAATAGAGCTGTGTTACCTATAATAGTGTAATGAACTAATTGCAGAGTTTAGAAGCCTTGTTTGTTTTGAAGTAGTTAAGGTGATGATTTTTAACGTTGTCCCTGCCCTGATATAGTCTAGAGATGAAGCAATTTCTACCTCTGGCGTGGGTGTATCCTGGCCAGTGGGCTTCCCTCCACTCTAACTCTATTTTCTAAAATGCCTGTCAGGGCATTTTAAAAAATAACTAGCCTGCATCCTTATGGAGAACAGATTTACATACCTAAAAATTCAGCAAGGCACATACATAAACATCACGAAACTCAACAAAAGTACCTTTCAAGCTTTTGTCAAGCACAGCCACATTTTATAACAGCGCTTAAATCAAGGGTTTGCGTGGCTTATTTTAGCCTTGGGTTTCCAAGCAGTTGACATTAACAGTGGTCGTAGAATCAGCATCTGTATTTTCGCATTCTAGATTATTTTTCTTTTTAAAGTCAAATATTCAAAGCTGCATCGGTGAACACACAGACTTTCTGCAAAGGCCACTTACTTATCACCCTCATTGATCTGAGAGTCCTCCCTCAGGGCACCAAGACTCTTTCCTTTGTGTGGCTAGTGAGGGTTCCTGAAAGAGCTGTGCCTTGTTCATCAATTGCTATTCAGAACCAAATCTTTAGTGTGTGGTGATTTTTGCATTTCTGAAGAGCTGCCTGTCATTGTACAAGATTATCTCGCTGTTAAAATGGGATCACCTAAGCATACTAATCTTCCAAAGTGACTTGCGCCTGAAAGAAGGCCAATGAGTGACTTTCTTTATGTGTCAATTAGCAAGTCCCAGCTTCTCAGCTGGAAAGATGAGAAAGATGGGGAATCCAATATGGTCCTTATTCAGCGAGAGAACAGCTACTGGGTGACTTTTACGTGCCAGGAACTAGAAGGCTACGCAGGAAAGAGGAATTTTAAAGCTAAGCTTTTGCATTTATTTAATGTTTCCATTTTTCTCCCTTGGAACTTGAAGGATCAAGGGGAAGCCTGAGGGCAGAGACAGTACGATGATGTGTGTTTCTTGCTTTGATCCAGAGAAAGGGAATTTAGAGAGATGTGAATATCAGGCGTCCAAGCATGGGAAGCCTTATCATCTCGAGGTCAGAGGTGATTGTTTTCCTTGCCTACTTTGTTGTTTTTCTTAAATTTTCAGGAATAAAGATGTTTTACCTCTGTCAACTACAAATGGGCACTCATCATTGGCTCTTGCCATCTACCTCTACAAGGATTAAATCATGTGATGCTGCAGCCGCTGACTTTCCGCGGCCCCTGAAAGGAGTCCAGGGTGGAGAGCAGGAAGGAGGCCCTCTGTGCTCTGGGAAAAACTGGCAGAACAGGTCTTCAGAGAGTTAGAGATTTTCAGGAGCTGATTTTATGAGCCCAATTCTTGTGTCTCCTCGTATCTAGAAAAGCCCTAAAATCCTTCACGGTGACGACCGCTCCTCGAGACTAGCAGAAACCTTCTGCAAAAGAATATGTGCTCAGTTGCATGTACCCCCCCTTCACCAAAATCACATCTATCCTGACCTTCCCTGCTGCCTCTTTGAGCAGGTCCTCAGAGCTACCTGAAACGCTGTCTCCCGGACTGCAGTCCTCATTTTGCCTCAAATAAAATTTAACTCACGGCTCTCACGTTGTGCATTTTTTTTTAAGTTGACACATCCAAGGTTAAGAAAAAAAGAAAAACAAAATCCCATCTGTATCCTGTAGGATGCTTCACCTATAGCAATAGAACCACTCGAGCAATAGTGATTAAGCCACAGACCAAGAAATGTTTCATTTGCAGGGAGTGCAGAGGGCGGTGGTTTTCTGACTGTTCAGCCTCTCCTTGATGTCACTTGGCCTGTTTCCTTCCTTTCTTGCTGTCATACTTTCCCAGTTGGCCTTTCATCCTCATGCTGTCGCCTCACGGTAACAAGATGCTGGAGGCAGGTCCACATGTAACTTCCTGACGCTCGTGTCTCCTGGAGAAGGAAACCTGAAGACAAAGCGTGGCCTCAGTTTTATCAGGTAGGGGCTGGGTCTCGGCCACTTCCTGCTATATCTTCTCAGGTCACCTGACCACTGCCAGGAAGGACAAGAAAATGTCCAGCAAAGCCATCTGGAGCGCCATGACTAACCACAGCCAATCAGAATCCACACCCTGAGGCTGGACACGTCATTGCTCAGAGGCAGTTAAAAAGGGAGATAATGGATGGATTGACCACCCAGGGTCAGCTCCGTCTTCACCAGACGCTTCATCCAGAGACCTGAGAAGTCCAGCCTGTGGCTGTGTCTTATGTGTGTGCTGCATCTGCATGGCACAGGAAGGCTTTGGTCTTGAGTCCGCTGGCTCCGCTCTGTCACTCCACACCAATGCTCCCTCCCGGTCCCCATCACAGTGGCTTGGATAGACGGGCCATCAGCTGTGACTCCTGTGTCCCGCTGACCGCTCTGCTATGTCTCTGCCACCTGAATACCCGTGGGTGGACCTTGGAGGTTTAGACAAGTGCCACCCTCCTCCCCCCACGTTATGGCCTTTGCATTCTTTGGTAAAAGAGAGCAATTCCCCCTGGGCAAGCATGGGGGGCCTTCCCCAGGGGAAATGAGAAATTATGTCTCTTAGCCACGACGTCCACCAGGAAATGCCCTGCTTTCCGAGAACCGAGGGAGAGAGAAATAGCGTTCCCAGCCCCTTCCTGAAGATGAACCACTGCCTTTCCAAGTCTTCTCTTTTGAAAGCAAAAGCACTTCTTATTGGGATCTGGAAGAATAAATCATGCAGGAATACCCTAACATATTTCAGGGGTGGAGATGAAAGAGGTTTGATTCCTTGTGGAAGAAATGGGCAGAAAGAGCATTCTGGATACAGTGAGAGGGTGGATGAAGCTGCATCCTGTGGCAGGTCTGGGTTCTAAAGAGGAGAATAAGATAAAAACCATGTCTAGTCAAAATAACTCCATAAGCCCAGCAGAACCAGGGTTACTGCTAAAGTGCACATAGATCATTATTGTAATTGTTAAGGGATTATGTCGTATAAAAAATGCAGGTCTTGGGCTTCCCTGGTGGCGCAGTGGTTCAGAGTCCGCCTGCCGATGCAGGGGACACGGGTTCGTGCCCCGGTCCGGGAAGATCCCACATGCCGTGGAGCGGCTGGGCCCGCGAGCCATGGCCGCTGAGCCTGCGCGTCCGGAGCCTGTGCTCCGCAACGGGACAGGCCACAACAGTGAGAGGCCCGCGTACCGTAAAAAAAAAAAAAAAAAAAAAAGAGCCACTTCTTCATGAGATGGATCGCATTTGGGAGAGTAGCTGTCTCGTGATGTGATAACTACAGCATAATAGCAGTAATTATACTTCCTGTTAACTGGCTTTCATTTGTGGAACAGACCTATTAAGTCCAAACAAGGCACACCATCATTTAATAACATACAAGAAAACCGGAACCGTTCTGTAATTAAGTTTTCAGGGCAAAGATGCCTTCAGTAAGTGACCTAAATATTTCTTTTTGACAGAGGAGAATTTTTTTCTCAGCAAACAATTTGGGAAGAAATAGGAGGATTAAAAGACAGAGTCAATTGAATAACCCTGGCAGCAAACAGAGCAGTTGGATTTATTCAACCTGTTGAACAAATGTGATCTTAAGTGGTGCTCACAGAATGCATGTTGGGATAAAAAAACAATAAAGCGTCTCCTTTAGCCCCATATGATTTAAAGAAATTCCTGCTGTAAATTAAAGATCAGTCTGTGTATTTGTTTTGACTCAAAATACAAGGTGACAGCCAATGGAGTAACTTGACAGATGTGCAAGGAAGTTGTGTTAGGTTTGCCCAGGTAACATAAAAGTGTTTATTAAGAAAAGTGGTAACATTCTAGGCAACGGTGCTCCCCCCAAAAGCATTGATCTGACAGAATATAACCAACAAGCCCACAGAGCACAGTCATACAATAGCCCCTTCCAAGAGAAGCTGTCTTTTTACCCCACCGAAGCCCCTGCCACGCTCTGGGTCTGGGAAAAACCACATGGAATGAGAATTACAAGAGCCTCCAGAATCGGAGGCTCTTTGCCCCAAATAAAACTTAACTCACAGCTCTACATCCTTTTTATACATCCCTTTTTCTCTGGGGACTCAAACGCCTGGGGGATCCAGACCCAAAATATAAGTAAGTGATCCCCACTAAGTGATGAGTGTGAAACCAAGTCCCCCTAAAACTGAATTCCTCTGCTGAGTTTATGATTAACCTCTCTACCCAAAATGCCATTCCCTTTCTCATCCAACACTGTTCCCCTCAAGACTGAGGAGCATCAGAGAAAAGAGGGGATGGAAATGGCACACAAGCCCCTGTGTCCCCGTGTCTAAAGTAAAGGCCAGGCCTGCGCTGAGTCTCAAAACACTGGCTCAAGAGTGAGTGATTAGGAAATGTGAAGATGGGAAAACAAAGAATGCCTGTTGGCCCGGGAAACTGGTAACAATTTAGACTACAAGCCAGCCCCTTGGTAGAGTCACTGAGCTCCCAGTTTCCTAAAAGATGGAGATAAAGGTCTAACACACATTCCTAAGTTGTTGTTTGTTTTTTTTTTTACCTCCACCAGCTGAAAACTTCTGACCGCAAGCACGTAGACCCCAGACCAGCTGAAACCAGAAAATTGGCGATGCTCAAAGCTTCAACCTTGAGGCCAGCCCATCCGAGAACTGAGCACGAGCTGATCATGTCGCCTGCAGCCCCCTCCCCCTCCCTCCCACTGCCTTTAAAACCTTTGTCTCCCGACCGGTAACTTGGAGATGGTCTTAGGACATTAGTCCAACATCTTCCCGGGTTGCTGGCCTCCTGGATAAAGCAAATTTCCCTTTTCTACAAACACTTGCCTCTCAAGTATTGGCCTTTCAAGCAGCGAGCATCTGAACTTGGGTTCGTTACCGGCCTCACCAGGTTACAAGTTTATCAAGTAGGGACCAGGCACCACCTAAAGGGGAGGGAGACTTGAGACCCAGTCCTGGGTCCCACTGTCATGTGAGAAGACAGACTAGGGGCACCAGATCCTATGATTTCAACAGGATCTAGAAACCTCGATTTTTATGTGACACCTCCCACCCTTATTTTTATTAACTAATTTAAAAGTATTTTACCCTGCCCATTGGATCCAGACTATGGGTAACCTCTCTCCATCGCCTTATGGCAGAAGACGTTTTCCATAAGAGTTGAGAAAGAGGACTTCCCTGGTGGCGCAGTGGTTAAGAATCCACCTGCCAATGCAGGGGACACGGGTTTGAGCCCTGGTCTGGGAAGATCCCACATGCCGTGGAGCAACTAGGCCCGCGAGCCACAACTACTGAAGCCCGCGCGCCTAGAGCCCGTGCTCCGCAACAAGAGAAGCCCCCGCAATGAGAAGCCCGCGCACCACAACGAAGGGTAGCCCCCGCTCTCCACAGCTAGAGAAAGCCCGCGTGCGGCAATGATGACCCAACGCAGCCATAAATAAGTTTATTAGGACAGGACAACCCGGTTTAAAAAAAAAAATAGTTGAGAAAGAAAGGCTGTGCTTGCCACTTCACAAGGATATCCTAATTCACCCTAATTCACCCCATTCTAGATATAGCTCTGCTTTTTGACTCAGTTGATGAATATCAGGAGTGTTCTTCTTTATTTTTTTTTCGGTACGCGGGCCTCTCAGTGTTGTGGCCTCTCCCGTTGCGGAGCACAGGCTCCGGACGCGCAGGCTCAGCGGCCATGGCTCACGGGCCCAGCCGCTCCGCGGCATGTGGGATCTTCCCGGACTGGGGCACGAACCCATGTCCCCTGCATCGGCAGGCGGACTCTCAACCACTGCGCCACCAGGGAAGCCCAGGAGTGTTATTTTTGCCCTACATTATCTATGGATTCTGTTCCACAGGAAGACAAAGGCTCCAGGTTGCCTTCCTTGCCCCCGAAGCAGCCCTGTCTTCTAACTTCTGCCCTGTGTCCCCAGGAAGTGTGACCTTGGGTCGGCTGCCCAGCTTCTGGGTCTCCTTGGATGTCCCTCGGAAAGAGGACAGACGTCTGTCCTCTGCAGATATTTGCCATATTTGTCTGTCTGAGAAACATAGCAGATATCTGCTTAAGCCACTCAAAATAACTGGATTCCATTCAGCTTTGGAAAACCACATAAAATGAGTTTCCCTAAACACTTCCCATGAACGACGTGTAGAATTCACCATCCTTTGTTGGGTGGTACTGTTGATGGGTCAATTTATGCCATTAGGGCTGAGACTAAACGACCCTGTGCATTCAAGACAGTGATAACCGAAAATTAGGAAAAAGCAAAAAACATTTCCTCTCTGCCACCTGCCACCTTCCACTTACGTACACTCTCGCTTCACCTCCTGGCCCGAGAAGAGTCTGCCTCATCTATTGTAAGAATAGTGCATTTAAGAAAGTGCATTTTCCACTCAGCTCTGACCAGGGCTATCAGGGTAATCCTCTCAATTTCAGCAATTGCAGAAGTTCTCTTAAGTGCCTGCCTGTGTAAGAGGGTCCTGTAATTACAGATGAAATGGCAATCAGCTTTCAATTTTGAACACACGGCGGGGGGGTGGGGGGGGATGTTTTCCACCGTGTCTAGTAAAAGTTTATCAGCTTGTTTATTTTGCTAATGCATTTCTATCCCTAACCACCATGACTTGTCGGGGAGCTCACTCTTAATTAAGGTAAAAGCTGGTTGGGCAGCGTTAGAAATATCGCTGCTTTTTTTTTTTCTTTTTCCGTAAACAAGCTCACTTAGAGGATCATTAATAGATGACAATATTCCCAGACCCCAGCTTCTTGGTACCTAAGAGAACAGAAAAAAATTATATCAATTAAAAAGCTTTATGGGACTTCCCTGGTGGCGCAGTGGTTGAGAGTCCGCCTGCCGATGCAGGGGACACGGGTTCGTGCCCCGGTCCGGGAAGATCCCACGTGCCGCGGAGCGGCTGGGCCCGTGAGCCATGGCCGCTGAGCCTGCGCGTCCGGAGCCTGTGCTCCGCAACCGGAGAGGTCACAACAGTGAGACGCCCGCGTACCGCCAAAAGAAAAAAAAAGCCTTATGAAGTAAATTAACCTCCGGAAACTTTAGGAAAATAAACTATTCGTGTGTTGGAAAACGGCAAACTTTCTGCAGTTGATAAGAAATGGAATGAATGAAGCCGTGAATATTGGCACAAACAACACAAAATGTTACAAAACACTTTCAGAGAAAAGACTTCCCTCTCCAATGTAAATCTGCTTCTGTGTTAGAGTCCGTGGGGGTTTTATACTCTAGAAAGAATGGTTACGATATGGACAAAAATAGTAACAGTAGCCAATGTTACTTGAGCTGCATGTGAAAAGCACATTTCTACTGATTTTCGTGGACAATCTCATTTAATTTTCTCATCCCTAATATATGTGAAGGAGATAATGATCATATATGGACTTTAGAGATTAGTTACTCCGTGACGTCAAATCACTCAGGGTCTCAGCTAATGAGTTAATGTAAGGATGTGAATCCCCGCCTCCTTCACATCCCACGACTCTTGTAGCTCACGCCTCCCCAGAGTTCATGTAAGTCCATGTCCCTTTCCCGTGGGATCTGTAAGGATTTAGGGATGAAGCGACCACCTGTCTTCCAGATCCACATCCCATCAGGGTGGGTCTGGGTTATGGTTCCCAAGCAGTTGCTATTATAAATAGGTTTTCAACTTCCATTCATGTGTGTGTGTGTGTGTGTGTGTGTGTGACATTTGTTAGCAGGTGCATTTACACATCTAGCCGACTCAAGCCTGATTGCCTGGGTCCAAAATTATCATGCACTTTGACTGCAAACAGGGAGATGATATTGAGTAATTATAATAGGTTCTTCATTTTCTGTAAACACCTCTTCATTCAAATTGGGAAGTTTACTCACCCTTCGATGTAACAAGCTCCCGAAATCTGTCTGGGCAAATAAATGTTAATATTAACAGCTTGCACCAGATGGCAATAAAAATAACTGCTATGACTTAGATGAGAATGAAGCCCTCACCGACCAGAAGGTCCTAGGACCTTGAAGTTATTGAGAAGATATCCACTTTGCAGAAATTAAAGCTAAAACCACAAATAACCAACATGCCTAACGTGTGATTTCTATACTGGAGTTTTCTCAAGTACATTTATTTTCTGGGTTTTCCACCCTGTCATGGTACTTGCAGTCATTTCTATAAGTGCCCTCAGGGAAGCTAAATTCGTATGGTTAATAAAGGCGTAATGAGCGTTCTCAAGCCTGTTCTCCACCACAGAACCCCCACGACAGTACGTAAGCATCCAGAAATGAAAACTATGTTTTGATACAAGCCAGCTCCACTCCCCAGGACCCTACTCCAGGCAAAATGAAAGAGGAAGGGTCATAGTCTCGAAAGCTCCTGCCTCCTGCCTTTCCCTTTCTTTAGATCTGCAGATAACTTCTCTTGTTGAGATGCTTCTGTTGAGATGCTCGTGAGCTCCTCCCTGCTGCCTTGTAACAAGGACAGAAATGCTTGTTCCAAGGCCTTGTGGAGAAAGGAGCCTCCTTTCATCTCCAGCCTGTGCCTCTCCATCCTATATGTCCTATACCTCCCAATCACACTAAGCCCCCGGACGTCTCCCTACTCCCAGCTCCGAGTGCAGCAAGAGTCTGAAAACATTGTATTGAATCCTTCTAAGTATCTGGGGTGTATTGGGAATGCAACGGCAGTTCCATGAACATTTGTGGAATTACCTTAAAAAACACCAGTTGTTTTCTTATCTAGTTTGGATACTAGCTCCTTTATCAGATAGATGGTTTGCAAATATGTTTTCCCATCCTGTAGGTTGCCTTTTCATTCCGTGGATGGTTTCCATGGTTGTGCGGAAGCCTTTTCATTTTCTGGAGCCCCACTTCTCTATTTTTGCCTTTGTTGCCTGTGATTTTGGTGTCATGTTACTGCTAGGACAGCTGTGCCGTGACGAGGTTTATTATGAGACACCACTTCCAAGCCTCAGGAACAAAACACAGCAGGAACTGAGGGGGATCTCGATCCAGACGCCTGGGCTGAGTCAGGACCTCGATTACACCCAGGCTCTTGAAATTCCTGAGAACGTTGGAATAGTTACCCCAGTCCCTGCCCCCCAGAACGCAGACCCGGTCCCTCCATCAGTGACAAGGGGGCCACGCGGTCAGATGTGTGGGTACTTTTGCTTCCAGATGGGCACTTCCTGTGTGTCATTGGATGCTAGGTCCTGCTGAAATTCACCTGCTCCAGAAAAACCACTGGGAAAGAAAATCTAAATCTAAAACATACATAATTTTAACATTTTCTTAAGTGTAGTGCAAGTGCACAGAGCGTTCATTTTAATTTTGAAGAGCTTCTGTTCATAGGATAATATTGCATCATATGGATAATTTGAGAAACTCAAAGCTTTGGTGAAATACCCTCTGTTTAAGGTTCTTAGTTTTCTGAGACTCGGTTTCCCACATTGAGGTCATTCATGTGTCATACCCTGCTCTCTACAAGGACCACATGTTCTATTATTTACCTTGTTCTTATAATTATTTTTTTACTATAAATTGACTTTTTTAAACTTTAATACTTATCTTCCCTTTGTAATAGGCCAAAACATCTATACAATTATGCATCTGATGTCCCAATCATGCTTCTTTTTATATAGAACAAGAATGAACGTCACCATAATGATGAAATCAAATGTTTATCCATATATCTTAATATCTCTCACCTCGTGGTATAAATGTCACACTGGGCTAAATGTTCTTTTAAGTTTAGGCATGTCTGCAGAAGTCAGGGTTTTATCAGAGAAGAAGAGATAAAGCAAATGATACAAAATGTAAGATGGATTGTAGGGAAGAGATCACATGAGTCCTGGGAACTGCCTAAGAGTCCGATGTAAGGATTCAGTCCCTGCTTCTTGAGTGTGGCCAGAAGTTGGGAGGAGAACACACACATGCAGCTGGGGAGACTCAGGACAGACTAGCACTTCTGGCTTCCTCTGTCGAGTCATCTGAATTCCTTCTCTTTACATTCTCCAGAGTGATGCTTCAAGGTTGAATGCTGACCTTGACCGTCTATTTTTTTTTAAATCTTTGAAGGTTCCTCATCGCTCTTGGCTAGAGTCCAAACGCCTTCATTGATTATAGGTCCCCGAAAGATCCAGCCCCTCTTTCCCGTCCTGTCTGGTGATACACAACTGTTTCCTTTGCAGCCCAGCCTCAAGCCATGTTGAAATCTCCGCAGGTCCTGAGCTAAGCAACTCCCATCTTTGAAGAATGGACATGTCCTTTTCTTTCTGCCTGGTCCACCTTTCACTATTCAAATACATCCCCATCTGTTTCTCCTCCAACCTTAATTTTCTATTATTCAACCTAGAGGCATCCTCCCTAGAGGAATGTTCCCTTGACCCTTACTAAATTTTTTTTTAAAGAAATTTAAATTAAATTTAAAAAATTAAATTTTTTTAAAGAAGGTTCCCTTTTCTCCACACCCTCTCCAGCATTTATCATTTGTAGATTTTTTGATGATGGCCATTCTGACCACTGTGAGGTGATACTGTAATTTTGATTTGCATTTCTCTGATAATTAGTGATGTTGAGCATCTTTTCATGTGATTTTTCGCCATGAAAGAATCTTAAAAAGAGTGGATAGATGTATAACTGATTCACTTAGCTGTACACCTGAAACAAACACAACATTGTAAAACAACTATACTGCAATAAAATTTTTTTAAAAAAGAATGGATGATCTGTGAGTCTCTTGCCTACCCTTAGTTCAAGACCACAGTTAGGCAACTCTCGGGTGTATTGTTTTTCCAAGTAATACCCCAAACATTTTATTCTTCCATACATATATATTTTTTTAATAGCAGAAAGATTTCAGTAGTGGCTTCTGTTTATGTGAGAGATGTGTGGGCAGGAGCTCCAGGCATAGGCATCAAAAACGAGTTAAAAAAAAACAACAGACAAGTTTTAAAAGCCTATGAAATCCTGTGGAATAAGAAACATTCCACCCATCCTGCTGGGTTGCCTGATTAACATCGGAGTCTGATTTAAAAGAATCTAAATAAGAGGTTCCTTTGAAAGGGATGTACAAACTCAGGAACCAATTTAAAACCCTTGAAAAATGTGTTTCTGAGCTGTACGTAAGGGGCCTGGAGGGCACCAGACCACCCCCGTTGCACCACTGAGTTGGAGGTATAGGAAGTAATTTCCATTCTTTTTGTCTTATAACAAGGTTCTTGATGAGTATGAAGATAAAATTGCAGTATTTGGCAATCCCTTTCCTTCAAGGAGCCTGGATCCCTTAGCTGGACCTTAACTTGTTAGGAGGTAATGGGAAATCTGAGGGTGAATTTGACCTATGATGGACTAACTTTTGACACCTAATAAAATCCGGGTTCATAGAGTCTGTGGATGTGAGAAGTGTATCATTTTCATCATCAAACACCTTTCCATTTAATCGATTGCATTCCCTAAATACAATTGCAAATGAATGGGATTCGACCCAGCACATCCATCACCTGGAAATTGGCAGGAGGTGAGGAAGGGCAGCATCTCCTTGTTACACGTGGACCAGAAGAAAATCCTCAGTCAGTTTCTACGTAAAAGAGCTTCCATCTGGCTTTGCAGAGACAAGTCAGAGCAAGCCTGCGATGGGGTCTGGAAATGTTCAAAATTGTCCTGCAGAAGTAGTCGTTTGGGGAAAATCCTAATTCTCTGAAGTCATTTATGCCACTTAAAGCCCCCAACATGCTCGTGGCTCCTTTGAAACACATAGATAATTTGTGTGATTTTAATTATAAAGGTACTTTTCAAATTTATTGCATTTTTAACTGATTTTTGTTGTTTTTAATTGCAGAAGTCGTACCCAGTTGATTCATAGATATATAAGGAGAAAGTCGCCCGAAGATCATTGGGTCCAGAGCTCAACCAGAGCTTCCAACTCCAGTTGGAAGTACTGTTAAGAACTTCTTACACGTTCTTCCAAATCTCACTCTTTCACTCACTCTGCAGCCCACCCGGCCATTTCTAATAAAGCTCCCTTTCTCTAAATATTTACATCAATGTAATTTGATTTCTCATATACAGCTCCATAGCTCACCCCAGCGGTACTTTTAAAGGGTGGATTAGAAAAAAAAAAAAAAGACAAACAAATAGAAAAACACCTTTCTCAAGAAGGTTTGCCACAGTCTACCAGAATATTGTCCTGAGTATTTTGAAAATCTAAGATCACTGTGAATATGAACTATGACCTCCCAGAGTTGCTCGCAACCTGCACAACTGTACGTGGTGACCCTCGGCCAGAACATGAGATGCTCCCCTCCCTGCACCCACAAACAGCCCTCCCCTACTCACACACCCCATCTGCAAATACCTGAGGGCCTCACTTCCCCATGGTCACTTCTGTGCAGTTCTTCTGTCCGGTGTTTCTTTCTCTTTTCCCTGTGTCAATCCAGACACCAAACTGAGCCTGATTTTCTGGTTCAATAACGTCCCATCCTAACAGGGATTTCAGAGGTTTAGTTCAGTGGTTCCCAAACGGGGTAACTTCTGCACCCTTGGCCAGGGGATATTTGGCACTCTCTGGAGACATTTCTGGTTGTCGTGTCCTGCAAGGGGATGACAGTAGGTAGATAGAGGCCAGGGATGCTGTTAAACAGCCTACAATGTGCAGGACAGCCTTCCCACAACAAAGAGTTATCCGACCGCAGATGTCAATAGGGCCAAAGTGGACACACCCTTATTTAGTCCCTTTGCTGAGGGCATCCAGGGCTGTGGGAAAAAGGCCCATCACTCTGCCTCCTGCCACCCCCCTGGTTCCCACCCCAGCTCTCTCCACCCTCACATCCCTCTGCCCTCAGAGCTCTCCAGTCCCCTTGACCTCAGGACAAATGGGCTCTTTGCCAGAGCTCCCCACTGAGCAACACCTTGCCCTCCCTGAATCTTTATAGCCGGTCACTTAGTAACTGGTCCCACAGAGACGTCCCCAGCCCAAGGGGACTTGCCAAGACATTTCCCTGGGAAAGGTCTCATGTAAACCAATAAGGGAGCAGAAAACTTCCAGCTTTGCAAATACATTTGGAAGTTATATTTTATTCAAATTTGAAACATAGTTTAACCAGTGTGTGATAAGAAATGCGAATTCAATAGGACTGTATTTGAATAACTGGAAATAATGGGTGTCACGTAAATTAGTAATAAATCTTCAAGAACCAAGTTATTTCACAGCTGATTGGCTGAATAGATTGTAAACTTAGCTAATGTTACTGCTCCATTATGGTACCAATTTCGCCAGGAAAATAAAAACACCAGCAATTTTCAACTCATTCTCCCTGACATCAGGGCTTGGGATCTGAACCAGGGAAGGGAGACATTACGTATGAGTCTTTTTAACAATACGATCTCGGTTTATCTTTATGCTACTTGGTGATGTGGGTGTTATGATGGTCTTCATTTTATAGACCATTTAACCCAAATTCAGAGTAGTAAAATCAGTTTCTAAATCAGTTCATATGATCTCATCTAAATAAAATAAAATATTTAAAAATATATAAACATGTGAAAAGAAAATATTTCACCTGAGAGGATCATTCCTGAAAAAAAACCAGAAACCTACAATTCAGAACGTGAGTAAATCCAAAGTCATCCAGGAATGACTGGAATGTTTTCTTTTTACTGGTTAAATGGGCACCTCGCTGACACATTTAGCCTCGGGAGGGAGACAAGGAACCCCTCAGGCAAGATGCGGAGATGAACTCGGAACCTCACCCCAGCCTGGCGTGTCCCTGGGAAGCCTACAGAATCCTGCGGATTGCACGTCAGACTTAAACCCTGTCCCACCTGCGCAGACCCTCACTGAGATGCTGTAGCAGTGAACCCTCATCCCAAGTCACACCCGCTACAGACAGCACCACTCTCGTGCCCTCCTTCATTATATCTGCCCTTAAACCTCACAAAGCCCCATTCTCTTTCAACCCTTCCCTGTTTTTCCTGTGCGTTACATCCTTCTTTTTTTTTTTGCAGTATGTGGGCCTCTCACTGTTGTGGCCTCTCCCGTTGCGGAGCACAGGCTCCGGACGCGTAGGCTCAGCGGCCATGGCTCACGGCCCCAGCCGCTCCGCGGCATGTGGGATCTTCCCGGACCGGGGCACGAACCCGTGTCCCCTGCATCGGCAGGCGGACTCTCAACCACTGCGCCACCAGGGAAGCCCTGTTACATCCCTTCTTGATGAACTTTCTGTCCTCTGTGGATCTCACGAGCAAGCCTCTTAATTATCCTTGTACAAAGACCATCACGACCTGGTCCTCTCGTCTTTCCACTATGCTTACCCAGCCAATTCAAAACTCCTGAGGACTTCAAACACCTACCTAGGCCATACCCATGCCCAGGCTGTCAGGGGCTAGAGGACAATCTCTCAAGATATTCTTGATTTCTCTACTAGTTCCTGGTCTCCAGCCCTGAGCTGACCCCCAAGGCCACTCAACTCTCCCAGGACTTGAATCCAGGTATCTTCCTCAACAAGTCCCTTTCCCAATCTCTGAATCATTTCCCACACTCCCAGCTCTCAGGGAAACTCCTGCCTCCCAAGTCTTGGAAGCAACAGAGACTATCAGGTGGGATGGTCCTTTGTTTCCTGACTCACTCCTTGTCTTTACCTGCTATCACATTCGGGAAATTATCACCTTGTTGGTTTCAATGGACCAGGTCTCACCTCGACATCCTGTCTTCTCCTTTATTCTTCATTCTTCCCATTCTCATTCTCATGCTTCCCATCCAGACGTTCTTCTGAAATTGCCCCTAGAAGATCACTGATGACCTTCTGATGGCCAAAGCCACGTGCCCTTCTTTTCTCTCTTCTCACATATCTTGCTCCTGCTTTATTCTGATTCCTTTCTCTCTCCCCTCCGGACACATCACTTTGAGAAGTTGAGGGCTCAGACTCTGAGATCAGACTTCTTGGGTTCAAATCCCAGCTCTACTGTTTTCTCACCTGGGGACTTTGGGCAAGTTATTTATTGTCTCAATGCCCCAGTTAGCTCATCCTGGAAATAGTTGATAATAAGCAGTATCACAGGTCATGAGGTTGACGTGAATGTTGAATTCTTGGCTTTGATGGTTTAGCCAAGATTTCTGTATCGAACACTTAGCCCCTGGGAATACTGATGTGGGCAACTGGTTCCATAAGTCAAAAGAATTTCCTGTCATTAATTTGTCTAAAAACCCAATTAATTAAAAAAAAAAATCTTTACTCTTACTCTCCATCAAACAGCCATCATGGCTCCTTTATAGATCTTCAAAGGTCTCTCCTTTTTCTTCTTCTGCACAAATACTGGGACTCCTTTTATTTTCAAAGGTATATTTGATCTCTTTTAAAAAAAATATTGACCTTCTTTCAAATGCGTATTAAGTTTCATTGCAAAGCCATCTTGCTGATGAATGAAAAGCTCTTTCTCCCCTGAAGATCACAAAGAATCTTTGGAATGAGTCAAGGAATGGGTGACATTTGGGGCAAATTCAGGTGGAAAAGAAAGTCTGCAATTTTGACGTCTTGCGATGTGGATTATGACGGACTCAACCTGTGGGTGCTGGGGACACGTCTCCTTCTTTCTTACTGTTCAGTCTTTATGAATCAAAAGTGGGGGTTTTAAATTCTGCACTTCCACCATCTATTCTCCCACAAGAGTATAAATACAGTCATTATATTGTAATATTTGATGTCTCTTAGTGTGTGACAGTCTTGAGGGCCTCCTGTCTGTTGTTGTCACATTTCTTTCTCACCTGGGTTCTCCTCCAACTTTCCAAAGCCCCCCGCCTTTTTTTTTCCCACCTGTATTTATCAAGGAGAAAGTTGAGAGGAGAGGAGAGAGGCACCATGATCAAAGACATTTAATGGTGCTTTGCCAAGGCCAAGTCTGAATCAAACCTTCTCCATGCCAAAGATCGTGCTTGTGTTCTGACTCTGAACAAGGGATTGGGGCAGCGGGGGCAGAGAGCAACTCCATCATCTAATTTCAAACCAAACTTCGACCCCAGGTCATAAAGATACGGGACGCACATCCTATTCCAGCAAAGATGAGGGAAAGGAAGTTCCATCACATCTCCCAGCACAAATAGTTCAAGCCTGTGGGGTTCCCCCTCTGTTGGCATGAGTGGGACGCCAGTGGTCAGTGACAAAGGTGGTCCCTGCCTCCCGTCTGTCTCCTGTCCTCCACCCCCAGCTGTGTCTGCTGTAGGCAGCACTCGGGGGACCCTGGAAACAGAACCCCCAAAGCATACAGCGACCTTTCAATCCAGTGACTGCGACTAGACTTTTCACGGTTACCAATCCAGATAAATTTGACTTTCTGGTTTTTTTAATCCTATCATATTATCCAATATTTTGTTAATTCTCTAAGCTATTCTCTTATATTTTCCAGATCTGCCTTAATAGTCGGGCCCTCAATCCGCAGACTTCTACAACTGTGTTTATCTACACACTCAAATGTTACTGATGTCATTCACAAAGGCCAATTATAGCCCAGAAGAGAACTGTTCCTGAGGACTTTGAGAACAAACAGGGAGACAGCTCACGTGGATTTCACTGAGGTCTGATACGGCGTGCTTGAATTCATGCCAGTTGAATTTACTAGACGAAAGAAACATCAGATTTCTTTGAAGTAAAACACCTTTTATCTCTGGGCTTTAGTTGAGAAAAGCTTAATAGAAAAGAACGTGCCAAACGTAGGGCTGCTAAAGTCTCATTAAATTGGAAACTGGAGAATTATCGACCGTTAAATAATTCACCTTCATTAAGAGGAGAGGGGGAAACATCAGGAAAAGATGTGCCTCTTTTCACCCTTGAAATGCATGTGTTTGATTGTTTTCTCCAGGTTAACATTTGTACTAAGGCTCTTCTCCAACACTTCTGCAAATCATTCCTGACAAGTCTTTTCCTTCTTTCGATTGTTCTGAAGTGAACTGATAAGGGCACGGCAATGGAAACATCTCCAGCCTTCTTAGAGGGTGACTGGGCCTCCAGGAGCACGAGATCGTCCTTTCTCTGCAAACTGTGGGCCATCCTACAAGACTTACTCCCAAGAGCATCTTCACTACGTAACCTTTCCTGTCTCCTTGTGGATATACACACACAGGCAGAGCTAATGTCTCCCATATTTGTGTGCCTATAGACTTTTTGACATACCAACATTTACAGATGTGTTATATTTCATAATTTACACTGGGGCCCACCAGCTGAATCCAGCTGACAGCCTTCAAGTTTAAACTGGTAAAACAGCTTCTAAGGAACTCCTACAACCCAATAACAGAAAAAATAAATAAATACACAATTAAAAATGACAATTATAGGGGCTTCCCTGGTGGCGCAGTGGTTGAGAGTCCGCCTGCCGATGCAGGGGACACGGGTTCGTGCCCCGGTCCGGGAAGATCCCACATGCCGCAGAGCGGCTGGTGCCGTGAGCCATGGCCGCTGAGCCTGCGCGTCCGGAGCCTGTGCTCCGCAGCGGGAGAGGCCACAGCAGTGAGAGGCCCGCGTACCGCACACACACAAAAAAGACAATTATAAAACGGGCAAAGGACCTGAATAAACGTTTCTCCAAAGACGATATACAAATGGCCACCAGGTCTATGAAAAGGTTCTCAGCATCACTAAACACTAGGGATAAAGCAAATCGAAACCAAGATGAGATATCACCTCGCATCTGTTAGGCTGGTTATTACCAAAAAAACAAAGATACCAAGTGTTGGGGAGGAGGTGGAGATATCGTGACCCTTGTGCTCTGTTGGTGGCAGTGTCAAATGGTGTATCCACTAGAGAAAACAGTGCGGAGGTTCCTCAAAAAAATTAAAAACAGAGTTACTGTATGACCCAGCAATTCCACTTCTGGGTATATATTCAAAAGAACTGAAGGGATCTCAAAGAGATATTCTACACCTATTTTCATTGCAGAATTATTCACAGTAGTCAGGACATGGAAACAGCCCAAATGTCCATCAACAGATGAATGTGTAAAGAAAACATGATACCTACATACAATGGAATATGATTCAGTATTTAAAAAGAAGGAAGTCCTGCCATATGTAACAGCATGGGATGGACCTGGAGGACATTATTCTAAGTGAAATGAGCCAGAAACAGAAGGACGAATGCTGCATAATCCCATTTATATGATGTATCTAAAATAGACAAGCTCATAGATGGAGGTTGGGGGGGGAAATGGTGACTTATTGGCCAATGGGCATAAAGTCTCAGTTATACAAGAGGAATAAATTCTAGAAAGCTGCTGTATCACGTAGGTTCTATGGTTAACAATACGATGTTGTGTACTTAAAATAATTTTAAGGGGGTAGATCTCATGCTAACACAAAACAAAACCAAACCAAATAAAAGAGACAAGAGGAAACTTTTGGAGGTGATGGACATGTTTAATACCTTGATGGTAGTGATAGTATCATGGGTATATACAGTACGTCTCCTACATACGAACAAGTTCTGTTCCGAGAGCACATGTGGAGGTCCCATTTGTTCGTAAGTCCAACAAAGTTAGCCTAGGTACCCAACTAACACAATTGGCTACAGAGTACTGTACTCTAATAGGTTTATAATACTTTTCACACAAATAATACACTGTACATAAAAACAAACACACAAAAATAAAGAAAACATTTTTAATCTTACATCACAGTCCCTTGAAAAGTACAGTAGTACAGTACAACAGCTGGCATCCAGGGGCTGGCATCCAGTGAACAAGCAAGAAGAGTTACTGACTGGAGGAGGGAGAGGAGGTGGGAGATAGTAGAGCTGAAGGATTGTCAGCAATAGGGGATGGAGGGCGAGCTGCAATTGCACTCACGCCTGAGCGCACGTTCGCATGTTTGAAAGTTCGCAACTTGAAGGTTCGTATATAAGGGACTTACCGTACATATGTCCAAACTCATCAAATCATATGCCTGACTCACGCACAGCTACTTTTGTGCATCAATTACACTCAAGAGCTCTGCATGTAAAGAAGGTGCCCCTCCCTCCTAACGAGTAAAAACCTGAACAGACTGAAAAATGAACAACTCTCCTTGAATCCATAAGAAAGGGGAGGACACAGGTCAAACCGCTGTGGCCATCAGGACCACAATGAGGCCATTATCTTTCACCCTGACGAGTGTTCACCACATTCTTGCTAAACATTTCAGTAGTGTTTCATCAATCACTCCAAAAAAGGGGGGGGAAAGATAGAAATGACAATCCCTATGAAAATATAAAATAAAACTTTTAAAATTCAACCCAGGGCTTCCCTGGTGGCGCAGTGGTTGGGAATCCGCCTGCCGATGCAGGGGACACGGGTTCGAGCCCTGGTCCAGGAAGAGGCCACATGCCACAGAGCAACTGGGCCCTTGCGCCACAACTACTGAGCCTGCGCTCTAGAGCCCGCGAGCCACAACTACTGAGCCCATGTGCCACAACTACAGAAGCCCAGGCACCTAAAACCCGTGCTCCGCAACGAGAGAAGCCACCGCAATGAGAAGCCCGCTCACTGCAACGAAGAGTAGCTGCCGCTCGCCACAACTAGAGAAAGCCCACATGCAGCAACGAAGACCCAACACAGCCAAAAATAAATAACTAAATAAATAAAATTCAACACAAGGAAATTAAGATTTGTAAATAGTAAATAATAAGCTGAAAATGTAACATCCAAGCACTTTATTCCGCCGTATTTTATAGCAGAAAGGATTCCACTCTCTGAACTATGTCCCTGCTTGGTTACTTCAACTCGTGATGCAACTCTAAGAAAATTAGGAATTATACCAGAAGCGCAAGCAAGTCTCCACTGTGAAAAATAAAAAATTCTAAAACCATGATTTACAAGCCTGTTTGTGATAGTAAAGATTATTCAGCCATCCTTAATTCCGGATAATGTAATAAAAATGCTGGTGAGTTAACAATCATTGAAGATGTCTATGTACAATTAAATTCATTCGATACAGATATGCATTGCAATAACGCCTGTCTAGGGGAAGCAGGCCTGTTTTCAAATTCTTATTCTTTAAGCCAGCTTCATGTAGGTACAAACTCTAAAAAGCAGCGCACTGTTTGCAATATTAAAATTAAACACTCCAAATAAGTAATTTTATACACCGTTTTCCAGAAAGCCCTTCACCCCGCATCTGACTGTAACCATGAGTGCAAAATAGCATTTTACAATTTTATTGGCTGAAGGAGCAGAACAGATTTAAATACATGCGTAATTCTTCTACACGGTACATATTGTAGCTCCGACTTCTCACACCGGATTTACTTAATTTTCTAACACAAAGTGTGGTTTCTGATAGAAATCGAATTTCCCCATATAACTGTGTCTAGCCATATAAACATTTTTAAAAGTTGAGTACAAATTACGTTGGAATCATCATATCAGCTTCATGGGATGGAAGGGGAGCTTTAATCTAATGATACCGTAGTCTCTAAAAGAAGCTTTGCCTTTTAGAAAGAGTGAAAATATGGAGGTCAGAGATTGAAAACTGGCAATTTGCAGATAAATGATAGGTGCTCTATAAAGCCCCGTTTAGGTGCGCTGTGGTTAAACTTGATCTTAATTAGTTCCCAATTTTTTTTTAAGAGTGAGATTTTTAGATAAACAACCATATTTCAGCCCTCTCTCCTTCTGTTAGATTTCCTTAATCCTGGCCGGAATTCCTATGTGGCAACAATCAGCTGGGTCTGAGAATAAGGACCCCCAGTTCACCCCAGTCCCGATGATTTCCCATGCCTCCCACCCCTTGCTTCTCACTCAGGTATAAGGGTTCACTGCCCCAATAAGATTTTAAATTGTTTGTGGCAGTCTAGGAGTTAGGTGCACTTAGAATCAAACCCGATACAAAATTTGCCTGTAAACTGATGCCTATCTAAGCCTTAGAGAGTATCAGAGGAGAAATTAAGAAAACAAGCCCATTTAGCATCACATCAAAAAGAATGAAATACCTATAACAAGAAACCTACCTAAGGAGGCAAAAGACCTGGACTCTGAAAACTATGAGACAGGGATGAAAGAAATTGGAGACGATCAAATGCATATTTTAAAATAATAAATGAGCATGGTTCGTGCTGTCAGTTCATTGGAAAACTAGTGGGAGAGACAAACTAAACAGATAAACGGGGACATTAACAAACTAAGAACAAACTGTGAAAACTTTAGGAAAGATATAAACGTGGTCGCTTGGGAATAGTGGTGTGCTAGGTGGGAGGGCTTCCCTGAGGAGGTGACATTTGGATGGAGACCCGGATGGTAAGAGGGAGACACTAGTTAAAGACTGAGAAGAAGTTTCCAGGAAAAGGATAGCACATTCAATTGGTTTTCAGTTTCCATCAAGAGCACCCATTCTTCTGCTCTTAACATGTCCTAGGGCTCCATTTTTCTTTCCATGCAAATGTCCTTCTCTTGTTGACCAGGGAAGGCGAGGCCACAGTGACAGAAGATTCAAAGGAACCTGATAGGTCAGCAGGCGAACACACCACTTCAAGCTTCAGAAGACCTTGATTTATACTGCCAATTTGCGTCAAACATCTTCTTTTAGAATACAGCTGGGGCTTTTCCAGAAACTCACAGTTCATTTGTTCTTGGTCCTCACCTCCTGTGAATTATCATCCCTTTAAGCCATTCTACTGAGCACAAAAATACCTCCACAAAACAAAGATAGATTGTTGACCTTCAAAAGCGAAAGTGTAGAAGTTACCATCTGATTGCAAAATAAACAGAGCTCATGCCACAGAAGCATCCCATCTCGTTGGGGTGAATGACGGCCTCTCTCAGAAAGCAGATTTTACTTAAATGCTGTAACACACTCAGGTCTCCACTGGATGGCAAAACGTCACCCCACTCTTAGCTGTGTTAGCTCTCCACACGTTATTCATTTATTTTTGAGGGGCGTTGAAGTGCTACCTACCTAGTAATTAATGCCAGCAATTCTTTCTGCTATTTCTCTTTGGACGGTGATTTCACATTTCGCAATAATTCTTCATTTCTGTCTTCTGATTGTCTTCTCCCCCCACACACTCATTTTAACGGATGTGTGCCTCCCAAAACAATCAGTTGCTTTTGGTTAATGGAATGTTGATAAAGGAAACTGTCAAAATCGAGTTCCATCAGTATTCACGATCATTTCTAAGATAAGATGAAATCAAATTCACTGAAAGTAGAGATTAAAATTTTTGTTCACTCTTTCATGGGCCTGGGAGCATTCCTTGTTTTACTGTAGGACTCAGTTCAGTGGTAAACACTTTGAGTTGGCCACTTTACAGCCATCCTGTTCCTTCCCTGCCATTCTTTACCACAGAGACCGGGAAGCAAAAACATTTTCTGGATTCTCTTGTAACTAGGCGTCACGTGACCCAGTTTGAATCAAGGTCACATACTTGAAATTTTTTAGGGAAAGCAAACCTATTCTAATAAAAAGCAAAGACCTGTGAGAAGAAGTCTGTTGGCACCACCCCCTTTTCTCTCCCTGGAATATAGATGTAAAGGATGGAGATATAGCAGTCATTTTGTGACCATGTGGCAGGAATCACCTGCTGAATTGGGGGGAAAATGAGGGAAGGATCTGGACTCTTGATGACAACATGAACGACCACTTCATCTATAAACTGCCCATATCCAGGCTTCTTACTACAAGAAAACCTAAGTTCTTTATATATTTATAAACTGTAACAGGGATTTATGTTACCCAGAGCTGAAAACATAATCTTACCATACCTCCCCCTCATTAAGAGTCTTGGACTTAATTCTCTGTGTTCTCTCAATAAAGAATCTCCCCAAAGCATACCTTTTCTTATTATCCTTCTCCATGATTACTAGAAAACTCCATTTCCTACCTATCAACACAGGAGCATGGGGTACAGTGGAAAGAGGACGATAAGTGAAGGTTGAAGTTTCTTATCTGTGTCTCCCTTGCAGTATCTGCCAAGTTTGTGCAAATTGCTCTATTTCTTGGTTGTTCTGTGTCTGTGAAGTCTTATGCAGTGTACAGATCAAGGATAATTAAAATATTCCAGTTCTCTAAGCATTCAGTGTTGCCCTTCTAATCTGCAGCCATTCAAGAAGCATTTTTTTTGATGCGATTTAGCTCAGAAAATGTGAGCTTTCATGTTGGGGGGGAGGGGACACACCCCAGGAAGCCCTGTGGTCAGTTCCCCATGTCATAGCTTTTTGTTTTCTTCCTACTCAGAGGATCCTAGTGGAAATTAAGGAGTATTACGTGGGAGATAGTAACACACCATGACTGCATGTCAATTACTGGCTTGTGACAACTGCCTCACAGAGGGTCTGTGCTTAAGAAATTAAGAAAACACCCATGTGAACTTGGCTTATCTAAGCTCCTGCAAAACGAGAGTTTTGGAAAACAGTATTAAATTGTCATGGGCCAATTGTTCCCACAATTTCATAAAATAATGGTTTCTATATTAGCCTGAGTTAATAAAAATAGTCCCCTGATGAAAAATGTATGTGATGAATAAAAGATGAGCATTTTTAATCAGTTCTTGCTCTTCCAAAAGCCCTAATTACAATTATTTTTTGTATTCACGCAAAGATTTTTATTTTCAGAAAAGTAATCATGGTTTAGTCAACTCAACAATGTTGAACAGTGATGCGGATCATTTTTTTTCAGTTTTGGTTTGCAAAGCATTTCATTAAAATGCCTTTTGCTCCAGGTTTCACCCAGTGAATGGAATCTGTGAAGACAGAATAAATGTGACACCGCCTCATCACCTATTTTAAAAAGTGTCCTTGCACAGCTTCCAGGTGATCATTAAGCTACTTTCTGACTGTAGATTTACCTGTTCCAGACACTTCACACAAATGAAATCATGCAGAATGCGAACTTTTGTGAATAGCGTATTTCGCTTGGCATCCCATTTTTAAGTTTCATCCATGGTGTAGCACGTACTTCTTTCTTTCTTTTTTTTTTTTTTTTTTGCGGTACGCGGGCCTCCCACCGCCGTGGCCTCTCCCGTTGCGGAGCACAGGCTCCGGACGCGCAGGCTCAGCGGCCATGGCTCACGGGCCCAGCCGCTCCACGGCATGCGGGATCCTCCCGGACCGGGGCACGGTGTGCCCTGCATCGGCAGGCGGACTCTCAACCACTGCGCCACCAGGGAAGCCCCTTCTTTCCTTTTAATAGCTGAATATTATTCTATTGTATTTTCATTATCTATTCATCACTGGTGGACGTTGAGTTGTTTCCATTTTGGGCTATTATTAATAATACTATTATAAGCATTAAGGCCCAAGTCTTTGTGTGCATATGTGTCTTCACTTCTCTTGGGTAAATACTAGGTCATATAGTAATGCTATACTTATTATTTTCAAGAATTGCCAAACTATTTTCCAAAGCAGCTGTACCACTTTGCATTCCTAGCAACGGTGAACCATTGTTGAGATTCTACCAATGGCTCAACAACACTTGCTGTTATTGGTCTTCTATTGCATTTATCTGTAAGTTCCTCCCTTGCTTCTGTCCTGTTGTTTTGTATTAAGTCTTGAAATTGAGAAATGTGAATCCTCCAACTCTGTTCTATTTTCAAGGTTGTTTGGTTATTCTGGGTCCTTTGTGTTTCTATATGGAACTTACAGTGAGCTTGTCAACTTCCACAAAGAAGTCAGCTAAAATTTTGGTTGTGTTTAATCTTTAGATCAATTTGGGAGTATTATCATCTTAACAGTATTAAGTCTTTTGATCCAGAAACATGGGCTATCTTTCTGTTTATTTAGATCGTCCTTAATTTCTTTCAACCATGTTTTTAGTTTTGAGTATATGTTTGTACTTCTTGTTAAAATGTACTTGTATTTCATATTTTTCCTGCCATTATAAATAGGTTTTTTTGGAATTTTATTCTCAGTTTGCTCATTGCTACTGTCTAGAAATACAACTGATTTGAAACCTTGCTGAACTCATTTACTATTTCTAAGAGTTTTCATATGGATTTGTTAGGATTTTCTATGTATAAGATTATGACATCTGCATGTAGGTATAGTTTTCCTTTTCCTTTTCCAATTTTGATGTCTTGTGTTGTGTTTTCTTGACTGTATGCCTGAGCTAGAAAATTAATTTCTTTCAACACTTTTTTTTTCAACATCTTTATTGGAATATAATTGCTCTACAGTGGTGCGTTAGCTTCTGCTGTACAACAAAGTGAATCAGCCATACATATACATATATCCCCGTATCCACTCCCTCTTGCGTCTCCCTCCCACCCTCCCTATCCCACCCCTCTAGGTGGTCACAAAACACTGAGTTGATATCCCTGGGCTATGCAGCTGCTTCCCACCAGCCATCCATTCTATATCTGTTAGTGTATATATGTCCATGCCACTCTCTCACTTCGTCCCACCTTACCCTTCCCCCTCCCCGTGTCCTCAAGTCCATTCTCTAAGTCTGGGTCTTTATTCCTGTCCTGCTCGAGGTTCTTCAGAACCTTTCTTTTTTTTGTTTTAGATTCCATATATATGTGTTAGCATACAGTATTTGTTTTTCTCTCTCTGACTTACTTCACTCTGTATGACAGACTCTAGGTCCATCCACCTCACTACAAATAACTCAGTTTTGTTCCCTTTTATGGCTGAGTAATATTCCACTGTATATATGTGCCACATCTTCTTTATCCATTCATCTGTCAATGGACATTTAGGTTGCTTCCATGTCCTGGCTATTGTAAATAGAGCTGCAATGAACATTGTGGTACATGACTCTTTTTGAGTTATGGTTTTCTCAGGGTATATGCCCAGTAGTGGGACTGCTGGGTCATATGGTAGTGCTATTTGTAGTTTTTTAAGGAACCTCCCTACTGTTCTCCATAGTGTCTGTATCAATTTACATCCCCACCAACAGTGCAAGAGGGTTCCCTTTTCTCCACACCCTCTCTAGCATTCACTGTTTCAACACTGTTTTGTAGCAAAACTACTGTTTTGTAGTTTCATGATTCTTTTGTCACATTTCTCTTAAGCATTTTTTTCTTATGAAGCTGTTGCAAATTGAATTGTTTGCTTGATTTAATTTATATTATTCATTCCTAGTGTATAGAAATACAGTCGATTTTTTTGTATATGTATCTTATCTCCTGCAAGCTTGCTGCATTGCTGAACTCTTTCATTAGTTCTAAAAGGTTTTTAAAAATGAATTTCTAAGCAGTTTCTAAATACAAAATCATGCCATCTGCAAATTGCACCGTTTCACGCCTTCCTTTTTAATCTGGATACCTTACATTTTTATTTTCTTGCCTAATTGCCTTGGCTAAAACCTCCAGTACAGTGTTGAAAGGAACATGCAGAAGGAAACTTCTGTGTCTTTCATGATTAAGAAGAAACATTCAGAACCATCAAGTTTGATGTTAACTGTGGAATGTTTGTAGATGATATTTTCAGTTTCAAGGAAACTCTGTTACATTCTTATTTTGTTAAGCTTCTTATTATAATAGGGTACTGAATTTCACAGAATATTTTCTGAGTCTATTGAGATAATCATTGGGTCACTGACATTTATTCTGTCAGTAGAGTGTACTACATTAATTGGTTTCCAGATGTTAAAATGACTTTCCTTTGCTGAGAAAAGTCCCAATTGGCCATGGTATATATTATTTTCCATATGTCACTGGATTAGTTTACTACTACTTTGTTGAGGATTTTTGCATCTCTACTGAAGAGATATTGGTCCGTAGTTTTCTTTTCTGGTGAGGTGTTCGCAGGATTTGGTATCAGGTAATCTGGGCCTCAAGAATAAACAGAGAAGTGTTCCTTCTGCTTTAAATTTTGGGAAAGATTTTGTGAAGAATTAGTATTAATTCTTCTGAAATATTTGGAGTTCACCAGTGAAGCTCTGTGTCTGGGCCTGGACTTTATGAGAAGGTTTTAAATGTATAATTCAATCTACGTAATCTATGCTCTTCCCTGATCTGCCCTCTCTCCTCAAGCTCTGTGTCCTGGTGACTCAGCACCCTCTCTGGGCTCAGCCATTGCCTTTTCCCAGTGCAGAGTAGGAAGGAGATCATTCTAAAAGTTCTCTTTACCTCTGACAGCGTATGTTTTCATGACACCACCTTCCTTTTTAATCTGGATACCTTACATTTGTACTTTCTTGCATAATTGCTTTGTCTAAAACCTCCAGCCCCTGAACCAACTGGCCATGGAACCCTTTGCCTGTGGTACACTGGACTCATTATTATGTGAAAAGACAAATTGCCTTCTTTCTTCAGGCAGTATGAATTCAAATTTCTGTGATTTCAATTTTTTTATATGTGAAATAACCTAAACTTAAAAAAGCCAGCATTCTTCCACATACATAGGAAACAAAACTAAACAAAAGTTATGTGTCTTGTACAACAGAGTAGATCTAGGAACTGAACTTAGTTCTGCAGGTGAAATCAGGTCAGAATGAATACCCTTATATAAAATGGTTGACCATATGGACTCAAATGTGCATTATGTGCTGGGAGAATGGTCAGAAAATGCAGTCATTTCAGCCTCATGTTTCTCCAGGGCAACAATTGCCTAGAACTGGGCCCAGCCCTCTTTCAGAAAGGAGCAAATACCTTTAGTTCACCATGGTGTCCACGATTCCCTAATTGTGGATAATAATCCCATTTCCCTTCCTTTCATTGCCTTCCCTGGAACCTACTGGCATTTGAGTTTCCACGAGTAGGAGCTATCTCAAGTCAGCATCCTAATCTCTTTCCCTGCTTGGTGGGATAACTAAATCCCCGATGTCCTGGATGGGCTCTTCTTCATTGTGAACCTGGGATGCCAGCACACCACACAAGGCAAGGCCGAGGTGAAGGCCAGACAGATTGCAGTGATAAAGACACAGAGGCTGCCTTTAGATTCAGACGGTGTATCACTCACATAGATGGAAAAGGACAAATAGATACAGTGAAACAAAGCAGGACCCTGTGGTCCTTCCCCCTGATGTCCTCTGCCTGCTTTTTGTCTCTGGAAAAGCATTAGCCAAAGAATAAGTTTAATCAGAGAAGTAAGAAAATGTGGAAACAAAGGAAAACAGTCAAAGGAGACCAAATAATAATAGTTTAGTCACTAAGCATCGTCAAGGCCCTTTAGTTCCCCCTCAAGGGCTAGAGATCATATTCTGAGCCGTGTCCTGGGAGCTGTTTTGCAGATACTGAAACCCTACCAGGTGGAAGAAGTTAACTGCATGACGACCAGACTGTAGCCATGACAAAATCTGCCACAGTTCTGAGAACTGGCCTCAAAGGAATGGGAACAACCAACCAACTGTGCCTAAAACAATCAAGATGACACTGGTCAGACCACCAATGACCAAGTTCAAGAAGCCTGTGGGAGCTTCCTGTGTTGTTTCTGCACGCAGCGCCCTCCCTCCGTCTATAAAAGCTCTCGCCCCCCATTGTCAGCGTCCTTTGGACGGGCGTCCCCCTCCCCAGGTTGCCGGCATCCAAATGAAAGCAAACTTTCCTTTCCACCACCCTGGCCTCTTTAGTAGCTTTCGAGCAGCGAGGGGCCGGAGCCCACTACCGGTGACAATAAGAGCTAGTTCCCCATAAGCCTGGTCCTACACCTCAAGGGGCCAGGTGACTGCCACCCTGTTCCTGGGGCCTCTGCTCCATTTTGACGGAGGTAGGACAAAATGCCATGGGCGGTGGTCTCAGACCAGACCCTACAGGCATCCCACCCTCTTATGCTCTGGGGGAATACTCGGGGGTCCTCCCAAGCTCTTCCTTATGTGGCCTCTGGGGATAAGTTCCCGGATATTCGCCACTATGGGGCTGTCCGCCTACAGTAGGCCTGTTTGGGAATATGGTCAAAACATCCATGAGTGTCAAGTTAAACTATGACAGTGAGAAGAGTCAGAATTGTCCTTTCACTGTTTCACTCTAATAGAAAATTTAGGGAACTAAAGTCAATAGTTGCCTGTCACTTCTGTGAACTGACGTTTTTCACCAAACGATCTCATGGTTGAAAAAAATATTACTATTTGGGCAGGAACGTACAGGTTTCCTTATAATGTTTAATCATCTTTAGCTTTTCGTTCTCTGAAAATATCTGGTACTCGTGATGCCAAGGTGTGGTTTCTTAAGAGTTGAATTAGGTTTTTGCAAAATTTTTCAAGGGACACCTATGGATTTTTTTTTCTCCTTAACACATACATTTATGGAAGCAAAGAACATTGATTTGCAATTTAGAGCCCTTAGTGAAAGCTGTCAATCACTGAACCCTCCTTATTACCCAGACTAATCTTTAAACCCAATCTCAACACTGTCTACACAGTAACTTGGAGCTTTTGATTACAAGTCCCTGTACAAGTCGGTCACCCACTGCTAATTCTTGCTGCCAGGAACGTGCTGAGAAATTAAACTCTTTGCCAAGAGGAACACTTCACCTTTCTCTCTGGGAATGAACAGAAATTTGGTCGTTGTCTCCTGGGAGGGCTTGGAGCAGCGATGACCACTGACGAGAACATGTTTTTAAAAGAGTTTTCACCTCATGGAAAGAGAGCGGCTTCCTGATTCTCACATGGTCATGTCTCCCTCAGGTGACAAATCTCTAACATTTAGACCGTTTAGGGTTTCCCAACATGAGCTCCGGACCCTGGGCCAGATGGTCCTTTGTTGGGGGCCGTCCTGTACATTGTAGGATGTTGTCAGCATCCCTGCGCTCTACCCTCTACTCCAAACCCCACATGGGCACGACCAAAAACGTCTTCAAGTTGCCAGATTTTCTCAAGGGGACCAACTTGCCAGGCCCCGGGTGGGAAGCACTGCTTTAGATGCTTAGTGGTATGTAAGGCCACGGATTTCTTTTCCCATTAAATAGCAGTGTTGTTGAACCAAACTTGGGTCCACTCACCCGTGCACAGTAAGGCCAATCTACTGACACTGGTGAAGGAAACTGCAGCGTTTATTGCAGGTGCCAAGCAAGGAGTCCAGGGCCACTAGTGCTCAAAAGACCCGGACTTCCCAGTGGGTTTCAGCAAAGCATTTTTAAAGACCGGGTGAGGGAGGGGGTCCCAGGGTGTGTGATCAGCTCATGCACAGTTCTCTGATTGGCTGATGGTGAGGTAACAGGATGGTGTCACAGGGGGTCACGTTATCAATCCTCAGGCTCCAGTAGATCTGGGGGCTACGTGCTCGTGGTCATCAAGTGGTTAACATCTTCCATTTGGTGGGGGTTTTAGCATCTGTAAGACAACTCAGGAATGTGCATCAGATACTATTATCTGGGTACTTCAGAGAGGAGTCAAAGCCCAGGCTATGGGGGAGGGTCTTTCCCCGGAAGATCCCAGAGGGTCCTGCTCAGTTACAATAGCAGAGTTTAGAGACAGACAATGAGCAAGGTTCACTTTTTTTTCAGGAGGCAAGTCCCTCTGGTTTAGCAATTGGAATATCAAAGTGAAGCACTCAGGGTTTTTCTGCAAATAAATTGTACTTCTCACGGAACTGTGAAAGAAAAAGGCACAACAAAAGTTCTCAATATTGTTTACTGGAAATGGAGAGTTTAAAGGTGAAGCTGAAAGGTGGAGACGCAATAATGGTAAACAGTTTGTGCATGCTTTAAATTAGGAAAGTGAGGGAGAGTTATGAGCCACAGAATTAGAACACAGTGAGTATGAGGGTTAGAGTTGCATATACTAATAACATAAAACAGGAGAGGCTTAAATTAAATAAGACAGACCTGTTTTTTCTTCCTCTTATCTAACATGGAATCCTGCAGTGGGGAGTCCAGAGCTAGTGCAGAGGAATTTCATTGCCATTATTTTTTAGACTCATTCTATCTTTCCACTTTGCCATCTTTATCACCTGCTTTTATCCTCACAGTTGTCTCATTGTGGCAACAGGCTTCTGTTGCACCGGCCACTGCATCAGCATCCCGAGGAACGGGAAAACTATTTTTTTTTTGCGGTACGCGGGCCTCTCACTGTTGTGGCCTCTCCCGTTGAGGAGCACAGGCTCCGGACGCGCAGGCTCAGCGGCCCTGGCTCACGGGCCCAGCCGCTCCGCGGCATGTGGGATCTTCCCGGACCGGGGCACGAACCTGTGTCCCCTGCATCGGCAGGCGGACTCTCAACCACTGCGCCACCAGGGAAGCCCAGGAGTCAGCATTCTTTTACGGAGCTTTCCTAGAAGTCCTACTCAATAGCTTCCGTTTAAATCTCACTGTCCAAAAATAGTCACCTGGCCCTTTCTGTCTGTAAGCAAGACTGTGAATACTAGTCTTTATTTTGACCTTGGCCTATGGCTACCCCGACCTGTCAGAGCACCTTAAGTATGACACCCAGGATGAATGGACATTGCTTAGGTAACATTGGAGCGTTGGCCTCAAAAAGACTGAATGTTAAGGTAAGACTGGGAGGAATATTAGAGTTAATTTTAATATTTCACAAGCATGTTAATTATGCACGACTTACAGATTGTTGACCTTTTTTGAGCACCACGTCTGTCTTCCTTTTCTTAGTGTTTGCCTTTGAATGTACTCATTTGTTTAAGTTGATTTTGTTTGCAAAGAGAACTTTATGTTACACAGTAAATGGAAAACCGCTTTGCCCCCAGGGCAGAGTCACGGCCCTTTACGCATGTTTCCACACCCTACCAGCTACTCTCACAGCTCTATCAGGCCTAGTTTTTCTGGCAGTACTATCGATATTTGGGAGCAGATAATCTGCGTTGTGGTGATCTGTCCTAGACAAGGTAGAATGTTTAGCAACATCCCTGGCCTCCACCATGAGATGCTAAATGCCAGAACCACAAGCAAAAATGTCTCCTGGGGGAGCAGCTGACGTTTCCCTGATTGAAACACTGGTATCACCTCTTATTCCTAGAATTGATTCTTATTCTACGATACTCATTTTAGCTATGCTTCTCTGATGGGATTCTGACGGATGCAGAAGATAATTGTAAAATACAATAAAATTATTCAACAATATAAAATTCTTGCGGGACTCTTACATAGAAAAGATTCCAAGCCTGAAGTTGCGTCTCTCTTTGCTAAACAGGGAGATTAAAAAGTGTAAAACTCCTGCCAGGACCAAAGAGACTCTCCCCTTAATGGAACCAAAATCAAAAGGTAATTGAAATGGAGATCATTTCTCTCTAAGTGATTTAATGTTATTTTATGCCGTGCCAAGTGCCACCTAACACTAGCTTGTATGGTGACTGAGCCACGCTCCTCCGTGCTAGGAAACACGGATCTGATCGAACAAGTGGAAAGGAAGCCCAGGAAGAGAAGGAGATTTATCCAAGATTTGGGTGGAGGCGTAACACATTTCCGTAATTTCTGTATTTTCTAAATCTCGGGCATCTCTAAATTCACGAACATCCCAGTTATGTGTTTAAGAGCGTCAAGGTGCTCAGGTACGCGTGACGCTTGGAGCCTAGAACACAAGCTAAGAGGCCCCGAGCAACCCCAGTACGACGTCACTAGAGTTTGGGAACCAGCTACATTCCTAGCATTCTGCAAGGTGATTTGCATCAGACTTTGGTTTAGCAAATGGTTTTTGGTACCTGCCCTTGTGGAATGTAAAACCTAATGGCTGATTTGTTTAAAAAGTACAGTGAAACAAGATTAATAATAACACAGCAACCACACAACACAAATTCTTAGTCCACATCAAAGCAAAAGCACGTAGCTTACTTCAAATAAAAAAAAATCGCACTGACATTTTTTTTTATTTTTGTGGGCATTTATTGATGGATTTCAGTCCCTAAAAAAAAGACCATGACCCTCGATTCGACTCAGTCTTTCCCTGAGATACGGAATCATTTTTCTTCTTTGGACATTCAATTGGAACTGACAGAGAACAGTACTTCTTTGAGTTAAAAAAAACACGAAATTACTTTATTTCTTTCCACAGGAAAAAAAGTCAATAGATTTTCAAGTCAACCTTGATTTTATTTTCAATGCTTTGCTAAAACATATGCCATGGTTCTATGTAGGAAAACAAGAGAGCAGGTGAAAGGTTAAATGGGGACAAGCTGAGATCAGTCCTCATAGAAGGGCAGCATAGACTTTTGGACCTCATTTGTTTATGGACCTCAGTGGCACTTGCAAATCTTATTCGTTTAATAGGAACTATGCCCACTCATAGGCAAGGAAGCTTGCCCTGAATCTAACCCAGGAGAATTCGTGTACTTACTTAAACTTACTTTTCCCCTCTCATTGGTATTCTTATGAAATTTTTAATTCAAAGCTGAGGTTCAAGTTCCTTGCAGAGCTGAGACATGAGCGGAGGATGGAAAGACATCCATCCATCTTCAAGTGATAATGCCCTTAATATGCTGGGAGGCTTTGCGCTCTGTGGCTAATGATCAATTATGCAAGTTCATTCTTCCACGCCTCCGGGCTCAGATGTGAAGTTCATGTCTTAAGTAGCTGGAGCCCGTCTCCGTGGCCTTGAGTTAGGAGGAACCCACTCGGAACCCACAGCCCCTGGGCTCATCCGGCTGTGCTCACAGCGCCCAGACCACTCGTGTGAAACTATGCCCTGCAGCTCACATCCCAAACCAGACACCGAATCTGGAGGTTTTAAGCTGATCTCCGCAGGCCGTAATTTCTCTAAGAGCCGCGTTCTCTTTCTCATAACCCCTTCAGTGTTAACCTGTGCCGTGTTAAAAATCAAAAGAGAGTTGGATAGTCTGAATTTGAAACTGGGAGATTTCACATTCAACTCTGCTTCTCTTGGAGAAACGATTTTACCTGATAACCCTGGGACTTCATATCTGCAGAGCAACACACCTGAGAAGTAAAGAGACAGTGTCTGTGTCTAGACGGCTGCGGGATGTGCCTCCCCAGGGGCCTTACCGCTTTCTCTTTCGTCTGGTCAATTTACTTTTACTTGTCTTGTCCTAGCAAGCATGTGGGTTCAAAGTTCTTAATTCCCTATATACCACCCAGATGCAGAGTTTCATATTCACCTGTCTTATTTGAGTCCTGTTGGGCAGGAAGAAATTTTCCTCTCCCCTTCGAGGTTCTTCTGGCTGGTCTAAGAATTAAATTGACGTGAGACAGATGAACAGGAGAAAAATCAAACACAAGTTTAATCCCATGCATACATGGGAGAGACCCAGGGAAACTGAGTAAGTTGCCAACATGGCCGAGACCCTCACCTTAAAGACCATCTTCAGCTAAAGACCAAAGAAGATGCTGAGGTTAGAGGAAGGCAATTCACATGGAGATGGAAAAGCAAATGTCTGCTAAATAGATGTTTGCTGAGCCAAGCAGGGACAGTGGGACACAGAGGAATTCTAACAAACAGACTGCTGGGTTCCCCCACCCCGTCTCCACAGCTAGTTCATACTATGGTTACCTATGGTGACGCTCCCTTCCTGGAACAGGTCCTCAATCTATAATCTTTTAAGAAGTTAGGGGGTAGGTCAAAGTTTCTCCCTGAGTCTTTTGGGCCTTGATTGTTTTCGGCTGGAAATCATCCACATGCCAAAACATTCCAGGGTGGCACATTTTGTTCCCCTGCAGCCCGATCACATATCCAATGACGTGATGTACAACCCTCTATTTTAGAAAGCGACTGCCCTTTGTGGTTAAGAGCAGTTGCTTAACTTTAGCTCAAGATGGTATATAGGCCCCAATTACCTTACAGCCAGGGAGTTTCACATTTTTATGGGGCACCTACACATACAAATTTTGTATTTTTCTCCTGTTACCGTCTTATGTCAATTTAACTATTAGACCAGCCATAGAACCTGGAAGGGAAGAAGGGAAATTTTTTTCCACCCTGTCTGGTTATCCTGGAGCCTTTGCATTTCTGCATGAAATTAAGACTCGGTAGAGTGGTACCCATTGCTGCCTAGCACGTTACCAGAGACGTGCATCTTAAAACAGTTCATCCACGGTCGGACAGGTTCTGTGGGTCAGGAATGTGGCACAGGCTCCTGGATCCTCAGCTTAGGGTCTCACCAGACCGCAATGGAAGGAGGCTGCCAGGCCCGGGTCCTCATCTGGAAGCTTGACTAGTAAAGGGTCCACGTCCCTGATCCCTCAGGTTGTTGGCAGATTCATTTCCTTGCAGCTGGATTCACAGAAGCTTGCTTTTCCGAAGCCAGCAAATGAGAGATCGTAGAGCGAATCTAGGAACTACGACTAGCAAGTAGCAGTAATCTAGCCATGTCTACCAGCGAGATGGAGTCCTGCCTAATATGCAATTCACAGTGGCGTCCATCACTTTTGTTAGAATCAAGTCACTGATGCGATCCACACTCAAGGGGAGAGGCACGAATATGTAGAGGACACAATCACGGGGATGTCTTGAATCCTGACGCCACGCTCAGTTTGCGAAAGCCTTCCAGGGTTGTGACTGGATTTCACTGAATGTATAAATCAATTTGGGGAAAAATGGCATCTTAACAGTATTGAGTCTTCTGATCCCATAGCACTCCGTTTATCATTTCTCTTAGGGATGATTGTAGCTTTCCTCTTGATCATAAGTTATAAAGATATCAGTAATGATGACCTGTAACCAACTGCATAGGACTTTTTGAACTTAAGATGATTCTTTTTTAAATACACATTTTTTCTCTTTTGGATCGGAAGCTATAACGATGAAGTTTTGAATTCTCTGAAGACATCACTGCCGCTAATTTGAAGGGACTTCATAGATTTGATGTCATCACACAGAAGAAGGCAGATCTGATGATGTTTCTGCCACACCTCCCTCCCCTGGAATTTAACTTTGCCTGAAGCCTGTATCACACCTGGCTTTTCCAGTTATGTGAGACAATTTGCCTTTTTTGATTTTAAAATTTACTAATATAGTTTCAGTACTAAGTAGGATCTTAGAGACCTCTCACTTCATGTACAAGGAAACTGAGGTCCAGCAAGCTGAATTGGCTGGACTAGAAACTCACTCAGCTGGTCCCCTAACTTGCACTCCCGAAATATATTATTTCAAGAACTGAGTCTCCAGATCCTTCCATGGTGTTCACAGTTCGTGTTTCCACAATGGGAGAAATCACAAAAAGGAAGATATTCCGTTCGTAGTAAGACCTGCCAAATAAGACACAAACCAGAGTCAACTATTGTGGTCACCTCCATTTATTTTGCTAAAATACTCATGCTTGAGTATTACTTGAGTAATACTTGAGTATTACTCGAGCAATACTTGAGTATTACAAATACTCCCATTGGTTTGTGTCCTGGGCTCTGCGAAGGCCGCCATATTGCCACCAGGGCGTGGACAGGCTTATTAGAAAATGATCCCAGTTTAAACACGATTTAACACGGCCAGTTCAAGAGCTCTTCCTCACACCAGCCTACATCACCGCCCTGTCCGATGGTCCTTCTGCTCCTTTCCAGCATCCTCTTTGATGCCGTATTCAAATGTACTCTGATCTCTATGATAGCTATGTGCTTCTGGTAAAATCTCCGAAACTGAGGTATCCTTTGTCCATTTAAACCCGTGACTACATTTTCAGCATGAGTTCTGCCTTTGAACATGTAGTAAAAAAAAATCCTCCCATAGCTATCCATTTCCATTGTGTTTCTGCAGAATTTAAGTATTCTCTACACTCCAAGTGACAAGATCCGTGTTTGTGTGTGTACATAGATACACGTGTGTGTATGCACACACATGCATATACGCATATACGTGTGCACACACACACACAGAAGAAGCGTGGAGAGGCAGGAGGGCAGAGTAGGAGGGTTTAAGCCTGTTCGCACTGGTTTTTCTTTCCTTATTTAGCCATGAATGGCACCGGCTGAAAGCGCACTGAAGAACACCCTCTCTCAATATCCTCCTAATCTCATTTATTTCCTTCAACAGACCTTGAGGTACAAAGGAAGCCTCATCTATTGCTTAATTTTTCGAAAGAATTGCTATGGTAGCATGATAAAATAGAAAAAAAGCGCCACAGCCTTTTCATAAATATGCTACTATAAACACATCGTTCTTAGATTTTAAAACATATTATAAATCTGCCCAAAGTGAAACTCTGTGGTTGATTGCTTCATTTTTTTAAAAAAAATTAAAACGAATGTGTTTTTAAAAGTTTTTCAAAGGTCACCGATCTGCATAGCCGTTGCCAAGCAGAAGCTGGTATCCTACGCTCCCTAATTTTAAGAATAATGGAGATAAAGTAAATAAGTGATTAAAATGGGTTGAATGTTTATATCTATGTATACACACAAACATGGAATTACTTCATTAAATCGTGAAAATAATCCCGAGGGATAGGTGCTTTATCTCTATTTTAAAATTAGAAGTTGTAAAGCAACCATACTCCAATAACAATTAATAAGAAAAATAAATAAAATTAGAAGACTGAGGCGGTCAAAGGCAGTAAAGGCTGTCACGTGTTACAAAATTCTGATATTGATTCCGATGATCTGAAATTGGCAAGTCTAATTGTCCCACTGGCACCTTCACTTGGAAACTTTCTACTACATTGACACTGATTTTACGTAGCATGTTTTTAAAGCGTGTATGATGTAAACATGGTAAAAACTAATGACCTGTGGTATAAAACCCCAGTAGGATAGCGGATTAAATTTACACAGGAAGTGAAAGTATACCTTGTTTATCCTACCTTTAATGCATACAGTTCTATTTTACGGTCATTGAAAGATACACGTGTGCATCTCAGTCAAAAGACTGCAAACAAGAAGAGAGTGCTGATTTTTATCAGTTGCTTATCATGTAGGCAATTCACCGCTTTGTTCTGATGAAATAAAAATTCATCAAAGGCAAGAGAAACAACATTAAACAGAATCTTTCCTCTGCCCGATGTGGCCTCCTCCCTCCCCTCCAGTGTGCCTTGTGCGGCTACAGTGTGCATTACCCAGACCACCCCAGTGGCAGAAATACCTGCTCAACCTTAAAGATCAATTTTTCTCCTTCTGGCACCAGCCATGTAACTGGTTAGGAGCTAAGATTCCTCTTTCAATCCTATAAAGGCTCATGATGACCCACCATTCGCCTTGTCCGTGCAGACATCCTTGGGGAGCTTTCTGTACTATGCCAGTGTATCATCTCCCTTAAAGATAAAGATTGGTGCAAACAAAACAGGCTGGTCAGACGAACTGGGGAGACACTGGGCCACACCTAATGGAAGTTCTTGGCTTCAAGACTTACTCATGACATTAGTAGTGTCACTAGCTATATTCCTTGTGTTCTGCCTAGTTTACAGGATTATTGTTTCTGTTTATTATTGATTATTGTCTCATTTAGCCTCCAATAAAAATAATGATGACTATGCAGCTTGGAACAATTGACCAATTATACATTTCTATGAGATCAATGATTGTAATAGTGTAACTCTAAATATGGGAAGAAGCAACAAAAGGGAACCATTTCCTGGACCATAACAGACCCGTATGACAGGTGGCTCAGAGGCCTTTGATGACTGTTAACAGGGGCTTAGTACAGTAAGAGCACACTGCATGGCCCATCAACGAAATCCTCACCTGACCTGGGAATGAGCATTCCTAGCACCATGAGACAGATAGGTCCTGAAATGCCTCCCAAACCTTGGTTGAAATTAAGACCAAAAGGGAGGGGATTGTAAAAGAAAGAACGTTGCCCACCATCCAGTTCAACAAGAATCAAGTCGTTAGTCACCGTGTTTGCTGATGTACGAGACACCGTGAAAGGGATTCAGGGTGAAGGTCAAGATGAGACATTTTGTGCTCTGAGAAAATGCAGACGTGGCCATAAGACAGATATTTTCAAGAGAAAATGCTATGAACCCAGTTTCTTGCATCTTCCCATACCTGGAAAAGCATTAAGAGCACTAAAACCATGAACTAAAATATCTGTTCCTCATGAACATAGTAACCTTTTACCAAGACGTGATTACACACACCCCTTGATTAGAGGTACCCCTTCGCCAAACTCACATCTATACTGATCTCCCCCCACCACTTACCTCTTCGGAAATATCCTCAGAGCTTTCTAAAAGGCTGTCTCCCAGGTTATAATCTTCAGGTTGGCTCAAGTAAAGTTTTCAATTTCTTTCTTAGATCGGCTCTTGATTAATTTTTGTGTCTACATGTTTCACGCCAGATGTTCACCAAATTCAGTCATTGTTTTTCCCGAGGATTGTATTCTGTAGCTCCTGTGATTCTTTAAGGTCCATATGACTAAATTCTAGTCAACGAAATATGGGCTGGAGTGATACATGTCGCTTTCAGGCTTCAAAAATGCATGGGCTGCTGTCCTGTCTCTTCTGCGTGCAGGGTGGGACTGAAGGCTCGTGAGATGGTGGAACCACACGATAGAAAGAGCCTTATCTCCGAGGCACCACTCGGAAGGGAGTGCACGGAACAGTCCGCAGCAGTGTTACACCCAACCGTGTGCCTGGCAGAGTTCCAAGGCGTCAGCCTCCTCTTGCAAAGGCCACAGATCCGACAGGCGTCTCATTGCATCCTGGGAATAACGTTTTCCTCTTGCCCTTTAAGCTTTGGAGGAGTAACTGCTTCCCACTCTTGCTAGGTCTTGGGGGCTTCATCATACTTCATTGGTTACCTTAATCCTGTCCACACCCGTTTAAGGGGTCCTGTGTATTAATATTTGATCACCCACTTGTGTATGACATACGGTCTTTCTAGGATCAGGACTGTTACATTTCATGCGCAATTCCAATACGGAGGAACAAATCTGACTCCATAATGGATCTGTTTCTTTTACTTGAACCTTTGTGTTCTATTGCTTTCCTTACAAGTTAATCACTAAAGGGATGTTGCCTATTGTTTAAGGTATGCATAATGGCCCATCTCCAGTCCCCTGCCCCCCACGCCTGAGTGCTAAGCTAAAATATCTTCATTTAAGCTCACAGGAAACATCCTGATCAGGCCCACCTGTGAATGGCTGCAGGAAAGAAGAAATTACTGCATCCCCTCTGGAGTCTGATGAGAACCAGGCAATATTTGCAGCAACGTATTTGCCTTTTTTTTTTTTTTTTTTTTTTTGCGGTACGCGGGCCTCTCACTGTTGTGGCCTCTCCCGTTGCGGAGCACAGGCTCCGGACGCGCAGGCTCAGCGGCCATGGCTCACGGGCCCAGCCGCTCCGCGGCATGTGGGATCTTCCCGGACCGGGGCACGAACCCGTGTCCCCTGCATCGGCAGGCGGACTCTCAACCACTGCGCCACCAGGGAAGCCCCCGTATTTGCCTTTTTTACTTTACTTCCTTCCTCACTTCCACCTTGTTGTTCTGTAAAAGAAACTAGCACCCAAACCTGGGCAAGATGGTTCTTTGGGACACGAGTCCACCAGCTCCTAGGTCTGAGGGCTTTCTGAATAAAGTCGCTATTCCTTGCCCCAGCACCTCCTTTCTTGATTGACTGGGCTGTCATGCAGACGGCAGGATGAGCTTGGACCCAGTAACGCAATGATAGCTACAGCTGGCACTTACCTATGGCTTACTTCATGCCGTGCTGTCATAAATGCTTGGGAACTATTGATACTACACCCATTTTACAGATGAGGAGACTGAGGCATATAGATTGTAATTTGCCTAAAGTCTAGCAAGTAAGTAAGTAGCACATCTGGGATTTGACCTGGGACAATTTGGCTTCAGGAAATTGCAGTTTTCTACTTCTAAAATCCGAAATGGGGACTTCTCAGGCTAGCGATTTTTCCAATTGCCATGTCAGTGGTGGAATTTATTACACAATTTACTTTGCATTATCACCATTCACTGTGAGAAGTGCTCGTTCAAAGTCATTTGCTGAGTTCTCCAAGCACCCAGCGATACTTTCAATGAATCCGTTAGAAAAGCTTTTGCTGCGTACCAACCAGTCTGCTCTTATGAATGAATAATTAGTGTGCAGCGTCTCTTATCCAGACAATGAAGAAAAACCAGGCAGGAACAGGGATGATTTATATATAATCAAAGAGGATTATGTAAACCCCTTCACAAATTAATGGAGGTAATAAAAAAATTCACAGCCATTTTTACACCTAAGCCTTCCCATATTTCAAAATAAAGGCAACTTAGTTGGTAAGAGTGATATGCTGAAAGCCAGGTCATGCCAGCTTGCAAGAGCTGATTCCCAAGCATTCTGTGAGCTTGTTGTAAATACAACCATTATCAACTAATTTAAAACCGAACAATGATCCGTTCCCCTGCAACTCTTCCAAAGGCAACAGAGATAGTTGGCACTACTGCAATGAGTGGTGCTGAAGCTGAAAGAGGTTTCCGTCTAATGAATCTAAATGATTTGAAGGTGAAAAATCATTTCAAGTAGATCACAGATCAGATACAGCGACGATATGCTTAATGGGAAGAACAGAGTGAGATGCCCGGCCATCGGTCAAGTCATGGTTAAGCTGCCACCATGTTCTGTCTCCTGAGAGACAAGACCCACAAAAATCAACAAAAATATTAACTGAGTATCAATTAGCTAGATGGACTTTACGATAAATAACATATTTTTATTATTAATTGTAAATGGTGTTTTACACATATTTTACATCAGAACAGCTCATAATAAACTTATATAGGAATACACGTATATATGTTTAACAATTATAGGTATTTTCTCACTACCCCATAAAAACCCAAAGCATGTTCACTTTATTTAAAAACATGGCCACGTAGATAACAACAATATAAGAAAATTATAAAAGTCGTCGTCTCGTCACCTGTTCTACTTTACTGTATCTGTGTAACAGAGTCCACCAGAACTGAGTGATCTGATTGTTTGCTACAACTCACAGTGAAAAACACATGCAGTCACCCCTCCGGATCCACATCTACAGCTTCCACATCTGTGGATTCTACCAACCACGGATCAAAAATATCCGAGAAAAGAATCTCAGCAAGTTCCAAAAAGCAGAACTTGCATTTGCCACCCCATTTACATTGTATGAGGTATTATAAGTAACCTGGAGGCGATTTAAAGTATAAGGAGAATGTGCATACGTTATGTGCAAATACTATGCTATTTTATATAAGGAACGCCAGCATCCATTGTGTTTGTTATCCGCGGAGGGAGTTCCTGGAATCAATCCCCCAGATACACAGACAACTGTGGTAAGAAATATATTTCATATCTCACTACCCGTGCAAACACACACTCTTGTACAACGGAAGCAAAATTTTACGAATCTTTCATTTCTTTGTTACATGCAATGAGCTTCAATATTTTCTTCTTTCTTTTCTGTTCTATTTTGTTCTGTCCTGTTCTATAATACTTCACGTAAAATGTTGGTTTCAATAAATAAAGAAATACACATACACATACGTACATAAAATGTTGGTTTCAACTCTTACTGAGCGGCAGCAAGCCATTATGACCTGTGAGAGATCCATGGAAGAGCGTTCCCCAACAAACAGGTGACAAGAAAAAGTCAGATTTTCATTTAAAATGATACATGTACTATTGCAATAATCATCTCACAGTATATGCAAATCAAACCACCACACTGTACGCCTTAAACTTAGCGATGTATATCAATTATTTCTCAATAAAACTGGAAAAAATACTCATAGACTAGAATAGAGATTTAAAAAGAAATGTGCTACAGAGCTACAGCGAGACATGGAAGGACCTTAGAATGTTAAGTGAAAGAAGCCAATCTGAAAGGCTACATACTGTATGATTCCAACCCCTGTCGTTCTGGGAAAAGCAAAGTTATGGAGACAGTAAGATCGGTAGTGGCCAGGAGTTGGGGGGAGAGTGACGAAGAGGTGGAACACAGAGGATTTGGGGGGCAGTGCAACTTACATGTGTGACACTGTAATGGTGGATACAGGGCACTTTGCATTTGTCAAAACCACAGACATGTACAACACAAAAAGTGAACCCTAATGTAAACTACGGACTATAGTTAATAATGACACGATGTGAGTTCATCCTTTGTGAGAAATGCATCACACTAGTAGTGGAAGAAGCTGTGTAGAGAAAAGGAGCGTATGGAAACTTGCTGTATTTTCTGCACAATTTTTCCGTAAACCAAAGGCTGTCTTAAAAAATAAAATTTATTTTAAATGTAGACTAAGATGAAGATTAAGTGTGGTATTTCCTACGGCATTTGTGGAAACGTTTTTTTTTGCAGGACTGGCAAACTCCATTTTTACTAGTGGTGACATTTTAATATAATCCCCACAGTCCTGACTGTGCTGAAAGCCTTTATCTTGACAAGGATGTCTTTCTAGCCATACTTTTAGGTGACACTTTTATATACTGCACAGAGAGGTGAAAATTCATTAATGGCTTTCAAACCATCCTCCAGTTTTCTGTGTCTGTGCATTTCCTGCTGATCCTCTAACTGTTTATGTTTTGATGGCTTGTTTGGGGAAAGTTCCAGAACATGAGACGGCTTCATCTCAGATATCTATGAAAAGGAGACTGGATGACAGAAAACAATGGCGTGGAGAAGGAAGTTAAGCCGAACCTTTAGTAAAAGCAACAAAAACTGACTTTGGCTAATATAACAAAAAGTGGGGAGGGATTCTAGGAAAGACAGGAGTTTTGTTGCCGTAGCAGAGTTAAAAACCCAGTGTCCAACGGCACCTAATTTAGCACAGAACACTAACTTGGCTATTTTCTGACAATATCGTGATCTTTCTTGTTCTGCAAAGAGTGCTGTGCTTTCTCGATGCTTTGCCACTTGAATAAGTTTTGCGATAGAGAAGGGTGGTCCAATTTAGAAAAATGAACATCCAGATAAATGAAAATTAGTGAACAGGTGACTGTGCCTTGAACAAGATGGCAGGAGGAAAACGAATTCTCCCTGGTCGTAAAAACACCATTATTCATTTGTACTTGAAAATGGGCTTTCCGAGTGTCTAATTTAAAACAAAGGAGCTCATTTTTAATGGTTTCTGTCCTAGACAGTTTGACATGAGGTGCGTGTAATGAATTCATCACAGAACAGCAGCTACACTTGTAAACATCAGGCGGAGAGGCAGGGGACCTGGCAGCCAGGGTGTGGGAAGGTTAGGGTGGGTACTGAAACAAAGGCTCTTAATTTTTCTCTCTAACCTCTAATCCCTCAGGACCCATCAGATTGTCTCAGGAGGACATGCCCTCCCATCATTTTCCCAAGAAGATTTGCAAGAGGAAGTGAAACAGTCTATATTGTCTCCTTAAAACTGACTCTTATTTCATTCATTAAGAATGTCTTACTAGGGGCAAACGGTTCATTCCAAGGCTTTTTTGTACCTGTGATTTTGAATAAGCCATGAGAGGATTTCCCATGGCATATACAGACACAAAGCTTTAAACTCAATATTGGCCTGCTAGGGAAGGGACATTCAAATGCTTCAAGATTACACAAAACTGCTCCAGGGTCTAACACTGGCAGATTGCTTGAGCTCCAAATATCAAAATGGTTAGCTCACCATCCTCATCTTAGGGATGGGATGGGAAATGTGAAGGCAAAATGTTAGCAGGTGTTTGCTAGCAATTTTTTTTTTTTTTTTTTTTTGCTGCGCAGCATGCGGGATCTCCAACCAGGGATCGAACCCGTGCCCCCTCCAGTGGAACCACGAGGTCTTAACTACTGGACTGCCAGGGAAATGCAGACGTTTGCTAGCTTTGAAAGTCCCTTCTGATGTATTGGTTGTTGTCCGTATCATCCACAAATATGCACTAGGCTACCATGTGTATTTCAGGCTCTAGGCAACATTCTTTTACCAAAGGCGCAGAGCCAGCATGACTCAGCACAGGCAACAGAGCACAAGGGTTAGAGGTAAAGGAATCGATCCAACACAGTCACGTTTGCTCTTCTCTGTTACACTTATAATTGAAAGAGGAAATAGAAGAGGGGTCAATGTCACAGAGGGATTTGAAATGCTACAGTACTCCTTTTCGAGATGGAGGAGGGGCCATGATCCAAGGAACGCGGGCAGCCTCTAGATGCTGGAGAAGGTGAGACACAGATTCTCCCCTGGAACCTCTGGGAGAAACTAGCCTTGCCCGACACCTTGATTTTACCCACAAAATGCCCCTTTCATATTCCTGATTTCCAGAACTGTTAGACAATAAATTTGTTGTTTTAAACCACTAAGTGTGTGATAATTTGTTATAGCACCAAGGGACATCTAATGAACTATGCATATTGGGGAAAATCACAGGGACCTGAGTTAGTCTAAGTGCTCTAATTAGCTGTGGGTAGTCTTGAGCAAGCCACGTACATTTCCATGGTCAGGGTCGGTTCAGGCCTTAGAGACCATCGAAAACAGGGTCAGCAACTGTGGCCTGTGGGCAGCCTCTAGTCCTGCAAAGCCCACATGCTAAAAATGTTTTTACCTTTTAAATGAATATAGAAATAATTATATAATGTTCTCGAGTTTGCCTTTTCCGGCCCGCCAATACATTTCCTATTTGGCCCTTCGCGGAAAAAAAAAAAAAGTGCTGACCCTTGATCTAGAACAAGCAAAAACCAACAACAAAACAAAGCAAAAACAATGCCTCCCTTTGGGCTCTTTGCATTGTTTAACCAGTGGCAAAAGCTACACTGAAAAACAGGTCTTCCCATATTTAATAACAAACACTTCTCAGGAGTCCACCTGAAGACACTTATGTGTGGGGAAGATGATAGACTGTAAATTTCATAATTGATTTTTCGAAAGGAATAACAAGGTAGAAACCACAGACCCAGGATCATCTTGGAATGTGCCACGGATCTTGGAACTGTGGCATATGCAATTAAAGAGCCCTCCGCAGGCCGTTCAGCCGTGACGTTAACGGCATATTTTGCTCTCAAAATTTGCTTTCTGCTTCTCCAATATTAGAATCCAATTTCCACCGGCACAGATGAATAATGACCCACCCCCACCTATAGACTCTAGGTGGAGAAGAATGATGATCAGACTATTGATTTTCCTTCCTCCTTCTTCTTGCTTCTAGAGACTGGAGGAGAGATAACCTTGTTTTCCTGGGACCCTGCTGTGCTTCAGATGAAGTAAATACTGGGCAACTCCAAGAAGCAGCCGTTAAGTTCCAAAATTAGTAAATATATTTGGGCAACAGTGTACAGCTCTAGGTTTGGGGAGAGAAACTCGGGAGTTTTCAACGAACAAAATGACGTTCAGGACAGCCCTCTTAGGCATTTACAGAAAATTGGAAAGAACGTTACCCAGCGTAGAAAAGATGTTCTGTATAACTTGGAGCTTGTTTCATTTACTCGTTGCCAAGAATCTTTATATGTTTTCTCCATTACCTGTTTTAAATCAACTTTGGGGAGTGTAATTAATAGACAATAAGATGCACCCATGTTAAGTACAGTCAGATGAGTTTTGACACCCCTGGGCCTGGGTCTTGGGGTGCAGAGCCCCCTTGTCCCCTCCCCTCCCACTGTAGACTGTAAACGCCCACCTTTATGAGAAAACACGGGGATAACAGAGAGAAACCCCTAAAGCTATAGGTGGTACCTGAGTTCTCTACTGGCCAGATAGTGGGAGCCCCTGAGCCTTGGTTTAATAACTTGAGTTTGAACTGAATAAAGCTTCAACCAGTGACACCAAAGAGCACACAGTTTCTGGAGAGTGATACTGATTAACGTGGATAAAGCCATTGTACTAATCAAACTTCTTCTAGCACTTAGAGTAATTAGTTTCAAATACCTTCCACTGAGGGGTACAGCACAACAGACACTTTAATATATATTTTCCTTTAAAGACCATAAATTAAAATGCTGATTTGTGTTTGCTTTGGTGGTCAACCTTCAGTGCAATCCATCGGGATAAAATTGGCCGTTAGAAGCCCAGTGAATCCAGTCTGGGTACCTGAACTCAATGAGAAACAACCATAAATTATTTTAGAAAGTTCTTCAATATTCCATCACCTGATTTCCTTTTTTTTCTTTTTTCCCCTCTTTTTAGTCAGAAATATTAGTTTTCAGAGCATTTCTTTTTGCTGTGACATAACTACAAAGTTGGACTGTTACATGTTTGTGCAAATCATTTTATATATAACCAAAATATTATCAGTAGAGATGGTATACTTAATATGTTTTGTTATTAGAAAGGTCAAAGTTTATTTTTCAATTCTTTTTCTTCTTGGTCATATTTTCTATCTATATCTTTGATTTTTCCTTTTCCACTTGTTAGAGTTCTTTATCTATTAGACATCAATCAAGGGTTTATAGTCTATACCATATTTGGAAACACATAAAATTCCATCTTAACACAGATTTCATATTTAACAAGATGGACATAATATTTCTTACAATGATCTTCTCCTCATTGTAAATTCTCCACAGTTTGAAATATATGACATTACATTCCAAAATACAAGGACGCTATTTGAGAATCAGGCCGTCTGCGTATGATCAGGGATTTTTTTTTTTTTTTACATCTTTATTGGAGTATAATTGCTTTACAATGTTGTGTTAGTTTCTGCTTTATAACAAAGTGAATCAGTTATACATACACATATGTTCCCGTATCTCTTCCCTCTTGCGTCTCCCTCCCTCCCACCCTCCCTATCCCACCCCTCTAGGTGGTCACAAAGCACCCAGCTGATCTCCCTGTGCTATGCGGCTGCTTCCCACTAGCTATCTATTTTACGTTTGGTAGTGTTTATATGTCCATGCCACTCTCTCACTTTGTCACAGCTTACCCTTCTCCCTCCCCATAGCCTCAAGTCCATTCTCTAGTAGGTCTGTGTCTTTATTCTCGTCTTACCCCAAGGTTCTTCATGACATTATTTTTTTTCTTAAATTCCATATATATGTGTTAGCATACGGTATTTGTCTTTCTCTTTCTGACTTACTTCACTCTGTATGACAGACTCTAGGTCTACCCACCTCATTACAAATAGCTCAATTTTGTTTCTTTTTATGGCTGAGTAATATTCCATTGTATATATGTGCCACATCTTCTTTATCCATTCATCCGATGATGGACACTTAGGTTGTTTCTGTCTCCTGACTATTGTAAATAGAGCTGCAATGAACATTTTGGTACATGACTCTTTTTCAATATGGTTTTCTCAGGGTATATGCCCAGTAGTGGGATTGCTGGGTCATACGGTAGTTCTATTTGTAGTTTTTTAAGGAACCTCCATACTGTTCTCCATAGTGGCTGTACCAATTCACATTCCCACCAACAGTGCAAGAGGGCTCCCTTTTCTCCACACCCTCTCCAGCATTTGTTGTTTGTAGACTTTTTGATGATGGCCATTCTGACCAGTGTGAGGTGATACCTCATTGTAGTTTTGATTTGCATTTCTCTAATGATTAGTGATGTTGAGCATCCTTTCATGTGTTTGTTGGTAATCTGTATATCCTCTTTGGAGAAATGTCTATTTAGTTCTTCTGCCCATTATTGGATTGGGTTGTATGTTTTCTTGATATTGAGCTGCATGAGCTGCTTGTAAATTTTGGAGATTAATCCTTTGTCCGTTGCTTCATTTGCAAATATTTTCTCCCATTCTGAGGGTTGTCTTCTGGTCTTGTTTATGGTTTCCTTTGCTGTGCAAAAGCTTTTAAGTTTCATTAGGTCCCATTTGTTCATTTTTGTTCTTATTTCCATTTCTCTAGGAGGTGGGTCTAAAAGGATCTTGCTGTGAGTTATGTCATAGAGTAGGGATGTTTTATTCACATACGATCTTGCTACTTGCACAGGTTGAATATATCATGTCTCAGTGATAAGAAAAAGCAAGATGAGAAGCATAAAAACAAAGCATTAGGAAAGTACAAAATCAGATTACGGTCTTTTTACGCCTTGAAACGGCTCAACAGTCCTTATCTTGAAATTAGCAGGTGCATCCGGATTAGGGCACACGCGCATTCCCAGGCTGTGATGCTCTTCACAGAACAGCTCTTGCCAAGTTGTCTAAAGTCTGGGATACATTCTTCCATCAGGGATTCTCCGTCTAAGAGACGGGGTTCAGCTTTCTCTTTCTCTGCCTCCTTATACTTTCATGTCCTTGGTTAAGAGCTCTGACTTCCCATGTGATTTGAGGAGACCTGGTGCAAGTGTTCTAACCTCACAGGCTCAGTTCAGCTAATGTGTTAACTACCCAGCCCATTCCCATAGGAATCCACTCTTTATCTTTAGCTGAAATGCTTCCCAAACTCTACCCCAGTCCTTCTCCCAAAGGGGAGCCTGCAACATCATTGCGGCACTGATTTCTGTTGGTGTCACCCACTTGGTTTTGGTGCATGACGTCATTAGCATGAGGAGGAGGTCTTTTAACTGCTGCCCCTCTAGAGAGACGCTTCCGTTCTAGCCAAGGTGTCTGCATTCACCAGATTCAAGTCCAATTACCTATTCGAATCACTTACTTTTTGTCATTAGAAGAATGCAGCCTCCCCGCAGTTGCCTCTTCACTCCCTTGCCTGGGAAGATGTGAATTTTCTTTCTGCACATTTTAATTGTAGTTTCTCTTTTGATTTTTCAGAAGGTGCCAAATTCCATTGAACTTTTTTGCAAGTCTTTGTAACAATTTTAAATGCATAAGTGGAGGTTGGGACCCGGCAACACAAAAGAAGTTAATTTCAGAAAAAGAATAGCTATACTTAGTTCTTTCTTCTCTCCCCCCGCCCCCCACGCCCGGGCTTGTTTTTCCTGCAAGCTTTTATACATGCATTGTTATAGCCTGCCTTAGAAGCAAATTAAATTATCTTAACGTACAAACAAAATGGATAAGGGGTAAAACTCTTCATTTAAATATACTATGTTCTGGATGAAAAAAGCAGGAGTAAAAATTGATGAGCAATTAAAAAAAAAAGTACTACAAACCAAGATACCGCCTTCTAAAAATACTGGTATAATTCAATCTATTTAAAATTATACAGTGTTTCCTATCCTGTAGTATCACATACTAGTGCCCTTGAATCCCTTTAAACACATTTATGGTTTACTAATCACTTAACCTAGATTATATCACATCTTCACAGAAATAGATTTTCCTTCTGTTCAATACTGTCCAGCTTCACACACTGCCATTTCTCCACCTTATATTCAAGCAACAGCCAATTAAATGTGGTGACAGGCGTGGGTACAAAGAACTTAGACCATGCTCTGACCACCTGTTTTTGAGAATTTTATTATCTCTTTCCCTACCATGCTCTTTCATACTTTCATGCCTCCGCCTGCACGAATCTCTCTTGTCCCATATTTTTTGCCAGGCATTCTTATGACCCAATGGGGCATCATCCCTTCACAAAGCTTTCTCTCTACCCCAAGCTGCACTAATTACCCCTCCAGCAAGCCCCACCGTGCCCTTTATATGTCTATTGTGTGCATCGCATTATGTAGTTTCTGTATTCGGTTTTCACTTAAAACATAAACTCCTTGAGGAAAGGGAGTGGGTCTCACTTATACCTCAATTCCCAGTTTCTAGCACAGTCCACGGCACATAATAAAACATTTGCAATAAACTGAAGGGATTCATTAAGATCATTTTTAAAAGCCCTTTCAGCTCTGATATTTTATTCTACCTATTGGGTAAATGGTCAAAGAAGGACCCATTATTCTCAATTTAAGATGTGTGACGTGTCAGACTTGGGGCTCCAGCTGTATTCACAGTAGATTCGGTAAAAATTTCTTATGATTTATGGAATCTGCTTAGCTCACGTGAACATAATTCATCACTCCAAGCCCAGGGAGCTCCAGCCCTCTGTCAGATTTGGGAATCGTGTCCTTGTGACCAGACAAAGGCTATTTTCGAGTCTGGTAACTAACATTTCTGTCACCTCTGCAGTCACCTCTGGCTGAAGCACAGAAATTTTATTGCTGGATGGTGTTGACTGAAAAACAGGCATTCCTGTACCTGCTGCAGTGGGCTTGGGAGGAGGCATTTTGGAAGAGTCAGGGTGTTTATCGCCAGAATCACACACACTCTGAAATCTCAGTGGCTTGAAATTGTAAAGGTTGACTCTTCATGCACCTGTGATGCGCCTCTGGCATCTCCTCCCTAGTAGCTGCGCTACTGCAAGTGGTCCACTAGGTCCTCACATCAGGGGAAAGAGTGATAGAAGAAACACTGGATTTTAAATACCTCTTCTCAGAAGCCATATATGTTACTTGCCCTCCCAGAGCAAGTCATCAGTCCCAGTGTAGCTGCAAGAGAGGCAAGGAAAGATGTATAGGGAGGTATATCCATATACGTGAGGCACTTCCTGTCTCTGCCACACGTTCCCAGATATTTGAGATGCCATTCATCAAAGGCATCCTAACAGGCCATTTGGAATAAACGCCATGTTTGGAGAAAAATTCCCTTTTCAGTTTTGTGCATTCAAAATCCAGAGTCTGAGAACTTAATTTTCCCTTCCCTATACAGCAGCTTCCGGCTTCAGGCACAGAAATTCTTGGGCGTGAAGCTGTTATATTATGTTAATGACTTTGGGCACAGAAACACAATAGGATGCTTGTATGAGAAAACAAGATTCTGACAGAGCTAGTGGTGGACCAACTTTATGCTCTGGTCTGCTGCCTGGGACTAGTGTCCTAATAAGCTTTTAATGACGTTCCCCTGATACCTGGGCGTGAGTCACTCTGCCCACTGCCATCTTTTCCTAGAAGACAAATCAATTAAGCCCCAGGGCTTCCTGACCTTGTCTTTTCTTCTGCCTTATCCTGACAGCACGTGTTTCATTAGCACACTTGGAAAGGCCTCACCCCAATTTGTTTCTCCAGATGTTTTGCTCATCGGATGTCACATAAGATACATTCTGCCTTCAAACAGCCCAATGGTTTAATGCTAGAGGCTGGGCAGCCATTTTTGGATATTAATGACTCCTTCTAGGGGAGCGTCATGGCGGAAGTTCCCAGATGTCTATAGACGTCATGATCTTTAGTGATTTCAGTGTTTCCCACGGGTAGCTCTTCGGGGTCTGTGCATGTGTTATTTTAGCATCACTTGGTGGTACCTGCTCACAACATTCATTCCTGTAACATTAGTCTAATGGGGATTTTCCATTTCACGCATAGTTTTTGCTTTTTTCATTGGGATTCTACCCTCAGACACACTGGCTCTTCTGTACCATTAATTGATTGATTGATATTATATCAATTCATGGATACTTATTTTATTCTATGGGTTATTAGCCAACACTGTCATAGTTATTTTGTTGTACTCATTGTTCTGGCTTTGAACATTCTGAGTTCCTTCAGGTTGGTTCTTGTAATCTTTCCATGTATTTCCATCACATTTGAGCACTTCCTTGTACCACAAGATGCTCCAGGTTCATCCAGTAATTCTTCAGCCTCAGCCCTGGGGCCAGCATTTTTTTTGAGCCCTGATTCCTATTATTAAAAATTGGTATTAGAAACCAAGATCTGAGCATTAGGTGTTCTCATGGTTACGGGGGTGTCACTGCTTCTAAGTCCTCTTAGAGGACAGAGCTAGGAAATGTTGGTATACACGTGTGTATACCAACCTGTGCACACACATATATCTATATTTGTGTGTGTGTGTGTATGTGTGTGTGTAGTACTTTATACTAGTACCTGATTCCAGTCTAATGCCACAGGATTTACTCCCGTCCTCTCCATTTCCATATATATAACTTTTTTCTCCAACATTAAGAAATCTGGCTCTGCAATATATCTATGTATTTTTTCAATCCTAGAAAACATAAAAAGTTTAAAAAGTACTTTCATAATTGCTAACCTATACTTCTGTTAAAAAAAACACTAAAGTTTCATTTCAAAACACATGTATTATATTATATTTCACAGACACCAAGAATGCAGGGTCCTTGTAAACCATGGTGATATTTTCTAAATTCCCTTTTTCCTCGCTGGTCTCTTCTTCCACACACAGACACTGCTGTGGCTCCTTTGTCACCCTAACAACTCCTTGAAAACTTTCTTTTCTGCTCTTGCCCAAAGACTCCCTGTTTTTCTCACTTGCCTTCTTATTTCCTGCTACAAATCTCAAAGGAGCATCTGGCCAGGCTGATCCCTCTGTAGGGAGAGGGTCAGAAACTTAACAGGTCATGTCGGAATCTTCTTTATTTTGTGGGCGTGGGATGGGAAAGACTGGATATTTTTATAGTAATATTTTTTTTTAATTGAAGTATAGTTGATTTACAATATTGTGTTAGTTTCAGGTGCGCAGCAAAGTGGTTCATATAGTAATTGTGTTTATATTATCACCATGGTTGATGGATGCAGTTGAACTTCATTAGGGAGGTGGTCAGTAGGTTCCCCTGTTGGTGTGAGAGGTTCCCAGGCAAGAAGAGCAAATGATCCCATTGTCTCTGTTCCGGTGCTTTTCTGTGGGAGACGCTATAGGTGTTTGGGGTGCACCATTTTCATAGTGAGGTCCCATTCTGGTCATTTCAGGCTCTTACCATCCCAGGCCCTAAATGCCAAAAGGGTTCCATAGTCAATGCGACAGCTCAGATCTCTCCATTGCCAAGTGTCCCATTCTGGGGTGGGAGGGACAGAGCAGGGCATTATCTGGCCCAGGTAGAGTCTGAACCTAAACCTGCTGTGAATCATCTTCTCATTTCCCTGCATCTTGGGGTACATGGGTCTTAAAAGCCACACTGTTTAAGCTGTCGACTGACTAGTTCTCTGAAGTGGAGAAGAATGACCTGCTGGGGGTGTTGACAGTAGCAGATGGACGCTGTGTCTCTTGTCCTTCTTCAGCCACGCGTGGCCGACCTGCCGGAGTCCTCATCACGGCTCCTGTTTCCTGTCTGTATCTGCAACTTCGGAGAACATAGGTTATTCTCCAGCAGACCTTGTAGAAACGGAAGTACATTTTCTCTTCTTCCTTTTTTTTGTCTTTTTTGATGATTATCTGGTTTTATTTGCAATTAGCAAATTTAACTTCAAAAAGCACTATTCCAGGGCCTCCCTGGTGGAGCAGTGGTTGAGAGTCTGCCTGCCGATGCAGGGGACACGGGTTCGTGCCCCGGTCTGGGAAGATCCCACATGCCGTGGAGCGGCTGGGCCCGTGAGCCATGGCCGCTGGGCCTGCGAGTCCGGAGCCTGTGCTCCGCAACGGGAGAGGCCACAGCGGTGAGAGGCCCGCGTACCGCCAAAATAAAAGGAAGCCAGTACATAACTTACCAGACTTAAAAAGAAACCATAATAATATGATATGAAATAAATGTAATGTGATATATAATTACATAATAGTATAATATCATTATTAGTGTTGCTAACTGATAAATTATATAATATAAATGTAATAAATAATTATGCACATACTTTTTTTAATTTAACATAAATATAAAGTGGATATCTGCACACTATATTAAAAATAATAATCATATAAATTATATATTATTTTGTATCATTTACTTTTATGTTATGTAAATGGTATTATTTAAGTAAAAGAAAATAAATAAAAATAAATAGATAAATAAAAGTGGCAGAGTAATTAATATCGGACTAATTAAACAAGTAACATGTGTGAGAACATGTAATGATATTTCGTAACGTCTCTGTTCTCCAAAACAATTTACTTTAAGGGCTTTTTAACTCTTTATTGGAGATTTAAATTTTATAGGCTCTGCCGTTGAATATTCTTAAGATCCCTAAGTGTTAGACATTCAGAAGTGTTCGACTTTCAGAAAGAAAAGGTAAATGCAATAGGACTCATTAAGCAGACATTAACTTATATTTAATAAATAGCAATGGCATGTTTCTTTCTGCCCTGTGGAATGATAGCGTATTTTTATTCTTTCTGCTTCCTTTTCGAATAAACGTTCTCCAATCTGCCCGCAGCCTCCAATCTGCCCGCAGTCTCCAGTCTGCCTGCAGTCTCCAATCTGCCTGCAGCCTACAGGCTGCCCGCAGCAGCCTCCAATCTGCCCGCAGGCTCCAATCTGCCCGCAGCCTCTGTCCCTTCGACAAGCGGCTGTGTTATCAAGTCTACATACCACTGACTCCTGGTGTTAGTCCAAGGCGATGTTACCAAGCTAAATGCACTCCTGACAAAACAGTCTGTGCATGGAACTTAAGATTTTATTTACTAGAACAGCATGGTTTCTGGCCTTGAGGAATTAGTCTCCAACTTTCCCCAAACATTCACCACTTTCTATCTGCAGCCTTGTTTCGAAAGACCAGCGGTTTAGTCAGCTTCTCTGCATCAATATGCCAAGCTAATAGTAGCCTCTATTTTCAACTGAGCGTTGGTGTCTTTGGGGGAGATGAGGAAACTTGATTGATTTAAGTAGACTGACCCTTAAAAAAACATAGTTTTGAACTGCACGGATCCATTCATACAGGGATTTTTTTCGGTAATAAATACGACAGTAAATACTGCACACTCCGAGGTTGGTTGAATCTGTGGATGTGTAACCTCGGATACAGAGGAACTTGGAATACTGAGGGTCAACTATAAGTTATATGCAGATTTTTCAACTACTGGGAGGGTTGGCGCCCCTAACTATACACCCCCCTCCCAGGTTGTTCAAGGGTCAACTGTACTTGCCTGTCTCTTCAAGTATAGTTGATGTATAATGTTGTGTTAATTTCTACTGTACAGCAAAGTGATTCAGTTATACTTATATATACATGCTTTTCCATATTCTTTTCCATGATGGTTTATCACAGGAGATTGAATAGAGTTCCCTGTGCTCTACAGTAGGACCTTGTTGTTTATCCATCCTATACGTACTACTTTGCATCTGCTAATCCCAAACTCCCAATCCATCCCTCACCTGACCCTGTAACTATGTTTTGATAGGCACTCAGATAACTTGGGAGAGACTTGCTGGCATCTCCTTAATGTGAGTTAATTGTGTCACACAGGTTTCCACAGTGGTGGAACTGCACCAGTTCCAGCTCACTTAATGAAACTGAGGGTGGTCATCAGACCCATTAAACTGTAACTTGCTTAATAAATAATGAATTGTAACCTGCCTTCACTTACCAAGCTAATTTTAATTGTGTTTACAAAAATGTGTGTGTCCTCCAAACATCATGTAGCCTAAACAATAAGATGTTTGCCCAAGCTGTTTTTCAGGAGCTTGGAGTCAGCTGGTTCCAGTTTGAGTCGGGCCGACTAAGATTGGTCGAGACTACCTCAACACTAGAGGCCAAAACCCCACACTCAAAAGATGATAATGCCTGCACTTTCTGAACATGCAGGCCTGTAGCTTAGCTGCACCTGCATAGAATGACAATGACCTCACCCTTTCCTTATCTCCAATCACCTTTCCCCACACTCCTCATATGCCTCAGACCACCCACCCTGCTTCTTTTTTTTTTTTATATTGAAGTATAGTTCATTTACAATGTGTTAGTTTCAGGTGCACAGCAAAATGATTCAGTTATACATATATTCTTTTCCATTACAGTTTATTACAAGATACTGAATATAGTTCCCTGTGCTGTACAGTAGGACCTTGCTGTTTATCTATTTTATATATAGCCACCCTGCTTCTTTATCCCATAAATATCCTGAACCCCTCACCTTCAGGGAGGTGGATTTGAGATCTGTCTCTTTGCTTGGCTGCCTCGTGCATAAACCTTTTCTCTGCTGCAAAACCTTGGTGTCTCAGCATTTGGTTTGTTATGGGGGTAAACGAACTTGGTTCAGTTACATTAGAAGTGTTACTGAAATCATTTTCCTTACGTTAAACTGCAGAGACCGTTATACCTGGTCCAGTATCATATCGCTCAGCGTTTCTCCTTTTCTTATTGACTGCTGAGTACCCCCTGGATACTGTCCATTGACCGTCCCATCCATCCTTCACCACTTTCTCTTCACTGACATTCCCAGCCACCATGCTTCAGAAATCTATTCTTTCCCCGTCGCTTTATGTTGAACCCCTCTTCTATTTTTGCATCTCCCTGACAGCCCTTTCCACTTCCTCTGCCTCCTCAGAGAAGGAAATCCCTTGAACAAAAAATGAGTGAAGGAAAAGTAAACGAAAGCTACAGTCCCCTAGTTTCAAATATTCAACTTTTGCAGTTTTTCTACCTTGTGAATTTTTTTATATTAATTAATTTATTGTCTACTTCATTGGGTCTTCGTTGCGGTGCGCGGGCTTCTCACTGTGGTGGCTTCTCTTGTTGCAGAGCATGGGCTCTAGGCGCGTGGGCTTCAGTAGTTGTGGTGCGGGAGCTCAGTAGTTGCTCGCGGGCTCTAGAGCGCAGGCTCAGTAGTTGCGGCGCACGGGCTTAGTTGCTCCACGGCATGTGGGATCTTTCCAGACTAGGGCTCGAACCCGTGTCCCCTGCATTGGCAGGCGGATTCTTAACCACTGAGCCACCAGGGAAGCCCTACCTTGTGAATTTGCTTAATCAGAACCCTAAATACCCTCTGTCAGATGGTCCTGAGTCTCGTGCATGTGGGTCACTCACCAGTGGGGAGGTTTACACGCCTGTGAGGGCAGCTGTATGCATGGCAACCTCTGTGCTCTGGTAGCCCATCTGCTGGAGCAGAGCGAAGTGCACTGTGGGAAACTTGCCCACGCCACTGGTACTGAGAACACTGCCCCCTATTGGCTCCAAGACATTCAGAATAAGGACCTGCTGTGCCTTTCTCTCCGAGATCAATCTAGACGCTTTTGCAGGAGCATGGCGACTCAACTGGGGAAGAGATCAATGTGAACCGAACGTCAAAACCTCACACTCCAGTAACTCAAAACTGCCTATGTTTCTCACGCTCCAAACAGGAAAATGACACTCTAATTTGACAGAGGCTGAAGGACGCTAACAAATGCCATTCATCTGAACGTGGGTAAAAAAGATGCTGTCATGTATATGCTCGGTTTGGTTCCCCAAGGGAAGCTGTGACATGAGACTGAGGACGGGCTCCTGGGGTGAGGGAGACCTGCTGTGTTTATATTTTATGCCGTTGACAGGTCATTGCTGTCCCACACAGAACAAGTAGCAGCAGATTTCATAAAAAAGCAGTGCAGGCTGCAGGGAATTACAGATACACGTTCGCGGCCCTTCTCTGAGAATGGAAGCCATCTGGCCCTTGCTGGACGGGGAAGTATAGCCAGTCTGGTTACTGGCCATTCAGTCGCTAAGGGCTCCATGTTGAAGAAGATTTTAAGACAGATAACAAAAAACAGCCTTGCTGAGCCCGCACTCTGCACCCCGAACCCGATTTCTCTATCTTTAAAGCTTGGTCAATCATAAAGCAAGATCATTTAAATCATTAGAAAATGCTGAAAATGAACCTAAATGCCTACAGATCACCTATATTTAAGGTAGATGGATGGCAACACAGAGGCCTATTGAAAGAGGCAGGACCAAAGTAGCCTTTCTCTTTTGCCAGAGGAAAGTTCTGGAACGGGCAGCTTCCCGCCCTCTCATCCCACCGGGTCCTGAGTGACCACAGGCAGACTGGGCTCCTCAGATGGGCACGGAGGCCTGTGGATGCGCACGGATCAGCAGAACAAGGCAGGCGTGAGCTGCCAGGGAAGAAGCGGAGGGATTTTCTGGAGGTAGCGCACAACCCAACTCTCCACCTGGAGATGCGCCTCTCCCACCACGGGGGGCAGCCTTGCCCAGCAGGCGTCTGGCTCTGATGCTGGACGTCTGGGTCCCAGGGAAGCCTGGGTCCGCCTCCACCACACAGGGGGCGCCTCTGCCAATGGGTTAACCTCAGCCTCCACTCTCTCGATGGCCACTGCACTGCAGCCACTCCGCCTTGATGGTGACAAGGAACGGAGGGGTTCTACAGAGCCGGAGAGGATAGGTATAGGGCAGATCCCTAAATCAGAGAGCGCCTGCCTGAACCCGGGGCTGCGAGAGGTTCTTGAGGAATGAATGGGCAGTCTGCAACGTCAGCTTGAAGATTAACAAGGGAGGGGCCTGTGTGGTCCTCACACCGGGGACCCTGAGGGGCTAGGCTCCTGGAACCTCGATGTAGTACTTCGCATCTACATCCAATTATGGGTCGGTGGGTGGCCTGATATCCTGCATACCTAGAGCTTAGCTTTTTTAATCACAGATCGCCCTGGGCCTGGAGAACACACCACATTCACTAGAACACTGTTTTCTGTGAATAACACACACAGCCACACGGTGATAGGATATTAACGGTATAAAGTAAACAAAGAAATTGACAAAGCCACACAAGTGGAAGAAAGCTTGTCATGGTTACTAATTCCCACTGGCCTGAGAAATAGGTTCTTGTAAAGATTAAATGACAAATGGGAAATGTAATTATAATCAACATGACATATAGTACACGTACAGGTGATATCATTCAACATACAGACCCCAGGAACGAAATTTATTCATTAAGTTTTCAAAGTTTGGAATAACAAAGGACCAAAAACATCGTTGATGGCAACCAATTTCAGAAAGCAAATTTGGAATTCTGTTCTGATTTTTTTTTTTATGTTACTAGGACAGCGTCAATTTGATACAAAATTTTATATAATAATTTTGTTCCATGTGAATTAATTCTTCAAAACCTACTACAAAGAAGTGACCCCGCATGTGATTTAACATACTTGCTCTGTTTTTTATATAAATGGGTGGTTTTCATCTTTCTTTCATGGAGCTTCAGATTCCACAGAAAGTAAGTCATATTTGGGGAAGGACCTGGGGTTTTGGTGAGAATACAGTAGTGAAAGGTTCAGCGTTTCCTGCCTTGAGAGACACATCATTTAGCCACGGAACCATCTAATGATCTCTTTGGAACAAAGGTAATGGTCTTAAAAATAATATTAACTCAAATAGATGATGCAGTGGCATATCTGCTAGGTGGTGTTTGGCTGTAATTAACAGAAAACTGAGCTAACAACGGCTTCAAATAGACAGTCATCCCCAAATTGAACATCCATAATTAGTTTTCTGTTGCTGCTGTAATGAATTACCATATACTTAGTGATTTAAATCAAAACAAATTTATTGTCTTACAGTTCAGGGGGTCAGAAGTCTTAAATGGGTGTCACTGAGGCAGGAGATAGATGGGCTCCAGGTGAGACATTTACAACCGGCCTCCTGTTCACACTTCTGGGGGGAGAAGAAGATGGGCTCCAGGCCAGACATTCATTACCAGCCCCCTGTTTACATTTCCTGAAGCAAGAGACAAACGGGCTCCAGGAATACATATTTATGACCGGACTCCTGTCTATATTTCGAGATCTGCACCTCGATATAAAAACCAGTAAGAGAAATAGGGTAAATAACCGGACATTGGACATTTTTATGGCAGGAACAGAGTGGGACTAAACCCTGTTAAAAGATTAAGAGGCCATACATTTCCCATCCTTGGGGCAAGGGAGACATTGCACACGCGCAGAAAAGCTCTTTGGGGGTCAAAAAGGAGGGGGCACCACCCCATAATAGGTGATGCTAAGGTTGTCCCATAGGCCTCTGGGCTGGGATCCATCTTGGAAAGAAGCTGCCCACGCGTGTTAGGGAGGGTCCTAGGGCAGAGCAGATGTGGAGAAGGCAACCAGATAATTGGCCAGAGGTGAACAGAGACCCGGAAGACCTGCCCTATATAAGTGACCTAACCGCCTCTTTACTGGGGTCCTCCTCGTTAGGGGGGACGCCCACACCCTTGCTCTCCGGGTGTGCATCTCTGCCCTGCTTCTGTCTTAACCAAACAAACTGTTTCCCTGTGTGCTCTCCCACTTGTTGTTGTGCTGTGTCTCTAATAATAAACTTTGCACCTGTTTTTACAGTTTTGCCTCCATGAGAAATGCGTTTTTCACCGGGGGCAAGAGCCAGGGGGTGTGGTGGCTGGGATTCCTAGTTTTCATCCAGGCTCCCCAGGTTCAAGTCCCGGGCAGTGAATTAAGATCTCGCTTCATGCCATCACTCACTGCTGCCTCTCCGAGATCATCACGGGGCTAAAATCAGATGTCTGCAGAGCTGCGTTCCTTTCTGGAGGTTCTAGAGGAAAATCCCATTCCCTGTATTTTCCAGTGTCAAGCGGCTTCTGGCATTCCTTGGCCCGTGGGCACGTCCTCCATCTTCAAAGCCAGCCATGGCCAGTCCAGTCTTTCTCTCATGGCATCACTGTGACAATGACTCCTCTGCTTCCCTTTTTCACATTTAAGAACCCTGTGATGACATGGGATCCGCCCTGTTAATCCAAGATAATCTGCCTGGTCAACAACCTTCATTCCATCTGTTACCTTACTTCTCTTCTGCCGTGTAATGTAGCATATTCCCAGGTTCTGGGCATGAAGACGTACACTTTTGCGACTGTTTTGCCCACCACAGTGGGTGTTCTCAGGATTGACCTGGAAGTAACTGGAAGTCTTCTTTCTTCCTTCCATTCCACAGTTCTTGGTAACAGCCTGTTTTCCAAGGCTCAATCCCTCGTGATCCCAGCATGGCAGTCTCCCATCCAGGTGTCACATCCTCCAAAACTGTATATACAGCAGGAAGGCACAGGAGGGTGGCAGGAAGCTCTTTACCCTGTGTGAGTATTTTTTGTTTATTAAGGAGAAAAGTATTTCCCAGGGCCCCAAGATCACTTCCGCTCCTCTCTCATTGGCCATAAGTGGGTCACATGCTCATGTCTAGACCAATCACAAAGGAGCACCGGGTTGCGATGACTTAGACTAGACTTGATTCATCTTCAGGGCCTGGGAACAGGGCAGCCTGACCAAATCAGGATCCTGGCAGCAGGGAAAGGAGCACAGCTGTGGAAGAGCCAATAACAGTGAAGCCACAGGAGACCAATAGATCTGAGGGCTTTTCAGCAATAGTTTTCTGACAGTTAAGGTCAGAGAGAGGAAGAAGTGGGAAAATATTTTTTGTGAGGACTTTAGAAAAGTTTTTATTGTGTGTGTGTATATATATATATATTTTTAATACACATAAATTAAGTTCAAAATTGACTTTACTCTCAAGGAGAAAGCATATCGCAGTTAATAAAGACCGCTTCTTACTTTTTTTCGGAACTGTACCCTAATTCTTCCCAAGGTTTATCTTTCTCATTTCATCCAACAAGGAGGGATGAGCTCTTTATCTCAATAAGATGTGACCATCTTAAAGGCACATCAATTCATTAGAAGCAAAAAGCATTTTTTTCAGAGCTGAATTATAGGATTATTGGGGGTCCGTTTTGATTCTGAAAGGCAGAGATAGAATTCTTTCAAAGTCACTTAGGAAATCGAGACCCTTCGAAGTGGCTGAGGAGGACTTTATGTTAAGAACAGTTATTTCATTGGCACCTCTGCGGTTTTCTAGGTCTTAGTAAACTTGATCATTTAATGACGTCATATTGCACAGTCATTAAAAAAGTTTCAGGCATTTGTTTCAAGTTGGAAGCACAGTCACAATGATAAATTTGCCAACTTAACAACTGTATACTAAACAAAAGAGAACGGGGGCTTCCCTGGTGGCGCAGTGGTTGAGAGTCCGCCTGCCGATGCAGGGGACACGGGTTCGTGCCCCGGTCCGGGAGGATCCCACATGCCGCGGGGTGGCTGGGCCCGTGAGCCATGGCCGCTGGGCCTGCGCGTCCGGAGCCTGTGCTCCGCAACGGGAGAGGCCACGACAGTGAGAGGCCCGCGTACCGCAAAAAAAAAAAAAAAAAAGAGAACGGGACAAAATTCATGTATTGTGATGGGAGTAATTATGGTAAGTATGACATCTGTGTGTCACACACGTGCACTGCAAATGCACACGTCCTGAAATTCATTCCGTATGAATGTTAATCAAGTCCATGTGAATTCGTCGTGGACAGATTTGTGGCTGATCTCTGACTAGGTGCATAAGGAAATGGCCATCGCACTCATTCAGCCATCTCTGCCACCAGCATGCCCTAAATCACGGAGGCGCTCAGCAATGATTCATGCCTTCAGTGCATTTCAGGGAAAAAAGTGTGAGTTTGTGTGAGTCATGAGACTAAGGGAAGGTGAACATAAATGAACGTGAAGCAATCACAGCAGTGAAGAGCAGCGTTTTTCCATATCAGACTGAATTAGAACACCAAGCAGGTGGATAAGAGAATGTGCTCACAAGGACTAGCCTGCCGCCTCATTTTCAAACTGATAACGTGCTGTGTTTTAAAGTCACCGTTCCATTTTCCTGTAAATACTCTGAATTACATGAAATACCATCGTTTTAGAATCATCACAACATGCAGATTATTTTTAAGAGAAAGAAGATTGAAAGTCACTAATACCCTGTCACCAAGAGGCAAAAACAGTTGATAGTTTGGTGACTTTTCTCAGACAAATATACACCTAAAATATAATGTTATACAGGTTTGTTTGTTTTCAACAATTTTCAAGTACATGCAATTTCAAATAACTCTTCCAAGACACAGAAACATGAAATTTCAACCCACACATGGAAAAGCAATGAGTCAGACGTTTCCCTGGTCGACGACTGAAGGAGTTTATGGGATGGACGCGTGTTCCGCAGCCCGGCCTCTGCGACCACCTGTTTACATCTCTTGGGTCTGGGCTCAGCCACATCCCAGGGGAAGCCCTGTTAGGCTTGTAGCTCTTTGTGGCTCTGTTTCTCAGACACAATTTTACAACCCGCTGTACAATCCTCCCGAGGTCAACCTATACCTTCTAAATATGTCTCCTCTATTGAGATCAATAATCCATTGTCCACAGAATCGCCAGCTGCTTTATATCTGGGTGATGCATTGTCATTGTAAGACTGGATGCCTTCTGACTCCCAGAAATGGCCAATTTAACATGACGCCATGCTGATTAGACGGAGCTGTGGACCAGGCAGGCAGGCGTTAGGGGACCTCAGTAAAATCTTGAACAACTAAGACTGCACAGCAATTTTCCTACCTCTTCCTGTCCTCATACACACCAAAAAAAAAAAAAAAAAAAAAAAAAGAAAGAAATTATTTTGTAGAAATTTAAAAATCTCTCTCTCTTTGGGAGAGGGGGTATCGGGCCAGCAGTTGGCAACAATTTATACCAGTTGAATTGTGAGCTGTTTTGTATAAGGTATTTATTCCTTTCTTGCTTCAAATTAATAGTATTTTTAATTTTTATATAATTTTAAAAGGTCACTGTCCATTTACGGTTTTTACAAAATATTGGGGTTATATTCCCCATGGTGTACGATACATCCCTGAGCCTCTCTGACATCCAGAAATTAAGAGTAGTTTTAAACAAACCTGATTACGTATGGGTATTTATAAATCTGACTTTTCTTTGTTCGTCTTCTCTTTTGTCTTTATTATAAATTTTTAAATAAGAAATGCAAACTGTATTATAAATATTTTAAATCCTTTCTGCATATTATGATATTTTGACATATTAAAAATCCTTTCTGGCTGAGAAAGGACCACCCCTCCAGGGACTAGACAATTCTTAGAGATAATAAAGGGCCCAGATGGGAGTTTGCCTCTAATACACAAAATAACCAACCCACAGCCAGACCTACACCCCAGGAGGCATTCTTCCCCTATTTTAATCATCCCAGGGCCAGGTGCCGTAAGCAGGGGACCATCCCTGTAGCACAGAAGTTTTCCAATGAACTGTTTACTCTGCTGTCTTTGCCTTTCCCCAGCAAACACCCATAAAGGTCATGGGAGTTTCCTGGGGAAAACTTCCGCTCACCGTCTTACACCTCCTGACTGCCCTGGTGTCTTTCCATGTGGTCCTGCATGTTAGGTGTGTCTCCCAACTCTAGGGCTTGTGAGTATAATAACCTTTGTTTTTGCTGAGTCTCCCCTGTGTCTCCTTCTCTGGTTGCGTCTGACCATCACAATAAAAAATACATATACATGCAAAATTTTGCCATTTGCAGCAACATGGATGGACTCGGAAGGCATTACGCTAAGTGAAAAAAGACAGAGAAAGACAAATACTGTATGATGTCACCTGTATGTGGAATCTAAAAAATACAACAAAGTAGCGAATATAACAAAAAAGAATCAGATTCACAGATCTAGAGAACAAACTAGTGGTTACCAGTGGTGAGTGGTGGGGGGTTGGTGAGAGACACACACTCCTGGGCGCAAGATAGGCTAAAGGATGTATTGTACCACAGAGAATATAGCCAATATTGTGTAATAAGTGTAAATGGAAAGTAATTTTAAAAATTGTATAAAAAATTGAAAAAAACCCAAAACAACAAACAAACAAAATCTATATACACATTATTTACCAGAAACCTAATGAGCCAGAAAAAAAGTATTTTTAATTAGCAAATTGCATATCTTAAGTCATGCACTAATGGGAATTCCGCATATGGACAAATGATGATTTTATAGCGTTTGCTTGTGTCATTTCCTTCTGAAATTACATGCATTCTCAGAATTCTTTCTCCTGAACAAATGGAGACAAAATTCAAAACTCTAAAGAGAAAAAGATGGAGGCCGAGGCGAGAAGTCATACATACCCCAAAGGCCGCTGTCTTTCAGTAAACATTTTTCTTTTTCTCACAGAGTTTTCCTCTTGCAATGATACCGCTGCACCTACACCTTGTCAGCAAGTGGCCGTTCGGAGAAGCTGCTAAGAAAACACAGGGATGGAATGAGCAGCTTTGCTTCCACTCCTACAGGGACCAGGGATGCGTGTTGCTCTTCTCTGAGTAACAGGATGTCCTACACCTGATCTTCCACAAGTTTCAAGGGAGGAGGGTGCACAGGCAAACACAGCATCCTACCCCCGACCACCACCGCCATCTCCACCACACCTGCCCTTCTTATTCTTCAAGGCCTTCTAGCGTATCACGAACTCAAGCCCGAGGGTGAGGGGCGCGGACTTTGCCTCCCTTGGAACTTGGGGAAGCCACACTGTCCCTAAAGCCTGACAGCGTCCAGACTGTGAGCTCTAGCCTCTGGATCTGAGGCCTGCCCATTGCTGATGGCCCCATGACCTCAGGCCTGCCCCCAATCCTCCCTTGACCTCTCAGTTTCTTCACCTCTAACTTCTGGATCCTGTAGTTGACAATATTCAGATACCAGCTGGAAATATCTATCCTGGTCATTTTTGGTAGGCAATAGCTATAGAGGAACAACTGGTAAAGTGAGTATTTTAACTGTGCAAGAGTTAACTGGATGTGTCAACATGACTGGGCCATGGCCGGGGCGGGGGACCAGATAAAACATTGTTTCTGGGTGTTTCTCTGAGGGTGTTCACGGGTGAGATTAGCCACGGAATTAGTGTCTCTGTATATGGCCCTCCCCAGTGTGGGTGGCCATCGGCCAATGTTGAGGGCCTGAATACAGCAAAGGGCCCCTTCCCGCCCGCCTGAGGTTCACCTGAGACACCTTTTTCCCCTGCCTTGGACTGGACTTACATTTAGGTTCTCAGGCCATCAAACTGGGACTTGAATCACCCCAACTTTCCTGGGTGTCCAGCCTGCAGACCTAAAACTAACCCTAACCCTAACCCTAACCCTAACGTTAACCCTAGCCCTAACCCTAACCCTGCAAATCTTGGGGTATCTCAGCCTCCACCATCAGCTGAGCCAATTTCTCATAGTAAACCTCCACACGTCTATGTATATCTCCCATTGGGACTGTTCCTCTGGAGAACCCTGACTAATACAAATAGGAATCTTGTACTTCCTTTGTGCACGCCAGGAGGGAATAAACGTGTATAATACCCACCTTTCTGTATGTGTGCAAAAATGAATAAATGTACATACACAGATGTCTTGTTTTTTGTAAGTTCTGAGACCATTATTCATTCGTTCCATAAGTATTTATCGGGTACGCCAATTAGCTTTTCTTGCATGACAAACGATGAACAACCAAAGCAGCTTTAAATACAACTATCTGTTTACACGTGATGCTCCAGGCTGGAGATGTGGTCTGGCCTCAGCTGCGATGGGCTTACCCTATGCTGACAGTCACCAGGGTCCAGTGGCCTCATCAGGTGTTTGGCAGCTGGGGCCGGCTCTCAGCAAAGCTGATGGAGGTCACAGGCCACGTGCTGTTCACATTCACAGGCTCACCCAGGCTTACTGGGGGGTGGAGGGCAGCCAACAGGATTTCCAGAGCAAGAGAGGGCAAGCTTCAAAGGGCAAGTGCTGTTTAATCCTCTGTTTAAGCAATATTTACTAATTTACTAACAGGCAGAGCGATCCCCAAGGCCAAGTCCAGACACAAGATGTGAAGAAACAGTCCCACTTTCAGTGGGAGCAGTGGAAAAGTCATTTGCAAAGGCGTGTGAATAAGCGGAGGTGAAATTTGTGGCCACCTACCTCAATGGGCACCTATTCTGTGCCCAGCACTCGGTGATGTGATGACAAATGACCCCCCTCCAAAAAGACAAAAGTGAAAAATAAGCAAAAAGAAAAACGGACAAAGTAATCCCAGCCCTCATACCGTAGAGAGACAGAGCTTAAACAAACAGACACATAACACATAAATAGGGCTTCCCTGGCGGTGCAGTGGTTAAGAATCCGCCTGCCGATGCAGGGGACACGGGTTCGAGCCCTGGTCCGGGAAGATCCCACATGCCGCGGAGCTACCAAGCCCGTGCGCCAAAACTACTGAGCCTGTGCTCTAGAGCCTGTGAGCCGCAACTACTGAGCCCGTGTGCCACAACTACTGAAGTCCGCGCGCCTAGAGCCCGTGCTCCACAAGAGAAGCCACTGCTTGCCGCAACTAGAGAAAGCCCGCGTGCAGCAACGAAGACCCAATGCAGCCCAAAATAAATAATAAATAAATTTAAAAACAAACAAACAAAACATATAAATAAATGTGTACAGAGTGTAAGAAGGAGTGCCAGGGGAGAACAGCCAGCTAGAACCCTAGCTTGTGATCCTCAGGGCCCTGTAAGGAAGTGAACCTGATGCCACCTGCCCAGGGGGAGGTACCAACCACAGGGCACTCTGGACCCTCAGATCAGGCTGTGACCAATCAGGACCCTATGGGGCTTTCCTGGCATAGGATCCCAACCCCTCATGTCCTCCGCCTGCCTCTTGTCTGTAGAAAAACTTTAGCCAAAGAATAAATTTAATCAGAGAAATGAGAAAAATGCAGACGCGATGGAAAATCAGTCAAACAAGACAAAATAATAATAGTTCAGTCACTAAGCATAGTCAGGGCCCTTTCGTTCCTCCTCAACGGCTAGAGATCGTATTCTGAGCCGTGTCCTGGGAGCAGTCTTGTAGACACTGAAACCCCTGCCAGGTGCAGATGTTAACTACATGATGACCGGACTGTAGCCGTGACATAAGCTGCCACAATTCCGAGAACTGGCCTCAAATAAATGGGAATTGACCCTGGAACTGAAGACTAACTGTACCTAAAACCATCAAGATGACGCTGATCAGACCACCGATGACCAAGTTCAAGATGCCTGTTGGAGCTGCCTGTGCTGTTTCTGCAGGTAGCCCCCTCCCTCCACCTGTGCACCCCTGAAACTTCCCTTTAAAAGTTCTTGCCCCCTGATGGGCAGTTGGGAGTCTGGCTGTGGACACAAGTCCGCCTTCTCCCCAGGTTGCTGGCCTCCTGAATAAAGCAAGCTTTCCTTTCCTACCAACACTGTCTCTTGAGTATTGGTTTTCAAGCTGCGGGCAGCTGAATCTGAGTTTGGTAGCAGGGTCCGTGAAACCATGTTCCATCTGGGGTCTTTGAAGGAGTTTGTTCTCTCCGAGGACTGATGAAGGGGGGCACCGGCCTTTCGGGGGGAAGCTTGACTGCTTTGAAATGGCCTTGAACTACAATGACCAAGAGCCTTCTTTCTCCCTGTGGCAAAACAGATAGGACAGCATAAACACGGAATCCTCAAAGCTATTAATTACTTTGGGTGGTAAAGAATAAAAATATTAATTTTGTTGCTATTGTTGTTTGTTTTCTTTTAAAAAAAAGTTCTATTGGTGAACACTGGCCCTTACGTATCAGTATATGTCACACGTTTCCAGGACCAGAAGCCTGATAGCCTGGTTGTCTTGAAGCATCCCAGCCTTTAACGCCATGTGTGAACCTCACACCTAAATGATGCTGCCCGTATACTACGCCAGCATCCCAGCCTTCACCCTACTTCCTCCCACTCACAAAGCACAAAGTCATATACACAGGGTCAGAGAACGTACCTCCTATTCTCAGCCAAAAGGATTCCAAAAAGCATCTTAAATCAAATGATAGAGTAAACCCCCAAGAAAGCAAAGCCCTGAAAGAACCTTATAATTAGGATGGTGACATAACTCGTTCCCCACCCTTGGACATTTCTGAGTGTGAACGGAGAGTGCTATAAATAATTAGCTAGGACGATAGGCATAAATAGGTCTGCATCACATGTAGTTGACAGATGAGCACTTCAGTTACCTAGTTACAGATATTTTTATGAGCGAGAATGATTCCATGCCCATTTAAATGGTGTTACATTACTCTAGGAATTATCTCTTATTTTAAAAAATCATTTGTCTGAATTTAGGGAGCAACTATTAATAGGATGGAAAACAAATTTTGCATTAACAGTCAAAATGAAAAAGGACTAGGAAACGTATAGGAGCATGGACTTATTGGAAGAAAATACATTTGTCCCTCCATAAAGCAGTTTTTCAGGTCATTTAAGAAAGCAGAGTTGATGGGAAAGTCATATGGAAACAAAACAAAAAGTCCTTTTGCTTTGTGGTGCATCACCTTTCATGTTTTAACTTCCTCCTCTCTTTTGAAGTTTGAAAAAAGCTTTCTTGATAATTGGGCTGAGTGGTACTTTGCTGGTTCCCTAAATCGAATCCTTCTGGGAGTGAAGAATACGGCTCTGCAGTAGCCATGCTGATGGTGCGTGAAAATGACTGGACGATAAGTGGGACGAACCCACTGGGTGTCAGGTGCCTCGTGTCTCCATTGTCTTGGGAGCCTGGAGCTCTTGATTAGAATTTCTGTGGGCTGTGAGTCGCTTACCTTTTCTAAAAGGGCGAGCAAAGGACGTCTCCAGAGTGGCTAAGGTTGGCATCTCCCCAGGCCATGAGTTGCCCATGTGTCTAGCTTGTGAACAATGGGAGAAAGTCCACACATTGGCTGAAAAACAAGCCCGTGAAGCTATTTGGAAAGCTGTGGGTACTCTTTAAAACAGGGCATTCTGGGAATTTGACAAAATAACGATATAGCTGGGATTTCGAATAGGATTTGATTATTATTCAGAGTGACAGGAGTTCCCTCTACAAGCCCACACTTGGGGAAATATTTAGAGAAAGAGGTGAAGAGGGTCACTTAGAATGATGCCCTGGTGACTTCTGATGCTGAGTGAATGGGTGTCTATTCCAGCTGGTACTTCATTAAAAAAAAAAGCCCCCAACCATTTCTATCTCAGTAATGGATGTCTGGCTACAGGGCCAAGAAAACAGCATGAATATAACAGGGAATACCCAAAGCACCATTTATTTTTAGGAAAAGAGGTGTCACATTTGAATACTTAGGCCTTGACCCATGGCTCTTGAGGGAAAAAAAAAAAAGAAAAATTTCAACCAGCTATCGTTAACCTGAAATAGAAAAGATCACCACTATAAACAGTATCAAACCCAAACTTGGGATAATTCAAATAGTTTATAATATCATTTTTAATAAAAGCTCTATCTCTCTGGCTCTATAAGGGGACTACATTCTCAAGCCAGAAGATTCATTAATGCCAAATCTCAGGGAATTCTTATTTTCCTTTAATTAGGATTTTTCATGGGCTAAATTACCAGTTTCTTTCAGGAGATTTTTACCTTTTGGTTCCAGGAATTCAATTTACTCAAATTTAGATATTCAGCTTAAGCTAAGTGACATGTTTTAGACAATCCCTTCTCAAACCTAATTATTTTATCTCCCTTTATAAGTTACTTCCAGATATAAAATGTGATATATGTGGAAATGCAAAAAATTGTGCCCTGGAAAACATTTAAGACCTCCTCCAATGTTAACATTTGTATGATACCAAAACATACTTTAAGATATTTTATTAAAAATGCTCTGCCACCTTCCATTTTCGTCCACATTGTTAAAATGAATTGTAGAGAAATAGAAAGTTAATAATTAGCATTTGGATGGAGAAATCCCCAAAGTTCAGATAAACAAAATGTGGTCTATTCATACCATGGAATAGCATTCAGTTCTTAAAGGAATGAAGCAGTGACCCAGGCTACGGTGTGGACGGGCCTTGGAAACACGACGCTAAAGGAAATAAGCCGGGCACAAAAGACAACGTATTGTGCACTTCCATTTACGTGAAATGTCCACAATAGTCAAATCCACAGAGACAGAAGATGGGTGGTTGCCCAGGGCTGGATGGGGTGCGGGGTGACGGGGAACGACTGCTAATGGGAACACGGTTTCTCTTTGGGGCAATGAAAATGTTCTAAAGTCAGGTTGGATGATGTTGTTCAATTCTGTGAATACTAATAAAATAAACTTTGACTTAAATTGTATATTTTATTTTATATATTTTAAAATGAATTTATTTATTTATTTTGGCTGCATTGGGTCTTCGTTGCTGTGCGCGGGCTTTCTCTAGTTGCGCTGAGCAGGGGCTACTCTTCGTTGGGGTGCACGGGCCTCTCATTGTGGTGGCTTCTCTCGTTGCAGAGCACGGGCTCTAGGCGCATGGGCTTCAGTAGTTGTGGCACATGGGCTCAGTAGTTGTGGCACACGGGCTCAGTAGTTGTGACTCGTGGCCTCTAGAGCACGGGTTCAGTATTTGTGGTGCACGGGCTTAGTTGTCCCGTGGCATGTGGGATCTTCCCGGGCCAGGGCTCGAACCCATGTCCCCGGCACTGGCAGGCGGGTTCTTAATCACTGCGCCACCAGGGAAGCCCAAATTGTATATTTTAAAAGGGTGAATTTAATGGTATGTGAATTATATCTCAATTAAAGACTGGACTTAGCCAATGGAAGGCACTGATGCTAGACTGTCAGGCAGGAGGAAGAAAGAGACCAGGGTGTTCCTCCCCTTTGTTCTTTTCCTCAGGCCAGGTTTGCAGCAGTGGCTGACTCCCCTCCAACCTCTGTCTCCCACTCGACATGTCTTTTGAGGGTCTATCTCCACTGGGTGATACTGGGATTTAGTAACACTGCTACTGAGCAGGACCCTCTGTAACCAGGACAGATGCCACCCACACCCATGTCCTCTGCCTGCCTCTTGTCAGTAGAAAAACTTTAGCCAAAGAATAAGTTTAATCAGAGATGTAAGAAAATTCAGAAGCAAAGGAAAACAGTCAAACAGGACAAAATAGTAATAGTTAATGGCTACATTAACAAAGTCAAGGACCTTGAGTTCCTCCTCAAAGACTATAGATAATATTCTGAACTATGTCCTTTGAGCTGCTTTGCAGATATTGAAACCTCCACCAGATGGAAGAAGTTAACTATATGATGCCCACAAGCATGTAGACCCCAGACCAGCTGGGACCAGAAGGTCGATGATGGTGACTCCCAGTTACCTCACCACCAACCAATCAGAAGAATGTCCACAAGCTGATCACACCCCCCACAACCCTCTCCTCCGCATGTAGCCCCTTCCTCTTTTCCCTGTATTATCTCCAAGTGAAATCTGAGGAGTGGGGAGTTGGTTTTTTGGGACATGAGTCCACCTTCTCCCGAGGATTGCCAGCTTCCTCAATGAAGCTATCTTTGCTTTTACCCAACACTTGACTCTCAGTATTGGATTCTTGAGTGACCAGCAACTGAACCTGAGTTCAGTAACAACATCATTGCCTTCCTTTGCCCTTCAATCTACAAAATGTGCAGGGAACTAGGAAGGCAACAGTGGAAATAGAGATATCACCTACCCGTGTGGAGTTTACAGCCTAGTCGGTAAATGCCATTCCATTTAAAAGTAAAATGACAGTGGCTGTACAATTCAAATCGTACCTGTGGTCATGCAGTCCTTGACACTGAAAAGTAATGATTTTTCTTCTCCACAGTCTCTGGGATGTCCCGTGCTCTCCTTAAGATATTTGCAAAACCTCAGTAAATTTATGTTTGTGGGGTTTCTTCTATAGTCACACTCCAGAAGCTGTGATCTCCACCGTCTCACATATCTGAATCCCCAGGCCGTCTTCTTTTGTTCTGCTCTAGATCAAAATCCAGCAACTTTTCCATCATTCCCCCAATCTTCCACCCACAATTTCACTCAAGTCATTTCTAAGTTGAGCAAACTTGAGAAGAGCAATCAGAAGGTCTTGTTGACCCTCAGAGCCAACTTCAGCACACAGACAACTTTCTCCAAAGATATGCCCTCTTTTTGGCCTGATTTTCAGAACTCTTCAACTTCAATCCTTTTATATTCTCAAGCTTACTTTATACATGGTAGTCAGCACCTCACTTCGGAAAGTGGGTGTACTTGTTTCCCATTGTTTTCTTGATCCAGAAGAATTCCCACATAGAGATGTTACAAGAATAAAGAATAATATAACCAATGCCCGTAACACGGGGCAGAATTTGGTTAAAATATTATGAACACTGTTGAAGCCTCCTGGGGGCCCTTCTCCAATTTTATTCTCTCTTTTTTCCCCTGATGGAACTACTATCCTAAATCTGGTTTTAAGCATCCTCTTGGACTCCTTTAATTAGGAGTTGGCAATTCTCCTTGGCTTTGAACCCATCACCTTCAATACCAGGTGAGACGATCCAAAAAGGGGAGATTTCACATTTAGACTGAGGGCTATCGATCTAATGGATACTAATATTTCATAAAAAGACAATCTATTTCATTACCTTAATTACTTGGTCTAATACATCATTTGCCACCAGGAACACTGACAAATTAAGAGACTTAAAAAATGGTCTATATCGTATCTGTCATGAATTCACGCTAACCCAGATAGAAACACAGAGTCTACCTTTGTATTGTTTCCTTGCAAGTAATTCAGTGTTCATAATTAATATTAACTTAACATGTGACAAAGTGCTTGTTTCTGTCAAATGAAAAAGTCTGTTTAAATATAAAGTGGGAATTTTCCCCTCTAATTACAGGTTTTAGTGATTTCTGTGCCCTGTTTTCCAGTCCTACGGTATTGCTAGCAGCGCACTTGATATGGGAAAAGAATTTAGAATACTCTGTGGGGGGCAGAGGAGAGAGTTGAAATAACTGATGTGTGTGATAGTCACAGAAAGCTGCAGGGAGGATTCACATTGCTTAACTCAGCAAAAAGATTACCTTGTGCTCTGTAGTGGTTGGTGGCAATAGAACTTATAAAAAATAATGTTTGGGGCTTCCCTGGTGGCGCAGTGGTTGAGAGTCCGCCTGCCGATGCAGGGGACACGGGTTCGTGCCCCGGTCCAGGAGGATCCCACATGCTGCGGAGCGGCTGGGCCCGTGAGCCATGGCCGCTGAGCCTGCGCGTCCGGAGCCTGTGCTCCGCAACGGGAGAGGCCACAACAGTGAGAGGCCCACGTACCGCAAAAAAAAAAAAAATAATAATAATAATAATGTTTGGGTAAAATCTATATGCCTATTTTGTATATACAAGCAGGTAAATTGGAAACTCTGGGAAATGTATAAGTAAATAAGTGTTTTGTGGGTGTCTTGAGTATAAATGGGATGTAACAGCATTTACCCTTCATTCCATGGCTCACGGGCCCAGCCGCTCCGCGGCATGTGGGATCCTCCCGGACCGGGGCACGAACCCGTGTCCCCTGCATCGGCAGGCAGACTCTCAACCACTGCGCCACCAAGGAAGCCCTTACCCTTCATTTTTAACTTATCCAGAAAACGGGGTGAGGAGATGAGCTGTAACACCACGGGTGTATGGCATTGTGGAGGAGGGCCTGTCACATGTCATTCTCGGAGGGAACATTTAACATCCTTGAAGGGAAGTGGAAACATCCCCTTGTACCTGACTGTCAAAGGCCAACATTTATTTAAGCCTCAGGGAATGCAATAAACATTTCATTAGAAAACATCTGATCCTAGAATGAATATCCTTCCTTAGGAAACTGCATGTTGACTGCTTACATTTGTATAGAGAAGCACTGTTTGCAGAAACTGAGATCTATAGAGTTTCAGAAGAAAATGTTTTCACTCTGCAATAACTGCATCGGACACTTTCATCTTTAGACGCTATTGTATACTCTGGCCAATTTTTTCTTTGGACCTGGGAAAAAATATAATTTTAAAACACATGGAAGGGATATCGCCCCTCAAGGGTCTGTTTGTGAACAATCTGTGAAAGCTACTCTGGTCGATATTTTACATATTTTGAAGGAGCCTCAGAATGGGAGGCATCACCCCTCTCTGATTAAAATGGATTTCACTAAATATAATAACTCTTGAAGTAAGAGATATTACAGTGTTCTGGAATAAATGTGGGGGTGGGATCAGCGCTGCCTGCCACGGCTGTGGGTCATGGCCAGCTGTGTGTGTGCCAAAGTGCTGGAGGGCGTCTCTGGGCATCATCTCTGTGCCGCTCTCTCTCCACTTGGTCCTCAAAGCTCAGAGTCCTGAGATCAGGGCTGCAGCACCGGGGTGTGGAGGCCATGCCACTCTGAGTGATGATTGCTCCTCGTCTGCTGTGCTGTTCACTCATCTGTACAGACGCAGGGATGCCTGCTTTGTCATCAGCCTCTCTAGCCAGTGCCGAGGGAGGCTGTTATCCTCACCCCATGATGGAGAAGAAAGTTCTTGCTCGAGAGAAGATGAGGGTGCTGGGGGCTCCAGGCTTCTGTGTGCAGACACTCCTGCGTTGTTGTGTGGATGTAAATTCAGGATTATATGTGAACAAATACAGAATAGGAAAAGTTTCACCCCACTTCCAGGCACTAGACTTCTTTCACCATCATTCCATCAGATTATCTGTGGATCCCTTTTTTTTTTATTTAATTTTTATTTTATATTAGGGTATAGTTGATTTACAATGTGGTGTTAGTTTCAGGTGTACAGCAAAAGTGTTTCAATTATAGTATACGTATATCCATTATTTTTCAGGTTCTTTTCCATTATAGGTTATTACAGAATATTGAGTAGAGTTCCCTGTGCTATACAGTAGGTCCTTGTTGATTATCTATTGTATATACAGTAGTGTGTATATAAGTGGGTTTCTTAAGGAATCGGTCCCATCAAAGGTTGATGGAGACCTAGGTGATTCCATTTTGACATAACACACTCAATGTTTTAACAGTGGGATGCCAAAATCAGATTACAGAAACTGTGATATGTTTCAACTGTTTATTTTCTCTGAATTCATACTTCTAACACATGACAATATTTTTACATAGGTTCTTGTGCAATAGCTACATACAGTGACACCACTTAACAGATACTGATTCACACCACACTGTGGATTTCGTTGTCTGGTACTGTGTGAATTTTAAAACATTGTTGAATTTATTGTGTCATGCCTTGCTGCTATCGAGACCCAAAAGAATAAGAAGTCAAGCTGAAAGTTCTATCTATCTAAAAATCCACCTAAAAAAATGTTATCAAGCTGAAAGTTCTATCTATCTAAAAATCCACCTAAAAAAATGAAAAATGTAGTGGAACATCCAGATGGCTGTTCCCGATGTACCAGCCCAGCGTGAGGATATTTACAAATACCAAGGAGTCTGCGCACTGCAGACGCCGCTAACTCTCGTTTCCTCTGCACTCTGTGGATTGCTCATCACTTCACCCAAGTCTTCCAAAGCGGCTGCAATTAATCTCCTTGTGTGAGATTCCATCAGCAGGGTCATCTGGTTTTTCTCCTGACTCAATTTGGTTTTTTTTTTTTTGGAAACAAGATAGCAATCACTGTAAAATTGAGATAAAATCTGAGTTTCTCAGAAAGTTTTCAAGGGCAGCTTTGGAGAAAATGAAAGTAAGGTGGTAGCTCTAGAGAAAGGATAAAGTGGATGGAGTGAAACAATGCTGTGACTTGAGAAAATGCAAACCATGGATGTAAAGGGAAAGATGGCAGGTTTGTAATTCACAAGACGGAATTAACTGTAAGGTAGAACGTTCCCTTTTTGTTTTCTTGCTCTCTTTCTCTTTTCTTCTTCTCTTTCTCATAAACCTAACACTGAGAAAAAGAAGAGAGGAATGGAAGGAGGGAGGGAGGGGTAAAAATCTTCCCTCTAATGCTGATTTTCCATTTTCCCAATAAATGATGAACTTTTTTAGTGTAAAAGGTGTAACAACATATCAACAGTCCATCACTTTGGAGATGTATCCTCTTCCATGAGGTGAGTGATGGGGAGAGGGCTGAAAATAATTCTTAGACGGCAAGGGAGTTAACAGACGTTCAGTAATAATTTGAATTGTTGAGAAAAAAGGATCCATTTATTCACTGGCCAAGGCTACTTCTGTTAGGTTGATTCTGTCCAGTAAAATGTAAATGTTACTTATTTGTCACTGGATAATTAATCAGCATGTGGTATTAGTGTGCTTAGATCCAAGGATTAATTATCGTTATTTAGTATAAAAAATCCATTGAATGAAGTTGTCTTTTAGATGGAAAATGCACGTTATCGGTGGCCTTTTGCCTTGGTCTCACTAGACTATACAGGTGCTATGCTGTGTGTGTTCCTTGACTGAGATGAATTTTAATTTTTGCCAGAATGAAGGGCACAGGGAAACTTGCAGATAGCAAGTCAGAGAAGAAAAACAATATGTCTTTACTTTTGTGCTTGCTCTTTGCTTTTTTTTTTTGTCTTAGAAACCTTGGCTTGCATTCAAACTCTGACCAACTAATAAAAAAAAGAAAATTAAACAAGGAAGCTATGATATTAAATACTTACGTCTTTGTTCTTTTTTTTTCTGATTAAAAGACACTAAAAGGTGAAACTAGAACATCGTGGAATAGGCGAGACTGACAATTTAAGGGGCTAAAAAAGACTTTAAGTTGAATGAATTCATACGGAAAGTTTGAAATTAACACTGCTTTAGAATGCTATTTATGCCAAGTTCATTCATGCAGACAAAATGTGTTAAAAATCAGAGGATCTGTGTTTGATTAAAGTGGAAGGTTGCCTCCGTGAATTATTTTCACTCCCTCCCAAATTGCTGCAACAATAACTGTGAATTGATTTCATTTTTAAGGAGTAAATCAACAAAGACTAAGAGAGACAAAGGAGACCACAGGAACAAAAACCGCTGGACGCTAAGCTCAATCATATTCCAACAGGGAAAAGCTAAGCGTCAACCCAGCTTATTCCAAAGAACCCCTCAGAGGTTCAGGAATCCTGACACCAGAAGCAGCTGGACAGGCAGGGCTGGCAGCAAGAGCATTTGCTGAAGAAGCTGGATCCCTTCTCTAGCGCCTTTCATCCTTCCCAAATGTGGCAGAACACATGATTTCTTTCCTGTGATGACTGAAAAGGGAGGGGGCTCAGGTACACTTGAAGGTGAGCTATTATACTCAATACCATCAGGGCTTTCTGAACCCTGATGAGACGCACAGCCCTCCTCACCAGCTGGGCTCCAGAGTGATGACTGCCAGACCACGCCTTCCACACCGTGTTCACAAGATCCATCTCTAAGGAATTGCAGGAGCTAACTGGGAAAGACACCAAGGTACTGGCATCAACGGTTCAATGAAATAGCCCAGCCCAGCCTGCACTGGACATTCTCCACCATGTCCCTTACTCATAAATGGGAGTCAGCGGGGTTCACATCCATGAGGAAATCTTCCAGCCCAAAGGTACACACTGAAACAAGCAAGCACATAACGAAAAGCAACCTGAAGGAATTACAGCTCTGCAGAGAGAAGAAAATTTATAAAAGAAAATAAATAAAGATCAAGACCTAGGGATGGGGGCTTCCCTGGTGGCACAGTGGTTAAGCAATCCGCCTGCCAATGCAGGGGACACGGGTTCGATCACTGGTCTGGGAAGATCCCACATGCCACGGAGCAACTAAGCCCGTGGGCCACAACTACTGAGCCTGCACTCCAGAGCCCGTGAGCCACAACTACTGAGGCCGTGTGCCACAACTACTGAAGCCCACGGGCCTAGAGCCGTGCTCTGCAACAAGAGAAGCCACCGCGATGAGAAGCCCGTGCACTGCAACGAAGAGTAGCCCCTGCTCGCCGCAACTAGAGAAAGCCCGCACGCAGCAGCGAAGACCCAACGTAGCTGAAAATAAAATTAAAAAGAAAAAGAAAAAGACATAGGGATATAATCAGAAGATACTGGATGTCGAAATTACTCTAAAAACAAATCACTTAGAATTAGTAAGAGTTTGGGGTAAAAAATACAAATAATAAGCCTTACTGAATTATTTGACTCTATGAGGTTGTAAATGTCTAACTTCGACTTTTTTTAAACATTCATGCCATTTCTTTCCAAGTTTTCTTCCAAAAGTTTAGATTTTCATTGAAAAATGGTTGTGACATGTTGAACCATTTGATAATCCCTTAAAAGAGCCTGACTTCTCATAGTTCAAATAATCTTATCCATGAATTCACCCTGCTCTGTGGGATTATGGCCAAGACGAGTCCAGATTCATCAGAATACAGTCAGCTCAAAGGTGAAAAAGTGAAATTATAAAACTGCTGCGCACAGCCAGCTGGTTCGATCCCATTACCGGACAGAATCCATTTCAAAACGACTTCAAGGAGTACAATTTAAGTGTTTAACATGGAGATATCGAATTGATGATGCAAGGCTAAAGTATTACTGCTGAAACTCAAAGACATCCCGCAGATAAGAAGTATTCATGCAGAAAGGAAGTTGCTTTTGATAGAACATTCATTCTAGTACACAAGAATCTTTAAAAAAATCGCTTAGTACTAGGAATTATGAAATGTAAAGATGGTCAAAGTAGGTGGAATTAGTGTCTGCTGTAGGGCCGCCATTAAAAAGAGTATCTAGGCAAAGGGTTTCTGTTGGTGTTTCCCATAGTTTACTTACAGTCTTGGAAACCTGTGTTCCTCATCATGTCCCTCCTGTATTCTCAATCCCTTTTGCGTTAGAACACACATGGCTAGGTGTTTGGGTTGAATATCTTGGGATTATAGGTATTAACACAAAGGAAACAAGCAAACCAAAGCAAAACAAAAAGCATTGTTTGACTGTTCCTCATGAGAAAATAAGAATTGTGGCACTACGTCTAAGATTTAGGGTGGGAATAGAGTGTGTTAGGCAGGGAAGGGCAGGGGAGACACCGAGCACGGGCTAGCCCACCCCAGGATGTTGGTAAGCAGGGCATGGGGTGAATTTCTGCCCCTGCCTAGCCTTTCTGCTGATGCCACTACGCCCTGCATATTCAAGTTTAGTGGACTTGGCCAAGAGAGAGGAGTCCCATAGATAGTTGGAACAAGGGATTCTGAAGACATTTCCCTATGGGTGAGAAACCAGAGGATGTTTTAAGTGTAGGTTTATGAACAGAGATGCCTTACAGTCAGTTTGCATGTTTCTGTAACGGAAACCCTTCCTTTGCCTCCTCTGCCCACCACCCCACTTCACCAGATTCTACACAACTCATAAATGCTTTGTGTGAGTAAAGATGGTGTGAAAATGAAGGAAGGCACTGAGTTTTAAACCTGGGGTTTTCAGCTTGCAAATGAGAGAAAAGCTTAGAAATAAAAGCCAAAGGGAGACGTGACTCAGGAATCCTCATAACACTGGGGTAAGGCTTTAGACGTCCACAGAGAAAAAAGGGACTTTCAAACCATCTTATGCAAATGCCAAGGTCCAGCAGATCCCAGCCAAACCCCGGGCAACCTGTATAAGAAACAGGGCAGATAGGGAGGGAGGGAGGGAGGGAGACGCAAGCGGGAAGAGATATGGGAACATATGTATATGTATAACTGATTCACTTTGTTATAAAGCAAAACCTAACACACCATTGTAAAGCCATTATACCCCAATAAAGATGCAAAAAAAAAAAAAAAAGACAACCTGGATGAACGGAGTTGATCTTACTTGCCAAAACGAAACACAGGCCATGTGCCGTCTGTATTCTACATTGCGAATGGATAACGAGGAAAAGATTTCCAATGATGGAAGCCCTGAATCACATTTAATTATGTATTTATTTAATCATCTTCATTGAAAAGAATAGCATTCCACAAAATGAGGGTAGTCCTAAAACGGAAGTCTGTTGAAGGGGAGGCCGTGTCGATTCACTTTCTTCTCCGTTTGCCATTTATTTGGTTGTGATGTGTTAGAAAACTTGTATTATGTAACTTGACGTGCATTGTAACTTTCACCTCTAAGAAGAAGGCCTCTTGGTCTTCAAATGAGGTCTAAGGGTGACTGATAAATTTTGATTAGTTTGGGGAAGTTTAAAATGACCACGGGTTGGTCCAAATAGCCACGAATAAAAACTCATGTTCTGAAAAGTGCATTTCCCCCAATATTCACAGCATGAGGCTTAGAACAGAAGATCCTGAGACCTAAATCTATATATTCCACAGAAGCAATTGTGAGGCAGCTCAGCTGATTCACGGGGGTCTATGCCTCTGCTATGACCACGGACTTTGGTTCAGCCAGAAGGTAAGTTTCAAAAACTGATAGTGAGTGATCTCAAGGTCAAGGTCAAAGTCACACACACATGCATGTAAACACTCACACAGAAACACATGTGCACACAAACCTGCATATAGGTACACGCACACACACCACACAAACACAACCTATACCCATGCACACACACTTATACCTGCACACACCTGCACACACCTACATATATGTACCAGCACACACATCACACAGACACAACATATACCCAGGCACAGACGCAGAGTAAAGATGGGTTTCCCTGGCAATGTCCACAAGCAAGGTTCAGCAGCCAGAGTTGTGGAAATCTGTGCCCCTTACTGTCACCTCTATATTCTATATTCCCTAGACTATTACATACCTACCCACTTCTGAGACTGGATTCCAAGACTTTCTAAAGATGGCCCCAGCCTGCATTTCCTGCCCCACCTCTGAGTTCTCCCTCCTACTCCGTCTAAACTGGATTTGTCTTGGCTATTCACAATAGCCAAGACATGAAAGCAACCTAAATGTCCATCGACAGATGAATGGATAAAGAAGATGTGGTACATATATATGTATGTATACACACACACACACACACACACACACACACACACACACACACACACAATGGAATATTACTTAGCCATTAAAAAGAATGGAATAATGTCATTTGCTGCAAAATGGATGGACCTAGAGATTATCATACTGAGTGATGTAAGCTGGACAAAGGGAAATATTGTATGATATCACTTATATGCGGAATCTAAAATAAATGATACAAATGAACTTATTTACAAAACAGAAACAGACTCGCAGACTTAGAGAAGGAACTTATGGTTACCAGGAGGGAAGGGTGGGGGGAGGGATAATCAGGGAGTTTGCGATTGACATGTCCACACTGCTATATGTAAAATGGATAACCAGCAAGGACCTACTGTATAGCACAGGGAACTCTGCTCAATAATATATAACAACCTAATTGGGAAAAGAATTTGAAAAAGAATAGATACATGTATATGTATAACTGAATCACTTTGTTGTGCAACTGAAACTAACACAACATTGTTAATCAACTCTACTCCAATATAAAATAAAAAGTTAAAGAAAACAAAAACGAAAGGTAAATAAACTGGATTTGTCAACATTTGGTAAATAAGACAAGGCCTTCCCTCACCTCCAGGCTTTTCCTCAGTCCTGCCTACTCCCGGAGCACCCTTCTTTCCATCTCCAACAGGCAGAGTCTAGCCAACCAACCATGAAGATGCTTCCAGAGGTCCCTCCTATATTCCGTCTTTCTCATAGAGGACTGTGGTAGTCCCCATCCCACCCTGTACCTACAGCAACACTTACAAAATCCCGTGTGAGACTACGTCCGCTCGGCATTGAGAGCGGAGGTAGGCTGCTCTTCTCCACATTTCCCATAAAGTTACTGACAAGGCCTGCACCACTGAACGTGAGCCGTACTTATTTAAATTAACAAGGGAAACTTTTTTTTCTCTGTCGTTTTCCTCTGCCTTCCTAACTATGTTGAGAAGATCCAGAACAAAATCATAAAGTGAAAATTGCCACAAACATAAGATTGGCAGCCTAATCTGGAGGCTTTTTCTAGTCCTTGTAGGCTGAGCCCATCCCCTACAATTTTGGCTTAAAAATCACAGATACTCACATTTGCAACCTCCTTTGAAGGCACAGGTGAGCAAGTGGCTCAATTCTGACCAGTGAGAGGCTAAGGAGCATTTTGGTGCTTCTGGGAAATTTTTTTCTGTCCAATAAAAACAGAAACGCGGGCTTCCCTGGTGGCGCAGTGGTTGAGAGTCCGCCTGCCGATGCAGGGGACACGGGTTCGTGCCCCGGTCCGGGAAGATCCCACATGCCGCAGAGCAGCTGGGCCTGTGAGCCATGGCCGCTGAGCCTGCGCGTCCGGAGCCTGTGCTCCGCAACGGGAGAGGCCACAGCAGTGAGAGGCCTGCGTACCGCAAAAACAAAAACAAAAAAAACCAGAAACGCACCCTGAGGTCTCCTCCCCTCCTCCTTCTCCCTCTTTTGGTGTTATTATCACGGGAGACAGTGTTGCCCTAGAGCAGCAGTAGCCACTTTGAGACCATGAGGAAACAATCTGACCATAAGACTTATGAGCTAAAAAGATGAAAAAAATCTTATGTCTTGATGACGTCATTGATCCACTGACCCATTCCTGGAAATATCCTTCTGGAATAGTTATGAGATAATAATTTTTAAAAATAAGTTGCATATTCTGGACATTTCATATAAAAGGAATCATACAGCATGTGGCCTTTTGTGTCTGGCGTCTCTCACTTAGCGTCCTGTTCTCAAGGCTTATCCGTACAAGTCATGATGTTTTACAACACTTACCTGGTGATAGTAATGGACAATTAGGTTTGAGCACCCATGGGTATTAGGACAGAGGGACAGTCTCCACAACACTTAGGACCATGTCTGGCGCTGAAACTGTTTAGGGTTCAATCCCAATTCTTCCCCTTCCCAGCTGTGTGGATCAGAGAAGTTATCTAAATTCTCTGTGCCTCTCTTAATTACTTGACTGAAAGGAAGTTATAACACTTATTTTACAAAGATTTTAAGAGATTCAAGATAATCAAGAGCTTGCAAGAATGTCTGTTAAGAGTCAGCCTCTACTGAGCTATTACTATCTGTCGAAGTCTTGAGTAGATGAAATCCCCCAAAGATGTCAATTTCAGGCCAGGAAAGGGAGCATCTTTCCATCTGCCCCCTGAGCCTTATTTACCCCTGTAGCCCAGGGCTGGGAAACCCCAGGGCGTCTGATACATGTTTTCTGGGAGAATAAATCCATATTGAGTATGTGTTCCTCATAAAGTCCTTTTTGCCTTTCCTTAAATTTACTAAATCTTTTCGTTTTCAAAAAAAGGCAGACACCAAAATATTGTATGAGATCTCACAACCATTAAATATTAGTAAATCAATGAAAATATTCAAATAAAATGTCTTGGCTGGTCAAAGGCTTCATGTTTCAAATTCTAAGATATATGTGTTTTGTTGCTTTTTTCCCTCAAAAACAAATGGGTAAAAAAACAACATTCGTAAGTGCAGGAAAGTAGATTCACTCTCATTGAAGCAGCAGAGATTTACCGACGGGCATAAAGTCTCACAGAATGACTGAAGGCGAGGGAGGGAGAGATTCTAGACGGAGCTTCCAGGAACACCCCCCAGAACCACTTAATAGGACTGGCTTGCGACGGGAACCCCAAAGACTCTGCCATCACGGAAGCCCCCATCGCTATCCTTGACCCCAGAAATACGCGGCTTCCACCATCTATACCCACAAACAGATGCTCTGTGCTTCTGTCTGGTTGCTCAGCAACGCCTCCCGCGGGTGTGCCTGAAGACGAACTGGGTTCACGTGCTCACAGCGCTGCACGCAGGAAACTGAGAACATCATCTTCCGGACTCTGTGTTGGGGATATCAACTCACAACAGATGTTAGCCAGAAGTAGAGTTTTAAACTGGAGTAAAGTAATAGATGGTTACAAGAACCTAATTCCATTTCTTCCTGGGCACCCAGCTAGCTGTGCGGCATGTCTCAGCATCCTTTGCAGTTAGGAGATGTCACGTGACCAGGTTCTGTCCAATGGAAGTGGTGGAGTCACGGGAGCTGCTTTTGGGCTTGGCCCGTAGACTCCTCCCACACAGTCCTCTTCCTGTTCTCTCTCTCCTTCGGCTGGCAGGATGCGCAGCCCCAGCAGAGGACTCTCAGCCCTAGGGCTGACAGGGCCAGAGCATGAAAGGGGCCTGGGTCCCTGAGTGACTGTGTGGAACAGAATACCCCATACCCCCGAGCTCATTGGACTCTGTCTGGGTTAAACCACTGAGATGCAAGAGTGTAACTGTGTCTACAGCCACCCTTATTTTAAACTAATACAGGGCAGACCTGAATAATAGATCAATGTCCCAGAGAATAAGCCCTTGCACCCTCAATTTTAAATGAAAGCTTCAATCCCTAAAATTGCCAGGCATCTTTAAAAGAATAATCCCCATCACCCCAATTAGACTTATTATGGGTTCAGCAACCGATCAGTATTCAGTCTCTATACCAGCACACACCAAACATTTATAGAGCTGTCAATGCCTTGCCATACGTGCTGCCCAGTAACAGGTTTCAAAATGCAGTCATATAGGGCTTCCCTGGTGGCTCAGTGGTTGAGAGTCCGCCTATCGATGCAGGGGACACGGGTTCGTGCCCCGGTCCGGGAGGATCCCACGTGCCGCGGAGCGGCTGGGCCCGTGAGCCGTGGCCGCTGAGCCTGCGCGTCCGGAGCCTGTGCTCCACAACCAAAACCCCTGTAAAACCTTGTAAAACCTCTGTCAAGAAAACGCACCAAACTCACTTTATGACCTGCTCTATCAGGTACTGAAATGTTTGCATATTTAAAGGTTTTCATGGTGCAGAAAATCATTTCTTCTTCTTTACGGGTCATCTACTTTCCTGCATGTTAAGTTAACAGGAGAAAAAAAAAAGCTGCCATTTCCTCTAATACGTAAAATAAATGTGTATGAGTCTCAAACGCATTCCTCCAGGGGAGGCAGGGTGTGTGAACCCAGGGTGTTGGTTCCCTTCAGGCCCCAGGAAAGGTTGCTGTAATGTCTCCGTAATTGACCCTTCCCCAGAAGTTCACCCTGAAAGCTCCCTGAGCGTGAAATTTCTAGTTCAATTATTATCTTCCAGGTTATCTAAGTACTAATCTTTCACCACATTTTAGGAACCAAAGGGGATATCTTAAAAAGTTGAAAAAATGTGAAAAAGTCACACGTGTAATTGTTACTGACATTTTTAGGACTGGGATCCTTTACGATCCAGAAAACCACTGACTGACTATCGTTCATCTTCTACTCTCTGATTCTTTGTATTTGGCCTGGAAAGGGAAGCGGTGGCATTATGACCTTATTCTGTGTGATGTCGCCCTTGAGATTAAACCTTGTGGTTAAAATCTTGGATTCTGGATTTGAGAAGCCTGGGTCTCAATCCTGACTTCACCACTAACTTGCTCTGTGACCCCAGGGAGCTTTCGCTTCCCCTTTAAGCCTCAGTCCTCATCTATAAAATGAGAAAACGGCAAACTCTCACTGGTGTGTGCGGGTGGTTAATGAGATAAAATACACAGGATGCACAGGGCAGTGCCCATCACACAGTTAAGGTTGTTTCAATGAGGTAATGTTATTTGTTTTACTTTTTTTTATTTAAAAAATTTTTTATACAATTTTTTTTTTTTTTTTTTTTTTTTGCAGTACGCGGGCCTCTCACTGTTGTGGCCCCTCCCGTTGCGGAGCACAGGCTCCGGATGCGCAGGCTCAGCGGCCATGGCTCACGGGCCCAGCCGCTCCACGACATGTGGGATCTTCCCGGACCGGGGCACGCACCCGTGACCCCTGCATCGGCAGGCAGAATCTCAATACACAATTTTTAAAGGTTACTTTCCATTACAGTTATTACAAAACATTGGCTATATTCCTCCTGTTGTACATAGAGCCTTCAGCCTACCTGACACCCAATAGCTTGTACCCTCCCCTCCCCTACCTCATAATGCCTTCAAAGTCCATCTATGTTGCTGCAAATGGCAAAACTTCATTCTTTTTTATGGCCGAGTAGTATTCCAGTGTGTGTGTGTGTCTGTGTGTGTGTGTGTGTGTGTGTGCCATATCTTTTTTATCCATTCATCTGTTGATGGACACTCAGGTTGCTTCCATATCTTGCCTATTGTAAATAGTGCTGCTATGAACGTTGGGGTGCAGATATCTTTTTTTTTTTTGCGGTACGCGGGCCTCACTGTTGTGGCCTCTCCCGTTGCGGAGCACAGGCTCTGGATGCGCAGGCTCAGCGGCCATGGCTCACGGGCCCAGCCGCTCCGCGGTATGTGGGATCTTCCCGGACCGGAGCACGAACCCGTGTCCCCTGCATCGGCAGGTGGACTCCCAGCCACTGCGCCACCAGGGAAGCCCCAGATATCTTTTTAATTTAGTGGTTTTGGTGTTTTATGGATATACGCCCAGAAGTGGAATTGTTGGATCATATGGGTGTCCTGATTTTAGTTTTTTGAGAAACCTCCATTTGTTCTCCATAGTGGCTGCACCAATTTACATTCCCACCAACAGCGTGTGAGGCTTTCCTTGTCTCCATATCCTTTTGCCCAAATTTATTATTTATCGTCTTTGTGATGACAGCCATTCTGACAAGTGTGAGGTGATATCTCATTGTGGTTTTGATTTGCATTTTCCCCGATGACGGGATGTTGAGCGTCTTTTCTTGTGCCTATTGACCACCTGCATTTCCTCTTTGGAACACACAATTCATGTTCGGTACATCTCGGTTCTTATTTTATTTGCACATGGAAATATTTTTCAATATCCATGAGTGTTTCAATCCCAGAGCTGCATCAGCAACAGGTAGGTCCGTTTGTCTCAGTCTCTAGAGAAAAGACCTCAACTTCACTTTAAGGGAAGTTTCATTCATTCTTCCCTTTGACTTGAGATCCACAATGCGCCAAAGATTGGGCGCAAAATAAAGATACCAAAACTATTGCCCTGGTCTGAGCAAGCACTTTGCAGGAGTCTGGGGGAGCTGTTCTCTGTCCCTTTTTCTTCCCGTGGCTCACACACTCTCCCCCAGTTGCCCTCAAGATGGCAACAGTAGTCTACGGACCCCAAATAAATCTATCCTCTTGAAACTCCATCCTCCCTAAAACAACACAAAATCATCCTCTTACAGTTCTGGAGGCAAGAAGTCTGACCTGGGTCTCAGTAGGTACAACCAAAATACAGCTAAGGCTGGATCCTTCTGGACGCTCGAGGGGAAATCTGTTTTTCTGCCTTTTCCCATTTTTAGGATCCAGGGAGGGGGCTTTACATGGAGAGGGGTGGCTCCACGCTTTTCCTCTCTCCAACTTCAAGCCCCCTGATTCCACCTTCCTCCTCTGACAGCCCCCAACCATCCTGGTCCAGACCCTGGGATATGGAAGAGAAGCAAGATTAGGAGACACAACCTATGACATGAGTCTCTCAGAGACAGGGCAGAGCTGGGAGAGATCCGAAATGATAGGAGTGATCAGCCATTGACGTCAGGCACATCGCTGACACTCCTGGGACTTGGCCAGATGGAGCACAGCGCAAACGGATGCAATCTGTGTCTAACGTGGAAACAAGGCAGAAAGGCAAACATAGTGATTCTATTTCTGGTAAGTCCTTATATATGTACAACAATCCGCATATAGACACCAGGACAACAGCAGGGGGTCGGGGGGAGAAGAGGCACCTGCTCTCCAGTTACCAGGCCCCTCCCCTGCCCCACCATGTGCCTTCATCTGAGGGGGGAGGTGAGTTCCAATTCATCCTTAGGCTCTACTTTTGCTCTTACTTGAAATCGAGTTAAGGGGAAAGTGAGGTTTTTTTTCTCCTATGTTTACTTTCCAAAGTGGATAAACAAAATCTAGACCAATAGGGTCGATTTTTTATAGAAAAGGGGTAGAGCTCATATGTTTCTGTGAAAGTATAGAATTATTACCCTGAGTGTCTTGTATGCCCCCAAAATGTGCCCCTTTTAGAAATATCAGAACATTTTATAGAGAGATACGACCAAGCCCTTGTAAGTACTTGAGATGGACGCTCCTGGCCCACATTTCAGTGTCTTCAGACAAGGGACCCAACACAGACTCCAGTCCAGTGAGATACAAGGTCTTTCCAGTTTTGCTGGAACATAAGGTTCAGGGCACAGATATCGTGGTGGGCACACGTTGAGGATGAGGTCAGTGTTAGAAGTTCCCCGCTCTTTCCATTCTTCTAACCTCAGATGAACCAAATCAAGTGTTATTTGGGGATAACTATATTTGAATAAATTGTTGAAATATCATTTGGCCCCAGGACAAATTAAAAATGGCTGCCGTGGGCTTCCCTGGTGGCGCAGTGGTTGAGAGTCCGCCTGCCGATGCAGGGGACACGGGTTCGTGCCACGGTCCGGGAAGATCCCACATGCCGCGGAGGGGCTGGGCCCGTGAGCCATGGCCGCTGAGCCTGCGCGTCCGGAGCCTGTGCTCCGCAACGGGAGAGGCCACAACAGTGAAAGGCCCGCGTACCGCAAAAAAAAAAAAAAAAAAAAAAAAAAAAAAAAAAAAATGTCTGCTGTTAGCTTTCCAGAGGGTCTGGCCAAACTGGTGTTTACTCCCTCTCAACTCTGTGGAATTACCAGTGCCTGGAAGGTAGGAAAATGTATTATCGGAGGCTGATGTCTGTGTTTTATAGTATTTGTTGATAGGCATTAAAGAGGAAGATATAATTAGAGTTGTACGAAAGATGAAATCTATCTGGTGCTTGTGAGGATTGTCTGTTTATTCTGTTATTTGTCAATGTTCATTTCCTCAACAGGCAAGTTTTTTAAAAAAAATTACAGATAAAAGTAAAAAGAGAAACACCAAACATGGTTGCGTTGGCTTTGGGAAACTGTCAGATCCATGGCCATATTTAGTTAAAAGGCTGTATTTAATCCACCTTTAATGCTGCTCACAGACAGCTTCTGATTATCGTGTCAGCACTAACTTCCCAGTCAGGTGAGTGTCACTTTGGGAGTGGATTTTCCTACCTAGTAACTAACCCCAGTCAGACCTTCAGATAACTGAAGCCCCAGCCCAAACCTGATACCAACATCATGAGAGATGGAGAAGCAGAACAGCCTGATCAAGCCATTCCTGAATCCCTCACCCACAGACACCATAAGTGATTATGAAAGATCATTACATGAAACCTCTCATTTCTGGAGGTGAGTTTATACAATAATGGATAACTAATACACTTACTGAGTTTCTTGCAAAAGAAAAACAAGTACAGACTTTATTCACATATATTCTCACATTCATTTATTCAGCAGATATTTACTGGGCACCAGCTCTGCACTGGGCCCTGAGCCAGAGAGAACATGTCAGCCAGACCCACCACTTCCTGAGTCCCCCATAATTAAAAAGTCAGCCAAGCACAGGGGTCACCACATCACGTGGGGCAGGGGCTGCTAAGTCCAAGAACAGCACACTCAGGATGCAGAGGGGCTGGTCCTCAGTCCTGCAAGCCCAGGTGGGCTTCTCAGGGATGTCAGTACCTCTCTGTTCAACAGAACTTCCTGGTGATTCTGGATACATGGGAATTGGGGTTATTAATCCTGACTCCAATTACTTAGTAAAGATAGACTGACCAAAAGGTGTGGTTTTAGTTCAGTTTCAGGTTAAGGTGGTACATGAGAATCTGAGTGAAAACATGAAAAATTATTGGCTGTTGCCACCCCTAAGCTCATGAGAATCTGCAGTATAAGTCATATGTGATATTTTTAGGAAAAGAGGGGGGAGACGGTGTAAAGAATTTTCCACTGATAAGAGAGAATCTATAATTGTCTATTCATTTATTTAAGGATTATGTTTAGGGCATCTGTTATATGTCTGGCATTGCTCTGGGTTAAATGATGACAAACAATAGAAACAGGGTCCATCTCTTTATGGGGTTTACAGTCAAGGTAGGGGAGAAAGAGAACAAGTAAAAAGTAAAGGGGTGGGATAATTACAGAGCATGGTGATTATTTTGAGATGCATGAGATAGGAGAGTGACTGAGTTCCAGGCCATTTTGGAAGGGGCTCTCTGAGGAGCTGCCATTCCAGGTAAGACCTAAGAAATCAGAAAAAGTCATCAATGTAAGAATCAGGAGTACAAGTATTTCAGGGGGAGAGAATAGCAAATAGCATGTGCTAAGGTCCTGAGGTAGGAATGAGCTTGGCTTGTTGATGAAAGAGCTGGAAGGGCCATGGTGGCTTGAGAGCAGGGAGCAGAGAGGTGGATGGGGAACAGGTCATGCAGAGACACGTGTGTCCATGAGGTCTAGAGTGCTAAGTGCATAATATATGCAAAGCCCTGGGCTGCTCAGGTGCTCGAGAACACGGGTGCATAGTTGTGACCTCTAGGAGCTTGCACTCCAGATAGGGAAAAACTACGTGAAATTAAAGAACTGCTGAACAAGAAATGCCCACCATCCGTCCCCTCCATTACTCCATTTTCGAAAGCTAGCCCCACCCCGGGCCTGACGGAAGCCTCCCTACTCTTATTACATTCTGACCTCATCTCCCGGTCCCAGATGATTGGTCCAGAAATGAACACCTGACCTCAGCCAGGCCAATCAGATGCTGTCTCCTTGATAGTCCCTCCATCAGTGACATGGGCTTACTTTGTACCCGGAAACCTCAAAGCCAAGGGGCAGCTGAGAAACCAGACGGAGAAAACGCGATGACAGCATGAAAAAAAAGGATAATAATAACAGTAATAGCATAGAACTAGGTCCCAGACTTTATTCTAAGTACTTTAAATATTAATATATTTAATCTTCACAACCACCTGTGAAGTTGGTGTTGTTATAGCCATTTTGCAAACTAGAGAACTGAGGCACGGTTTGGAAATGAAAAACACAGAGAGAGGACAAAAAGATACCATTTGGTCCCAGAGACGGAGGACGAATGATTAGCGGCTAACGATCTAAGATCTCGGTGGGATAAAACTGACACAGCTGGGGCTTGGCATGTGAACGGCACTCGCTGCTCTGTTGTCTGGTTTTCCACGTAAGGCAGCATGTCACAGCCCACCCCAGCCTTTGAAGAGGTTTGTTCAGGAGCTCCAAGCCCTCATCTGAAAGCGCACAGGCCAGGGGGCTCTGTGAAATGACAGCTGAGGGCGGCCCCCGCCCTTCTGTCTCCTCAGGGTCCTCAAGAAGATCATGTTGACTCCTTCACCCAAGGGGCATGCCCTTCAGACTCTCCAGCTGGGCATAAGGCAAAGTTTATATTCAACATACCTTCCTATACTATCTAACCCGCGAATGCCAAGCCTCTGTGCATCTGTGAAGTCTCCTTTTATGCACACACTCTTCAGTTTGGTTCTTAGCATTACCACCTTGCTTCCTAGAAACCATCGTGCAGCCAGAATGTCATGACGTTGTCACTGAATTAATTCTGATCCTGGAGCTCTAAAGTTTGGAAAACCTTGTTGTAGAAGGCCGTTTCCTCTAGCAGACAGCGAGACTAATATTACAGTTGTCTGTAGAACAGTCGATTTGCAAGTTGCGGGATGTGGCAAAATGGTGCCAGAGGTTGTGCAGGATCTTTGGCCAAGAGGGAGGAGGGGTTTCTTGAGGGCCAAGTGGCTCCCCCAAAGCCCACCTTGCCGAACCGAGCAGTGCCTTCTGGGAAAAGCCCAGCGAGGGCTTCTGAGGTTGGCAGTGAGCCCTGATTGGGCTCCCAGTGTCACGTTAAATCTATCCACCAAATGTCGATTGAACCCCTTCATGGGGCACTGTTCTAGGCAGGCAGAGGTGGCAGGGAGAAAAGCAGACAGAGGATTCTGCCTTCACGGAGCTTCCGTTTGAGAAGAGGAAGGTAGAAAAGCCAATGAGATAAAGTATATTGTACGTCACAGGAACACAAATACAGATGAATAAAGCCATAAGGGGGATTGGGATTTTTGTCGGTGGAGATTGTTATTTTAAATCAGGTAGCTTGGAAATGCTTCCCTGAGAAGGTGACATTTGAACAGCTTGGGAGTAGAAACACAAAAAAACCCAAATAAATTGATGATGATGATGATAACAATAGTTACAATAATAATAAACACCTATATAGTACTTAGTGGGTACCAGTACTGTCCTAACACTTTACCTCATTGAGTCTTCATTTACAGATACAGAAACTAGGGAGCAGAGAATTAAGAAGCTTTTGCCCAAGGTCACACAGGTGATAAGCTGCAAAGACAGGCATTGACCCAGCCAATCTGGCTCTAGCGTCCATGCCCTGAAGCACCCTCTGTCTTCCTTATAATACAGTAGAGAATGGATACGTTTGTGTGTCCAAAAACAGACGGAACTCAAGAGTCCTGCCTTGGCTTCCCACTGTCCCCGTGACATGGGAAGTCATTTACTTCCTCCTGCTTCTTTTCAGAACATCTGTGACAATAACAGGACCGGCTTCCCAGGGTTGCCGTGAAGTTAAAATGAGCTAGAGATATCCAGCTCTTAAAACAGTTCCTGGCCCATGGCAAGTGCTTCGCAAAGGAGGTTAGTATCATCATGATGATTGTTCCCTTTTAAATCATGGGTACAGTGTAGGGGAAAATAAAGTCATCCTTGGTGGAGAGAAGTTCAGGAAACACTGATCTGTCATCTCTGGGAGCCTTTCACAAGGACCCACCTTTCCACATTTCTTACTTTTTCAGCCGATAAACAATGTGTCCAAAGAGATTGGACCTTCTGGTCCTGACCATTGACAGAGATAGATGGGATGTGCAAACAGGAGGAAAGTGGAGGAGAAGGAAATCCTGTGATTGCCACATTGGGTCCCACAAGGAGAGGCGTGTGTCCTTGTAAAACCATCCCATGGGTTTGGATGCTTGATATTAACAACAGCATTAATATTCCATGATTCTCTCTGTTTAGGGAGGTGTCATGACTTCTCTGGTTTTAAAGATTAGCAGGACCATCTATCCTGCAGCCTCTGTGGGCAATAACTTGTTAAATGCCCACGGAAAGAAAATGCTAGCCTAAGATGGCGCCAGGAGCCCCAAGAGGAAAACCTAGAGAGTCTTACCTTGACTTTGGACATTCTAGGATCACGAGAGCATCTTTTATTTCCCCCAGGGAAACATATTTTATTTCACCTCTCTAGCTACACTCTGGAATAGTTCCTGCTTTTCTCGGCAGCAGCCTCTGACAAAATTCAACAAACTTTATTGACTGAGAAACTCAGACTCCAACCACTGACGGGCACGTGAGAGGGAAGGAAAAGTGTCTGATGCATGGCAGGGAGCGAGTGAGGCTGCACTGACGGACGGGGAAGAAGCAATATCTCTCAGGCGTGTGAGCGGGGCTCCTGCGAACTCTAACCACTGTTCTCTCATTTACACATTCCAATTTCCACTCCTTGTGACTCTCAAGAAGTGTAACATGTTACTTGAGCCAATTACCTATGTGCCTTTTGCTCTTCCTCTCCCTCTTGGGCAAAATTCTGATTTAACTTCAACCCACAGGCCAGTTGGGCCCATCACCTCTGAATGTGATTATACAGACGCGAGATGGCTCCAACCCAGATGCCCCCTGTATGTGCTATTGTGGATGTGGAGAGAAACGTTACGTGTTGTACTTTTAATGTTCCACACGTGGTCTCAAAATGGCCCCCAGGCACCCATATGGATTTGGTAGCTGGGGTTCCGACCTTAAAGCCCTCGAGAAATTCTAACTGGGGGACTTTGGGACTATCCTCCAGTATCTGTGGGATCTCTATCTATGCCAATCCATCAGTACCCACACACAAGTCAAAACAGAAAGCCAGGCATTTGGGACATCTGGTCTACCCGCCACACTCCCTCTAGCTCAGAGGTTGCACCTGCCTCTGTTGGCTGTTTGCAGTCACAATAATTTCACGTAGACGGGATGTCTTGCTGTCGGAGTTAAACACATTTGACCCAATCAATGGAGTTATTGTTCCGAGGCCAAAATATCTCTGGCTCATAACCTGACTGTTTCCCATATTAAATGAATGTGATATGACTTTCTAGCCCTGCCTTGGTAGAATCCGCCCAGCCCTTTAAGAAGATGAAAGAAATAAGAACAACGTCCTCTGCGCACTCCCCTGACGCACCTTTTCATTTCACCAGTTACACCACAGCAGCAGAACAAATATTACAGCCTGCTGTAATGTTCTGTAATGAATCCAATAAATGGCGGGAGCCTCCTATCCTCAACTGTTCTCATTTGGGATGTGCTTTTCCTCTAATATGTTTCTCCCCCAATTCTTTGTGCCGTGGATCCACTAAAGCAAAACGCTTTAAGGATCTGAAATTCACCGGGAGCCATCCTCCGCCTACGGCACAGAAATTGCTGGCTCTGGCGCTCTCCGCTCTGTCAGTGTGATCGGAACATAAATGCAGGTACTTGCAGCAGCAGCAGCGGTCACTTATTCTCCATTGTAGTTTATTACAGGATACTGAATCTAGGTCCCCGTGCTATACAATAGGATCTTGTTGTTTATCTGTTTCATATATAGTAGTTTGTATCTGCTAATCCCAAACTCCTAATTTATCCCTTCCCCACCCCCTCTCCCCCTTTGGTAACCACAAGTCCGTTCTGTAAGTCTGTGAGTCTATTTCTGTTTTGTAAGTAAGTTCATTTGTATCACTTTTTGAGATTCCACATATAAGTGATCAAATATCATATGATATTTGTCTTTATCTGATTTACTTCACTTAGCATGATAATCTCTAGATCCATCCATGTTGCTGAAAGTGGCATTATTTCATTCTCTTTTATGGCTGAGTAATATTCCATTATATTTATATTCCATTACACACACACACACACACACACACACACACATATATATATATATCTTGCATCTTCTTTATCTATTCAACTGTTGATGGACATTTAGGTTGTTTCCATGTCTTGGCTCTTGTAAATAGTGCTACTATTAACATTGGGGTACATGTATCTTTTCTAACTAGAGTCTTCTCCAGATATATGCCCAGGAGTGGGATTGCTCGATTACATGGTAGCTCTATTTTTATTTTTTTTAGGAACTTCCATACTGTTTTCCATAGGGTCTGCACCAATTTACATTCCCATCAACAGTGCAGGAGGGTTCCCTTTTCTCCACACCCTCTCCAGCATTTATTATTTGTAGACTGCCCAAGTTGTATTTAATTTATAATTGTCTTCTTCTTACAGTGAGTGACAGTGGTTTTCCAACTGTAGGGTAGATGCCATTTCCTAATTCTCTGTATTTAAGTTAAATAAGCCTGTTTCAAGATAATTTTAAGTAACATTAATACTAGTATTTGTTATATTGTGGTAAATAAGGCAAAAGTCAACAATGTGATCTAAAATGCTGAAAGTGAGGAAAAGCTGTAAGAAGAAGACAAAAAGATGTATCTAACAAAAGAGAAACAAACTCACAGATATAGAGAAGAAACCAGTGGGGAGAGGGAAGCGGGGAGGGGCAAGACGGAGTATGGGATGAAGAGGTACAAACTATTATGTATAAAACTGGTAAGCAACAAAGATATATTGTACACAGCATAGGGAGATATAGCCAGTATTTTGTAATAACTTTAAATGGAGTATAATCTATACAACTATTGAATCAAAAAAATTAAAATAAATAAAATAATCCACAGTCTTGTGTGCCTGTGTGCATTCCGTAATTACTAAAACCACCATTTACAAAAGTCGTGATGAGTAATGCAAGAGTTCATACCCTCTGAAACCTTCTGTTTTAACCTAAATATTTCGTTTTCCTTGGTATTGTAGAAAAAAAGAATGTTGATTCTACTCACTATATATTAAACAGCATTTCCTAAAGTGTTGGGACTCCCCTGGGTGGTGCCCAGTGTGATTTTAGGGGCCCTCCCTCCCCGGCCCCAGACAGAACATTAGAACTGAGAACCACATAGTGAGAAATTGTATTCCCTCTTCAATTCTCTTTCAATCCTTTCCATTATAACAAGGGGAAAAAATCATTTTGAAGGCAGAAATCCTGAACAGCTCTAACATTTGCTAATACTGTTTTTAACCTAGAGAGACCTGGCCTTAAGCCCAGAGCCTTTGCAAGAAGCAGAAGAATCTAACTAGAAAAGTCTGTTAGTAGCAATTACATTTTGTGTCACTGAGGTGATCAGAGTCCCAAGGGACAGTGCCGTAATAACAGAGATTTTAAAAAATTCTTCCCATGAGCAGCAGCCTGTGGGGGGAGGCGGGGGAGAGGGGGTCTCCAAGGTTTTTCAGCTCCTGGAAGGTATCAGAGATCTCGGGCCCTGTCTCTGCATTTCTGTTAGTCTGTCCAGAAGGCCTGGAAATGGGTGACTTCAAACATCAAACCCGCAGGCATTAGCCTCCCAAACATGAAATGTGATGGGTAAGGTCACCCCTTCCCTCACGCCCAGAAAGGCTTTCTCCTGAAAAAACTGGTTTATCTAGGAGCTTTCCTCCCACCTCTGAGCCCCTGTCTGTCTTGGGCTAGGACTGCATCACATGCCCAACCGTGGTCCAGGAACAAAGCGGGTGGGGTCACCGCGGCTTAGGGCAACCACAATCTGCCCCGCGGATCAGGGGAGGGGCAAGACCCCGTTCCAGCAGGACCCAGGCCCGTATGAAGTTTGCTCGGTGTTTATCTCACAGCCCACCGTCCTGTCTCAGGCAGGAGTACTCTGAATCCATCCCTCCGAGAGCAGAGCACCTCTTCTGTCCTCAGAGGCCTCCTGGGCGCCACACTGGATCTGAGGCTGTGTCTTTAGTATGAAACTCGCAGCCAACTTCCCCAAGACAAAACACGGGCTCATTCCCTGTATCAAGACAGGCTGGAGCACAGGTTACGACTCTAGGATGGACAACTTCCTGTTACCCCTTTACTGATCTTGAGCCTAAGATGAAAGAGGAGAAGACATTTTTCTGGAAGAACTGACGGGGCCAGGCAGGTTTGAGTGTGACTGAATGCAGGGTTCTCTCTTTCTGGAGTCTCGTGTCTCTTTTTCAAAGAAAACTCCATTACGGATTCAGAAGTTCAGCTAAACCTCTTCAGTGTTAATTGAGGGGAATTTAAGATTGTGTTAAAGTTTGAATTATGAAATTTAGAAAAGAGATATGGCTTTGCTGTCAAATACAGTAGCTAAGATAATTCAAATAAGACTGTTCAACATTAGGAAACAATGAATAATGAATGATGATAATGAATAATGATAATGAATTCTCATTATCCTTTTGGGTCAATAGCCTGTTTTCATCTTTCTTTCCATGATTATTTTCCCTTGGATGTTGTAATATTCCCACTCTTTACCCTTGTTTGTACAACTAATTTGGATTTGCTCACCAAATGTTTTGTTAATAAACTTATAACATGACCCTGTTCATTACCATGAGTTTTATATCAGAGATACCTTAATGGATAGGCTGATGGCATCCTGAGCAACAAATAGGTGACTGTATTTTAAGAAAAATGTAGCCAGCTTGCAGGCTGCCATTACTAAGCTCCAACAATGCCCCAAGCGTTATGCCAAGACCTTTGGTCATCACATCAATAATGTGGCCGGAAATACTAGAGGGCATCCATGGGGGCTTCAGTAAAGCTTTTCCTTACTTAAAGAAAAAAAAAAAAGGAGACAAAAGTTTGCCATCTTCCTGTCTTTGAATGCAAACAAGTGAGGATGTGATTGATGTGAGGATCTCTGGCAGCCATGTTGTGACCACAAGGAGACAAGACTAAGGAGCAACCAATATGCAGTGGGTTCAGTAGAAAGACAGAGGGAACCTGAGTTCTTGGAGACCTGGGAGAACTGCTGGACCTGATCTGAAACTTCCAGGCTTTTTGGTGTGTTAATAATAACTTTTTGTTTGAAACATTCTGGTTGAATATTCTGTTATTGTCACAGGGTAGCATCAGAGGATACACAAAGGAGCTGAGCTCCCAGTGTGAAATTCCAAAATCTTTGAGGTGAATGAAGAAGATAGTCAAGGGTTGGATGTGACCTTTCCTGAGACCCTAAAAATGCAAAAGGTAAAACACTGCCTATGCGTGTTAAGCATGAAATTGACCCTGACACAATAGTCCTGTCTCTCTCAGAGCAATTTCAAAATGCTATCCCCTGCCTGTGTGAGCGTGAACGCTGCTGTGTGTCCTCATGAAACACTTGACCGTGGACAGATACCTCAGATGCTCTTATTCTGACGTGGATGCACAGGGTGGAGAGTCTCAATGAAGACTGCCAGACGCAAACAAAACCATGGGTGTGTGGAGCTGAATGGGTAAAGGAATCTGCCTGACTTCTTTCGATCCCATGTGTTAGGTGTAATCATGCTATACCATCAACTGTCAGAAGTTCACATAGAAAATATACACATGAACACAAATAAATAGGAAGATATCCATGTTCAAGTTTTATGTGTTAACATTGTTAAAATGTCCCTACTACCCAAAATCATTTATAGATTCCATGCAATCCCTACCCAAATTCCAAGGGCATTTTTCACAAAATTGTAAAAAAACATTCCTACAATTTGTATGGAACCACAAAAGACCCCAAATAGCCAAATCAATATTGAGAAAAAAATATAGCCAGAGGCACCGCACTTCCTTTCTTCAAGCTCTATCACCAAGCTACAATACTCAAAACAGTATGGTACTGGCATAAAAGCAGACGTATAGATCAATGGAACAGAACTGAGAGCCCAGAAAGAAATCCATACATATAAGGTCAACTAATATTTGACAAGGGAGCCAAGAATACTCAGTGGGGAAAGGATAGTCTCTTCAATAAATGGTATTGGGAAAACTAGACATTCACATGCAAAAGGATGAAATTAGACCCCTCTCTTACACCACTCACAAAAATTAACTCAAAATAGATCAAGGACTTAACTATAAGATCTGAAAGTGTAAAACTCCTAAAAGACAACATATGGAAAAACCTCCTTGGCAATAGTCTTGGGAAGGATTTTTTTGAGTCTGACACTAAAAGAAACAAAGGCAAAAATAAATAGTGGGACTACATCAAACTAAAAAGATTCTGCACGGAAGAGAATCAACAAAATGACAATGTAAGGAATGGGAGAAAATATTCGCAAATCATATATCTGATAAGAGGTTAATATCCAAAATATATAAGGAAATATCCAAAATATATAAGGAACTCAATATAGCCAAAAAATCTGATTGAAAAACGGGTTAAGGACCCGAACAGACATTTTTCCAAAGATGACATGCAAATGGCCAAAAATTACAAGAAAAGGAGCTCAAAATCACTAATCATCAGGGAAATACAAGTCAAAAACACAATGACCTATCACCTCATATCTGTTAAAACGGTTATCATCAAAAAGACAAGAGATAAATGCTGGCGAGGGTGCGGAGAAAAGGAAACCCTTGTGCGCTGCTGCTGGGAGTGTAAACTGATGCAGCCACCATGGAAAACAGTATGGAGTTTCTTCAGAAACCAAAAATAGAGCTACCAGAGGATCCAGTGATCCCACTTCCGGGTATTCACCCAGAGGAAATAAAATCACTATCTTGTAGAGATATTTGCACCTCCATATTCATTACAGCATTAATCATAACAGCCAAGGCATGGAAACAGCCTGAGTGTCCATCAGTAGCTGAATGGATAAAGAAGATGTGGTATGTACGTGGAATGGGACAACACGGATGGACCTGGAGGGTATTATGCTAAGTGAAATAAGAGAGATAGAGAAAACCCAATGCTGCGTGATCTGACTTATAGGTGGAATCTAAAAATGTTGAACTCATAGAAACAGAGTAGATTGGTTGTTGCCAGGAGCTGAGGTCCGGTGGGTGGGGAGGGATGAGGTGACGTTAATCACAAACTTCTAGTTAAAGTGATGGGAATCAAATATACAGCAAGGTGATTATAATTAACAATACTGTATTGTATACTTGCAAGTTGCTGCGAGAGTAACTTTTAAATGTTATCACAGTAACAACAGTAACAAAATGGTAATTAGGTGACATAGAAGATGTGTTACCTTGATTGTGGCGATCATTTCACAATATACACGTGTATCAAATCATCACACTGTACACCTTAAACTTACACAATGTTATCTGAGAATTGTATCTCAATAAAGCTGGACGGGGGAGCGGGTGGGTGGAGGGGGAAGAAAATATACACATGAAGCTTCCTTTCGTCTGCCTGGTAAATAGACTTGTAAAAAATCCAATCCCCCTTAACTATAAATACAAAAAATATTTTTTTCTTACAGTTCAGAAATATCCATCCTTTCTCAGATCCCGGGCTGACATCGATCCTGTCTAGACATTTCGTGTGATTGGATGCCCTCCCCTCCAGCTGAGTCTCCTACTGCATCCACCGTGGGCTTATACACCTGTCAGAATGTCATCCGTCTTAGTTTCACCGCCTGATGAAAGTAGAGATTTCATTTAAAAATTGCTGCATGACAGATTGAGAGGATATAATTTAGGGAGATTAAATAGTCTGGGTTTTAGATGCCTGTAAGTGTCTACGTCAGTGAGCGGTATCAGAATAGCTGGGGAGTGATGCATGGCCGACCCCAGGCCATTTCTCAGCTGAACAGCTGACAGTCACCCACACGATGTTCCATATGTGTGTGTTTCCTCCCATAATGAGGAATTAAAAATAACACTCTCACTTCTTCCTCTGGGTATGATCAGCCAGCCAACTGCCACCAGGCAATCCACAGGAGAAAACCTCGTCGGATATTATAGAAAGGCTTGGGAATAAAATATATATCATGTGCATGTTATTCCAATAAAATTTTAATCGATTCAGAACAAGTTCCCAAACTTCCTGAGACCACTCGTGATCATGGATTCTCTGAGCTCTTCTTCCAGCTTGTCCTGTCATGCTAAATAGACTGCATCTGACAATACTGACGGGAGGAAAATGTCTTACTGCTGGACTGTGGTTTAGGGGATCTGTTGAAATATCTTAATTCCCCTCTTCCAACTTCAGTCTCTCCCTGCCTCTTTGTCGGGAGGGGTGACATGGATGGGTTTGCCTACACTTTCTGAGCTGCATGGGAAGTGTCTCAACTCAAGGGAGCTTGAGGTTTTCTTTCATTTGCATCCTTGAAGACAACCCCAGTCCTTCCCCCAACCAAAGCATTTCATGCATGGCACAAGAGTGATGATGAATCCCCCCTGTCCTTATCTCCACAGCTTGAGAGCCTCATTCTCTATTGAGTACCACTCGGGGATTAGCGGAACGATCAACAACCCGAGAGTCTGAGGACTTGAGTTCTGACCAGGGATCTTGCATCAACTCATGGGAAATTTAGGCAAGCTACACCTGCTTGGTCTCTCCACTCATAAAGTAAATGTTAACTCCAATCTGACCTTCCCAAGGGCCTTGCAAAAGTCGCATGAGATGAGTGCGCGAAGCGCTTTTCAAAGTGCTAAGTAGCTCTAAGATTTGGCCTCCATCAGGTCCTACTCTTGTGGCCCCAAAGCCGCAGCCAGTCTCAGCCATGCCGTACCCTCGTCGGGATGGGGACTCCCAAGGACAGGATGGACCAGAGAAGGGGACGCTGATCACGATTTTGACATCACGATGCTATTTGTAACACCATATCTCTTCATATTTCCTCCCAATTCCATGAGTATATGACACACTGAACATAAATAGATATCATGTGACAAAACACAACGTTTCCTCCCCTGGACCTTTCCAATGTATTAAGGGATCATTTTCCCCTGTCCCTGCATGAAAAGTCCAGCAGACCTCATGACGTCTATGCTTACTGTTAGGTAATAGACCAAACTTTGCTTAATTGGGGTCCTGACCATTGTTTCCATTCATAATTAACACTTCAGGGGAAGATGGAGTAAGTCCCTCACGGCTTATTGTCCCCATAGATTACAAGGAAAACCTGGACAAAATACACACACAAAACAAAAACAAAAGCAAAACAACCTCAAAAAAATAACCAGAGAACTCTGGAGGGTGACTAATATCCTCCCAGTTTATTCTGTCACTGCCAGAGCTCCACCAGCCATTTGTCCTGGGCGTCCTGAGCCTTCTCCTGGACATCTGAGGAACACCTGTAGTTCCTAGGCTCTCCTGTCTCCTCCCCGGAGCGCCTCCCTGCAGTGAGATGGGGCTGCTAGGGGTAGGTGGTGAAACCAGAGGTACAAGGCAGTTCAGTCCTGATGGAGCAGAACTTGTCCGGAGGAAAACACTCGTGGCTTGTTTCCTCCTGGCAGCCCCTCCAGGGAGTCCTGTGCATTGAATGGAGCACAGCCAAGCAGCCCGTGTGCCTCTCACTGCTGTTGCGGTTATTATGATATAGGATTAGGGACTTCCCCGGCAGTCCAGTGGTTGGGACTCTGCGCTTCCACTGCAGGAGGCGTGGGTTCAATCCCTGGTCGGGGAACTAAGATCCCACGTGCTGTGAGGCACGGCCAAAAACAAAGGAAATCGGATTGGGCATGTAGCTCACACACACAACCCTTGGTGCTCAGGCCAGGACCAGGGTGACGAGAGTGAGGCTAGTCTCAGGTGCAAATTTTAAGGGGGCACCAAAGAACTCAGTCATCTAGATAAAGAACATTTTAATGAAATATTTTTTAAGTCAAAATTCATCTAAAATATCTACGATGGACAAAGTGTCAACATGTTAAACAAGAGCAGACTCTGAACCCGCACTTGCACCATTCTGCGCCACTCACCTCACGCTGATTCAGGCTGTGTTTGCCCCCCACACACCCCCTAACACACAGTGCTCTGGCTGAGCTGAAGTTTGTAGGATAAACGCACACACACACACACACACACACACACACACACACACACACATCCATAGACCTCTCCACGACTCAAATTGTGCTCAAGAAGAGAAATGTAAACTTTCCAGTAGAGCAAATAATGGTTTTCACAGCTAATCAACCTGAATATTATCCTATTATCAGTTCATAATTATACCTGGCTGTTGATCCCATGACCCAGGTCTAGAATGTCACAGGGAGCTATGGAAAGCCATTCTCAACGTGCTTTTGAGACGGGCTGGGACCTGGGACCTGGGACCCTCTGCTGCAGGGCTTGCACCTGGATGAATGTCTCCTCCAGCAACAAAATACAAAGAAATTATAAGGGACTAAAAATAACTGCATGCATGCGCAGTTGGGGCAAATTATGGACAAGATACAAAAAGACCCAACCAAACCAACCAACCAAACAAACAAAAAAAACCCAGCTGCCACTTCTGAAGAACCACGAGCAAATACAGGGCGTCAGGAGAAAAGCAGGGTACTGTGCATGCCCCCTGCATACCACGCCACCAAAGCGGTGGGCAAAACACCTAAGCCATCTCTCTGGCCTGACCCCTGAACCCACCCCTACCCTCATCTGATATAAGGAAACAGCTCGCCACGCCCCTGCCCCACCCCGAGCCAGTGAGCAAGGGAAACTGTCACTTGTTTTCGCTCCCCGCCCGCTGCAGCAGGGGTCCCAATAAAGCCTTGCTGAGCTTCTTGTCTGGACGCTAATCAGTTTCCATCGACTGGGGGGAGGCCAAGAGCCCTGGTCGGTATCACTCTGACATTCTACCTGGCTGTATCCAGAAAGCTGACAGAGCTGGAAGACTTCTGAGCTGGCCTAAGACATTCTACGTGCTAGAGCTACAGGTAACAAAGGAAATGTTACTTTCTCTCAAATCCTCAGTAATTACAGTGTGTCATCACACGATGAGTATTAGCCCAACAAAATGAAAGAGTGTACTGATTCCCGGAACAAAGGAAAAGTTTGTCATTTAAATATAGTTATTTACAATATTAAATACATCATCTTTTGGTATAGTTGTAAATCTGATGTATCATTCAAAATATATTTGCATGTAAGATGAATGCATCAGCAGTGGTTTTGTGTGATGATATATGTTTGCTATATTTGCTTTAAACAATTGATCACATTTTGAAGTTATTTAAGTCATCAGACAAAATGTCTTTCTATTTACTTATAAAGTGTCATTTCCAGTGCTCTTAATTTCTTTTTGGTAACTCCAGGTTTCATCTACTTGAAGAACTTTAATTTTTTTTTTTTTTTTTTGTAGTGTAATTCCGGTGAAGAAAATGTTCACCTTTGTTCTGAAAGACATTTTCATTGGGCAAAATTTCTAGGTTGACAATTGCTTTCGGTTTTTGTTTTTTTCCGTGCTGTGAAGATGTTGTTCTCATTTCTAGTTTGCATTGTTTCCAATAAAAAAAATCTCCCGTCATCTCTCTCTGTTCCTCTATAGGAACTGTACCTTTTTATTCTGTCTGTTTTCAGGATTTCTGTTTATCAGAGAGCTCATTGCTTTCAAGCAATTTGTTTATGATGTGTCTTGGTTGGTGTCCATTGACCTTTTTGATTCTCTAGGTTTATAGGTGGTTTTGTTCTTTGGTTTTTTGCTTTTATAAAATCAGATTTGGAAAATGACCTGCTATAAGTTCTTCAAACTTTTATTTATGTTTCTCTCTCTTTTGTTTCAGGAAATCCAAATACATGTACATTTGGCCACTTGAAAATTTTGTACTGTTTATTAAGGCTCTGTTTATATTTTTCCAAGTTTTTTATTCTTAGTGTTCCATTTTTGAATAGTTTCTACTGATATGTCTTCAACTTCATTAATCTTTTATTCGCCCTCAATATCTACCATTCATCCTGCCTGATGTATTTTTCATCTCAGATATTGTCGTTTTCGTCCCTAAAATGTGATTTTTAAAAAGACACATGAAAGGGTAAGCTGGGACGAGGTGAGAGAGTAGCATTGACAAATATACACTACCAAATGTAAAATACATAGCTAGTGGGAAGCAGCTGCATAGCACAGGGAAATCAGCTCGGTGCTTTGTGACCACCTAGAGGGGTGGGATAGGGAGGGTGGGAGGGAGACACAAAAGGGAGGGGATATGAGGATATATGTATACATATAGCTGACTCACTTTGTTATACAGCATAAACTAACACAACATTGTAAAGCAATTATACTCCAATAAAGATTAAAAAATAATAAAAATTAAAAGATACATGATTTTATTTAATATGTTCAGTCTTTCCTATAGCTTCTTAATTGTGTATAATAAAGTCATAATATTTGTTTTAATATCCTTCTCTACTAATTCAGTTATTTGAGTCTGTTTTAAATTCTTGATTTTTCTCTCTTCAAATTTAGGTTACATTATCCTGTTTTTGGACTAGACAGGAAATTCTTACGATGCATTTTTAATCATGGTGTTACTTGACATCAATTTATCCAAAATCACTTCAGAAAGCCCTCAGTCTGCTCCAGTCACATCAGAAGGCCAGGTATTACTTGGTTGGTAATAATAATTATGTTTTGCTCAAATGCTATATTATTTCTCTTGGTAGTAGTCTCCAAAGATTTTTGATTGCCCACTATCTAAGCAAAAAACAAAGTCTATGTAGAATTCCTAATATCATTGTTATGATGAGTATTAGTCGAGTCCACCCTTTCCTGACAAGAATCATGATGATAAGATGATAATTGTGGGCACCCTGTGTTTGTGTGTCAGCGTGGGGTTACTCCTGCCCTATTCATGCGAGCAGATGTTATGTATGCTGTAAGGTAGGGGTGGAGTATGTGGTGGAGAGATGTAATTTACAATTGTTTATATCACCGACATCACTACCATCATTATCCCGTCTACGGTGGGTTGGAAAACCCTACACGCTCTGAACCATTTCCTCAGTTCATCCAACTTCCTCTCATACCCTTTCCCCTTGGGTACAGCACTGGATCTTTTATTGTTCCTTGAACACAGCAGCTATGCTCACCGCGTAACCCTGGTGGCGCAGTGGTTGAGAGTCCGACTGCCAATGCAGGGGACATGGGTTCGCGCCCCGATCCGGGAAGGTCCCACATGCCGCGGAGCAGCTGGGCCGGTGAGCCATAGCCGCTGAGCCTGCGCGTCCGGAGCCTGTGCCCCGCAATGGGAGAGGCCACACCTGTGAGACGCCCGCGTACCGCAACAACAACAACAAAAAAAGACCTTTGAAATTTTCTTCCCTCTCTTCGGAGCAAGCCTTTCCTCCAGCTATCACTTGGCTATCAACTCATTTGCTGGAGGTCCGTGCCCAACTGTCAGCTTATCAGCGACACTTCTTTTTTTTTTTTCCCTATTTTTTGGCCGCCCCGCGCAGCATGCGAGATCTTGGTTCGCGGGCCAGGGATCGAACCCGTGCCCCCTGCAGTGGAAGCTCAGCGTCTTAACCACTGGACCGCCAGGGAAGTCCCTCAGTGAGTCTTTTCTAATCATTCCCTTTTCAATTATTGTCTCCACCACTGGGTGCTTTCAATGCACCTTTCCCTCCTTTATATTTCTTCATAGACCTTTACCCCACCTGACCTAATGCATTCACTTGTTACGTTTTTATTGTTTTCCTGCCCCTGACACACATGCACACCCATAGCTATACAAACGCTATGAGAGAAGTATCTTTAATTGTTTAACATCATGTCCTAATTCCTGGAAAAATGACTGCCACGTGGTAGGTACTCAGTCCATATTTGTTGTAAGAAAGAAGAAAAATTAATCAACAGCTAAAATACAAACTCAACTCACATTCCAATGAATGCCCCGCCCTCTCTTTTTCTCCCTGTGCTGCTTCCAGAGAAGACATGAATACAGCATTTTCTACTTCCCTTTGAATATCTGTAACCTTTCCTAAGAGCACTTTCCCTAAAAGCTGGAGGAAACTGAAGTGATTGCAGCCTCCGTGAGAAGCTACAAGTGTGGAATTGCCATAGCAATTGAGCCCCTAAAGCAATTTCCAAAGAGAAGTTTCTAGTTTGCCTTCCATCTTTTATCAGCGTGTAGCGCCTTGACCCACAATATTCACATAAATACTGTCCTCGTGGATGTCAGTTCAGGGGCTTTTGCTCTGATGCTCAGACAAAGCAAGTTGTCTGTGAGATGTGCCCATGGCTGCCTTTTGGGTGGACACAGTGACATACTGTGGTAGCGATCTTGCCCAGTTGCGAATAGATTGGGGTTATGAATAAAACCACCTTAAATATATTTTGCTATTTTATTTTATTTCTCCTGCTTTTTGGATAGAAATCAGTATTTTAGAAGAGGAACAAATGTGTGTGTGTGTGTGTATGTGTGTGTGTGTGTATATATATATATATATATATATATATATATATAGTCTCTACCCATCAGTAAATAGATCTATAGATACAGATATACAGATACTGATATAGATACAGATGATATATAGAGAGATATATAGATACAGATATAGATGATATACACATGTAGATGTAGCTATCATTGGATTATGATTAGGTCAATCTTTCAACAGCATTTGATTTGGTTAGATTATTCCATAAAGAAGAACAACTTATTAATAAAGAATATTTGTTTCTTCACCAAAGCTTGCCGTAAGTACCATACCCACATGAGCAGAAGCCCCCAAGTCTGACTATGTGCGCTCTCCCAAGTTCTGCACCTCTTGAAACATTCTGGGCTCGGGGTGGCTCGAATGCATCCGCGTCCATCAGGACACATGGAGAAGCTCCTGACAGAAAAGAACCAGAAGGGCAGTGACCCTGGTCTACTTGCTACAGTAACAGAAAAGGCTCAGAACTCTTGTCACTGTTTATTTCTTCAGATTCCTGGGCCCCTCAGAAGGGCGAGTATGAGACGGAAGGACACTTGAAGACCTGCCACTGACTCGGTTTCTTGCCAAGAGGCAGATGGGTAATCGAGTCCCCACCTACAGCCTTAAAGAGCAGCCCCTTTTCTTTTCACAGTTTATCACTCACTTTGCATCCCTATTCCAAGCAGTTGAGTCTTGCCTACTTTTTCAAAAACTGGATATCCTTTAAATCTCTTTTCACATAAGACTTATCCTCCATCCCTTCCCTTTAACTCCTTTAAATTTATCTAATGAAGACTCTGAACCCCTTGGCCTGTAAGATTTCCAAGATCCCAGGTTTCTCTTTCTTTTATGTTCCCTGTATATGGGCAGCTGAATCCAGAGACTGGGTAAGACTCAGTTTTAAGGTATTTGGAAAAATTATAGTGTTTTACAAAGTGCAGCTTTAATCTGTTATTAATCTTAGCAACCAATGATGTTTACTATCCAAACTTATTCACTCCTCGGGAGTTATGAGATGTAAATGCAATATGTGTGTATTAATATATAATAATAAATATATTATAAGAACATATTTATATGTTTGTAAATATACTATAGGTTATATAAACGGCCTATGCTCTTGAATATGTTGATATATGATCTACATTATATAACTATACTGTTATATTTTATTTTAAAATTAAATGTAACAAGTTTATGTCAGCAAGTGTCACATGATGTGAAGAAAATAACGCCAGGACCTAGAATAATGTGACCAGTGGTGGTGGATGATGTTACCTGGGAAGCCCTTATGATGAAACTTCCAAACCTCATGGCATTTGAGTTGAGAAATAAATACAATGTAGGCTCAACTAGGCAAAGATCAGGAAGCTTGCACTAGGCAAACAGAACAGCAGATAAAAAGACTCTTAGTTGGGAGCGATTGGGGTGTGTTTTAAAGCACAAAGAAACTGGAAAAAGGTCCATGTAGCTAAAACATAGTAAGATGGCAAAAATATTAGGTGAGACTTTTGTCTTGCTGCAGGGTCATCGCCTTGCAGGTCACAGTTACTATATTTCAGACACTATAAATGCCTTAAGCTACAGAGTCAGCCCGAAGGCTGTCCTTCCAATGCAGCCTTTTATTTAGAGACACTCCTATTCCAATGCCCCTTTTAGTGGTTCAGTATATTCCCTACAACGCATACACGAAGCTCGATCGTTTATATTTGTGGGTAACTTCCCGCCATCCATTTAAATAGCTCTTTTGTGGAAAAGATGATATGCGTTACATTGTACAGGGCTGATTTTATAGAAGAAGGTCCGCTTGGTTTAAGAGACATTTGTGCTGTCTCCACAGAAAGAATGAAAAGTAGATTTATTATCTGAGTGGAGAAAAAACCTGTCTCAATTACATGTAAATTCCAGGTGGGAAAATCCACGAGTATTTGCTGCTCTTGGAACGAGCCGTTCTCCCAAAGACACAGTCATCACTGTGACCCCCACATGCTTCACGTAAAACGTAAAGACATCTTTCACAGTTCTGTGGCTTGCTAAAGAAGCTGTTCATTCCTAGAAAAGAAAAATGTCAAAATTTGCCTTTTCTCCAATTTCACGCAGCTCTGAGTTTAAACTCTGGTACCTTTCTGGGACCACCGCTTCTCCAATCCATATATGTTTGGATAGATTTCTAAAGCAGCATCTCTGGGGCAGGGAATCTGGCCTCACCTATTCCCACGTTTTGGGTGTGGTCTTCTTCTAGAATCTGTACCGCCCATCTTGTGACCTCAGGAAGTTAACTGGTTTGTCCCGTCAAGAGGAATATTAGTACCTGCCTCAGCGTTAGTCTAAGCCACTCCAACCGGTAGAAAAGACAGGGTACATTCTAGGGAGAATCAAATCGATTTTTCCAAAAATAATTTGACATCTCTTACACTAAAAACCCAGATCAATTCAGGGACAGCTACAACTCGGACGCCTAATTAAATTAGCCGGAAACAATTAGAGCCGATCAACATTTAACGACTTTCTGTCGGACTATTATCTGTGCTGATACGGAGACGAGTTAAAAGTTACCCTCATCTCCCACTGATTTTTTGTTTGATCCTCAGACCTGCTGTTTGTTTCTTCACTTTGAACAGATCAAGTTTTAAGAGTAAAAATGGTGACTGCGCTGATACCCGCGTTGCTCTTGGTAACCCTCTCTTATCCATCTCCACAGCGGTCTTCCCAGGCGATGCATCCCCAGCCCTGTTGAGAATCGTTGCCATCTTTCAGTGCCCCGAGTTGGCTTCCTACAATACGTCATCCGTGGGAACTGCTGTATTTTGCACGTGGTTTTAATCACAGCCCCCATCGCTATCTAATTCCTATTGGTGCGCTCCATCTACGATGTGCCCCGCCCCCCAACAAAGTCCACTCTCCAAGCAGAGATGGCCGGCTGGGCCACTCAGCCCTTATTATGCTTAGGCGATTTGGCTACAGAAATGGAGTCCTATAATGGCTTTTCCATTCTTGAGGATCCGAATAGAGAAAAATTGAAAACATCTTTTGAAAAGAGCAAGTGGAGGGACTTCCCTAGTGGTCCAGTGGTTAAGACTTCCCCTTCCAATGCAGGGGTGCGGGTTCCATCCTTGGTGAGGGAGTTAGGATCCCACATGCCTCACGGCCAAAACACCAAAACATAAAACAGAAGCAGTATTGTAACAAATTCAATAAAGACTTAAAAAATACTTTAAAAAATAGGGGCTTCCCTGGTGGCGCAGTGGTTGAGAGTCAGCCTGCCGATGCAGGGGACACGGGTTCGTGCCCCGGTCCGGGAAGATTCCGCATGCCACGGAGCAGCTGGGCCCGTGAGCCATGGCCGCTGAGCAAAACTTTAAAAAAAAATTAAAAAAAAAAAGGAAGTAGAATCACATCTTTGTGGTCCATCCCAGTGGGCTGAGGGCCTCCTCTCCGTTTTGGAAAAGTACACAGATCTCCTGGATTCATTCTCTAGACCAGGGTTTTCCAGCCTCACGCGATTAGCATTTGGGGCCAGCAAATTATTTTTTTCTGTTTTTAGTTTTTAAGAGGTGGCAAGGGGTGCCGTATGCTGTAGGATGGTTAGCAGTATTCCTGGTCTTTGCTGACTAGATGCTGGTGGCATCCATTCCAGCTCCCCTCCACCCCAATCCTGGCCATCAAAGACGTTTCTAGATATTACCAACTGTCCCCTGGGGAACAAAATCACCATGAGGTTAAGAAATGTTCTAATCAATTTGAAAGTACTTTGGCTTTATCTGTCTCAGTTTCCAACCGCACTTATAGTATTTTGGAAACCACTCATCCGGGGCTCAGAAAGAAGAGGTATTCTTATTGCAAAACAAAACAAGCGAACAAAGATAATTGGATCTACATTTCACACCATACATAAAATTAATTTCAAATGGAATAAGAACTTAATGTGAAAAAAAGAAAGCTTTAAGAGCTAATCAATGAATTTGGTAAAGTAGCAGGATACAAAATTAATGCACAGAAATCTCTTGCATTCCTATACACTAATGATGAAAATATGAAAGAGAAATTAAGGAAACACTGCCACATACCATTGCAATAAAAAGAATAAAATACCTAAGAATAAACCTATCTAAGGAGACAAAAGACCTGTATGCAGAAAACTATAAGACACTGATGAAAGAAATTAAGGATGATACAAACAGATGGAGAGATAAACCATGTTCTTGGATTGGAAGAATCAACATTGTGAAAATGACTATACTACCCAAAGCAATCTACAGATTCAATGCAATCCCTATCAAACTACCAATGGCATTTTTCACAGAACTAGAACAAAAAATTTCACAATTTGTATGGAAACACAAAAGAATAGCCGAATAGCCAAAGCAATCTTGAGAAAGAAAAATGGAGCTGGAGGAAACCGGCTCCAAGACTTCAGACTATACTACAAAGCTACAGTAATCAAGACAGTAATGTACTGGCACAAAAACAGAAATATAGATCAATGGAACAGGATAGAAAGCCCAGAGATAAACCCATGCACATATGGTCACCTTATTTTTGATAAAGGAGGCAAGAATATACAATGGAGAAAAGACAACCTCTTCAATAAGTGGTTCTGGGAAAACTGGACAGCTACATGTAAAAGCATGAAATTAGAACACTCCCTAACACCATACACAAAAATAAACTCAAAATGATTAAAGACTTAAATGTAAGGTCAGACGCTATCAAACTCTTAGAGGAAGACATAGGCAGAACACGTTATGACATACATCACAGCAAGATCCTTTTTGACCCGCCTCCTAGAGTAATGGAAATAAAAACGAAAATAAACAAATGGGACCTAATGAAACTTAACAGCTTTTGCACAGCAAAGGAAAACATAAACAAGACGAAAAGACAACCTTCAGAAAGGGAGAAAATATTTGCAAATGAAGCAACGGACAAAGGATTAATCTCCAAAATTTACAAGCAGCTCATGCAGCTCAATATCAACACAAACAAACAACCCAATCCAGAAATGGGCAGAAGACCTAAATAGACATTTCTCCAAAGAAGATATACAGATTGCCAACAAACACATGAAAGGATGCTCAACATCATTAATCATTAGAGAAATGCAAATCAAAACTACAATACGGTATCACCTCACACTGGTCAGAATGGCCATCATCAAAAAATCTACAGACAATAAATGCTGGAGAGGGTGTGGAGAAAAGGAAACCCTCTTGCACTGTTGGTAGGAATGTAAACTGATACAGCCGCTACGGAGAACAGTATGGAGGTTCCTTAAAAAACTAAAACGAGAACTACCATATGTCCCAGCAATCCCACTACTGGGCATATACCCTGAGAAAACCATAATTCAAAAAGAGTCATGTACCACAATGTTCACTGCAGCTCTATTTACCACAGCCAGGACACGGAAGCAACCTAAGTGCCCATCAACAGACGAATGGATAAAGAAGATGTGGCACATATATACAATGGAATATTACTCAGCCATAAAAAGAAACAAAATTGAGTTATTTGTAGTGAGGTGGATGGACCTAGAGTCTGTCATACAGAGTGAAGCAAGTCAGAAAGAGAAAAACAAATACCGTATGCTAACACATATATATGGAATCTAAGAAAAAAAAAATGGTTCTGAAGAACCTAGGGGCAGGACAGGAATAAAGACGCAGACGTAGAGAATGGACTTGAGGACGAGGAGGGGGAAGGGTGAGCTGAGACAAAGTGAGAGAGTAGCATTGACATATATACACTACGAAACGTATAGATAGCTAGTGGGAAGCAACTGCATAGCACAGGGAGATCAGCTCGGTGCTTTGTGACCACCTAGAGGGGTGGGATAGGGAGGGTGGGAGGGAGATGCAAGAGGGAGGGGATATGGCGATATATGTATATGTATAGCTGATTCACTTTGTTATACAGCAGAAACTAACACACCATTGTAAAGCAATTATACTCCAATCTGTATATATATATATATTCCCATTAAAATAGATAAAAGTATTATCTTGTTCAAAGATAGGGACAATTTCTTAGTCCTGCTTCCAGGAGTATTGCTTTATGATTTAAAAGTTGTTTATCTATTTTCCTCAATAGTTAATTTGGATATATTAAGAATGGAATAAACTCTTACCGAAAGGATTTGTAAAGAACTTAAAAAAAAAGAGAGAAAGAAAGCTTTAAAATATTTAGAAGACAGGAGAATATCTTCATGATCTCAGTTTACAGAGGATTTCTTAAACAAGAAATATAAACACATAATTTGTGGAGAAAAATAGTTAATAAATTCAACTACATTAAAATTAAGAACTTTTGTTCATCAAAAGAACAACCAGCAAGGGAAAAACAAGCCACAATAAAATTATATGACGACTGGGATTTGTACCTGGTTCACAAACACAAGGTAACGCCATCAACAGGAGAAAAAAGATCTTCTGGTGTGTCAGTGTCACGAGACTTGGGAAGAGGCCGGTTTGCAGGGCTGCCACCCATGAAAACCTATCACAAGAGGAAGGCCGAGCTCCTCTGAATAGCTCAGTAATCAGTCCTTTGGAGTCGCGGAGCCTACCCCCATGACATCCTGATGCTGGAAGCCACTCTGAGTCCTTAATATTCTATTTCTCAGAGATGCCAATGGCCCAGCAGAGACCACAATAAAGCACTGGAGGCCAATGCTTGTTTTAGCAGCTCGGCCATCGTGGGCAATGGACATCTTGTACCATATTCCTAATCTGGAATCCTTATTTTGCTTAAGGCCATTGATGTTATTCTTGCACGGATAGTTTCTATTTAAAAATTTCGCACAGCCCTTTATATTTCTTTTTCTCTTGTGCTTTGATTTGCTATTCTCTGTGTTTTTCACAACGGCTGCTTCTTAAACTTTGGACGCCATTTGTGTTTTACAACTTTTGAAAATACCCATTGCTTTTCCCCCTTATTGCACAACCCGTAAAGTTGTATCTTCTCAGAGGCACAATTGCACTCATTTCACAGATGGGTTTGTAAGTGCAGGGAAGGGCAATCACCATTCGTTTCTTTCTGGTGTATTGACAGCTTTGATCTGAAGTTGCTTCCTAGACCATTTCTCTTTCCTGCTCATCAGTGGTAACTTTTGTTTGCTTCGGGTAATACCATATATTAACTATAAAGTGATTTCATAAATTCAGCCAACTTAATTGAAGCTTTATTCTCCTCCTAGAGATGTGCTCCGCTATTTCCCCATCATTTTCCAACTGTCAGAGGACAAAAATAAGCCTGCTGGTGGTTCACAAGCTTCTCCTAAACTTCCCAAACTACGTGCAAAAAAATAGCTGCTCAAAGGCAATCCTCATTAACAATTAGTGGTTAGATTAATTAGTGGTTTTAAAAATCCCCATTGAGATGTTAGAACCAGAACCCCTAGCAAGCAGTCTTCTGTTTATATATGGGAGTTCAACCAGGCGGGCTTATCTCGTGATCACTCTCAGGGTGGCATGAAAACCACACCATGATGGTTTGGTTTAATGATAAGTAAAGATAATAAGAGTTGACAAGCAGTGACTGTTTCCAAGAGTTTGTACATGATTCTGAGTTTTCTTAGTAAATCTGTTTTATGTTAATTTTAGAATTTCTACAAGAAGTGTTTACAATTGCACCCCTCTTGAACTTAAATTTGCATAAAAGTGTTGAAAGAATTGCATGTGCTTCTGAGTTTGACACAGGGACAGATTTTAGAGAGAATCTCCTTGTACATTGTGAAATCTGTGTATCTGGCCATGGGCAACTATGTCCTGCTTTCTCAGAACATTGATTATTACTGAAGTAATGCTGTCCTGATGTGACCGCCAATTGTGTTTATCATACAACATAAGGATGACATAAAAAATCCCATTGTCCAATGATACAGAGGCTTTAAAGAAGAAAAGAAGGCAGGTCAGATTGAAAGCAAGCTTTTTGGATACTGTCTCTAAACTCCAACGTATAAAAAAATGGAGCAAACTAAATAAAAAAGGACACCTTATATGGTAAGTTCCACCAAACAAACCGCTTATGTAAAGCAAACAGATCCCTAAGAAAAGCCTGAACATTTCCCCCTATATATTTACAAGAGAAAAAAAGAGAATAAAAGTAAATAAATAAATAAAAAAGAATGTCAAAGGCCAGGAGAACCAGATGTTGGTACCTGAACAAACAACGTATGTGCTGACCTAAAGTGCCTGGGAAAGATACTTGTGGGAGGTTGGGATGCTTGAAAGACACAGTGACCCAAGTATTTTTTTTTATAACTATTTGCTTAAATCTTAAAGATGGTGGGACATTGGAGTGTTGACAATTATTACAGCAATTCGGAGCCCATTAGTTATGCTTGTTCAAGGAGGTGAAACTGAACTCCCCACTATCAAAGTGGCAGACAAAAAAGTAGAGAACTGTAACCCTCCAGCCACGCTCTAGCAGCAGACGGGGTCTCGCACAGATAAGCCCACTGGAAAGCACACGGCACGTGGACCTGTGGTTGGCAGATAAAAGCACGTAAGAGTAAAAGTGATCCGTGCCCACTGTGTATGTCTTTCAGAGACAGGACAGACAGGATAAGAAGCAGGAAGAAGCAGGCAGAAGCTTCGAGAATCACCAGTCATAGCTATGAGGGCTGTAGATCTCCTTTGCAGGATGTGATAACCAAGAGAGAGAAGAGGTCTCATCTGACGGGGGACAGAGGCCCTCTGGGAATCCCAGCTGTGTGGGGCTTGTGGAACGTCCTGGACAACCCCCTGTTGAAATTATGGCTCTCCAGTCCACCCTGTGAGGCTCCAGGGAAAGAGACAAATCGGCCACCAGCTGCACGCCCAGGTCCACGATAGTGAAACAGTGGTGTCCCTATGAGGTGGATATTCCTATCAACTCCATTCTGCAGATGAGGAAACTGAGGCTCAGAGAGATGATGCATCTTAGTCGAAGACGCAGGGTTAGGTTTACACAGAGGCAGTCTGATCCCCGCACTCGTGATCCTAAACTCTATTCTAGACTATCTTTCTAAAAGATAGGAGAACCTACCGGGCAGAGAGGTGGGAGGATATTCCAGGAAGGGCAACGACACGTGAAAGGACTCTGGAAAAGAGAGAAACTGTGGTCCATCTGGGGACACAAAGATAGTCAGTCTGGCTGAAGAGGCAGAGAGGGCGCCACGCCGCCAGGTTCCATCAGTTGTCAGCTGAGTGACCTTGGGTAAGCCAGTCCCGGCTCAGCTTTAGGTCCTCACGTGTAAACGGAGATAACGGATAATCAGGGCATCTACTGCCCAACCTCGTTGTGTTTACGCAAAGCGCTTAGCAGAGCACTTGGCTTCTGGCCAGCCCAGCATCCATGCCAGCCGTCACCATGGTTACTGTTATTTGGGGTGGGGGTGGGGTACTGGAAATGGGGATGGAGGTTTGCACAGGCCCGTCTGCTTTGACTCTAGTGTGCTGGAAATGAAAAGGCACTGCAGGACGTTAAGCAAGGGAATGGCGTGATCAGGTTATCACAGGGAGAGTTTACTCCGGAGAAAGTCAGAGATCTGGGGGCAGGCTGAACCTCAGGAAAGGGGACCAGCTTGGAGAGACATTTAGTGATCATGCCATTCCTACCACGTGCCAGATCTAAAGGGCTGAACGTCGGCAGTGAATGATGAGACAGGGTCTCCCTTGAGTCTTAGACCAGTGGGCCTGTGACCAGGTTTGAACCCTGCATCTGAATGACGTGACTCCTGACAAGCAGTCAGAGGCTCCAGTGCTGAGGTCTGTGGCCACGTGCTTGGAATCATCCCGGCAAACTTCCTTCTGAGGAAGGCCTAAGATTAAACGCACTAGCCTTTAGGAGCCGCGTGGACTCAGACACAACTATTCAACTCTGCTGCGGCAGCACAAAGGAGCGTGTCTGTTCCAGCAGAAGTTTATTTCCAAAATTTTATTTACAAAAACAGGCAGAGGAAGAGAAGACAAGATGGATTCAAGTGATGTTTAGGAGATGGAATAACAGAATTTGCAGACCAACTGCATATGGTGACTTGAGTAAGGTCCTCAACTAGCTAATGTCCACATGAAGAGAAATAAGACATATCCTCGATTACCGTCCAACTCATAGACCTTCCTGAAGACGAAGCAATGCAGTGTTTCTCAAACTAGCAATCACAAACCATTCATGGGTCCTGAACTGGAATGAACTATCAAAAAGATAACATAGAATAGCATGTTACAGTTCAATAGTAATAAAATCATATTTGATGTTAAATCATTTTATTTTAGTCTAATTAGTAAGTGGAATTATTTTCTGTAAGCTTTTTTAAAAATTGTGTCTGTGTGTTTTGTGTGATATACGAAATTTTTTAAACATCTTTATTGGAGTATAATTGCTTTACAATGGTGTGTTAGTTTCTGCTTTATAACAAAGTGAGTCAGCTATATGTATACATATATCCCCATATCCCCTCCCTCTTGCGTCTCCCTCCCACCCTCCCTATCCCACCCCTCTAGGTGGTCACGAAGCACAGAGCTGATCTCCCTGTGCTATGCGGCTGCTTCCCACTAGCTATCTATTTTAGGTTTGGTGTGTATATATGTCCATGCCGCTCTCTCACTTCGTCCCAGCTTACCCTTCCCCCTCCCCGTGTCCTCGTGTCCATTCTCTATGTCTGCGTCTTTATTCCTGTCCTGCCCCTAGGTTCTTAAGAACCATTTTTTTTTTTTTTTTAGATTCCACATATATGTGTTAGCATACAGTATTTGTTTTTCTCTTTCTGCTTACTTCACTCCATATTTCGTTCTAGGCCATGGCCAGAAAAGTTGAAAAAATACTATATAATGGAAATACTGTAAAGTGAAAAGAGCACAGAGCTACGAAATGGAAAGACTAGGTAGGTTTTAATCCAATTTCTGCCACTTTTTAGATTTGCAGAAAGATTTAACATCTCTGGAACTCAAATTTCTTATTGGTAAAATTAAAACATTCCTTTTTTTCTTTTTTTACATCTACTCATTGTTCTAGTCACTGGAAATACAAGGATGGACAAGCTAGGTCCCACCCTCAGGAAGCTAACATCCTGCTGGGGGAGATACGTACATAAACAAACCCATGAAGGAGGATGACAGTAATGGGCTGAGTGGTTATGGGAGTGATGGGTTATGGGAGCGGGTGAAGGAAGGCCTGGCTGGAAAAGCCATGGCGATGTGAGAGTCCCGGTGAGGGGAGTCGGGCAGTGAGAACAGCCCGGGGAGAACTGACGGTGAGGCTCAGAGGTGAGCGAGTCCCTGACTTAAATCAAAGTCATCCAATTAACAATGGCTTTGGATAAACTTGAACACGGGTTTTCAGTCCAAATCTCAAACTCTGCATCATTACGCTGCTTCAACATGGATGTGTTCCTCAAAATTGCCTTTCCTTACGTAAGCTGCTGGATGGTTTTAAATAAATGACAACAAGCTAACCTTTAATGTGGTCCACGTATTAGAGGTCACATGTTACCAGCCGCCAGACTCAATTGACACCTTTATGTACTGCAGCCTCGGTTCTCGGGTTCTCCTTCTCAAGCGGGTGATTTCCTGATTGGAGAGGCACAAACACACCCCAGTTCATAGTTGCCATTTCTCCCCTGCTGCAGATAGGAGTCTCTACTCAACCTCTGCCCGTACAACAGTCTACGGATAATACCAACATAAAACACGCCTTTTCCTTATGCTGGTTTGCGCTGGATTTCCTTGAGTTGCAATCAGAGTCTTAACTACTTCAGATGCGTTTTCCCAAACTCTGTTAGGCTGAATGCGAATGGAGCCTCTTGGGGAAACCAAGCGTTCCCAGGCATAGTTTAAACATGAAAGAAGTCTCAAGGTGTGAGCGCATCATCTTCAGAGAGCGGCTGCGTGCCCCGTGACTGCTCCCCTGTGAATATCCCGAGTAAAAGACAACTTCAGAAAAGGCTGAAGGAAACCCCAGAGGTTATCTTCTATAACCAAGGCCAGAGGCAAATCTGTGGGCAGAGAAAATTCAAACAAGAAATAGGAGGGGAGACAAAAACCCACAGAGAATCGGGAGCTCACGAATAAGCCTCTGATCTCCCTGGAAAGGTCTGTTACCAAGAGACAGGACGATTCGATGCCCAACAGCTTGACTTCACATCCCGTCTTTACACAGCTCCATGGAGGGTTTGGGGTAGAATATTTCAGCTATCTGCTCCAGACCCCCATCTGTAAAATGGGGCTAATAAAATATTAACTGCCTGAGGTTATCGTGACACCTTCAATAAGTGAACACAAATAGAGGATGTAGAAAGACCCACACGGTCAGCTCTTGGGAAAATCTTAGCCTTTATCATAACTGCCCTTACTTCCTTGTTCCGGTCACACACCACCTGCAAGAGGCAGCAGAATCCTGCAGTACAGAGGCAGGTAGCCCATCACCCACAGCCTCAGGAACGGCCTGGTCAGAAAGCATGACCCTTCTCTCTTTCCTTTTATAACCTGAGGAGCTGCCAGGGCTGAGGGATGCGCAGAGCAAACATTGGCAGCAGACCTCGTCTTCTCAGAGACAGCACCGTCCACATAAGGAACTCGAAGACGTTATTCAGCACAGAGCGTCTCTCATTTAATTCACTCTGTTGCTGCCCAATGGGAGAGCAGACTCTGCGCTCCATCCCCGTTTTTCTTCCTGCCTTGAAAAGCAGCTATTGCTCCCGAGGCGGGCATCTTCTCTCATTATGCCCCCATGCCGGGGACTTCGCTGCCTCAAAACATTTGATTTCTTGAGCAGATAACGATTTCCAAAACTAAGTAAAAGAAAACACTTACATCGGATGGTGCTTGGGGAATTTTTTTTTCTTTTATTCCTAGTGTGTTTACAATGCATCTCTCTTTCATAGGCTCTCTGACACATTGGTTGGGGAACTGCTGCTATAAAAGCGAATTGCGGTGGCTTTAAATTGTTTTATGGCAAAATTAGAATTGAAACCACACGACCCCATCTCAGTCACCCCCCGCCCCAGCTTCGAGCTCCAACCCTGAGGTGACGCCCTGCAGTGAAAGGTAGGCTGTAGCCAAGGTGATCAGTTCTCTGGGTGAAGGGGAGGCACGAGTACGATAATCTGAGTGGGACAGCCTGGGAAACTGGCCTGAACCCTGTGTTCTACCCACACTTTATTCCTCCATCGCCCGGCTCTGCAGCCTTTCTGGGCTCTGCTGTTCTATGGGACCAGGGCTCCCAGGACGTGGACTCTCCCATTTGTTAACCAGGGACATGTATATATATATATGCTATATATAACTGTGCCCCGCCTTCCACTGCCAACGCAACCAGGTCTAAACTGGTCACTTTCCTGCTCTGGGGCACAACATTCACCTTCTGCAAAGTGGGACTGGGACTCTGGACTCACATCCACCCCATATGCCCTCCAGATGTGCAGCATTGACTAATCACAGAGAAGAGGAAGGGCACATACCCTGGGTTTTATCCCAAGTGCATCCCCTGCCTCGTCCTAAGAACTCCGCTGGGGTCCTGGGTATGCAAGTGCAGCAGAAGTGCAGGGTGGATGAAATGTGGTCACCCAGCAAGAGGCCAAGGTTGGAAGAAGGAGTCCTGAGTGCGCCCATCAGGACTCTATCCCTGCTGCTTTAAAAGGCAAAACAACAGAAATCGACACCAAAACCGTTCTCTCTTAACATCCATACACATGACAAAAATGAAGTAATTATTTTCTAGGTAAGTCCTGCTCGACCCGCTTCTCCACTCACTGAGAGGTTTGGATCCTAGAGAAGGATGACACTTCATAGGATGCTGGGCCTGCAGGAAGGCATCTTCATCCTGAGACCCCAATCTCCCACCTCAAGCACAGAGTCCATCTTCCCTCCCCCACACAGAGCCCCATAGAGTCCACCAGCCAGTGGCTGCTACTCCATGAAGGGGATGCTTGGAGGTTTGTAGCATCCACCACTGGCTGGTGGTCTGGAGGACACTTCTGTGTCTCCCAACAGCGTTCTCTTACCTGTTCCGTCCCCTCCCCCAACAAAACCAACACACACTCATACGCATGCGTGTATATTCCCAATTGAGGCAATCATCCCTGCATTGGGCACTTTCATGATCACATTTGCTTTAAATTTTTTTTTTTTTTTTTTTCGGTAAGCGGGCCTCTCACTGTTGTGGCCTCTCCCGTTGCGGAGCACAGGCTCTGGACGCGCAGGCTCAGCGGCCATGGCTCACGGGTCCAGCCGCTCCGCGGCATGTGGGATCTTCCCGGACCGGTGCACGAACCCGTGTCCCCTGCATCGGCAGGCGGACTCTCAACCACTGCGCCACCAGGGAAGCCCCAATATTTTTAACCTTAAAAATTTTTTTAAAACTTTCTACAAATTAAAAAAAAAAAAGATGTTTAGGTTTTCTATATCTCTTTGCTGCATCTTTATTTCCAGCTCATTCTTTTTTTCCCCAGATAAAACCATCTGTTACTGCTAACCCACTGCAATTGACAGGGAATGTGCAGACAGCTGCAGTGTTTCACTCGGCTTGGGTGTCCTCTCTGTGGCCATGGGTACTTCCCCCTGGTTCCACATCCTTTCCTGACTCATTCTCCCAGTCTGGTCACCTTAATTCCTCTGGATAAACTCTTCAGTGCCTCGTCAAATGCAAGGATGGGCAGAGCCCTCAGCAAGTTCACTCCCAGAGTTAAAGGTGTATTGGAAAATAAGTCACTATTTCCTGACACTGGCAAGGACATTATTATTGGTATATTTCTTTTCTAGAAGGTATAGACATGATGCATGTAGGCTTTGAGTGAAGGAACCATGATTTATTCATTGGTTTATTCCTATTGGGGCATCCCACAGTGGTTTGCTCTTACAAACAGCTAAAATATTTCTGAATGAGTAAGTCAGTGAATGTTATAAAACAAAAAGGAAAATAAAAACAAAGACTGTGAGACTCAGAGCACAAGAATGACAATCACACGAGAAAGGGCACAGTGGGAAATCACAAAAATATTACTCATTTCTCTTCTAAATGCTGGGAAGGAGAATGTTTGCCGTAAGAGCGTCATCCTGGGGTTGAGTGGGGAAACATTTTCTCCATGGGAAGCTCAGCTCTGGGACAAATTGTGGAGGATCCAGTGATTTCCAAATCTTATCATTACCAGGGAGAATTTTCTGAAAAATCTCTCATTTCCAGAGCCCCAACTCATACCAACTAAATTAGACTCTCTAAGGGATGAGGTCATGGAATTTCCATTAAAACAAAAAAGGCTTTTCAGGTGGTTGCAACGCAGAAACCCTGGTCTAGTTGGTGGGACAATAAGATTCTAAGACAGAAGACCTGTTCGGATACTTGCTTCTATCGCTAACTAGCTGTGTGACCACGGCAAGATACTGCACCTCTCTGAAACTATTCCATTTCTATACCTTGTAAAGGAAAAGATAACAACGACCATCCCTTGCCCATCTCGTGCCTGTCCTTAGCATCAAAGAAGTCAACGTGTCGTCTTTTTATGAACTGCAGAGACCGTGCAGAAGAAGGTCACTGCTGTGATTATGACTTGGGGTGGGGAGGTGGGTAATCCTTTATACTCAAAACTATGAGTTAGCTCAATCCTTCTTTATCTGGGGCCAGGGACCCATCTTTGTGCTCTCGGAAGGAGGGGACCAGAGAAAGTGAAAGGAGAAGAAAACCAATATGCGAGGGGTGACTCCATTCAGGCAAGCGTTTGTTTAATTGTTTAATTTCAATCAGCCCCTTTAATTGCATGGCTCTTGCCAGTAAACGGTCATTTCCGGTTCAATCCAGACGAACGCATTCCGTTGGCATTTCTGCATCCTCTCTGCAACCCCACTTCCATCTGTTCCTTCAACTCTGTCACTTCCATCTTTCTCCTTGACTTCTAGCTGAAGAGGTTCGACTGACTCTAGGCTCCTTCTGGAAAGTTCCTCATAATGTACCCTCGCACCCCTAAGGGCAGCGTTTCCGCTGTGCCCACCTGCCCCGGTCCCTCCTTAGGCAGCCGGGAGTCACCCAGGGATCACAACGCATGCTTTGGCGGCGGGAAGAGGGGCGGCCTGGGGTGTCCGGCGGAGCCCCCCAAGCCCCACCAGGGCGCCCGTCCCCCGACCCACCACCTGGTCCTCTGGCTTCTAGTTGTTCATCAGCTGACTGCTCTCCCTTGTCCTTGAAGAATACTTGAATGTCAGGGGGCCTCGTGAACTAGTGGCGGGGCTTCAAGCCCACTCCGTTACAATGGACATTTTGGGCTCAAAAGACTAAAATTGAGTTCATGAGAGTTGGAGATCTCAAAGGCAAGTAACAAATCAAGGTCCAAGAGCGTGGAGTGAGGGCTAAGACGCGGCCCCTGCAAGAGGGGCGCAGGGCGCAGAGACCGGAGGACAGAGGATGCAGGATGGCGGGGCGGGACCCGTGACGATATCACTTAGCAGCTGCGCAGCCTCAGTGACACCTGTGAAAGTGGGTATCGATGCCTAGCTTTACAAAGCTCTTGGAACTCAGGGGAGTTTGGAAACGGTGACTTCCTAAATAAATATCAGGCCACGCCCTGCTTGGGGCGGTGAATGCAGAACAAGCTTGATTGACACAAGGGGATCAACAAATCGAGAGCCGGGTCTGGGGCATCCCACGCTGCGACACCAGGCGCTGTAACAAGGGAACCAGTCACTATCTATAGCTGAGGAAAGATCTTCAGGATAGATAGACAGATACTGAATATAGTTCCCTGTGCTATACAGTAGGTGCTTCTTCATCTATTTTATATACAGTAGTGTGTATATGTTAATCCCAAACTCTTAATTTATCCCTCCCCTGTCCCATTTCCTCTTTGCCAGGATGTATTATGAAGCGAAACAAAGTACAGAAACAGGTACAGGATGCTACATCTTGTATAAGAACCAGGGGCTGGGGATATAAGGATAAGTACATGCCTATTTGCTTTTATTTGCATAATAAAACAAAGAGACTATATATGAATTAATAGATGTATTTCCTTTCAGATGGGAGACCATAGGGTGGGGATAAATGGGATAAAATAATATTTCTCAATGCATATATTCTTATTTTGAGTCAAAAATTTTAAATGGAGTCTCAAAAACATCAAGAAGCATATTTTCTTAAATCCTTCCCCTTTTCAGGCTGTAGATCACATTTTTCTCCCCCATAGATCACATTCTTAAACACTGCAGTGTCAGGGCACAGAGAAAATATACCTGCCTAGACTGTTCAGGATCAAACCAAATTAAGATGATTCTCTTCTACTGCAGGTGGACTGTATTCATCGAATACCATTGTGAAAGGTTTCTCTTCATGGAAAAAAATCTCCTCAGTTCAAGTAACAAAAATATTTTCTGAGCTGTGTTAGTAATATGCTTCTGAGGCCAAGTTGCTGAATATCTCCGAGCGCTGTGAAAACAGATCATCCTGTCATTTGCGTTTTATCTTTTTTTCCCCAGACCCTGAAGTGTTTTTTTGCCTGTAACACACACTGACACACCTCACCTCAGGGGAAACAGCTGTTCTTTCTTTTGGCTGCACAAGTTTGCTTTTGACTTCCTATCCCTTCAGAAAAGGCTTAAAGACACTCCAACGATCTGAGACAGGCAAAAAAAAAAGTTAAATAAATGAGGCAGTGATAAGAGCTAGTGAAAAAATGTCAACCAAGGGTATAAAATCTATTTTGAATAATAGGTCATGCTTTTCATTTTAGGTTCTCACCAAACCTAATTAAACTGCGCAATCAGCATGTATTCTTGAGAACCAAATAGGACCTCAATTCTATGTCAAAACAATATATGATCACATGTATTACATATACAAATATGCACGTATATGCCTCTGACATCTACTTGAATATGTAGTCTTTGATATATGACTTCTATATGTCAGATAAATACAGATACATTGTAAGCTAACAAAAGTAGCTGGAGATCTGTTCAAAATGAAATTCTGTGCACAGACTTCCCATGAGCACACATGCACAGATATCTCATGATACTAGTTTCAGGCATTTGTCTGCACCAGGAGTTGTCAGTGTGTTGGGTTCACGGATGTATCTCGCCCAAGTTTGTTTTGTTTATACTGAGCAGTTCAAAAGTATTTGAGAGATTTTTTTTTGTTTTTTTTTGCGGTACGCGGGCCTCTCACCGTTGTGGCCTCTCCCGTTGCGGAGCACAGGCTCCGGACGCGCAGGCTCAGCAGCCATGGCTCACGGGCCCATCCGCTCCGCGGCATGTGGGATCTTCCCGGACTGGGGCACGAACCCGTGTCCCCTGCATCGGCAGGCAGCCTCTCAACCACTGTGCCACCAGGGAAGCCCTGAGAGAGTATTTTCAAATTGGCAAGTTTCACTTAAAAATTCAAAATGTTAGACTCTCTTGAAAAAGTAGAATAATTGGAAACTAAATCAGCGGCCCCACATGGCGCCAGCTGGCTGGAACAGATAACTGTCTGTTTTAACATGAGGGCCCTGGGGTCCTGATGGGGCTTCACCACTGAGCTGTTGTTTATCATCATGTTAGTTCTGTGTCCACACTTCCCTCAAGTGTGGGGATATCACAGGTAACCACACAGGGATGCGTTTTAGAAGAAAAACTGTAGAGTTGACATAGTGCTTTATAAAGTGAATAATAGGTCTCTTTTTTTAGGCAAAAATAAAGCAAAGCAAATTGACCCTTTTCATCCAATGTGCTATCCCCACCCCAACTCCTATAGGCATCAGGCTTTGTGATCTTTGCTCAATACTTGTTCACCTGGACCTGGGACAGGGGACCAGGCACTGAGGAAGAGTAACATCTAGCCCTTCTCCTATAGGCGTTTATGACAAAGATGTGAGGAAGAATCGGAGAATAAGACAGACAGTAAATTAGTGGGATTACAGTTCAGGTACCCGAATCTATGGCCATCAGATTGGCTGGGGTTTCTTGAGATCTTAAAAAGATCCCATTTCTATGACTACTAACCCTTGAACAACTTGGGGGTTAAGGGCACTGACCCCTCTGTACAGTCAAAAATCAATGTGTAACTTGTAGTCAGCCCTCCTTATACACAGTCCTCTTCCTCTGTATTCGAGGTTCTGCTTCCAAGGATTCAAATCAACCTCAGGCCGTGTAGCACTGTAATATTTACTATTGAAAAGTTCGAGTATAAATGGACCGGGCAGTTCCAACCTGTGTTGTTCAAGGGTCAATTGTATAAAGATAAACGACACCATTGAAGAAATTTCTCCCAAACCAAATAGTTCACATTAAGACAGGAAGAGCCTTCTTAAACTGATTACAGCACAGCTCCGGGGAGTAGCAGTTATTAAAGCAGGAGACTCTGGAATTCCTGGAGTGTTTTCATCACAAAGAAAGGAATACAATGATAATAAAGAGGGTGGGAGGAGACTCTTGGAGGCGATGGACATGCTTATGGCATAGATTGTGGTCACGGTTTCAGGGATGGATACTTAACTGCAAACTCATCTGGGTGTATACATTAAATATGTACAGCATTTTGTATGTTAATCATACCTGAATAGAGTGGGATTTTTTTTTAATCAATTACTGGAAGATTCAGCGTCTCCTAAAGCTATTTATCAGAGTAAAGAAGATGTGGTACATATATATCCAATAGAATACTACCCAGCCATAAAAAAGAATGAAATAATGCCATTTGCAGCAACATGGATGGACCTAGAGGTGATTATACTAAGTGAAGTAAGTCAGAAAGAGAAAGACAGATACCATATGATATCAGTTATAAGTGGAATCTAAAACCTGACACAAATGAACTTATCTATGATACAGAAACAGACTCACAGACATAGAGAACAGACGTGGGATTAGCAGATACAAACTATTATATGGATAGTATACAATACTATCCGTATATCCATATATCCATCTTGATGGATAAACAAGGTCCTACCGTATAGCACAGGGAACTAGAATCAATATCCTGTGATAAACCATCATGGAAAATAATATGAAAAAGAATGTGTATATATATACATATATATATATATAAAACGGAATCACTTTGCTGTACAGTAGAAATTAACACAACATTGTAAATCAACTATATTTCAATAAAATAAAAATTTTTTGAAAGAATATTATCAGAGGCTATCTGAGAAAGAATTCAATTCCCTCCTAGAAAAAAAAAAAAAAAGAATAAATGGTGTCTGTCAAACACCAAGGCCAATGATGCAGCATAGGAGCGTGGGTGTGGATGTTTTCCTAGATTTGCAGTTACACAGGTTTCCTAGAAACAACTTACTGTCAAATAAAACCTGGTCGGGTCGTTTAAACACCAAAGGCTGTGATTGGGAGTGAGGCATTCGTGAACCTTTCCTGTCCCCACTGAACACCTCTCCCGACTCTCCCATCCCTCCCTTTGATGACCATTATTTAAAAAGAAAGAAGACAAATGACCAACCATATAAGTCACATGGCGCTGAAAATGTCATGCTAACAAAGCCTGTAGCTGCCTTTTAGAGTGTGTTTGAAGGATTTAAAACCTCATTATTGTGTCCAGGATTGTAAAGAGGAAATGTTAACAGGGGTTTCAATAAGAATTCAAGGCAGAAGAGCTGACTATTTTCTTGTTACGTTGACAGCACATGTTGCTGACACAACGAGGAGCCCAGGTGCCATTGCTTCAGGTACTGTGCAGATGTACCCAAGCAGGACCCTAGGGGACCTTCCCCAGACAGACCCGTCTCCCATATCCTCTGCTTTTGCTCCTTTCTGAAGTACCTTTATAATAGCATCTCATGCATATTTCCTGAATTTTTCAGATGCTAAAACCACCACCAAATGGAAGAAATTAACTACTTGATGACCATGAGCGCGTAGCCCCCCCAAGACCCACTGGCACCTAAGGATTGATAGTGTTAACCCCTGTGACACTGCCGTTACCTCACCATCAACCAATCAGAGAATTTTGCATGAGCTGATCACATATCCTGGAAAGTCCCTCCCTCATCTGGCCTTTCAAAATACTTTCCTGAAACCCTTTGGGGAGTTGGGGTTTTGGGGGCATGAACCACCCGTTCTCCTTGCTGGGCCCTGCAATAAACCTTTCTCTACCCCAAACTCCAACGTTTTGGTTTGCTTAGCCTCACTGTGCATCAGTCACATGAACTTGCATTTGGTAACAGGGAGACTGAGGACACCCCATTAGGGCACCCCTCTCCCTCTCTGGAGCCTGGGCTGGGAGCAGCTGAGGTGATGACACCTGCTTCAGATGCCAGGACTCAGGGTTCCATCTTACCATCATCTTCTGTCCTCACCTAACAGTGAGACAGGCTTTGTGTTGATGAAATAGAATGTTATCACAGGAGTTCTGCCCCTCACCTTCCCCTGCTTCTCAGGTTTCATCATCTATTTCTAGAACTTTCCCCTTCCTAGGAATACTGCCTATATTACTTCATTTGAAGGATTTCTCATTCTTATTTGCCCCTATATGTTCCATGTCTGTTTACTTCCCCCCACAAATTCCTGATTCAAGACACGTCTTCCAGCTTTATTGGGGTATAATTGACAAGTAGAAGCGTGTATGTGTACGGTGTGCAGTGTGATGAGTTGATATATGTATGCATTGTGAAATGGTTACCACTATCAAGCTATGTGATACATCCATCATCTCATAGCTAACGTGTGTGTGGTGAGAACACTTACGATCTTAGCAAATTTCAAATGCCCAAGACAGTATTATTAACCTGCTGTAAACTAGATCACCAGAACTTATGCATCTTATAACTGGAAGTTTGTACCTTCTGACCAGTATCTCAAGGCATTTTCATCCCATCCCATAACTATAGGATCAGAGCCAGCTTTGAAAATCTTTTTTTTAATTAATTTTTATTGGAGTATAGTTGATTTACAATGTTATGTTAGTTTCTGCAATACGACAAAGTGAATCAGTTATACATATACCTATATCCACTCTTTTTAGATCCTTTTCCCGTAGAGGTCATTACAGAGTATTGAGTAGAGTTCCCGGTGCAACACAGTAGGTCCTTATTAGTTATCTATTTTATATATAGTAGTGTGTATATGTCAATCCCAATCTCCCGATTTATTCCTCCTTCCCCTCTTTCCCCCTTGGTAACTCTAAGTTTTTTTTCTACATCTGTGACTCTATTTCTGCCTTGTAAATAGGTTCATTTGTACCATTTTTTAGATTAAGCTTTGGAAATCTTAAGGCTCATTTTATACAAAGGAAATGAAAGCCTTGTTAGAAGATACCACGTTCAGTGGCATTTATCATTAGAAAGACTGGTTAAAACCTCTACCTGTAAACGTTCTTGTTCAACAAAGCTGGAGAAATTAACCTCCCATAACCAAATGTAAGAGTTCCTTAATTTGAAAAGTTCTGATATGGGAAAACCTGAATTTGCATGAGAAGAAAAAAAAAAAGGCAAAACCAAACCAAAACAAAAACCCAAACATCACAATTTTATCTAATGTATCTGTAACAGAATTCACTTACAAATTGCCGTTTATCCATAATTTTCTCAGAGCCCGTATCCAGGAATATTTCATGAGATACTATGAAGATAAATAAGCAAGAACCACAGCATAAAAGATAATAACAGGGAATGCCATCAACTGTGGCAAACAGGAGTGAACATACTGCCAAAGGGACACCCACTGATCGGATGAACTGGATTGCTGCCAGGCGGGAATGCCGACACAGTGTTTCTGAATTTTCAAATTTTTCAAGAAAAACAAGAGATTGATAATCTATTTTTTTTAATTATCAGTAGGTAATTAAATGTTTTTTAAAGCAAACAATGCAAATCTTGAGCCGTATTTGCCTCAACAGTCACTGCATTTTAACCTCTGGCCTAAGGTTACCCTGACTGTGTGATCCTGATTCCACTGGAAAGGCTCTGAGGTGGATATGTTGTTTTTCATCTGTTTGTTTGATTGTTTTAAATATATAAAACTTTAGGGTACAGATATTGGTTGGCCTCTTTTGCAACATTAAAAGCTCTTTCCAGCTCCACAGACTCTGCCAGAAATAGGAAGTAGGTTTCATCTCACTTGCCATTTCAAATCAAGTAGTAGTGGCAGCTGGAGAGAGTTCTGTCTTGAGATGGAGTGGGCTCTAGCAGGAAGCAGTGCTGGGATCGATTAGTTATGTCTACCATGAGCACATGCTAGGTAGTGGTGACGTGCAAGTCTTATCTCCACCATCTGGGCTCACAAATAAAATCCAAATTCCAACATATATTTCAAAGCTTTGGAAGACCCTACTTACATTTATAGCATACTACACTGCCGATCCCTTTCTTCCAGTACGTATCTTACACAACCTCTCCTTCCCCACACACGTGTATAAGAAGAGGTTTCTCACTCACCATGTTCCCACATTCTTCCAAATTTTTGATAATGAGTACCACTGTCTAACATGCAATCCGTTCTTTCTGCTGTTTGCCAGGTATTCAACATTCAGCTCAAATATGGTGATATTTGTATATCCTTTCTATATATGCATATATATCTCTCTCTCATTTTTTAACTTATTATTTTATATTGGAGTATAGTTGATTAACAATGTTGTGTTAGTTGCAGGTTTACAACAAAGTGATTCAGTTATACATATACATGTATCTATTCATTTCCAAATACTTTTCCCAATTATATTGTTATAGAATATTGAGCAGAGTTCCCTGTGCTATACAGAGGGTCCCTGTTGGTTATCCATTTTACATATAGCCGTGTGGACATGTCAATCCCAAACTCCCTAGCTGTCCTTCCTCCCACCCTACCCCTATATATATATATATACTTTGTATATCTGTCCTAGACATCTGATCGCAATTTCTCTATGCTCCCGCTAAATTTTGTGTCCACGTTTACAGGAAACTTTTTCAAATTGTATTATGATTCCCATAATACATCGTGAGCCTTTCAAGGGCATAATTTATGTCTTCATTACCTGTGTATACCCAGCATCTAGACAAAACCAGATTCTGTGTTTGTTGAATGAATGAGCAGATGAATGAAGCAGTTACCTTGGATGACACACAAATTTGATTCAATGGCATCTCTTAGGTCAAACGTCCCCAGACTTCAGTTATTCATGTGGTACTTTCACAAGTTCTGCTGTACCAGCATTCCAAAAGTGACTTACAATTTTTAAGTGTCACTGAAAAGAACACAGCATAGCGTGGTGCTTTAAATTTAGAAAGTGAGAAGCTCTATTGTGATTTGTGGGATCAGATCTCTCCATCCTTCTGAGGCAGAAAGCAACTTGCCAAAGTTTTACATCCCTGTGCACACCTGACTATACACCTATAATTCAAGCAATACCATCCATTGGCCATTGTTTTCATGTTAAACTTACATTCATTTTCAATACATATTCAAATAAATATGAGTATTAAATATTTTTTTTTAAGTTTGTCCCTTTATCATTGAAAGCCATGTTATAAACCATCAGGGCACATGCACCATGCTTGAGGAAATAATGATTTAAGTGATTTGTTCTTGAAAGCACACCGTTTGACACATCACACGGATGACCCAACAATCACTGAGAAGATGCCATTGACTTGAGGACATCTATTTCATGGATGATTAAACTGAAGTCCCGGGTATACAGCATTTCCTCAGTGAGCGTCATGAAGGTAGCTCAAACAGATGGTGTGACACACAGTTCTTATACCCTGAATACCAGCTGCTAATGCCCTGTGCAGAGCAGTTTTATTTTAACAAGATTGCAGCCTGCATGATCCCCTTTTATTCCTATGCAAATGGAACTAGTTATTGATTCTCCCCTTTATCACAGAGAAGCACAATTTGAAATCACAGTAGTCATTTTTAATACATGGACACCCATGCCTAAGAGCTTCTAGGTATCCTTGTCAGAATAAATCACCAGTACTGCTTGCCATAATGAGGCCAGTTGCCCAGTTAGATGCCACAGCAGGCAGAGAGGCTGGGCGTCTTCAGGGCCCAGAAGAACCTGCAGAACACACATGATAGAGCTTCTCAGGCAAGTGGGTTCTGGTTCTTTGCCTGGCTTTTGTTCACAGAGATTCTGCGCTCCAGTCTGAGTCCCACTCCCTTTGTCCAGCAAGAGTACAGTTAGTTGTTCCAAAAGGAGAGGAAGGAAACTCACGTCACACAAAAATCCCAAATGTGCCGCTGGGTACTAAAATCTCTGCTGCTTTGTTTCTTTTTCTCTCTCCCTTACCTTAATAATAATTAATCACATTTTAAGATGAGTTCATGTAATCACTGTGGTGATTCCATACTGTATTCAAGAATTTTCCATGCCCTTATACCACTTTGAATGTTACTCACTCAATACTTCATAAGAATTTCCTTTAAGTTGACTTTATTTTTTTTGCGGTACGCGGGCCTCTCACTGTTGTGGCCTCTCCCGTTGCGGAGCACAGGCTCCGGACGCGCAGGCTCAGCGGCCACGGCTCACGGGCCCAGCCGCTCCGCGGCATGTGGGATCTTCCCGGCCCGGGGCACGAACCCGCGTCCCCTGCATCAGCAGGCGGACGCTCAACCACTGCGCCACCAGGGAAGCCCTAAGTTGACTTTATTTTTAACCAAAGGCTAAAGCACTCATCAGTGACTGTATATAATGAAACAATTACCCAACTAGTATTTTTAAAAAGTTGCTCTCGGCATCCTCTAAAATCGTTTCACCTCACTTTTGAGAACACTGAACTACGTCATTTGACTACCAGAGAGTCTTTGGAGCAGTGTGTTAGTTATTAATTTATTTTCCTTCATTGCCAAATTCACCCTTTATCATCTGCATTGCAAAAGTGGACGTGGGCCCTTTGAATATTTCTCCATTGCTAGCCGGTACAACGTTAAGCTTTGTCTAGAGCGACTGAGAGAAACATTGCAAGAGGAATGAGTTTTGCTTCTCCATATAAACAGATGCCCCTCTGGACCACCCCTGTGGAAATCTGTGGGGGCAAAGGAAACTGTGGTAAAGATGAAGTACGCTGTGAGTAGTAGAGTCTTTTGTCTCTGACCCTGGAGTCTCGTGTCTTCTGCTGGCATTCCTGAGACTGTGGAAGAGCAACTGGTATGCTGTCGGTAGAGCAGAATCTCAGACTCTTCATGATTCTTGACAGTGGGATGGAGAGAGACTGACCAGGGGCTGTTCTCAGAGGCGGGTCTTGCAGGTCCTCGTTGGCCATGCTGTACATAAAGGAAAACGTGAACTTGTAATGACCATGTGGTTCTCTTTCTGCTGGTTCTTTAACCTTGCAACCTAATTATCTCATAAATATTTTTTTAGTTCCCCATTTAAGTGGTCCAGTGGAGTTTTCTTTCCTAAGATAGAAGAAGAAACTTTTCAAGGATTCTTTCTCTTCTCCAATCCACATCCTGCCAAAATTTCATCTGCTTTCAAGGATTTTCTCAAAATTCTCTTCTGATTAAATATTCCAGTGCTTTTCCAGTGGTGACAAAATACAGCAAAGTCCTTGCCTTGGCTGAAGTGATCATCACAGTTTAGCCCTATATGTCCTTCCAATCTTACCTCCTGATCAATCCCCTATCACCTATGCATCTCTGCCAGGGAGGTATGATTCTATCAAAGCTGGTCCTCCTGCAGGAGGAATTTTTTTTTCCACTAACTACTAGTTAACTCTTCTAGAACCATCAAGACCAAGTTCCACTTTTCCCCAAGTCATCAAAATAAAGTTCAGTAAACTCTGTCCTCTGTTTATTTTTCTTCCCCGTCTAAATTTCCAGAGGGAGTCCAGGTAATTTAGTGTAATGTCTGTATGTGCCGATTTCCCAAATCAAGGGCTAAATTTGGAAACAGCTTAAAGTCTTCATCTTGCTTCTCTGAACCAAAAAACCTCAGAAGGGATCTCATCTTTTGTGACCGCATGGCAATTCTTCCACTTCCTTCCAGCCATAAACCGCTGTACACAGGAATGGACACATGACCCAAGAAGGACCAACCCGTCACCAGCCCCTCAGTACGCTCACCCTTCCCCCACCACGGCAACTGGCCGAGGGGCTGGGTTTGTAACCCAAGCAGGTGAGAGCGCTTCTTTAGGAGGCTTTGAACTGAAACTGGTAAGAAAAAAATTTGTTTTTGGTTACAAGGTTGTACAAATATGAGGCTAGGTCTGTATTTGGCCTCAATCCCTTCCTTGTGGAAAAGTTTCTCTGGGGAAATGAAGACCAGGCACAAAAATGACAGCAACAAAACAACAAAGAAGAACCCAGGAAGTATCTGGACATGGCTCATTTTCTTTTTTTTTTTTTTATAGCATTCATTTTTTAATTGAAGTATAGTTGATTTGCAACATATTAGTTTCGGGTGTACAACATGGTGATTCAAAATGTTTAGAGATTATACTCCATTTATGGTTATTGTAAAGTACTGGTTACATCCTTTGTGCTGTACTATATGGTACCGTATTGTAGCTTATTTAGTTTTCACACATCTTTATTGGAGTACAGCTGCTTCACAATGCTGTGTTAGTGTCTGTTGTACAACAAAGTGAATCAACCATTTGCACACATATATCCCCACATCTCCTCCCTCTTAAGCCTCCCTCCCATCCTCTCTATCCCACTCTCTAAGTCCTTGCAAAGCACCCAGCTGATCTCCCTGTGCTATGCGGCTGCTTCCCACTAGCTATCTATTTTACATTTGGGAGTGGATACTCTCACTTTGCCCTATCTTCCCCTTCCCCCCTCCCCGTGTCCTCAAGTCCATTCTCTATGTCTGCGTCTTTATTCCTGCCCTGTCACTAGGTTCATCGGTACCATTTGTTTTAGATTCCATATATATGTGTTAGCATACGGTATTTGTTTTTCTCTTTCTGACTTACTTCACTCTGTATGACAGACTCTAGGTCCATCCACCTCACAACAAATAATTCAATTTCGTTTCTTTTTATGGCTGAGGAATATTCCATTTTATATATGTACCACATCTTCTTTATCCATTCATCTGTTGATGGACACTTAGGTTGTATCATTTTCCTGTAACTCTCATTGTGAAGGCCATTTGATCTACTTACTTTGAGAATGGATAAGCTCCTCCTTGCCCATGTGTTCTAGGAGGTGAGTTACAATGACCTCCACTTATTACTAGGACACTGTATTAATTCGCTTCTACTTCTAATTCTGAAGGTCATGCCCTGCGTCTGAATACTCTGCTCTCCCTGGCGGGGAGAATAAACATTGTCAGGAATAAATGGTGTCACCTCACGTTATCTATACTACAAAGGGGGAATATTTTGCTTCACGTAAATTGGTTTTCATTTGCACATTGCTTACACTGGAGCAAATGTCAAATGCCTTTCTTTCATCCCCTTATTTCGTTCCTATTCTTGTAGTCATTACAGCCCTATCTTTAGAGTTAAATCTTTGAACTACAGGGACCGTTAGAATCGACTTTCTGAAATAACTCTATTAAGGATTAACGTTTTATTCAGCTTAGAAATGTGGGCCTATTGATTTAACTTTAAATATCACATTCTTCATTTAGAGTGGATGTTTACTTTTCTACAATCTGCAGGGTCTGTGCTGTCTAAGAGGCATCGGTCACTAAAGTTCTATAGATTGGTGTGAATCACCAATTACTTGATTTTCTAGTGAACCAGTGAGCAGTGCAGAACACATATAGATTCCCATTAGTTCAAATAAAAGGCACGTCTCCTTTAACAAGGAAACATCTCTGTTTAGTTTTCTGTGTAATTAATTTCAGCAAAACAGTAAAATGCAATTGCTCTATGAAGAGAATAACTCTGTCTTGGGTGTGGTCCCATATATATGTTTGTTCTTCCCCAGTCTTTTTGAGGGAATCAGATTCTCATTCTAGAGCCGTGAATAGTCACAGCACACATGGGTACCACAATCTAGCCTTCATTGTAAAGCTGTCGTTCAGCTAAACTTACTGGGTCCCTCCCATCATCTCCACACCTCAAAGAGCACCCCCGAACCCCAGTGAAAATCCTTTGAGCTCCATCAACTCTTTCATAAGTTTTTACTCTTTCAAAAGTTTTTTTTAGAACATATTAAAACCAGCATCACACACCCAACAGAACACATATCCTGGGATAAGGTAAACCCAAAATCAAGACCCATTTCCATGAGACGTTAAACTCCTCTAAGCCTTCAGCTCCTTGTCCGTAAGACAGAGATGCTATTACTCATTATAAGGACTTTCCCATGAAACAGCCTACCCAGAGGACATGCTAGAAGTGTCAAGCACCTGGAAGGTATTCAACAAATTTGGGCCTCCATTCTCTCCTGTTCTGAATGAAGGAGGTTGAGGAAGAGCGATACAAAAAGGCAGAAAGTGGGGCTTTTTCAACAAATAATTGCTAATAAGGAAATTGACAAATTTGGATTTAATATATTATATGAACCTAGTACTTTACTACAGACAATAAAAAAATTGTTGGTCATGGCCCCTGCTCTCTGATCATAGGATAATGGTATGATGACGATGTACAACTGTAATGGTCTTTTTCTTGCAATTACATGAGAGCACACATTTTGTGTGGGGAGATGAAGCCTCCTCGAAGTTCTGGAGATGGTTAGGGGCCGTAGGATACCAGATACTACCACTACTTTTTGGCCGAAGAGTAGACTGAAGCCAGAAATGCTAAGTGTCTTACTGATGGCGGACAGCATCCAGGTGGCCAAGGAGGTGAAGCATCATCTCCTGACAGCCTGATCTCTTGCCTTTTCCACCATCTGTTTATAAACACATCCATATGGAAACAATGTGGAACGATAATGATGAGGGGGAACAAATATTAATGGTTTACCACATGTCAGACCCTGTAATAGGTCTTTTTAATATACTTTTGTGATGGTTCATTTTATGCGTTGACTGGACTGGGCTAAGGGGTGCCCAGAGAGCTGGTAAACATTCTTTCTTGGTGTGTTTGTGTGGGTGTTTCTGGATGAGATTAACATTTGAACCGGTGAACTGAATAAAGATCTCCCTCACCAACAGGGGTGGGCATCACCCAATCTGTTGAGGACCTGAATAGGACCAAAAGGCAGAGGAAGGGTGAATTTTCTCTCTCTGCTTGAGCTGGGACATCTATCTCCCTTTGCCCTCAGACATCAGCACGCCCGGTTTGTGGGTGTTCAGACTGGACAGGACCTTACACCACTGGCTCCCCTAATCCTCAGGCCTTTGGGTTTGGACTGGAATTACGCCACCAGCTTTCCTGGGACTCCAGCTTGCAGACGCAAGATCATGGAGCTTCTTAGCCTCCATAACGCCTAAGTCAATCTCTCATAATAAACCTCTTTCTATATAGCTACCGAACATGTATCCTATTGGTTCTGTTTCTCCGGAGAACCCTAATACAATTGCTTATTTTATCCATCTTGTTTATACTGCCAAACGTTTCTGGTACAGACCCAATATGCTAGACCACAGTTCCTTCTGCCCCAGTTGTAGCTATGGAGAAAGGAAGGGTAACTATAACTGGCAAATCTGCAGTTTTTCTTAGCATTATTATTACCACCCCACAGGGCTGTCTATAAGCAGTATGGGAAATGCACAGTCCCCCAAAGTGGGTTTTCAGATACAGAGAAAACCCCGAAAATGGATGACTAATGTGTGTTTGCACAACTGTACTCAAAAAAAAGTGAAGATAGTAGCCCAAATAGTCATTGAATGATGCACTCAAAGGATGTTGGGTAGTATTTGATTTATCTGTTACACTGAGTTTGGTAACATACTTCCTGGGAAATTGTAAGATAGAAACCCTTAGTTAATAGGAATCGCTTTGGGCAGGAAAGACCATAGAAAGTTGTCTTTATTGGGCAGTGCTTGGGGTCCCTGCTTTAATTAGGAAAAAAAAAAAATCATGCAGGGCTTGGAAAACTTGCTTCTAGAAGAGACCAATAACATAAAGACACGTTACCAGCCGACCTTTTTATTTTTCTGGGAGAGGTGAATCCTTATGAAAGTTAACCTGATCCTACAGGGAAGAAGAGAAGTTAAAAATAAGGCAGCACATTGGAATCTGTGTGAGTTTCTTGTCCGTGTAGCTTAGCCCATACGTGGTAACGCGACTTCATCGGTAAATGAAATCTAAACAGCAGTGTAGAAGATGTGATTAGAAAAGAATGAATAAAGGATATGAACAGAAATGATCATTTGCTGCTACTCCCACTTGCCAATAAAACTGAAAGAGAGAATTTCTTCCTTGTTTCATGGATGAATTGTGTAAGTCTGAATCCTCCCCTTGCTTTATAATCTCACGGGGTTCTCAGCTCAGCCATGATTTCTGTTTCCTCGAGCTCCTAAAGCCAGGAATTCCTTTCGAGCACCCGTATTATCCAAGTGAGATACATCAGTAAAGAGTCATTCAGTCACTAAATTCCCCGCAGATCTGGGGAGCAATATGATTTAATCAAAAGAATTCTCTCATCTCTGCCTCTATTGGTGCAAATACTTTCTGACTAGAAAAGAATTTCAGGTTCTTCTTTGTGGCATTTCTTTGTGTGTTCCTTAATTCCTAGTATAAGCCAGTATATATTCATTCATCTGCAGTGGTTTAGGAGAAAAAGAACACATGTTCATCTCTGACAGACAGTAACTTTCAACTCTCACATTTTACTGAAAACAAGTCCTTTTGTAGACAATCCAAAAGCAAGAAAATAAAAGAAATGGAAGTGTCCTTGAAATAAGCAACATCTCTCTTCACCTTGGGCTGTGTTTTGTGGAAAATTGGAGTGCTCTCTTCACGTGACGGGTAAGATCACACGCTCTGGAATTCAAACCCCTACTCTGCGCCTGGCCAATTGGGTTACCTGTGATAAATGACATCACTTTTCTGTGCATCAGTTTTCCCATCTATAAAATGGGATTCATAATAGTATTACCCCCACGGTGTTGTGGTGAGGATTAAGCGAGTTAAAACAAGGAAGCAGTGAGAATAGTGCCTGGTACACTGGCATACATTTAGTGCCCAATCAGTGCAAACCATCATGGATATTGTTATATACAAAGGTGGTCTCTGCAGCTCACTGTGTACAGCGGATCACATAATACTCCTCAGAGGGTGATGACAGAGCAAAGATCCGATTACCTCCAAATCTTTGTCTTTTTCCCATAATTAGGGGTATAGTTTTCTGGGATAATATGCTTCCTTAATGGATCACACCGAACCGCTTAGGATCGAGGACCTCATCTGTACCTGGACCTCGTGTTGATCCCAATGTCTTGGATTTTGAGTTGATGCTCTGAAAGGGTGAGCTTTTCAGGAGATCTTGGGAGGTGAGTATTTTGCACAGAGGAAGAATAGGAATAATCTACGGCCAGAGGGTAGACTGTGGTTCTTTTAAAATATGTTCACAAATTCTTCAACTCTCCTCCCCTCTAACAGGTGGAGACTAATTCCCCTGGCATTGAGCGTGGGCTGAGTTAATGACTCACTTGTCGTGAATGCAACATGTGAGAAGGGACAGTCTGTGTCTCTGAAATTAGGACATGAAAATCACTGCGAATCCCACCTTCCCTTCTCTCACGTTGGGGAAATCCAGCTGCCGTGTCATGAGAACAGTTAAGTGGCTCCACGAAGAGGCCACGGGGTAAGGAACAGAGGCTCTGATAACACCCGGCGTGAACCTGACAGCTCCGTGAGGGACCCATTCCGGAAGGGGATCCTCCAGCCCCAGACAAGACCTGAGTTGACTGCAGCCCCCATCACATCTTAACTGCGAGCCCACTGGAGACCCTGGGCCAGAGGCACGCAGTGGAGCCACTCCCAGATTCCTGACCCACAGAAGGTTTGTTTAAACACACACTTATTTTTCTAAGTTGCTAAATTGCGGGTGACTTGGGAGGCGGCAATATATAATGAGCACAATTAGACACGCAGTAAGTATTTAGTGGCTAAAGTGCTTCTCCAACAGTTTGCAGATGTCTCTGAAGACTTGCCATGGTGCCAGCCACATGGCAGACTTTCTATCAACACTCTTGACTACATTCTTCCTAAAAGAATGGAGGTGATATTCATAGGGAGTCTTCATGGGAAACTTAATGAATAATGGTCACTCTTTGCCTGTCCGGTCCGTATCTCTCATTTGTTGTTTTCTCAATTCTACCCTGAGGATGAAGAGTTTGAACTCTCACTCCTGGCTGCACATTCGGATACACGACTTAAATATTCACAATACGTCCAGGGTGCTACTCGTTCAGGGATGAACACAAGAACCGAGTCTGTTCAACAAGGGATTCTTGGGAGTTCAGAATTTTTGAGGACGAGCCACCCATTCTCCTTGCTCGCCCTGCAATCAACCTTTCACTGCTCCAAAAAAAAATGGGGGGGGGGGTGGGTGGAATTCTCGGTGAAATGTCTGGAAATAAAAATTTTTCCATCCGCTAGATTTGAAATTAGAAAGATAGAAACCCTGAAACTGTTGGGGGCCACCCCACAGTAAGAGCCTGACTGGGTCTGAACACAACACAGAGGAAATCCGTATTGAGAAATGGAAAGAAACAAAGTCCTAAGAAAGCTCTCAGTCCAACTTTGCAGTATACCATAATGGCCCTTTTCAGGTGCATGATCCAGCTAATTGCCTTATTTGGTTTAACAAATTTTGACTTGAGTTTTCATAATTTGTAACCAAAGAAGTCCAATGAATGTAGGGATGTGTGTGAGACCTACCAGATCCTGCTGTCCGCCACACCTGCCCACGGTCTCCTAAACCTTCAATGATGCCTTTGACTCCATTATTGCAGTTCCAAGTGTCGCCTCTAGAGGCTCCCATTCAGAAACCATGCACTTGCCATCTTCCCCTCTCTGTAAACCCAACCCTTCCGGAAACCTTGGTCAGCGAGCTCTTTCTAGATGCTGTGCCTTCATCCAGGCAATGCAGATGCTATTTCAAAGCCAGAGTTTTTTTGTTTTGTTTTGTTTTGTTTTCTATTTAGGAGCCAGCTGGTTACACATTTCTAAGCAAGGAGCAGGACAATTTTAATTTTCCAATATGACAGCCCATCCATCAGAAGACACTGCCTTAAGCCAGATTCACAAAGTGCTTCCCTGAGGCAGGGGAGACTTAAACATATTAACGTCTTTTTATTAGGTCATTAGCAGCTCACTATTGTCTAGTCCAGCTGAAACCAGAACCCTGGGCACAATGATTGCAGAGATAAGTTGGTGGGCACTATTTCTGTGCCAGCATAGATTTATTTCCATTTCTTTTCCAAGAATGAAATAGCTAAGCACCTGCTAATGATGTGGGACAGGCTTCTGGGGTCCTGGAAGCCACAATTTATGGACAAGTACTGTAATCACCAGCCCATAAAAGCATAAACCCATCATTTTGCCAGAAGGAGAAACGTGAAACGATGACCACCCCAGAAATATATGTTTCACGCTTCCTGTGAAGACCTTCAAAGAAACTTGGCAATGAGAAGAAAACATGCTTCTCAGGTGAAGTGGTTGAAAACAGCAGTGTGTATAAAATTCAGAAAAGCTCATTATCCACCAGCCAACCCTTCAGATGGAGAAGCAGTAGGACTAGTACTCTGCTACAGCTCCTAAGACACCCCTCTCGCCATGTTGTTCACAGCCTCAAAGGTTGACAAAGCGACAATGCACAGGGGTTAGGAGGTCAGGCTCAGAGCTGGTTCATAGCTGGGAACCCTGTGTCTCCACCACCCACCAGCTGGGTGACCTTGGGGAAGTCATTTACCCTCTTACCCTCTGATTCCTCATCTGTAAATTGTTTTAAATGTATTTATTTTTTATACAATTTTTAAAGGTTACACTCCAATGACAGTTATGACAGAATATTGACCGTATTCCCTGTGTCATACAATAGATACTTGTAGCCTGTCTTACACCCAATAGCTTGCACCCCTACTCACCCACCCGAATGTAAATAGTAATTACCTCTCTTAAAGTCTTGTTTGAGGCATACATAAGTCGATACTGATAACGTGCTTATAATAGTGTTTGGCCAATAATAAAATTTAGCTACTGATATCCATTATCTACACTGCAAGCTACTAAGGGCAGAAGCCAGAGGATTCCACTTTTGTAGCTCTCTAAATTTTACGAGCATTACCCTGCATACAGATGTTCAGTGAATATTTGTGGAATAAACGCATTCCATGAGAACCAAAGAAAACTGAGGTAACTACTTAGATCTAAGTCTGCACCCAGTGAAAACCCATTGGACTAGACAGCTTCCATATTCCTTCGCTTACCTCCAGTGAAAAGGAATTCACAGGAGTTGTTCCAGAAAACACACAGCATGCAAGCCACTCCTTCCATCATTGGATGCTTCCTCCCTTCCTCCTTCTCTTTCTTCCAACTGTTTTCACCGAATCCCTACAGTGTTCCAGGCACTCTGCTAAGCCATGGAGAGTCCACTACTTAATGTAACACAGTCCAAGAGTCCATGACGCTTCCAATCAAGCTGATGTTACAACGTACGATATACATACAAATAGCCACATACTGAAGGTCAAACACTGTGAGGTCCTTTTACAAACACAATCTTACTTTATTCTCCCCCAATGGCATTAAATGTGTGTGTATGACTCACACATGTAACATGTGACAATTCAATTATATACGCTGAGAATAACAGAAAGTGAGAAAAATAGAAAACCTATGTGTGATTCTTCCTACACCCCCTTTTATTTTATTTTATTTTTTTGCGGTACGCGGGCCTCTCACTGTTGCGGCATCTCCCGTTGCGGAGCACAGGCTCCGGACGCGCAGGCTCAGCGGCCATGGCTCACGGGCCCAGCTGCTCCGCGGCATGTGGGATCTTCCCGGACCGGGGCACGAACCCGTGTCTCCTGCATCGGCAGGCGGACTCTTAACCACTGTGCCACCAGGGAAGCCCCCTACACTCCCTTTTAAACCAGACTTTGACCTATAAGGACCTAAGGAATAAGCAACAGTGAAATGCAAGGACAGGAAAGAAAATTAGTTCTTTGGTTTTGAGATTCAAAGTGCTCAAGTCCTCGTATTTTAAGTTTAACTGAAGGAATTTTGAAGGTTCGTTATGATTAATGGTAGTTTAGGCCGTAAGCACTCTCATTTAGAACTAACCTCTGGATGAGGTACAAACCACTAGACCTTTAACATCTCCATGTTACACATAAGAAATTAAGATCTCAGGAGGTAACATAACTTGCCAAAAGGTTAAATAGCTAGAAAGTGATGACGTCACATTCGAACCAATGTCTAAAAAATTTAGCCATCATAAAACCCTGCTTCTGAAATGTCTATTTCTTTATAACGAGCTAAAGTTGGTTTCCTTTGAGTTTCTACTTTAGAGACCCAGAAAGAAAGAATAATTCTCCTCCATCATCTACACAATGGCCCTTTCAGTGCTTACAGAAAGCTCCCACGCCTCCCCCATCACTCACCCCTGGGCCCTTTTGCTTTCCCCTCACTCAGCTGAGCACGTTTCTTCTGTAATCTGATTTCAAGGACCCTCAGCCCCCTGGACACTCTCTGAACGAGCACATTGCAATTTCCCAGTGTGACTTTTATAACCTGGAATGAAACAGAATTCTAGGGCACAGTGGCGGAGGGAGGGCTATTCATTATTTGCCCGTTTTATATAGAGACCAGTGTGCGCTGAGTTTCCATTCTTCCGTGAACTCTATTCTTAGAAAACAAGCAGTACAAGTGGGACGAGAAATGACGTGTGTCCCCCAGCCTTCATGCGGGAGAGACTAGAGGGCCTGGTGGGGACCGAGGTCAACTGGGTGCTGTGTAACAGGCTCAGTGGCTATTCCATCCCCGGTGACGTCACCAAGCAGGAATGCAAGCCTACCCCAAGCTTCTTGAGAAAAGCAGAAATCGAGTTTTCTGTTTGAAATGGCCCATTTGTATAGGTTGGCTATCGAAGTTGTCTCTGGTTCAAGGTGCAGCCTCCTTCAAATGCTTCACCCTGAAGAGTAGGCTGAAACAAGAAGAAAACATCTCCTCCCCAGATCTACTATAGAAAGGGAGCTGAAATCAGGCTTTTATTTCTATCTCAAAGATTGATTTGGCTACGCCTGAGCTAAATCTAAACTCAAGTGCTGTATTAAGAGCAGGGGGATCATGTATGGTAACAGAACTCAGAATTGTTCTGATTTTCCTAAAATGAATTAACAGATTGGAACTTAAGAGACTCTTTTCACAACTTAAAGGAGGACAGGTGACACTGAAACCTCAACGTTTTCCCCAGATCTTTTAAGGGCTAAAGGAAAACTCCAACCAGTGTGTTCAAAACACTCAGAAATGTTTGGAGTTCAAGCAGACCCCTGCAAATAGCATGACGGAGCCAGGGACGGGATGCTGGCGTATTTGTAGACACAGCCAAATAGAATTAGAGGAAACATTAAGATTTTAACTAGCCAACTAACAAAAAGCAGAAAGTGCTTTATAAGAGTTTGCCAAACTATGGAATTTTTTAAAAAACTTATGTAATTTATTTACTTTTGGCTGTGTTGGGTCTTAGCTGCTGCACGCGGGCTTTCTCTAGTTGCGGCGAGCGGGGGGCTACTTTTTGTTGCGGTGCGTGGGCTTCTCATCGCAGTGGCTTCTTTTGTTGCAGAGCACGGGCTCTAGGCACACAGGCTTCAGTAGCCGTGGCACGTGGGCTCAGTAGTTGTGGCTTGTGGGCTCTAGAGCACAGGCTCAGTAGTTGTGGTACACGGGCTTAGCTGCTCCACAGCATGTGGGATCTTCCCAGACCAGGGCTCGAACCCGTGTCCCCTGCATTGGCAGGTGGATTCTTAACCACTGAGTCACCAGGGAAGTCCCCAAACGATGGGATTTTTAACGCTGGTAATACTTAACATTATTTTAGGTGATGCATAGATGAATTTGTCTTTGGTTTCTTTTTTTTAAACTTTTAACATTTTAATGTGTATTAAGAAATATAACACACAAAACTCATGTCTTCATGGATTATAGATTTGGAATGTGGCTAAATATAGGGTGTTTTTAAAGTCTAAAAGGTGAATTAATTCACCATGTACAACAGCACAGATAGACTTGGAGGGTATTACGCTTAGTGAAATAAGTTAGACAGAGAAAGACAAATACTGTATGTTATCACTTATATGTAGAATCTAAAAAATAAAACAAACTAGTGAGTATAACAAAAAAGAACTCACAGATATAGAGAACAAACTAGTGGTTACCAGTGGGGAGAGGGAAGGGGGTAGTGGCAATCTAGGGGAAGGGGAATGAGAGGTACAAACTACTATGTATAAAATAAATGAGCTACAAGGGTATATTATACAGCACACAGAATACAGCCAATAGTTATAATAACCATAAGTGGAGCATAACCTTTAAAAATTGTGCAGCACTATGTTGTACACCCGAAACTTATATAATATTGTACATCAACTATACTTCAATTAAAAAATAAAAGGTGAATTAATTAAAAAAAATAATAAGTACACAAAGGCACAATGTTATGTGCAGTCCAGTTGGCAAAAACTGTGACGGTGGTGTGAGAATGCATTATCCCCCGAGAGGGTTTTTTCTGCTAATGTGCAAGCTGTCTGTTCCAGGGGGAGGGAAGCAGCGTCGCCAGCTGCAGCTCCCTCCCGATCCCGGGCGAGTCCCTGTCATCACTCACTCCTAATCGGGGCCAGCTTGGCCTCCAGCCCTTTGGAGCCTGGGATGCTCAGATCAAGACCCTGGACAGAAGAAGGCGAGGGGGTGGAGAAAACAAGTAAACCATTAGATATGTAGATAAACAGAGACAAACAGCTACAGACTGACAGAGCGAGAAAGAGAGGCTGAAAGATGCTCAGAGGCAGAGACAGAGAGAAAGACAGAGACTTGAAGTAGAAGGAAATAAAGACAAAGGAAGGCAGAGAACATTCTAGTGTAAACTTGGATCTAGTTCACCTGTGTTTCTCTGACCTGTGCTTCCAACAATTCAGTCTGGGCTTCACACACCCCGGCTCCAACCCTTAACAATAATTACACAAGTGCTTACTTTTCATTCCTTCCCTGTACCTGCGTCTCTTAGCACTTGAGCAAACTCTGCTTCATCTCCACTGTACCCTATTAATAGCATTCTTTTGTTGTCGGAAGAAATCTTCTTACCCAGTTTGGGCCGAATTAAAATTTCATAAAACATCAGGTTGTCATAGGACTAACAAGCACATGACAGCTGTTTAATTAAAATTTAAACTTGATTAGTTGGCTCTACAGAGAGACACACTCCAAAGGGAAAGCATAAAACTGTGAAAAATCAATCCTTGAAATAAAGACTTTATTTAAATAAGTAGTAGAAGCTGTAAATTGGTCGGTGCCATGGGGGTTCCAACGGCTAGTCTTGGGCTGAGACCTCTGTCGCTCACACAGGCCCCATCTCTGTCTGCCTCTTGGCTGTACTGGGAGCCCCTTCAAGGTAAAGAATGGGTATAAATTAATTTTGTAAGTCGGAGCGTAGTAAAGGGCTTCAAAGTGAGAGGGAGCTTCAAACAAAACACAAAATATCACAGCAACCTCTCATTTCTCACAGATTCAACTGTCTGAGATTGAGGTACTAAGTGGGAGTAACTTGGAGGAAGGACAAACCCTGCTGTCTCCTCCTTTAAACCTGGACCTGCCACGGTGACCCAAAACCCGACATCTAAGATGCATCTTAGATCATGAATAATGAAAAACCATTTGCGGAATAAACTACTGCAGAAAAGCAAAGCAGAGCAAAGAAGACAAAACAAAACAACGTCCTTTAGGGAAAATTTGAGAGAGAACTCTGATCCCTCTCATTCCCCCAAAACAATGTAATTTCTTTCTTTTAAATAAGAAAATGGCAAAGACATACAGATGGCCGGCCAACAGGTACATGAAGGTGTGCTCAACATCACTAATCATCAGGGAAATGCAAATCAAAACCACACTGAGCGCTTCCCTGGGGCGCAGTGGTTGAGAGTCCGCCTGCCGATGCAGGGGACGCAGGTTCGTGCCCCGGTCCGGGAAGACCCCACATGCCGCGGAGTGGCTGGGCCCGTGAGCCATGGCCGCTGAGCCTGCGCTCCGCAACGGGAGAGGCCACGACGGTGAGAGGCCCGCGTAACGCAAAAAAAAAAAAAAGAAAAAAAACCACACTGAGATACCAGAAGGGCTATCATCAGATTGTAACAAATAACAAGTGCTGGCCAGGGTGTGGAGACAAGGGAACCCTCGTGCACTGGAATGTAGGAACGTAGATTGGTGCAGCCACTATGGAAAACAGGATGCAGGTTCCTCAGAAAATTTAACATAGAATTACCAGAGGATACAGCAATTCACTTCTGGAAATATACCCAAAGGAAACAAACACACTAACTCATAAAGATATATGCACCTTCATGTACATACCAGCATTATTTATAATAGCCAATATATGAAAACAACCTAAGTGTCCATGGATGGATGAAAGGATAAAGAAGATGTGTACACACACACACACACACACACACACACACACACACACACACGATGGAATATTACTCAGCTATAAAAATAATAAAATCTTGCCATTTGCGACAACATGGATGGAACTTGAGGGCGTTATGAAATAAGCGAAATAAGTCAGACAGAGAGACAAATACTGTATGATCTCACTTATATGTAGAAACAAAAAACCTCCAAAACTTCAAGCTCATAGATACAGAGAACAGATCGCTGGTTGCCAGTGATGGGGTGGTCAGGGGTGGGAGAAATGCGTGAAGGGGTTCAAAAGGTAATAAACAAACGAACAGATAGATAAATAAATGTAAGTGTTAGGCTTTGGGAAATGAAGTGTGTACATTTTCCGCTAACATGGACTCAGGCAATTATCAAATTCAATGGAAAACAGATAAACTATGTCCAACAGAGAAAGTCAAAGTACATGTAATAAAAGAATGGGTGGGTCAAATGTCACGCTCAAATCTTAAAAGACTGCACATACTTCTGCAATAAATAGACACAAAATTGGATTTTTGGGGATGGGCGAATATTTGAATAGGATAAGGAGTTTACATGATGTAGAATAACCAGGCCACTTACACTTTTTAATAAAGCTGTAAAAAGAAGAAAGAAAATAATAAGGAACAGGATTCTTTGAAAATTATACTCTCAATAAATTATATATAATTCTATACTATAAATTATATAACTATTTCTTCCTCATTGAACTCACCAAAAGGAAACATGTGAAGTTAGGGGGAGCTGGACAGATCAGAGATACTATGAGAGAATTCTAATGCTTCATCTAAAAATAAAAATTATGATGACAGTGATGACAAGCATCTTTTGTGTGATAAATTATTCACTACCTTTTCCTTCAGATAGAAAAGTAAAGCACTATTAATCGGGTTAGCCAGCTTAACATATAAATCACAGGCTTTGCCAAATTATTATAATTCAAAGAAATTCTGACGTGCTTTTCATACATTTACACATAATATTTCAGGACACAGATACATATTAAAGAAATTGCTTTGGCTGCAAAGCTGTTTTCATTTTCCCACATCACATCAAATCCAACCCTATCATTTCTTAAGTCTTAGAGCGGTGCTGCCCAATAGGACTTTCTGCAATGATGAAAATGTTCTAGCCTCTGTTTATCAAAGCAGAGTTGTGGCTACTGAACACCTGACACGTGGCTAGAAGGACTGAGAAACAAAATTTTTTAATGATTCGAATGTAAATTGCCACATGTGATCAGTGGATACTGTCCTGGATAGTACGGGGGTGGGTAAATGCCCACTCTTTCTTCTTTAACAAAAGAGAAGGAAACCATTGTTTTGTTTGGTTGCTTGCTTTTCTTATTTCACAAAGGAGTCTTAAAATGCAGAAGGACGGATTGGCCAATGCAGGTGTCTCTTTTTCTTAAATGCAAATCATGGCATTCAGCAATTTACAAACGCTTAGTAATCTGGAAGGTTTTACTATTGCTTTCAAAGAATTTATGCTGGAATAGGATGCCTGTCTACTTTTATAAGAGGAATGGACCATTAATTTAGCACTGTCCAAGAAGTAATTCTTTCCTCTTCGATACTAATAATCACATGCTCTTATCTAAAAGGGGCCACCAGCTGGGATGCAGGGGTCAACAGGAATTGAAGGCTTTAAATACCTTTGTTTTGGGGTGTGTGCCAGCTGTGCTAGCCTCTGCTAGAGATGGAAATGAGAAGAAATAGTAATTAAACGGGGGCAAGGTACCAAAAGCAGTTTGGTAATTTCTGTCAGGTGTGTAGCTCATGGACACGAACTCATAAATTCCATTTGAAGGGGGGACCTCAGGCCAGCAATTTTAGTTACTTTATTCGAGTTGATCCTGCTACTGGACAGGGCAAAAAAAATCCATGCTCTCACTTGATACTTCAATTTATTTATTTATTTTTTTAATTAATTATTTATTTATTTAGGCTGCGCCAGGTCTTAGTTGTGGCAGGCAGGATCTTCACTACAGCATGCAGGCTTCTTAGCTGTGACATGCATGTGAGATCTAGTTCCCCGACCAGGGATCCCCTGCTTTGGGAGCGTGGAGTCTTACCCACTGGACCACCAAGGAAGTCCTGATACTTCAATTTAAAGACTTGTGTCAGACATTGGGAGGCAGTGGATGCATGACTGAAGGATAGAAGCAAAATTACCAAACCTAGTGATTAGGGTGTATAATGCATTCACACAGAATCTGTCTTCAAAAAACAAACAAATAAAAACCCTATCCTTAGAAAGAAGAACAAAGCTGAAGAATTCACACTTCCTGACTTCAAAATATATTACAAAACTATAGTAATCAAATCAGCATGATGCTGACATAAGGACAGACACATGGAACAATGGAACAGGATAGAGTGCTCAGAAATAAACCCATGCGTCAGTCAACTGATCTTTGACAGGGGAGCTGAGAACACACAACAGGGAAAGGATAGTCTCTACAACAAATGGTGTTGGGAAAATGATATCCACATGCAAAAGAAGGAAATGCAACCCCCATCTTCCACTATACACAAAAATCAATTCAAAATGAAATAAACACCTAAACATAAGACCTGAAACTCCTTGAAGAAAATATAGGGGACAAGGATGACCTCAGAAGGATGGAGGCCAGGAGGTCCCTGTGCTCATTTCCCTCACAAAAACAATAAAAATGGTAGAGAACCATAACCAACAAAAAATAGCTCTGGGAAAGCTCTGAGTTACAACAAAGAAGCAGTAGAAATGCTGAAGAATTCAAAACCCAGAATGGCTGTGTAGAAAAGCCAAGGAAGCATTTTACCTGTGTCACCCCAACCCCAGCCCAGTGCCACTCAATGCCAAGAGGGATCCCCTTGGAGGGATTTCACCCACAGGGAAAAGGGGGAAGGGGAACCCTACCAGCCTCAGCACCATGGACATTTGTGGCCTTTGCTACCGAGGACACACCAAGGCCCCAGTCCTCACCAACGCTGAGCCCAGATGACAGAGCAGGTGAGTCCCTGCCTCTGTATCTTCTCTCTGGGGCTGGAGCTGGGGCTGTGCTGGGACCTGCCCACAGAGCCCCAGAGGCTGCTGTGCCCCCTCCCCACGATTGGGCTGCCATGGCGCACTGCCACCTGTGGGACCTGAGCTGTCACTGCTCTGTACCCCACTCCATCACCACCCCCAGAGCCCAAGTCTGATCTGCCCCTCAGGGGACCAGCTGCTTCTTCTCTGCACCATTCTGGTACAAAAATAAATAAAAAATAAATATCAGAAACAATGAAACCCTGTAAATGTGTATGTGTGTGTGTGTATACATATATATATGCAGATGGCTGCATATATTTCTCTTTTTTTTGAACTTTATTTATTTTTTTATACTGCAGGTTCCTATTAGTTATCTATTTAATACATATTCATGTATATATGTCAATTCCAATCTCCCAGTTCATCCCACCACCACCCCCCTGCCACTTTCCCACCTTGGTGTCCATATGTTCATTCTCTACATCTGTGTCTCTATTTCTGCCCTGCAAACCAGTTCATCTGTACCATTTTTCTAGGTTGCACATACATGAGTTAATATACAATATTTGTTTTTCTCTTTCTGACTTGCCTCACTCGGCATGACAGTCTCTAGATCCATCCACGTCTCTACAAATGACTCAATTTCGTTCCTTTTTATGGCTGAGTAATATTCCATTGTATATATGTACCACATCTTCTTTATCCATTCGTCTGTCAATGGGCATTTAGGTCCTGGCTAATGCAACAGTGCTGCAATGAACTTTGGGGTGCATGTGTCTTTTTGAATTATGGTTTTCTCTGGGTATATGCCCAGTATTGGGATTGCTGGGTCATATGGTAAGCCTAGTTTTAGGTTTTTTTTTGCAGCATGCGGGCCTCTCACTGTTGTGGCCTCTCCCATTTGCGGAGCACAGGCTCCGGACGCGCAGGCTCAGCGGCCATGGCTCACGGGCCCAGCCGCTCCACGGCATGTGGGATCTTCCTGGACCAGGGCACGAACCCATGTCCCCTGCATCGGCAGGCGGACTCTCAACCACTGCGCCACCAGGGAAGCCCTCTTATTTTTAGTTTTTTAAGGAACCTCCATACTGTTCTCCATAGTGGCTGTATCAATTTACATTCCTACCAACAGTGCAAGAGGGTTCCCTTTTCTCCACACTGTCTCCAGCATTTGTTGTTTGTAGATTTTCTGATGATGCCCAGTTTAACTGGTGTGAGGTGATACCTCATTGTAGTTTTGATTTGCATTTCTCTAATAATGAGGGATGTTGAGCAGCTTTTCATGTGCTTCTTGGCCATCTGTATGTCTTCTTTGGAGAAATGTCTATTTAGGTCTTCTGCCCATTTTTGGGTTGGGTCGTTTGTTTTTTTAATATTGAGCTGCATGAGCTGTTTATATATTTTGGAGATTAATCCTTTGTCTGTTGATACATTTGCAATTATTTTCTCCCATTCTGAGGGTTGTATTTTCATCTTGTTTATAGTTTCCTTTGCCGCACAAAAGCTTTCAAGTTTCATTAGGGCCCATTTGTTTATTTTTGTTTTTATTTCCATTGCTCTAGGAGGTGGATCAAAAAAGATCTTGCTGTGAGTTATGTCAAAGAGTGTTCTTTCTGTGTTTTCCTCTAAGAGTTTGATAGTGTCCAGTCTTACATTTAGGTCTTTAATCCATTTTGAGTTTATTTTTGTGCATGGTGTTGAGGAGTGTTCTAATTTCATTCTTTTACCTGTAGCTGTCCAGTTTTCCCAGCACCACTTATTGAAGGGACAGTCTTTTCTCCATTGTATATCCTTGCCTCCTTTGGCATAGATTAGTTGACCATAGGTGCGTGGGTTTATCTCTGGGCTTTCTATCTTGTTCCATTGATCTATGTTTCTGTTTCTGTGCCAGTACTATATTGTCTTGATTACTGTAGCTTTGTAGTATAGTCTGAAGTCAGGGAGTCTGATTCCTCCAGCTCTTTTTTTTTCCCTCGAGATTACTTTAGTTATTTGGAGTCTTTTGGGTCTCCATACAAATTTTAAGATTTTTTGTTCTAGTTCTGTAAAAAATGCCATTGGTAATTTGATAAGGTTTGCATTGAATCTGTAGATTCGGGTAGTATAGTCATTTTCACAATATTGATTCTTCCAATCCAAGAACATGGTATATCTCTCCACCTGTTTGTGTCATCTTTGATTTCTTTCATCAGTGTCTTATAGTTTTCTGAGTACAGGTCTTTTACCTCCTTAGGTAGGTTAACTCCTAGGTATTTTATTCTTTTTGCTGCAATGGTGAATGGGATTGTTTCCTTAACTTCTCCTTCTGATCTTTCGTTGTTAGTGTATAGAAATGCAAGAGATTTCTGTGCATTAATTTTGTATCCTGCAACTTTGCCAAATTCATTGATTAGCTCTAGTAGTTTTCTGGTAGAATCTTTAGGATTCTCTATGTATAGTATCATGTCATCTGCAAACAGTGACAGTTTTACTTCTTCTTTTCCAATTTGGATTCCTTTTATTTCTTTTTCTTCTCTGATTGCTGTGGCTAGGACTTCCAAAACTATGTTGAATAACAGTGGTGAGAGTGGACATCCTTGTCTTATTCCTGATCTTAAAGGAAATGCCTTCAGTTTTTCACCATTGAGAATGATGATTGCTGTGGGTTTGTTGTATATGGCCTTTATTATGTTGATGTAGATTCCCTCTATGCCCACTTTCTCAAGATTTTTTTTATCATAAATAGGTGTTGAATATTGTCAAAAGCTTTTCTGTATCTATTGAGATGACCATATGGTTTTTATTCTTCAATTTGTTAATATGGTGTATCACATTGATTAATTTGCTTATATTGAAGAACCCTTGCATCCCTCAGATAAACCCTACTTGATCATGGTATATGATTCTTTTAATGTGTTGTTGGATTCTGTTTGCTAGTATTTTGTTGGGAATTTTTGCATCTATATTCATCAGTGATATTGGTCTGATATTGGTCTTTTTTTGTAGTATCTTTGTCTGGTTTCAGTGTCAGGGTGATGGTGGCCTCCTAGAATGCGTTTGGGAGTGTTCCTTCCTCTGCAATTTTTTGGAAGAGTTTGAGAAAGATGGGTGTCAGCTCTTCTCTAAATGTCTGATAGAATTCACCTGTGAAGCCATCTGGTCCTGGATTTTGTTTGTTAGAAGATTTGTTTTTTCTTTTTTTTGAGGTACGTGGGCCTCACACTGTTGTGGCCTCTCCCGTTGTGGAGCACAGGCTCCAGACGTGCAGGCTCAGCAGCCATGGCTCACAGGCCCAGCCGCTCCGCGGCATGTGGGATCTTCCTGGACCGGGGCATGAACCCATGTCCCCTGCCTCAGCAGGCAGACTCTCAACCACTGTGCCACCAGGGAAGTCTCTGTTGGAAGATTTTTAATCACAGTTTCAATTTCATTGCTTGTAATTGGTCTGTTCATATTTTCTCTTTCTTCCTGGTTCAGTCTTGGAAAATTATACCTTTCTAAGAATTTGTCCATTTCTTCAAGGTTATAACCTTGGAAGGTATAGCCTTGGAAGGTTATATCTTTCTAAGAATTTGTCCATTTCTTCCATTTTTATTGGTATAGAGTTGCTTGTAGTAGTTTCTTATGATGCTTTGTATTTCTGCGGTGTCCGTTGTAACTTCTCCTTTTTCATTTCTAATTTTATTGATTTGAGTCCTCTCCCTCTCTTTCTTGACGAGTCTGGCTTAAGGTTTATAAATTTTGTTTATCTTCTCAAAGAACCAGCTTTTAGTTTTATTGATCTTTGCTATTGTTTTCTTTGTTTCAGTTTCACTTATTTCTGCTCTGATCTTTATGATTTCTTTCCTTCTACTAACTTTGGGTTTTGTTTGTTCTTCTTTCTCTAGTTCCTTTAGGTATAAGGTTAGATTGTTTATTTGAGATTTTTCTTGTTTCTTAGGTAGACTTGTATTGCTATAAACTTCCCTTAGAACTGCTTTTCCTGCATCCCATAGGTTTTGGATCGTCGTGTTTTCATTGTCATTTGTCTCTAGGTATTTTTTGACTTCCTCTTTGATTTCTTCAGTGATTTCTCGGTTATTTAGCAATGTATTGTTTAGCCTCCATGAGTGTGTGCTTTTTATGGTTTTTTTCCCTGTAATTGATTTCTAATCTCATAGCGTTTTGGTCAGAAATGATGCCTGATATGATTTCAATTTTCTTAAATTTACTTAGGCTTGATTTGTGACCCAAAATGTGATCTATCCTGGAGAATGTTCCATGTGCACTTGAGAAGAAAGTGTATTCTGCTGCTTTTGGATGGAAATTCCTGTAAATATCAATTAAATCTATCTGGTCTATTGTGTCATTTGAAGTTTGTGTTTCTTTATTCATTTTCTGTCTGGATGATCTGTCCATTGGTGTAAGTGAGGTGTTAAAGTCCCCCACTATTATTGTGTTACTGTCAATTTCCTCTTTTATAGCTGTTAGCATTTGCCTTATGTATTGAGGTGCTCCTATGTTGGGTGCATATATGTTTATAATTGTTATATTTTCTTCTTGGATTGATCCCTTGACCATTATGTGGTGTCCTTCCTTGTCTCTTGTGACATTCTTTATTTTAAAGTCTATTTTATCTGATACGACTATTGCTATAGCAGCTTTCTTTTGATTCCCATTTGCATGGAATATCTTTTTCCATCTCCTCACTTTCAGTCTGTATGTGTCCCTAGATCTGAAGTGGGTTTCTTGTAGACAGCATATAGATGGGTCTTGTTTTTGTATCCATTCAGTGAGCCTGTGTCTTTTGGTTGGAGCATTTAATCCATTCATGTATAAGGTAATTATCAATATGTATGTTCCTATGACCATTTTCTTAATTGTTATGGGTTTGTTTTTGTAGGTTCTTTTCTTCTCTTGTGTTGCCCACTTAGAGAAGTTCCTTTAGCATTTGTTGTAGAGCTGGTTTGGTGGTGCTGAATTCTCTTATTTTTGCTTTGTCTGTAAAGCTTTTGATTTCTCAGTTGAATCTGAATGAGATCCTTGCCGGGTAGAATAATCTTGATTGTAGGTTCTTCCCTTTCACCACTTTAAATATATCGTGCCACTCCCTTCTGGCTCGTAGAGTTTCTGCTGAGAAATCAGCTGTTAACCTTATGGGAGTTCCCTTGTATGCTATTTGTTGTTTTTCCCTTGTTGCTTTTAATAATTTTTCTTTGTCTTTAATTTTTGTCAATTTGATTACTATGCATCTCAGCATGTTTCTCCTTGGGTTTATCCTGACTGGGACTCTGTGCTTCCTGGACTTGGGTGGCTATTTCCTTTCCCATGTTAGGGAAGTTTTCGACTATTATCTCTTCAAATATTTTCTCGTGTCCTTTCTCTCTCTCTTTTCCTTCTGGGACCCCTATAATGTGAATGTTGGTGCATTTAATGTTGTCCCAGAGGTCTCTTAGGCTGTCTTTATTTCTTTTCATTCTTTTTTCTTTATTCTGTTACATGGCAGTGAATTCCACCATTTTGTCTTCCAGGTCCCTTTCCATTCTTCTGCCTCAGTTATTCTGCTATTGATTCCTTCTAGTGTAGTTTTCATTTCAGTTATTGTATTGTTCATCTCTGTTTGTTTGTTCTTTAATTCTTCTAGGTCTTTGTTAAACATTTCTTGCATCTTCTCGATCTTTGCCTCCATTCTTTTTCCGAGGCCCTGGATCATCTTCACTATCATTATTCTCAATTCTTTTTCTGGAAGGTTGCCTATCTCCACTTCATTCAGTTGTTTTATCTTGTTCCATCATCTGGTACAAAGTCCTCTGCCTTTTTATCTTGTCTATCTTTCTGTGAATGTGGTTTTTGTTCCACAGGCTGCAGGATTGTAGTTCTTCTTGCTTCTGCTATCTTCCCTCTGGTGGATGAGGCTATCTAAGAGGCTTGTGCAAGCTTCCTGATGGAAGGGACTGGTGGTGGGTAGAGCTGACTGTTGCTCTGGTGGGCAGAGCTCAGTAAAACTTTAATCCACTTGTCTGCTGATGGGTGGGGCTGAGTTCCCTCCCTGTTGGTTGTTTGGCCTGAGGCAACCCAACACTGGAGCCTACCTGGGCCCTCTGGTGGGGCTAATGGTGGACTCTGGGAGGGCTCATGCCAAGGAGTACTTCCCAGAACTTCTGCTGCCAGTGACCTTGTCCTCACAGTGAGCCACAGCCATCCCCCGCCTCAGCAGGAGACCCTCCAACACTAGCAGGTAGGTCTGGTTCAGTCCCCTGTGGGGTCACTGCTCCTCCCCTGGGTCCCGATGCCCACAGTAGTTTGTGTGTGCCCTCCAAGAGTGGAGTCTCTGTTTCCCCCAGTCCTGTCAAAGTCCTGCAGTCAAATCCCACTAGCCTTCAAAGTCTGATTCTCTAGGAATTCCTCCTCCCGTTGCCGGACCCCCAGGTTGGGAAGCCTGACGTAGCACTCACAACCTTCACTCCAGTGGGTGGACTTCTATGGTATAAGTCCTCTCCAGTTTGTGAGTCACCCACCCAGCAGTTATGGGATTTGATTTTATTGTGATTGCGCCCCTCCTACTGTCTCATTGTGGCTTTTCCTTTGTCTTTGGATGTGGGCTATCTTTTTTGGTGAGTTCCAGTGTCTTCCTGTTGATGATTGTTCAGCAGTTAGTTGTGATTCCAGTGCTCTCACAAGAGGGAGTGAGAGCATGTCCTTCTTCTCTGCCATCTTGAACTAATCTCTCTGAATACATTTCTATAGACATGAAGAAAATTACAGAAGGATACACACGGGTGGGATACATTGCGTATGTGTGGGATTAGAAAAACTGGGAGAACAAAAACAACAATAAATGAAAGAAACAAACCATCTGATTCAATCTCTCTTTTCCCAGAAAAGGAAATTGAGGCCCAGAGACAGGGAGTATTTCACCCAAGGTCACACATCAAGGTAGACAGGAGTGCAGACCTAACAGAAGTGCTGGTGGAAGAGAAAAACACCCTCAGAGTGAATAGGGCACAGCCTCCCTCAGTCCCCAGCCTGGTGTCCTCACACCCTCCGAATTCCTGTTAAGCAGTGTGTTCCTTTCCAAGAGAAGACCTCTCACCCCCACCCAGCGTCTACCACTGTACCTGAGCAGGTGAATGTTTATCTTCTGTGACCCCCGACCCCCCACCCCAGGCCCGGATGGCTCACCTCCGGCTGGGATGAACCCCGTGGGAGGATGCCGGTGCTAAGAGCAGCAGTGCCCCCTGCATGGGCTTCTTCATCAGAGCAGGAAGCCTGGAAAGAAAGCTGCTGAACCACCGCCTAGATTAGGGCCAGGCCACCCTTGAGGTGGCATCCGGGGAAGCAGTTTTGGGAAGAGGCTGGATTTTCTAAGCAGACACCACCCCAGAGAAGCAGCCACACCTACGCTCAGCCAGCTTCATTGGCTCTGTACACCCACAGCAACACTTCCCTCACCCCAGGCATCCACGTACCGTTCACAGCTCTGCCATCACTGTGTAGCTACTATCACTCACGTCGTATTTTCCTCTCAGTTGCCTTCTTTCTTTATTTGCACTTAAATAAACGTATTCTTAAATAAAGTCTCCCTTTGCATCAATGGAAAATGTCAGTACCACTTGTCATCGATAAAAGAAACTTGAATTTCACGAAAGAAAAACAGGGCTATTCAGTGGAAAGTGGGTCCTGTCGCTTATCCAAGACACTTAAGTAAGCAGCTGTGACTCCTTGAGCTAACAACCAGAAACGACAGGGAGCAGGGTTGACAGTGGTGGCTAAATAATGTAGCTCACAGACGGTAGCAAAAGCGTCACTCTGCTGTAGATGTCGAAGGTCGGGGAGACTGTGTGTGTGTGTGTGTGTGTGTGTGTGTGTGTGTGTGTGTGTCAGGGGTGTACTCAGGGACTCTCTGGACTTTCCATTCAATGTTGCCATGACCCTAAAACTGCTCTAACAGTTAAAATCTGTTAGAGAGAAAGAGGGAACTGAAAGGGCACTTAACTCCTCTTACAGAGTCCTTGACACAGTTTAAAGCACTGTAGTCTGCGTGGTCCCACTTGGAACGCCACGCGGCACCCTGTCCCGGGGGTGTCAGCAACCGTGGAAACCTCAAAGTCCACGGTCACTCAGCACATTTGGTTCCCCAACAGCACTTTGATGGGGGTACAAGCATCCCCATTTGGTCAGCCCACGCTGTATGCCTGCGCCCATGTGGACGGTCTGATCACGCCCCCTTCTCCCCTTAGCTCAACCCACCCTGAACACCGACACCTTTGCCGTTCTCCCAACACACCAAACATGACCCGCACCTCAGGGCCTTTGCACTTCCTGCTCCCCCCCCCCCCCCGGGAAAGGCTCCCTTCCAGATGAAAACATTGCTCACTCCTTCACTTCCTTCAGCTCTCTGCTCAGGTACCACCTTATCCGAGAAGCTTTCCAGGACCACTTTCGTAAAGTGCCACCGTCACCCCCATCACTGTACCCCCCTCCCTGCTTTATTTGTATTTATAATACTTTAAAACCCTGCTATTGCATATATTTTTTATCTATCTATTGTGTACCTCTTCACACCCTAAGGGTTATTAACCTGAAGACACTTGGGAGCCCAGGGATGGATTTCATAATCTTGGGTGCAATAAAAATGATAATTTTATGTCCGTGGACTTCTACTGTAAATGTAACATACCCCTCAAATATTCTATTATAAATATAGGCAACAAAACATTGTAGTATTAGCAGTGTCTGTGACTTTGTCACCAGGAGAAATTAAAGCTATTTTCATATCATATTACAGTTATAACAGATGTTTCAAAATGTCAGTTATGCTCACCACTACTTCAAAATTATAGTAGCTATTAGACCTGCCACTTGAGCTTGTTACTATTATAACATAGTGATAAAGAAGTGCATGTTTTACTATTTCACAGATTTTGATGCTACATCCTAGTATAATTCGTTCCCTTTGTAATGCTATGTGCTTTATTTTATGCATTTAAAAGCATTAATGTGGGGCTTCCCTGGTGGCGCAGTGGTTGAGAGTCCGCCTGCCGATGCAGGGGACACGGGTTCGTGCCCCGGTCCGGGAAGATCCCACATGCCGCGGAGCGGCTGGGCCCGTGAGCCGTGGCCGCTGAGCCTGCGCGTCCGGAGCCTGTGCTCCGCAGCGGGAGAGGCCACAACAGTGAGAGGCCCGAGTACCGCAAAAAAAAAAAAAAAAAGTGTTAATGTGAGATGAGTCTACAACTTCCATCAGACACCAAAAGGATCTGCAGAACAAAAAGGGAGGGTGGGAGGGAGATGCAAGAGGGAGGAGATATGGGGATATATGTATATGTATAGCTGATTCACTTTGTTATAAAGCAGAAACTAACACACCACTGTAAAGAATTATATCCAATAAATATGTTTAAAGAAAAGAAAAGATACTACAGCACTAAGCTATTAGTTCTGTGAGGTCAAGGACCACATTTGTTTTGTTTACTGCTCTACCCACTGTGCCTAGGACAGCGCTTGGATGTCATAAGGACCCAGAAAGCATTCACCGAATAACGTACTTAGTGAATTCTGTCAATGAAGAAACTGATGCTTGAAGGATTTGGGTAACTTCACAAGGACACCACAGCTGGGATGTAGAAGAACCAGGATGCAAATGCCTGCCTGGCTCGTCCCACGGCGCACGCTCTCCCAGCCTGAATTCTGCCTGTCAGGGACCACGGTGGGTCCCCCTTTCATCAAACTAGAGCTCTCACAGAATTGCACGCAGACACAGCAGCTGTTCTGTATGAATAAGCATGTGTGTTTGAAAACTACAGTCTGGATGCACCTACGATCAGACCTCCCTGCTTTAACCCCTTCCTATCGCAGTGGTGGATGATAAAACTAGAGATACACAGGGTCTCCCCAGAGCACAGAACCCGAAACGCACATCGCCTGCGGTGAGGCAGGCGCGCGCGCTTAGCGAAAGCCTGGCAACGACGCGGCTCCTTCTACAATTTATCCTGTCCACTAATCACCAGGGGCTCTGACGTGCCCTCTGAGCCGGGCAGTATCACCCCCGGAACCGGGTGGGAATGTTGAGGCTCAGGGAGATGGAGAGACTCGCCCAGTGCCTGTAGCCTGTAAGGGGCAAAGCAGGCACTTGAAGCTAGGTTTTCCCGAATCCCAAAACCATGCACTTAAGGAGGGCTTCTCTCCTGCTTCTCGTCCAGCCTATCTGCTCTTCAACCTGCCCTGCCCAGAGACAGACAGCAGCCCAAGTGACAACCGGGCCCATGCCTCCATCGGGCCTTAAGCAGCCCCAGGCAGGAGTATCTGCTTCCTAACCTGCCTGCCTCTGCCTTTAGCACAGAGAAACAGCCCGTAATGGAATGACCGAGCTTTCAGCAGCCTGTGCTGGCCATGTGCCTGCTAAGTACTAAGTGAAAGCTGTTGTTTCCCCTGCAGACATCTCTGTTTGGATCTGTATACATCATGTGCTACGTCCATGTTTAATTAAACACAGTGAGCTGGCTCAGAGCCCACGGAATGACTGCAAGGTACCATTTCCCATCCTCACCTGCTTTCCTGCTGGAACGTCCCAGGAAGGTGCTGGCTGGGGCAGATCCTACTCACCCTGTCTGATGATGCCGTTAGGACCTGAGGATGCAAGGGCTTTCTCTCTCCTTCTCTCTGTTCTTCATCCCTTCTTCCTTAATAGAAAGAATCGAAAGCGGCAGAGGTATCACTGGCTTTTGTATTCACTCAACAAACCTCATCACTTATCACTTATTTTGAGTTCTGGCTTTTCCACGCTCCTTGAAAAAGACAAACACACTCTCTTTGGGCTTCGCTTATAAGGGTCAGTGGTCATGAATGGGAATTGCCTGCCAACTGAAAATGTTATTTCTCCGTTTTCAGAGACACCTGTAGAGAGTATGTGAATGAAAAATACTGCCTGCCGTATTGGTAAACACACCATGCTGCAGGCATCAAGCCATCACATTACAGCTGCCCCAGTGGTGAGCCCTGAGGGAAGTCAGCATAGAAACAGGATGCCCTGGGGAGTTCCCTGGTGGCCTCGTGGTTAGGATTCCAGGCTTTCACTGGCATGGCCCGGGTTCGATCCCTGGTTGGGGAACTGAAATCCCACAAGTCACAAGGCACAGCCCAAAAAAAAAAAAGAAACAAACAGGATGCCCCCCCAACAAGCCCTCAGCCACTGCAGTCTCCCCTCGACATGCACCCCGAGGAGACTCCGGATAAGAAAGCACAGGATACTGGCCCCAGAGAGCTGAGGTGCACATCAAAGGAAGGGTGTCCATGAGCCTAGACTCTTGCATCTTCCCACACAAAGAAAAGTGCTAAAGTCCTTAACGTGAGATATCTGATTTTCTTCCATGAACAGTAATCTTCCGATGTTCCGATGACCTGGTCTTTATTGCAAAAACTCCTGCACATCCTGACTCTTCCCCCTGGCCTCTTCAGAGCAGTCCCTCAGAGCTCTCTGAGACGCTGTGTCCCGGGCTTAAGTCCTCAGTGTTGTCTGCCAAAGAAGACGTGAGTCTCAACTTTTAGGTTGTGCTTTCTTTTTTTTTAGTCGACAAGTATTAAAAAGAGACTGAAGCCTTCTCCTTAAAGCAGTGGGCTCAGGGCTGCCATCTGAAACATCTCTGGAGAGACAAGGAGCCTTTCCAAGACTCATTCTTCGCAGGACAATTGTTCATCACCACAGCAGGGTTCAGTCCCAAAGAGGAAAGAACGCTAACAGATTCTCCTTCTCTCGGCCCCAGCTTCTAATGATTCCCTGATTGGTATTTGCATGGACGTGCTCGTGGCTCAGCAGGCCGCAGGCAGAGACTGCCCTGTCTCCTTTTTTATAATTTCCCTCCAGGCACATATTACAACCCTCCTTTAGGTCTAGAAAACTTCATTAGAGGATTAAAATTAGCTGGCTTTTCAGAGCTATTTTTTTCAAAGAATTATTTTCTTAAAAGTATGTCCCAAGTCCATACTTTTCAGAAGGTGGTAGAATTGGTAGAAAAAGGAAGAAATATCCGCTTTCTCCCCCGAAACCTAGCTTGTGTCCAGAGGGACATGGCCTTCCTTACAGGACTCTACAAAGTCGGTCCTTATCTGAGCTAAAGTAAGAGAGTACTTCACCCCGCCACCCCGCTCCTCGGGTCCTTCACGCTGGAAGATGCCCAATGATGTTGAGAAATTCCACAAAATAGTAAGATTTTATCGTGTTGTTATTTTGATTATTCGCCAGCAATTCCCCTGATAAAGAACTTGCCTTTAGAAGATAATGGCGATGATGAATAAAGAGCATATACTTAGCATTTTCCAGCACTGTTCTAGGCACTGAATTAACTAATGTCATCTTTGCAACCAACATGTGAACTGAATATTAATACCGATCCCATTTTGCAGATGTGAAAACAAATACACAGGCATTTCGCAGCTTCTCCAATGGGAGAAGCCTAGTAAGTGGTAGCCAGTTGTCTGTGCACTGAACCTCTACGCTAGAAAAGTGGTCCAGGCTCAGCTGGAGTGGCTGAAGGAAGAGTCAGTACAGTGTTGGCCGGATGGAAACTGGAACCGCTACTGAGACCCAAACCAGGCCATCGATGTTCACACTCCTAGAGAACAGGATCCATGTTGGAGCTCAATGGAAACCTCTTGACACTAAAGAGAAATTAGCTCAGCCCTTTGTGGAAGGAACAATGCAGAAAGCAGCTCGTGCAAGCTGGAGGTCCACAGACTGATTCCAGCCGGTGCAGATACAGAATGATCCAGAGAGTTTCTATAGCCCCCTCACCAAAGGGCTGAATTCACTGTCTTCACCGAGTTCTACTTACAAACCTGAATAAACACTTACAGGTCCCTGTATGCAAATTAACCAGAGTGACCACAACATAACATGGTCCTGGGATGATTGGGGCAGGCTCTCTTCACCTGTGTGCCGCTGACCTCTGGGGCCAGACGCGATTCCCTGTCATGAAGGGCTGTCCTCTGCAGGGTCGGGTGCTGGCGTGGCCTCTACCCAATGAGTGCCAATAGCAATCTCCTCACCCTCGGGGAGAATGCCAAAGACGTCTGCAGACATCGCTAAGCCTGATCTGGTGGCAGAATCACCCCAGTTGAGAACTTTGATACAGGGGTTTATCATTCTGATAAAGCCACATTCACAGAGGGCTTTACAATCAGAAGAATCCATGAGGTCCAGTATCAGGGAGGTCCAGTCTCTACAATCTGTGAACCCATCTTGATACTGAGCAGGACCCTGTGGGGCTCCTGGGCACGGAAGCCTTTCTGTGTCCCCCGTTTCTTGATTACAGGAAATAGGCTTCATTCAGCCTCCATGACCTTCCCTGAGTTCCAACGGGCAGGTTCAAGCAGTTGTTAGTAAAGGAAGAGATGGGACGCAGAGACAAGGGAGGAGCAGTCAGGAGACAAGAGTGCAGCCTTGGGGCAGGGTCCTGGCTCCCCCTCAAGGGATACACAGAACAATATCTTTGAGCCGTGTTGCAGATACTGAAACCCCCATCAGGTGGGAGAAGTTAACTGTCGGCTGCCCATAAGCACGTAGACCCCAGACCGGTTTGTAATGCACCCAGCTCAGCTCCTGGCCCACAACAGAGCATATATAAATGTTTTCTCCTTTGTAATAATTTCAATTTGTTTTATAATTAATGTAGTCACGATAATACTTCAAAATGTTCACTGGCAAATAATAAGTATTTAGATTCATCTGTTCTAGGCCATGAGAAAGGGCTTATAATGAATGGTACTGTTGTGGGAGAAATGTTTGAAGGAATATTAATCTAAACTCTTAAAAATCTGTATTAAACTGAAAACTATTTGGTGTTTTCTTTATAATGTATTAATCTTTAAATATTTTTCTTTACAAAAGTATTGCATGACTACATTTGTGCTATAAAACGCAAGCATCACAGATGAAGTCAGTCTCTCCTGACCTTTCTCCTTCAGTCACTGTCACTTCTGGGTAAGCAGTGTGGTCGGTTTAATGTCTATCCTTTTAGACGTTTCTTTTCACTTATGCACAGAAGGTTGGTGATGCCGACTCCCGATTACATCCCCACCAACCAATCAGAAGAAGGTCCGCGAGTTGACCACGCCCTCCTCTTTGAACCATTGCTATAAAACTGCTCCCTGCCTCCTCCAGGTTGGGACCCACGGTCTTGAGGGCGTTAGCCCGCTGTGGCCCCCTTTGCCTGGAAAAGCAATGAAGCTATTCTTGTCTACTTTACCCAAAACCCTGTCTCTGAGATTTAATTCAGTCTGGGGTGCAGAGGCTGGATTTGGCTTCAATCTCAGCATTTTGGGTTCCTCTCATGAACTTCCTACAACCATCCTCAATGTTGGGAGGACGCTGTGGGCAGCCACCCACCAGCGTCGCCTGCAGTGACGCCCTGGGGCCAGCACGTGGTTCCTTGGGCCCAGAGACTATTTCACACCCTCCTTTCAGCTGTGCGGTGGCTCACCTGCCCTGTTTCAATGTCTTGGTCAGTGAGGGTAACAGACCCTCAAGTCTTAGCCAGACCAGGTCCCAACTGTACAAGATTTTAAAACAATATGGCAGGACCCTGAGACACGTTTACAGATGCTGCAAGGACCCTGCCAACCACTCCCCGGGGACCCCCAAACCCAGTCCTCGCGGTCCTACACTTAGCATCGTTGTAGCAGCTCTGGAGGCTTCAGAGATGGAAAAAACAAAGAAAAATGCATAGCCTGTGCTCTCTAAGAGGGCTAGGATTGACAAATAACCACCTCCAAAGGCTGCAAATGTACTTTTTGTTTGTTTGCTTGTTGGACGTTTTATAAATGGCCAGTTGGTTTTTGCTTGTCTTAAAAAAGAAATTGGAGGGTCTGGCCATCCTGCACTCCCATCCCCACATGTAAACCATCAGTTGGAATCAGTCCTGGTGCCTCTTTTATTTAAATGGAAAAGTGTTCTCTAGGTCATCTGTCTCTGTTATTCCTTAAAATTTTGCTTACACCCCACCCCATTCACTCATCCACCTTACACGCCTGATTCTCAGGAAATTTCATTGTAAGATTCTTGCACTGACGGTGTGTGAAGCCCTGTGCTGAGCACCATGAGAATTTTAGGAACATTTGACCACGGTCACGCCCTCGGGAGCTGATGGTACAGGAGACCCAGTAGTGCCTTAGAAATCTATAGATCAGTGTTCCTCTTTAGTTGAGTTTCACTGCCCTTTACAGTGTGGGGATTCAGAATGGTGAGTCCTCCATGGAGATCCTCTCTCTTCTAAGTTAATCGCAGTTTCCTCCTACCATAGACTCATCACTACGCCGAGCAGGGTCGGTCAGCACACCCTCCTAGAGATGACAGCTGATGCGGCCACACCCGGAGAGGCCAGAGCTCTGGGACCATTTCCTCAAAACTTGTCAGGTCAAAGGAATAGAAAGGTGAGAGCCAGCTTGAAATTCAGCACCAAGGACAGCCTTCTCATACCCTGTCCCAACCCACTACTCAAGAAAAATCTGACTGTTTTGCATGACTGCATCTGCAATGTAAATACTGACTAGGCTCGTAAGGGAGAGTCACAGGCAAACTCTGATGTGGACATAAAATCACAGTGTGGAGGCCCCTTCCATCCTAGGAGATTAGACTGTGTTCTGTCCCAGTAGGTTCCCTCTGCCAAAAAGGCAGATTAGTGTGCTAATGTACTGCTTCCATCTGCAAGCTCTCCTCTCCCCCTTGGAGACAGAGCAGGACCTTATAATCATCACTTAGAACGATTTGGTTTATCAGCCAAGGGTGGAAATGTTCCAGAGCCAGAGATGGTTCATGGGAAACTGGGAAGGTTGACAAGTCGGCCTGGAATTCCACACCAGCTTTTCTAAGCAGATTTCTTAGAAATGGCCCTACTCCTAGTACTATCCATAATAAAAGCTCTAAGAAAATAGGAATAGGATAGGATACCCCACCCAAAGGAATGGAAATGGACAGTTATGTTACATCTTAATAAACATCAGACTCAACGATGAAAGACTGAGTTGTTCCCCCCCAGCCCCCCGAGATCAGAACCAAGGCAAGGATACTTGCTCTCACTACAGTACTTTTATTCAACATTGTTCTGAAGATTTTAGCCACTGCAAAAAAAAAAAAAAAAAAAAGAATTATTCTCTTAATTCTAAAATAGAGTAGAATAGAATAACATAACAATTTTAAAATACAAAATAACATAAAATAAAATGTCATAACATAAGGAAAATCGGTCTGGCGGTCAGCAAGACATGAAATTGTTGGGCTTCCCTGGTGGCACAGTGGTTGAGAATCTGCCTGCCAATGCAGGGGACATGGGTTCGAGCCCTGGTCTGGGAAGATCCCACATGCCACGGAGCAACTAGGCCCGTGAGCCACAACTACTGAGCCTGCGTGTCTGGAGCCTGTGCTCCGCAACAAGAGAGGCCGCGACAGTGAGAGACCCGTGCACCACGATGAAGAGTGGCCCCCGTTCGCCGCAACTAGAGAAAGCCCTCGCACAGAAACAAAGACCCAACACACCCCAAAATAAATAAATAAATACATTTATTAATTTAAAAAAAAAAGACATGAAATTGTCCTTATTTACAGGTGATAGAAAATCCCAGGGAATCTACAAAATGGTTACTAATTTTTAAAAAGATTTTTGCAAGGTTATGCATACAAGATTAAAAAATAATCAGTTGGATTTACTTGCAGCAGCCAATTGGAAAATGAAATTTTTTAAAAGTCATAGAAGACCCAAAATATAAAATACCTAGGAATAAGTCTAACAGATACATTTGGGACTTGGATGCTACAAAACACTGCTGAGAGAAATTAAAGAAGACCTACATAGGGATTTCCCTGGTGGCACAGTGGTTAAGAATCTGCCTGCCATTGCAGGGGACATGGGTTTGATCCCTGGTCCGGGAAGATCCCACATGCCACGGAGCAACTAAGCCACAACTACTGAGCCTGAGCTCTAGAGCTCATGAGCCACAACTACTGAGCCCACGCACCGCAACTACTGAAACCCGCATGCTCTAGGGGCCATGTGCCACAACTACTGAAGCCCTCGCACCTAGAGCTCATGCTCCGCAACAAGAGAAGCTACTGCAATGAGAAGTCCGTGAACCTCAATGAAGAGTAGCCCCCGCTTGCCGCAACTAGAGAGGAAGCCTGGGCCCAGCAATGAAGACCCAATGCAGGTAAAAATAAATTTTAAAAAAATGCTAAAAAAAAAAAAAGACCTACATATATAGAAATGTATACCATGTTCATTGAAGTGGAAAAACTTCAGTATGATTAAGATGTTAATTCTCCCCATACTGATCTATAAATTCAATGTAATCCAAATACAAATTCCAGCAGGCTGTTGGTAGAAATTCACCAACTGATTCTACAATTTTCATGGAAATTCAAACAGCCACAAAACAAAACAACCCAAACCAGAGAAAATTTGGAGGACTTACTTGATTTCAAGACTTACTCTAAAGTTACAATACTCAGGGCAGATACATTAAAAAAATACATATAATCATCAACATCACAGGATAGTACTCAGAAATAGATCCATCTATGAATGGTCCTGATTTTTGACAAAGGTGCCAAGAGAATTCAATAGAGAGAAGAAAGTTTTCTCAACAAACGGTGATGGATAAACTAGCTATTCATATTAGAAAAAAAAAAACCTTATTTCATACCACAGATAAAACATAAATGTATCATATAACTAAATACAATCTTGTAAAGGTATAAAATTTCTAGAAGAAAATATATGGCATTTTGGGGGCAAATTTGGCTATGGAAATATTTCTTAGATAAAACACTAAATGTATGAGTCACAAAAAAATGTATTAGACTTCATAAAAATGTTAAAGTTTTGATCTTTTAAAATACCATTAAGAAAGCAAAAAAGCAAGCAACCAACTTAGAGAAAATATTCACAACACTTGTATCAGATGAAGACAATCTATAAAGAGCTCTTAAGGGCTTCCCTGGTAGCGCGGTGATTGAGAGTCCGCCTGCTGATGCAGGGGACATGGGTTACGTGCCCCGGTCCGGGAAGATCCCACATGCCGCGGAGCGGCTGGGCCCGTAAGCCATGGCTGCTGAGCCTGCGCGTCCGGAGCCTGTGCTCCGCAACGGGAGAGGCCACGACAGTGAGAGGCCCACACACCGCAAAAAAAAAAAAAGAGCTCTTAAAATCAACAACAAAATCAACAAAAGAAACAACCCAATAAGAACGTGGATAAAGAATGTGAAAAGACACTTTATAAAAAAGAAACATGAGTTGTCAGTAAGCACAGATGTTCAAAATCATTAGACAATAGACAAATGCACATTAGTATCAAAACGAGATAACACAGCAAACCTATTCTCATGGCTAAATTTTAAAACAAACAAACTGACCTTGCCAACTGTTGGCAAAGATGCCATACAAGTGGAACTCTGACATACTGCTGGTGGAACTATTAAATGGCCAACAACTTTGGAAAACAGTTTAGCGTTTTTTAATGTTAAGTAAATATATAGCATATGACTGACATGTTCCTCTTGTTTACCTAAGAGCAAAAAAATGCACATGAAAAAAAAAATGCACATGCCCACAAAGACTTGTTTACGAATGTTCATAGCAGCTTTATTTTTGAAACCAAAAACTAGAGACAACTCAAATGTCTATTGACAGATGAATGGAAAAACACATTTTGGTATGTCCATCTAATGGAGTATAATTGGCAAGAAAAAGGAGAAAACATCAGTGAGTCTCAAAATCATTATACTGAGTGAAAGAAGCCATGCAAATTAGATTTCATAATGCCCACTGGTATAAAATTCTGGGAGAAGCAAACCAATCTAGCTTGGTATCTAGCTACTGATACCAATCTATCAGTAGCTGCCTGGGGATGAGGCTGGATGAGTAAAAATAGGTATGAGGAACTTCTGGGGGCAATAGAGATATTTCTTATCTTCATTGCGATGATGTAGCTTTGGGTGTTTACATGTCAGAACAGCAAACTGCACACATTGTGCTTGTTAGTTCACTTCAATGTTACTTCATTACGGTTTAAAAAATCATTAAGAAAAGATCATGACTCTCTCAATTTTCATAGTGCAAGTATAAACTAAGAGGTACCTAAAAGCTCACCAAACTCTAGTTGGTAAAGAGATATAGCCACTTTAAAGCATAAGTTTTTTAATTATGTTGCATAATTAGTGTTAGTTGTATAACAGTTAGAGAGCACAGAAAAGTCAAAAAGAAGAAATGCATTCACACTTCTGCAATTCCGAGAAAACCATCATATTTCCTACTGTGCAAATTAATAAAGGGAAACCTCACTGAGATGGAGTCGGAAGACCAGAAAGGGGAGCTCTCATGCACATACCACTAAATGTCAATACAGATCCCAAGAGGAAGAGACAAATTCTGCATCTCCATCAGGAAATGACACTACGTTACCACCTGCAGCAGAAGGAAGAAAAATTTTCTCTATGCCTAGCAACAGCTCAGCCAATGAGAGACCATCACAACTCAGCCAATGAAAAGCCACTATACATCAATCTCCCAGTTTCCTCCAATGGACTTTTTGTTTAGAACAGCCCCTCCCAACTTACCCTGTCCCTCTATAAAACAGAGGACTCAAGGTCTGCTTCATTTCTTCTCCCAAAGTTTCATAGGCTCCTTCCCTCCCAGTTGTGTCCTCTTGCCTCTCTTCAATCAGCTTCCACACCATGAGGACTGACCCAGCAAATGGGCGCCCGTGTTCTGTAAGTCGAGCGTTCAGGACGCATCACAAGAGAGGACGCCGTTACTAGCAAAAATGGTTTGATCCTCTGTGCCAGAAATTTTATCAGGATAGTCTTCTCCCTGGAACAGGAATAATCTCTCCAAAAGCCTGATGCTGAAGAGCTCTGACGTACTCAGCCCTGCCAGCCCTGCCAGCCCCTCTCCCAGGAACTTAATGTGTGTAACACGTCTGCCAAAACCTAGAAAAATGCTCACGAAAGAGGATTCAGCTGTGAACATGTGCCAGGATGAAAATGTCAGGCATTTTTGGAGACGATGTAGAGAAGAGGAACGCTCACACATTGCTGATGGGAGGGTAAATCGGCATCACCCTTTGGGGGTACAATTTAGGGATATGTAGTGAAGTTGAAGCCGCGCTTGTCCTGCAAATCAGAACTCCTACTCCTGACTGTATGTATGTGGCTGTACATATGTGTGTACACATACAGATACACGTATATGTATCTGTGCGTACACATATATATAATGTGTTTGTACACATGCACACACATAAAACATAAGAATTTTAAAGAGAAAGCCAATTGCAAATGGATCGTCACAGTATAATAGTATAATATCAATACTATTACCCCCAAACCATAGAGAGTTGGGATGATAGCTTTCTATTTATAAATACAGCATTCTATATATATATATATACACACACACACATTCCTCAGAATGACCAAGTTTGGAAGAATAGCTACCTCCTGGGAGGGAGATAAGAAAATGCAGCCAGAATTGGTATGTTAAGGCTTCAATTTTATCTGTCGTGTTTTCTTTCTTTTAAACTACAGGACATTTGACAAAAGTATTAGGATTTGACAAACCGAATGACAGGTTCATGGGGTTTGTTATGCTCTATTCTTTAGTGTTCTGTAAACTGGAAATACTGAATTTAAAAATAGAAAGCTATCATCATCCCAGCTCTCTGTGGTCTGGTGGATTGCACTGGTGTTGTTTGAGTCTAAACAACATATTTTTATCAGAAATTCTCCAAGAAAACTCCTATCTGACTCCTAATTCATCTCATAATATTTTACAACCATAGGAAAATTATAGGGGGTTCTTTTTCTTTTTCTTCTCCGTTTTATTTTTTTCCATTAAAGAAGCACCTACCTTGCAGATTGGTTTGAGTGACCTTATTTTTGCTGAGCTAACACTTCTCCAGAATCCAAAACAATAAATCCCAATAACGAGCAAACGTCAGGGGCTTCAGTTTTCTCTGCCAGATCTACAACTGTTTCTCATACTAATAGCTCGTCCTCACTTCCAGCTCACGCGACTGTGTAGAAATCACCATGACACGTCTGGGGACATCTTAGACAACGGACCCAATTATACAGTTTTTTCTGTCTCTCTTTGTCTTTGATGATATCCCCAACCCCTTCTAGAAAATGCAGGTACAGAAAGCATCTTGCGCTGATTCTCTAAATGCAGGCTTTAGGAGCTGTTCTTCTCTCCATTCTCCACGTTAAGGTCCAGAATGAAAGCTCTTATCGTGCATAATAATCTAAATTTCCTCTGTAAGCAAATGCTCCTTTTTAAGTCTCCTAACATAAAAAATGAAACCCATGCTTATCGGCTTATGAAAGAATGTGACAGACCCTCACACTATCCGTAATGGGTGGGTGTGACTTCAGTGGTTCTCCTCATTATCCCGGAGGTGGATGTTACGGGATTTGTCTGAGCCAGGATCTTGGGGATTTGCATTTTGATTTGTTTCATTTAATGATGTTTCAAATAAATAACACATTCTCACATGGTGAGAAGCTCAGAAATTACACAGTGAAAAGTTTGCCTCCCGTTCCTGTACCCTAGCTCCTCTACACCCCCCTCTTCATGTCAACAGTGTTATTATCAGTTTCTTTACAAATCTGACAGAGATAATCAGCGCATCTAAAACAATGGTGTTGACTGTGCACATCTGTAACACTCGGACTGGCCCAAAGGCAGAAGGTGCCCTGGCAGTTCTCCACACAGACCAAGGAAAGCCCCGGCCTGGAAGTGATGCCCATCATTTCCACTACAGCCTCACTAGCCAGAGCAGCCACATGCCACCTTTGACCACAAGGGAGCCAGCAACTCAACCCTACCATCTGCCCAGAAGTTAAAAGAGCAGGGATGCTTCGTGAACAGCATCATTAACATGAGGACGTCAAGGCTTAGAGGAGCCAGAGTCCACAGCCTTCCCCGAGGACTCAGAACCTGATCGTAACTCTCCCGTCACTGTCTCATGGATTTCCCTTTTATTGAGAACTCGGCCCCATCTCAGTCATAGTAACACATACAGTTAAGGAAGCAGAGCACCCTCAACTTTTCCAAAAATGTCTGCTTCCACATGACGCGATCCTCTGCTATGTTGAGCAAGGTTGCTCTGCCCCGGCATTAGGAAGAGCCTCGCTAGCTCTGGTACCTTCATCACCTAGAGGGCAGGCTGGCTTCTCCAGATAAGAACAGCTGTGGCCGGAGTACCAACTCCTTTGCATGCTGGTTAGCTAGCTTCTCCACAGAGACCTTGGGGGGTGACCAAAACGCCAGCCACCTGCAGGCTATGCTGGTCACCAGGGGACGAAATAGCAGCTGCATCTGACATCAGTACCAATTTGTTCTCACTCTTCACCTACCCTGGCATCTCAGCATCAAGATCTTCACACACAAAGGATGACACTGTAGTTTCAAACTCATTCTTACCAGACAGGGTTTCTCAATCTGGGCACTATTGATTCAATAGACTAGATCATTATTTTTGTAAGGGGGACTGTCCTGTGCCTCGTAGGACGCTGAACAGTTTTCCTGGCTTCCACCAACTAGAGGCCAGTAACATCCCAGTGTGACAACCAATGATGTAGCCACAGATTGTCCACTGTCCTCTTGGGGACAAAACGCCCCCCTCTGCAAACCACTGACCTAGGACAATTATTCTAAAGTAATTCAATCTCACCACACAGTTAGAAAGGACTATGGGGATATAACTTTTCTTACTTGTTCTTTGCTGGTTACAGCCATTCAAACGCCCCTGAAATATCATCCGTGGGACTGTGCTCACGCTTCCATCTGCAGTAGTTTTATTCGGAAAAATGCATTTGTTCTGAGTAATTATGAGTGAAATGCCTGCATGAGGTGATGGCAAGTAGGGATAAAAAGTAATACATTTCTCTTTTGTCCCTGCAGACTTGCTCATGGCTCCAGTTATGGGACATGAAAACAGAAAGAGGCTCCGTATAAGGAACGGCCTCCATGTTCATTACTTGAGGAGCTGTTTTTCTGGATCCCAGGAGAGGGGAAAATGAATTCACTCAGTGCTCCGGAGCACATAAGAGAGATGATAAAGATGGATTGAGAGATAGCATCCGTAGTGCATTTTCAGATGACAAGAATTCCAGGTAATAACAAAATCCGGATGGGAGTCAGTCCCAGGCCAGATTCTGGAGGAGGAAGGCCCCGGAATGCAAGGTGATGTCCCTTTTAATGGGTGAGCTGGGCTGACTCTGCCCATGCTGCACTAGTGAGGGGCCGGGGGCCGTGTGATGGTCCTCCGGGAGACCGACCTTTGCCATTGTGAGCACGCCTCCACTTTCTGCCCAACTTGCTGCCGCAGGGGAGGGTCAAGAGTCCCCTGGAAACAAGCTCAGCCTCCTGGGGCATTGGGTCTCAGGCCCCAAATCTCAACAAAGAGCCGATTTCCGCTCCAGCTCTGAACATGCAAGGTCAGAGCCCTGAGAGCCCATATTTTTGAAAAGGGTTGTGTCCCAGAGCAGAAACGTGTCTTCTCTCTGATCTAGGGGGGGGCTGACTCACCTTAATGAGGGGGTTTAGAGTCTGGAAACCACGCTCCTTGAATACAGAATCAGAACACGTGGTCTATTAGGTGGTACTTTATTAAAGGAGCATCATATTTGAAGTTAGGATAGTCCTAGAAAGCCCAGGCCAACATCCCTAGGATGAAACAAGACACTGAAGACACACAATCACCAAGGCCAGTCTACACATGCACGTGCCTTGGGCAGACACACATCCAGTTGACACACAGCCCATCTTGAACAGCTACTGCATGTCAGGCTCTGTCCTAGGCACTGAGTAGACAGCAGAGAACAAGGCAAGGGTGGCTGTGTGTATAGTTCCTTATATACTAGTGGGAGGAGACAAGTAACCATAGTGAATGGGATAGACACGAGTGCCCTTCTCAGATACCTTCAGCTCACACAGCCTGCTCAGCACACAGCAGGACTGCACTTCCTGGCCCCTGTGGTTGGGTGGCCCTGGGACTGGTTCTCTGAGCACTTTATGAGCAGAACTGATGTGTCTCTGTTGCCGGCAGGAGCGTTTCATTGCTCATACGAGACCCTCCGAGGACCGGTGACGTGCAACCTGGCGGCTGCTGCTTCAGCCTAGTTCCCTGGGCAACGACGGCCATCAGAGTCGTCCAGCTGACCTGAGATGCCCCCGTGGCACAAGGGAGAAATAAGCCTGTGTTATTCAACGATTTTAAGGTTGTTTGACATCTCAGCATAAACTAGTCTGTTTAACTGATACAGAGATAATGCAAAGACAAAGATGTGAAGGAGAGAAGGATAATTTAGATATAGTCGTGAAGGGAAGCTTCTCTGAGAGCCTTCGACTGGAGCTGCAATCTCAGGGCTGGAGACACAGAAACATCAGGAGAAAAGGTCCTGGGGTAGGAACAGCATGTCATGTCCGAGCAATCTGTACACACACCCTTACACAAAGACTCGGATGGAAAGAGACAAGAAGGAGGCAGGAGGTGAGGAAGAGCTGCCCTTGGCCCCCCTGCAGGCACATCCAGGAGATCCAGTCCATCGATGCGTAAGTCAATTTGGTAAAACATTGTACCATCCAAGCACTGGCTGCATTTTCCAGGGAGCAGGCTGAACTTTGGTCCTCCTTTGGATGCAGAGACCTAACACCTTGTGACTGACCATTGGCACAGATTAATAGCAAGATACAGCTCAGCTACGAAAAGAACTAGACAACCAAGAATTGTGCAGGTTTCCCCCATGAGGTGCTATTTACCACTCCAATGAGGGCCCTGAAACTTAGTGTTTTCAATCACATCCCTCTGTATCCCCCAAGTAGCTGGGCAAGATGCCTTTTTCATTTACGTCTCAAAAGAACCCTCTGAGGGAGCTACTATTACCATCAAATGGCACAAAATGAAATTGAATTGGAAGAGTTAAGTGGCAAGCCTAAGGTATCCCAGTCAATAAGTAGTTGAGCCAAGATTCAAAACAATTCTGACTTAAAAATTCATGTTCTTTCTACTGCACCATGTTACCTCCGAGCTAGAACTGCATCCACTTTGGGGGCTTATTTTCCTGGCACCCCCAAAAACAATACAGGATCTGCATACCTCCAGATGAATCCGACCAGTAGATTTCTCTCATCCATCAAAAGTCGGGTGTCAACCCATAGCAGGCCTCCTTCCACATGCAGTAATTCTGACAGTGCTATGTGACGCGTCACCCTTCCCTCTGATGGAGCCGTTCTCCAGAGTTCCAGGAATCCAACTAACTCCAGCATAGATGAAAATTGTTGCTGTACTCCTGCTCTAACATTTCAAAGCATCATTGTTCTTCTTTGGGAGGAATGACCCCTTGGATAGTTACAATTCTCAAGCCCAAACTCATCTATGACTTCCCTGTTCAAAGTAAAAGCGAGAAAAATAGTAAATCTCCCTGGAGCATTCCAGAATATCCTGACCTTGATTTCCTCCCTAGTTCACTCTGTTCATCTGTTATTTTGATCCGGGACACAGAGTTATGACTGAAGACGTGCCCCGAGTGCAGGACAAGATGACTTTGATTTCTTGTATCTGTGGGTGCCCAGCTCTTTGCTCCCATCCCAAACTCTTGTCATTGTAGTTCCCATGTGAGTGGACAAATGAAAATAAGACACAGAACATCTAAATGATGGAAGCCCAACTTTAATATATTTTTTTGCCTTTGTTCACGCAGAATACAAGAAATCTCAACCTAAAATAGTCAGGGCAGGGAGAGGTGCAGGTGAAAGTCTCCAGACGTTAGCAATACAGTTTGGGGAGGTTAAAGCCAAGGGAGTGTTCGTCTTCCCAGGAAATGTGCTAATGTTGCCATCAAGCCACCTATGGAGTTAATCCAGTCGGACGCCAATGCTAACATCTCCTGAGCAAGAAAGGACTCAGAGCATCAGGACTGAACCTCAGAGTGAAGGAGGCTTGCCCTTTTGCAGTGATTAGTGCCCTCTAGGGCTCCCCTTTCTCCTCCAGGGAATCAAGTCTTAGCAGCTAGAACGTGAACTCTGAATGCTGCCCTCTGAGCTCCTCTACCCAGGACCAGCCAGCCAGGCTGGTGTGTAAATCACAGGGTAAAAAAGATGACTGCATACAGATGGCCTAATCTCAGTCATTTCTCTGTCAGAAACGCATGCCATTTATTGCCGATACATGCTGATAATCGCCTTCAAAACGTGATTAAACACCACCAGCCAGGAATGGCTATTATGCTTAACAGACTTAACTAGCAAGAGAGGGGAGCTGCAAACTACACATGGAGTAAATGGGATCTTCTAAATTACACTAGCTGATCTATCGTCATTTTGTTTTTAGTGTAACGGATTGTTACACATATAACTAATAATGCTAAGTGGTAAATGTCAAGCTTCAACTCTTAAGAGCCTCATTTAAATTAAATTTGTATTTATTGTGCTAATTATTTGCCCAGCCATCTGACCAGGACACTTCCTTACACCATAGGGAAAGGGCTATCATCTCCCTACCATAGGGATAATTAAAATACACTGGTTCTCGAGTCAAAAAATTGCAGAATGGAACCAGGCGATAGACATTCTGCTAAAGCCTAACTTTTTCTTTCTTTCCAAGGTCACATTTTGCAAATAGTTTAGAAATTGCAAACTAGTCGCTTACTAGTTAAATGGTCATGAGACCATAATTTTAATTATAAGCACCACCTCCACATGAACAGTGTAACTGACAGGTCCTCCTTCCAAGGCATCTGCCCAGGTTCATATAAAAACTCACCGCTGTGATCTTCCTATGCAGCTCTCAAGGGTCTCTGTTTGGACTCGTCACAAGAAGTAAACAGTCCCTGAGCATCTGGGGACGAATTCTCCCAGGCTGGAGGCAGTTGCCAGGAACGAAACTGCTCTACGCTAGACGTATATCCATCTATAAATTGTGGGCCACATGTGTTACTGCAGGGTCCACTAGCTGGTTCCCGAACAGTTCCAATCCCAGCCCTGCTCTCTTCCGTGTAGTGTGGATGGAAATGACCCCACTTCCTAACATAGGGAGGGCCACATGGCCTCAGGCAAGCGCATCAGAGCATCCCATCCACCTACGCAGAGGAGCCCACGAGACCCTATGGGGACAAAGCACCACGTGCAGGACGTTAAAAGAAACTTTTAGGAGTTGTCGGTAAAGCACACCTCTCTGTCCTTTTGGGATTTAGAGCTATAGGGACCTGAGTCTGGAGCTGCCAGGTGTTGGTACATGAAGAAAGTCTGCCAGAGACACAGAGGAGGTATGGCCCAGAGATGGTTAAAAAGTTGGTCATGATGTAAACGTTTGAGACCCTCGACCCATTATGCCTGGGTTTTAGTTTTTTAATAGACTTTGTGTTTTAGAGAAGTTTTAGACTCACAACAAAATTGAGCAGAAAGTACAGAGATTTCCCAGCTACCTCCGACCACACACGTGCACAGCCTCTCCCCATTAGCAACATCCTGCCTTTGTTACAGTCGATGCACCTACACTGACTCATCATTGTCACCCGAAGTCCACAGAGTTCACTCTTCTGGTACGTTCTATGAGTTTTGGCAAATATATAAAGATATGCATCTACCGTTACGGTATCGTACAGAGTAGTTTCACGGTCCTAAACAGCCTCTGTGTTCTGACTCTCCATCCCTCCCTGCCGGCTCCTGGCAAGCAGTGATCTTATAACTGTCTCTGTAACTTTGCCTTTTCTAGAATGTCATAACGTTGGAATCACACATTATGCAGCTTTTCAGATTGGCTTCTTTCACTTAGCAGCAAGGTTCCTCCATGTCTTTTCATGGCTTGAGAGCTCATTTCTTTTTAGCTCTGAATACCATTCCAGTGTCTGCATGGACCATTTATGTATCCATTCACCTACTAAGGGACATCTTGACTGCTTCCAAGTTCTGGTAATTCTGAACAAAGCTGCTATAAACATCCTTGTGCAGGTTTTTGTGAGGACATAAGTTTTCAACTCATTTGGGTGCCTGGGCTTTTTAGTTCCCTGAGCCTGTAATGATCTTTATTACTCAAGCCATTAAGAGTTGGGTTTTCTGTCACGTGTAATCATGGGAGTCCTGATTGCGCAGTTACTTCCCAGGTTATATGTGATTTAGTCAGAAACTACCTATGTGACCTCGGATGAGTTACGAAACTTCACTTAGCCTTGTCTCACACTCTTTAAGGAGGGGTAAGAATATCGTTGTTCAGCATCATAGAATTGTCAACTTCAGAGACTAGGACAGGACACAGCAACAGGCGATGTTCTTAGCAGGCGGCATCACAGAGGCTGTGGCTCTCGGGGTGTTAAACACGCCCCACACACCTGCATCCTAGCGCCAGCCCTGATTACATGTGGACTGGGGTGCCCTCTCCATGGCTCCCAGACACCATCTGAAGGGTCTGGGGACTTGAACCCAGGCCTTTCATGCTGCTTCATGATAGTCACAAGATTTGACCATAAAAAGGGGATCGGTATACCAGACCAGCCTGAAACAGGGGAACTGGGCCAGATGATTATGCATTAAGTCCCTTCTTGCTAAAAGATAAGTAATAAGCTTCCATGGCCGGTGGCTACCATGTTCAACAGCACGGATATAGAACGTTACCACCATCGCAGAAAGTTTTATTGGTCAGGGATGTGCTGGAGCATCACGGTATCGTTTGAAACATTGGTTAAGCTTCTCTTAATGTTGCTACTGTTGCCGCTCTACACCTGTGGGTATAAACATTGTTGTAAAATTCGTGCTGGCTTTTAAATTGGCATCAAGAGCTAATGTAATGTCACATCAACTCTGCACATGTAATTACATCACAATATGTTTTAGTGAATATCTGGGGAAAGAAAATGATAAAAGGGGGTAAAAAATAAGAAAGAAATATGATGCGCAGTGTAAAAGAATGAAAGATAAGATTTTTTTAGTAGTAATAAAATAGTTGCTTAATTCAGAAAGGTAACACAAGTTGGAACATCTGTCTCCTAGGAACCACTACTATTTAAAACTTGACTTTCTCACACATGTAACTCTGTGGAAAGGAATCTAAAATTTTATTCTAATTTCATACATTATGGTGAGACTTGGGCAAAAAGGTGTGAAATAATTCGTGAGAAACATCATAAAACCAATCTTCCTCCCCACACCATTTTACATTTGGGGGTGGATGGGAACTCACTCGATGTGGAGTGTTGAGGGTGTTTTGGAAGAGGATGCTTGGTCACTTTTTTTAAAAAAGTTTTTTACTGAAGTATAGTTGATTTACAATGCTAATTTCTGCTGTACAGCAAAGTGATCCACTTATACACACACACACACACACACACACACACACACACACACACACACACACATATATATAATATATATACATTCTTTTTTATATTCTTTTCCATGATGGTTTATCACAGGATATTGAACATAGTTCTCTGTGCTCTACAGTAGGACCTTGTTGCTTATCCATTCTATGTATAAAAGCTTACATCTGCTGACCCCAAACTCCCACTCCATCCCTCCCCCAACCTCCTCCCCTTTGGCAACCATCAGTCTGTTCTCTATGTCCGTGATTCTGTTTCATAAATAAGTTCATTTGTGCCATATTTTAGACTCCACATATAAGTGATATCATGATATTTGTCTTTCTCTTTCTGACTTACCTCAGTATGATAATCTCTAGTTGTATCCATGTTGCCGCAAATGGCATTATTTCATTGTTTTACATGGCTGAGTAGTATTCCATTGTCTACATGTACCACATCTTCTTTATCCATTCGTATGCTGATGGACACTTAGGTTGTTTCCATATCTTGGCTATTGTGAATAGTGCTGCTGTGAACATAGGCATGTGTGTATCTTTTTGAATTAGACTTTTGTCTGGATATATGCCCAGATGCCTGGACACTTGCAATTAGACCAAGGAAACAATTCCGATTCTATGCCAGCTCTATTAGCGCCAAGCTCTCATCTACCCCACACAAACGATAACCTGTGTCTTCAGGGCCTGTACACATTTCCTCCCACTGTGTTTGAAATCAAACTCAAATTCATACCCCTTTTTTAAGAATACTATATATTTTACTTTCACGTAGAGGTGTGAGAATGAGTCACCAAAAGGGTCAAACTCAAAAGCAATCATGTCCTAAATCATGTCCAAAGTTTATCAGAAAAAAGAAAATGAGCTGACCAAATAGCAAAGCGGTAGAACTATTAGGATTTATTGGACAGATTCTTTGTGTCTCACTTAGCCGACGCTCTGGCCTCATGAGAGAGAATTCAGCAGAAGTATTTCTCTAGGGGAGATCATTCTTTATTCACCTTCTTTTTCTTTCTCAGTAAAACAGATACATTTGTTTCTAGGGCCTTTATTATGGTTCTTACTGAAATAAATTTTATTTAGCTTTGGGAAACTTACGTTCTTTCAGTTTTAGTTAATGTTGATCAGCTGTTGACATATTTGGTAAAATTCAAACATAATTAACTGGGTATTTGGGATTTTAATTTGCTTCTTTCTTAGAGTGGATAGCATGGACTCTGTTTTTGTGCGCTAGGCTGACTGGAGCTCTAGGGAGAGCTTCGACTCTTATCTGGAAAGGCGCTGTTACCTTGAGAAGAACACAGCACCATCATAGCTAGACTAAGCAAAGCACAGGATTTGTTGACGGTATGCTGGGCTCACTTATGAAATCGAAAGTTGTAATAATAAGCCCAGAAGTTTACCCAGCTCCAGAGCCCGAGAGGAAAGGATTCCTTGACCTCCCTCCAATGCTCTGCTTTTAATAATGACCTGGCATTTCCACTGCAGTCCATCTGCCTCTAATCATAATCTTGAGAGGGGGCATCAGACTGCCTCTCTCTCTCCCTGACGCCATTACGGGTCAAATAAATACGATATTTAAAGCAGAACTATTGTAATTTGCTAAAATGGGAAGGTTTTCTCTCAGGCCAACAGTTCAGCTAAAAGGAAAACTCTAAGGGCGGCTCTCAGAAGGGCTGTGAAGTCAAGAAATACATCAGAGTGCCAGAAAAGTGTAAGAAAAGGGTGAAAATTGGCCAAAGAGGGGTAATCATCTTTTTAAAGAAAGTGGCCATTTGGTTGCCTACATTTGAGGTCCGTGGTCTTTCACCTCGCTCCTCTCTCTCCTCCCCCGACCCCGGAGCCGGGGATGGGAAGGTTTCCTTTGGCACATCTGTCACAACAGCTTTTTGGCTCATTAAGTCCTTGTGATGGCAGCTCCCTTTCATCTGTCTCACGACATCCCTTCCGATGGCTGCTTTTAAAATTTTTCTTCGTGTCTTGAAGTGTCCTCCAAATATCGTTTCATGCCTTTTAGACAGCTAATTAGAAGCATCTGATGTCTGGCGGAATAAGGGTGAATTCATCCCTTCAAACTTGTCTTCCACCTTTAGACGAAAGTCTGGGCTTGAGAGGAAGAGGAGAGAGAGATTTTTGACGGTGGCTTGATTTGTTTTAGACTCTGGTGCATCTCCTCAGTTACTGTCACATGATGCCCTAATTATGTTTGGAAGGTTTTGCCAAGTTGGTACAGGTCATCATGACTGATTCACCTGTGAACCTCACGCACAGAGGTAGGGACCAATGGGCCAGAAACTACCCCGCATCCAGGTTCACGTGTAGGAGTCCATCAGTCCTCTGACCTACTAGGGGAGCTTTTAATGGAAAACCATCAGTACACCATATTGGTACATTCGTGCACTCTTTCATGATGTTATGTTCCCCCAAATAGGCTTTGATCCTTGACTGTCTCATTATTTGTAGAAACATTCTTGCATGCATTTCTGGTCTTCAGTTTTCCTCTTTGGTCTTGTAATGGAGGGTATGTTAAGATAAACAGTTTTTTGGTTTTGAACTTTCTACATAGATCTTTTGTAAAGTAGTCTGATGCCCTTGACCTTATGGGATTCCATTGGGTTTAGCGTTTTGAGAAACCACCAAACCACTTCATTTTCTCCCCAGTATTATTGAGATGTAATTGACATACAATACTGTATAAGTTTAAGGTGCGCAGCGTAACGCTTTGACTTACGTACATCATGAGATGATTATCACAGTAAGTTTAGCGAACATCCATCACTTCCTATAGACACAGAAGAAAAGAAAAATATATTTTGCCTTGCGATGAGAACTCAGGAGCTACTCTTTTAACAACTTTCACATATAACATACAGCAGTGTGAATCAGTCATGTTGAACGTAGTTATTTACCAAGTGCTTGTGCCGTTTTCCATTCCCACCAGCAGCGTCTGAGAGTTCTCGCCCTTCTACATATTGGCCAATGCTTGATACGGTCAGCCTGTTAATTTTAGATGATCTAATGGATGTGTAGTGGTATCTTACTGTGGTTTTAGTTTACATTTTCCTAATAACTCATACTGTTTATTTTTCTCATTGTTTGTAGCAGGAGGGTAAGCTAGACCCAGTTATTCACTTATTTAGATAGATAGATAGATAGATAGATAGATAGATAGATAGATAGATAGATAAAATATAGATAGGTATATAGACGTAGAAGCATACAGATGTAGGAAAAAGCATGACCTTTGCAGTCAGACTTGGATTTGACTCTTACCTCCCAGACCCTACCCGATCCCTGGGTGGCCTTAGAAAAGTGACTTCACTTTCTAAGTTTCAATTTCCACATCTCTAAAGTGGGAATAAGGTTAATACCAACCTTGATAGGAGGTCGGAGGATTCAACTGAATTATATACATGATGCCCTGAGCAAAGTGTAGACCAGATAGCATGTGCTCTAAAAATCCCACAGGGTAGAATTTTCCCCTGTGGGTACATAATTTCAACATCTGCGACCAGCTGCACATAAAATGATGAGACCGGCCAGGGACTCTTTCAGCCAGGCCAAATGATCTCTAACAGTTAAGCAGCCCAGAAGTCTCATGTATCATTCTCTCCATGGTACAGACCCAGCAGTTAGGGCTATGATAATTTCTACCCAAAGTAAGGCACAATGGTGTATGCCGTTGTGACCTGGTTTGAGGGCAGAGTTGTATAACGCAGGCCTACTCAAATGTAATGTAAGACATACTGTTCATCTGATGACTTGTCTGCAGAACTCACCACACCCCAGAGCGTACGGGGAACGGAATGACTGAATTATAATTATGCTACGGAGTAGAAAATGCAGAGACAACTATAACGCTAGAATCATCTTCATGCTTTCTATCAAAGAGAAGTCCTCGGAACACTTACTACTAGAACGTACTGTACGTGGATGTAACTGGGGGCCCCTGCACTGGTGAACCGTGTGATGTCATTTGGCTTGGCCTGAAGATTTCACCACAGCTCTTGCAATCATGCTACGTGAAAGGCTACGACCTGCTTCGGACAGTCACATTCAATCCTCCGTAGAAGAAACCCCATCCTTAGTGCGTGCTCTGGGGGCTTGGCAGCCGCGTTTACGCTCAGTATCAAAGGAAGATGCTACCTTTGCCTCTCAGGGACATCCCATTTCAAAATATTCCCCACCTTCAAAAGAAGCAGACGAGGGGAAAGGAAAACTGACAAAGAACTTGCTGTCACCCTCAGGCACTTTGATGTCATTCAACCTCACCTCCAAGTAGGGAAACCATCAAAATATTTAACAAGGCACAGCCGGGCATGAGTCTACTAGCTCAAAACCGTAGCTTTTACCTTCCAGCCAGGACTGCAAAGAAAGTATTCAGGTTGACAGCTGACGGCGGTAGAAGAAGGGCCTTCCATTCAATTTTACGTCTGTTGGACAAGAGTACGTCTTTCTCCTTTAATTCATTCTCCATGAAAAGGAGCATTTGGAGAAACTGTCATCGTAAGGGGTGACTGGCTTCCAAAAGCAAAAAAAAAGACTCCCAGAGGAAAGCGCAAACTTAAAAGTTGTCAAAGGACACAAATCATTTTGTTTCTGTCTTACAAATAATTAGTAAATCTGGAGAAGGAGCTAATCCCCCAAATGAGACCACCTCCATCATAATTCATTTTCAAAATGGCATTAACAAGCGTCTCTTATTTACAATTTCTCTCTGCTATTTCTTGCTCTACAAATTTAACAACAATAAAAGACGATGTTTTTCAAACTTTTTTTTTTTTTTAATTTTTTTGGCTGCGTTGGGTCTTCGTTGCTGCGCGCAGGCCTTCTCTAGTTGCGGCGAGCGGGGGCTACTCTTCCTTGCGGTGCACGGGCTTCTCATTGTGGTGGCTTCTCCCGGGACCACGGGCTCTAGCCATGTGGGTTTCAGTAGTTGTGGCTCGCGGGCTCTAGAGCGCAGGCTCAGTAGTTGTGGCGCACGGACTTAGTTGCTCCGTGGCATGTGGGATCTTCCCAGAGTAGGGCTCAAACCCGTGTCCCCTGCATCGGCAGGCGGACCCCCTACCACGGTGCCACCAGGGAAGGCCCCACATCTACTTTTTATTGAAGTATAGTTGATTTACAATGTTGTGTTCGTTTCTGATGTACAGAAAAGTGATTCAGTTACACTGTATACATATGTATAATATATTGATACTATATAGATATTCTTTTTCATACTCTTTTCCATTATGGTTTATTACAAAATATTGAATATAGTTCTCTGTGCTCTGCAGTAGGACCTGTTGTTTATCCATCCTATATATACTAGTTTGCATCTGCTCATCCCAAACTCCCACCCCATCCCTCTCCCCCCTCCCCCACTTGGCAACCACAAGTCTGTTCTCTATGAAAAGATGCTTTTAAGGTGCAGTTCATAGAGCCTTCATGCGGTAGCTCATATATCGAGATTAGAGGAGAAGAAAAGAAATTTGCTATTAGACCCATTTATACAATCCATTTCACAGGAATGTAACTCAGCCATGGGGTGTTCCCAGCTCTAACCAGCAAACTGGGACTTTTAACTTCTGCATGCCTTCCAGAAATGACGATCAAAAGATAAAATAAGTTGTATTTTAATGCTGGGGACTTATGAAGTCATCCCTGTCTTGGCTACTCACTACTGCTGGAAAATGTCTCCCTGAGCAAATCTGGCTGCACTGACCCCACAGAAGCTCTTATGGGAAACACGGAGGAAAGCTCACAGCTGTGACGCACAGTAAATGCTGCTGAGTTCCTGATACCAACACACTAACGCACAATTCCCAAGTGGAAATAAAAGAAAGGAGAACGTCCCTTTCCCTTTTGCACAAACTCCTCAACATCCAGACGGCCATTTCATTAAACAGTTGCAGTTGGAATTATTTCTACGAGCAAATGACGTGAAACGAAACAAACAAACAGAAATCTCATAGTTTTGAAGGGAAGATAAAATAGGGAGAGCAACACCTATCAGATTCTGCCCCGGACTCATAAAGCCTTGTACAAGTCACTGCATGTTTTCCTGTGGCTTCTTATGTCAGGTTCCTGTCCCACTCTGGTAGGCAAAATAATGGCCCCTTTGGGCCATTATCATTATTATTATATTAGCCCCACCCCCATCGTAATCCCTGGGACTATGAATAGGCTAGGTTACATGGAAAAGATGAATGAAGGCTGTAGACGGAATTAAGGTTACTAATCAGCTGACCCTGAGATGGGAAGATGGTCCTGGATTGTCCCAATGTAATCATAAGGTCCTTAAATGTGGAAGAGGGGGTAGAAGAGGAACCAGGGCAGGCAGTGTGACAAGGACTAGACCCGCTATTGCCAGCTTCAAAGATAGAGGAAAGGGCTTCCCTGGTGGCGCAGTGGTTGAGAGTCCGCCTGCCGATGCAGGGGACGCGGGTTCGTGCCCCGGTCCGGGAGGATCCCACGTGCCGCGGAGCGGCTGGGCCCGTGAGCCATGGCCGCTGAGCCTGCGCGTCCGGAGCCTGTGCTCCGCAACAGGAGAGGCCACAACGGTGAGAGGCCCGCGTACCGCAAAAAAAAAAAAAAAAAACAAAGAGGAAGGTGAAGAAAGGGAGTAGCTTGCAGAAGGTGGAAAGGGGAAGGAGATGGGTTCCCCCTGGGCCTCCAGAAGGAATACAGCCCTGCCAACACCTTGCTTTTAAGCCAATGAGACCCTTATTGAGTTCTAGCCTACGAAACCGTAAGATATATGTGTGCTGTTCTAAGCCACTAAGTTTATAGTAATTTTCTACAGTAGAAAAGGAAATGAACATAACCAAGTATCACAAGAGGCTCTAGGTGACAGCAGACGGTACACACTGAAGAGAGAAAGCTTTAACAAGCTTTAATACTGTCGTAAACTAATATCCATTAGTGACTGACACTTATTAGGCTATAAGTAGATACCTGTTGACATGTAATGAGGGTAAGGTACTTTGTTAAAAAAAGAGAGCCTCTCATGTAACTATGAACAATTACAAACCATTTTGCACTTGTCAGGGGTGGTCGATGATGGTACCGCAGGCTTCCTACACACACACACACACACACACACACACACACACACACACACACACACACGTCTGTACAGGAGGAGGCGTGGCCTAACCCTGACCAATCAATGTGAAGTGCTATCCACTCGGGGCTATTTACTAGAACTTTTTATATATTCTCTCTCCTGGATACTAAGCTGGTGGAAGACAATCTACAGATACTGGTGGCTGTCTTTCAACATATGAGGAAACTGCCTTAAAAGGAAGGTAACACAGAAGAAAGCAGAGCTCTGAGATGGACAGGGAGTCAGAATCTTAGAAACATTCCTTGGGCACCTGAGTCTACCTGTTCATGACACTGATGCAATCCCCTCTCACTGTCCCCTGAGGCACACACTGTCACACAGTCACCAGCACCCCTTTGGGGGTGAGCGAGATGAGAAAACATAGAAAGGTCTTCCTGAAAAAGAGCTTCAAGAAGGAGGCACCAAAGACAGTCAGAGGTGCTTGAGCCGCTGGTCTCAATGGAATTTGTTCTTGGACTCCTACAGTTGTGACCTGAGGAATTAGTCTGGAACGTCAAGGGTGACTCCATTCAGCCCCTTTCAAGGATTCTGGGTTTTTCTGCCTGAGGTTTAGTCCAAGATCCGTTCTCTACTTCCCTACTTGCTTATGTTTTTATTTAACAGGACAGTGTAGTGAGTTAAGATAAGAACATGAATTCAAACGCCAGGGCTGTTAGTAACTGCAACTTCAGTGCATCAGTTTCCCTGCCTGTAGATGGGAGAGTAATACTACCTCCCTCAACACCCTACAGAGCAGGAGCCTCGGGCGTAGCCCATAGTAATCCCGGGATGCATGCTTTGAAGCTCCCAAAATTACAGGGACGGGAAAAAAAGCAGGAAACAGACCTGCAAATAGTCACATGTATATATTTCAACTTAACACAATGATTAAATCAAATCGTTCTTAAACCAAAAAGCTAATTTGGAAATTTAATTATTTTGAAGGACAGGTCCCCTATGGCTTACTTATTCCATGATGTTGGAGTGGGAAAAAAAGTTAATAGCTTTCTAATTATATCCATTTTCCATTTTAAAAAATCTGGTTCTCATTTATTAGTCTGTCAAGGGATTACCAAGCTACTTGATTTACGCTCGTCACTCACAAGGCAGGAATAAATTAGTGCAAATGTATTAGATCCTGTTCCCTTAAATCTCCCCTTTAAGTTGCACCCGTTAAGCTCATCCGTTTTTGTGGAAGTTGTTCATAAGCCTATTTATCAAAAATTTGACTTTATTAAGTTTAGTTAGTAGTTTTCATGAAATAACCTAAGGAATACTGTACACTCGCTACCTCAGATCTGCACACCTGACTTCAAATGACAGAGAGAGGAACAAAAGCAAAAAATAAGGAGTTCATCCAAGCTGTCGCAAACGGCAGGGTTTCCTTCGTTCTCCTGGCTGAATAATTCCACTTATATACAGAATCTAAAAAAAAACAAACTCATAGAAACAGGGAACAGACTGGTGATTGCCAGAGGTGGGGAGATGGAGAGAGGGGAAAGTAGGTGAAGGAGGCCAAAGTGTACAAACTTTTAATTATAAGACGAATACGTGCCGGCGATGTACTGTACAGCATGCGGACTACAGTTAACAATATTGCATTGCATATTTGAGAGTCGCTAAGAGAGTAGATTTTAAAAGTTCTCACCACGCAAAAAAACACTGTAATCATGTCAGGCAATAGATGTGTTCAATAATTTTATTGTGGTAATTATTCTGCAATATATACACATATAAAATCACTGCACTGTATCACATATGATGTGTATCACACAGGATATCGCTTATGTGTGGAATCTAAAAAAATGATACAAATGAACTTCTTTACAAAACAGAAATAGACCCACAGACATAGAAAACAAACTTATGGTTACCAAAGGGGAAAGGGAGGGGGAGAGATAAATTAGGAGTTTGGGATTAGAAGATACACACTACTATACATAAAACAGATAAACAAGAAGGACCTACTGTATGGCACAGGGAGCTCTGCTCAATGTTATGTGGCAGCCTGGATGGGAGGGGAGTCTGGGGGAGAATGGATACATGTATATGCATGGCTGAGTCGCTTTGCTGTGCACCTGACACTATCACAACTTTGTTAATCGGCTATACTCCAATAGAAAATAAAAAGTTAAAGTCACCGGGGGAAAAAAAAGTATCTGAAGATGAGTAGATATATGTATATGTATAACTAGAAAAGATTTTGTACACCTACAAAAAATGCAACATTTTAAATCAATTTTACTCTAATAAAAATTAAATAAAAAAGGATAGGTATATATATATCATGTATAACTTAATCACTCTGCTGTACACCTGAAACTAACACATTGTAAACCAACTGTACTTCCATAAAAGAAAAAGAAAAAAATCACTGCACTGTATACCTTAAAATTACATAGTATGCTAATTATATCTCAATAAAGGCAGGGAAAAAAAGAAAAAAAAAAGCTGAATGTGATAATTATCTGTGAGATAATTTCAAGTCATTATTGCTCTGAATTCCAGCCTTCCTATGTGGCCTTACCCAGCCACGTCACAATAAAACGTCATCGGGGGCTTCCCTGGTGGTGCAGTGGTTGAGCGTCCGCCTGCCGATGCAGGGGACACGGGTTCGTGCCCCGGTCCGGGAAGATCCCACATGCCGCGGAGCGGCTGGGCCCGTGAGCCATGGCCGCTGAGCCTGCGCGTCCGAAGCCTGTGCTCCGCAATAGAAGAGGCCACGGCAGTGAGAGGCCCGCGTACCGCAAAAAAACAAAACAAACAAACAAAGAAACAAGTCATCTGATCTGATGACGAGGCTCCTTCATTCAATGAATGCTTTTTGAGTGCTAACTCTGGTCCTAGAAACGTTCTGGACTCCAGAGGTAAGGGGTGGAGAAAACAGCCCCTGCTTTTATGGAGGTGGCTTTCTTGTGGAGTGAGAGGAAACCTAAACCCACCGCTCTCTACAGGGTCTGGAACCTAAAGGTGCCAAGAGAGTTTCATGGAACATGGATTAACAAGGAGAAAGAACTCCACGGCTGGCAACAGGGTCTGAAATGACAAAGACCAGAATCTAAGTTTTGCTCTTTTTATGTTCAGAACTGACTAAAAATAATAGGTAAATGATATCCTTTCAATTCCATCCATTTTCTTAGCAATTCCAAGTTACTAGGAGGAAAGCAAGAAATGGCGATCTCTAAGAAGGTGTGATTGGAAGAATTTTTTTGTTCTGGTCACAGTGAGTAACTAAGAGGGATGGGTGTTGTCAAAGAATGAAGTAAACGGAGTCCAGGAAGCTGGGCTTAAAATACCCGCGCACGCACACACACACACATTTACTTAAGAATGAAAAATCTAGCCCAAATAAGGACAATAAAATAAAACCCATGTAAAAGGATGACCTAGAATATCACTGACTAACCAGGAAAAAGATGAGACACTATTTTGAAATGCCCCGTGTCGGAACCATTGAATTTGACTGCTTGATGTCACTTTAAGAGATCAAAGAACTCCTATCCTGGGTTCTGTCTTAGGAATTCCCTCATCCTAGAATGTTCTTCTTAGGAAACTTCTAAATCTGACTCCTTTTTATTATTCAAATTTCTGCTAGGAGGCCAGTATCCTCAAGAGGCTTCCCCTGGCCACCCTCCTGTAGTAGGAATGCCCAAGTATTTCTCAGTGGAATTACCCAATTTAATTGGCCTAATAAAATTATACCTAGCTTGAACTATGTCAGGTATACATTCAATGAGAAGCTTATTATCTTTCTTTTCTATTAGAAAATAAGCTCTTGGAAGTCAGAAGCCTGGTCTAGTCCCATTTGCTGCTGTATTCTTAGTGCCTAGAAGAATTTGGAACAATCTAGAAATATCTGTTGAATCAGTGAACGAACCTAGTTATGCTATAGAAAAGTAAACTGGGGCCCAGAAATGTGAAGTATCATGATGGGGGTCGCATAGATCAGGGGTCCCCAACCCCCAGGCCACGGACCAATACCAGCTAGGAACCGGGCCGCACAGCAGGAGGTGACCATCCCCCACCTCCACCCCCATCCGTGGAAAAACGGTCTTCCATGAAACCGGTCCCTGGTGCCAAAAAAGTTGGGGACCGCTGGCACAGATCACTAGTGGCAGAGCTGGGATCCAAAGGCATGACCCGTGACCTTCAGTGTGCTTGGGTTTGCGAACTCTTGGTGAAAGAACCCTCACATTTGCATTCCTTCTTTCACCTGGATCCTTGCTGCTTGTAATAACTTCAATGGTGATGTGGAGACACAGAGAGATGTTAAAAACGCCTTTTTTTTCATACCGTAGAGTCCTGCCAACCCGGAAGAAATTAACATTGAGGAGTCTCTGAATCACTAACATTTCACGTCCATGAGAGGTTTGGGGAAATCTCCTCTCCCGCAAATGACATCAGCCATTTAAGAAACAATTTAAAACAAAAGGGCATTTCAGAATATTGCCAATAACAGTTAGCAAATCTCATTAATGAGATACTCTAATGTGGAAATCACCCCAATTCTTTTTCGCTGCAAAATGCTGTAATTAAGCCGTTGTGTGTGTGTTATTTAGCAAATGAATGATTACACTATGCCCTTGAGGCTTCCTGCTACTTTGGAGCGGCAGGCTAATACCCTTGCAGTCTTGTCTGGAACGCAATTTAATGAGCAATATATTCTGAGCCATTCTCAGGTCAATTGACTGCTTTATACAAGAAGATATTAGAGCCACAGCAAAATTACCCAGTGCGCTGCAGGCCATAAAACATGAAGGATGGCTGGTCTTTACTCAGACGGCGTTTAATTCTGCAAAACAGACCGTTGTTAATTCTGCAGTGGTCACTGAGAACCTCACGTGTGACAGCCTGTGTTCGAAAGTAGGAATATAAGGACGACACAAGATGCTGAGAGGTTTGTTGTCTGTTTAAGGGTGTTTACAAAACATCACAACATCCACGCCATTGTAAAGCAATTATACTCCAATAAGGATGTAAAAAAAAATGTATATGTATAACTGATTCACTTTGTTATAAAGCAGAAACTAACACGCCATTGTAAAGCAATTATACTCCAACAAGGATGTAAAAAAAAATGTATATGTATAACTGATTCACTTTGTTATAAAACAGAAACTAACACACCATTGTAAAGCAATTATACTCCAACAAGGATGTAAAAAAAAATGTATATGTATAACTGATTCACTTTGTTATAAAGCAGAAACTAACACGCCATTGTAAAGCAATTATACTCCAATAAGGATGTAAAAAAAAACGTATAACTGATTCACTTTGTTATAAAGCAGAAACTAACACGCCATTGTAAAGCAATTATACTCCAATAAGGATGTAAAAAAAATGTATATGTATAACTGATTCACTTTGTTATAAAGCAGAAACTAACACACCATTGTAAAGCAATTATACTCCAATAAAGACATAAAAAAAAAGTCACAACATCAACTTGGAAAAATGACAATATCATCCTCTATGCCACCTCTAACTTCTGCTCTTCCCCCAAATCCAAAAGTTAACGCTGTACATTACTTCACCAAGAAGACGTCTGACATCGTGAATCCAAGAAGACTTGAGTCAGACCCTCCATCACTTTTGCAGCTGCCCAAGCTTCACCCCATCTCTTCCCAGCCTAGAAGACCCTGTGGTCAGAAGGAGTTCAGCTGGTTTCACATTAACACCGTTCACCAGTTGCATTAGAGCAGCCTTTTAAACAACTGGTAATGTCAGGTTCTTCTGAGAGACATCTAGATTGGATTTTATTAAAATCATGGTCCGGACCTTTCTTGGTGAATAACTTGCAAGTGACACCAAGTAGCTTGACCCCAGTGGAACGGGTTTCCTTCAAATCCTGTGCCAATGAAAACACTGACTAACAGCACTGGCCCCCAAAGAACTTCTGGAATCATCTTGCAACTGCTGCTCTCCCGCTGACTCGTGGCTACAAGGTGAAAGAAGTGGAAATGGAGACACGGTTCTGTCCAAGACTGAGGCGGATTGTACTGGAGGAGGGACCGTGTGTTTGATTCAGTGAGAAAACACATGTTTTCAGTCAATCTTGCAGGTCGACTCTTGGCCAGTGAGACACTGGAAGAACGTGAGGCCAAGAAGAAAGCTACAGAGTTTGCACTCCTACGACCTCCGGAGTGAGCGAGCCAGGATTAGCTCGGGTGGCTTAACGAAGTGTGGAAGGAGGATCCAGTCTACCTGAACTGCAGGGTCTCCAATGGCCGGTACCCAAGCTCTTATGTGCCCTCCTCCTTCTAACGACGCTACGTTACACGGTCATGTTTGAAGTAAGTAATTAGGCCTGGAGCCCCAGGATGGCTAGTCTCACATAAGCACAGGATAACAGAGGCGTTTGGGAGGAGGGTGTATAGCAGACAAAAGATGAATTTATCAGAAGATCGACCTGAATTGTTCCTAGAAGAGGGACAGCAACAAGCCTTGTGGTCTGTAGCTCAGTATCCATCCATCTCTGTAGTGTGTTGTAGGGATTTGGGGGCCCATCAAGTGAAATATATAACCACGAGATGGCAGCAACACACAGTGCGTTTATTTGGGCACGAGGACAGGATGGCAGGTAGGGGAAGTCCCTCTCAGTGTGGGACTTTCCTGCTGAAGTGCAGGGCCCACCAGCCAGGAGAGGAAGGCTGGGGTAGAGGGCAACTGGAAAGGACCTCACATTTCTAGGCAATGTCTCTCAGCGCCTGGCGGGGAATCTCTGAGTCAGAGAGCTCCTAAGGGCAGCAATGGCTTAGGGTCTTATCTATGGCTAGCAGATGCTGACTGCAGTTTTGTGAGTTATGCAAAGCAAGCAGGCACTAGGTGGCTAAAAATCTGTTTATTTGGTAACAAATGCTGGAGAGGGTGTGGAGAAAAGGGAGCCCTCCCATGCTGTTGGTGGGAAGGTAAGTTGGTGCAGCCACTGTGGAGAACAGTATGGAGGTTCCTCAGAAAATTAAAATAGAGCTACCATATGATCCAGCCATCCCACTCCTTGGGCTCTAATTCAGAAAGACACATGCACCCCTATGTTCACAGCAGCACTATTCACAATAGCCAGGACGTGGAAACAACCTAAATGTCCATCGACAGTTGAATGGATAAAGAAGATGTGGTACATATGTACAATGGAATACTACACAGCCATAAAAAGGAATGAAATAATGCCATTTGCAGCAACACGGATGCAACTAGAGATGATCATACTAATGAAGTCAGTCAGAAAGAGAAAGACAAATATCATATGATATCACTTATAGTGGAATCTGAAATATGACACAAATGAACTTACCTATGAAACAGAAACATAATCACGGACATAGAGAACAGACTGGTGGTTGCCAAGGGGGAGGGGGCTGGGGGAGGGATGGAGTGGAAGTCGGGATGAGCAGACGCAAACTGGTATATATAGAATGGATAAACAACAAGGTCCTCCTGTAGAGCACAGGGAACTCTATTCAATATCCTGTGATAAACCGTCATGGGAAAGAATATGAAAAAGAGTGTCTACATGTGTATAACTGAGTCACTTCGCTGTACAGCAGAGATTGACACAACACTGTAGATCAACTATACTTTGTTTTAAAATATGTTTAGTTGGGTTATTATTTAAAACAACTGCATGTACAGAAATCTGATTTGGGTGCCAGCAGGCCTTATAGCAAATGAATTTCGCTGTGAAGAAGTGAGCAACAGAGGGCCAGTGAACAGGGGCCCTCTTGGGCTTTTCTTATGTAACAAGCCTCCTAAACCACATGTTTGTGAATCTGCGTTGTCTTGTCTGTCCTGCCTGAGGTCAAGGTCGCACGGGAAATAACATTAATACAGCCTGAATAAAGAGATAGCAGGGTTTACTCTCCTGGTGAGGTGGCCTTTGTGAACTGACTTGGGTTGCCAGCAACAGTGGGAATGGACTTATTACCTCTTCCCAGGTCTTGGTACAAGAAGGAGAAGCAAAATCAAATGAGTCCACCCCCCCCCCCCCGCCCCCAGCCTGTGTCCAGAATGGCCCTTCGCACCGCAATATAAGGCTTGGTTCCTTACAGGAAGGGAGTTAACAGTCAACCGTAATTCTCATGTCTTCTGCGGCATGCTGGATCTTAGCTCCCCCACCAGGGATTGAACCCACAGCCCCTGCAGTAGAAGCGCAGAGTCCTAACCACTGGATCTCCAGGGAAGTCCCGTTTCCTGCCTTTTAAAAAAAAGGTTTCTGAAGCCAGTATGGCAGAATGTTAATCTGTAACAAAGCTAGAGTGTATATTTAAGTATGGTTCAAGTAATTCATAACTTTTTTTAAAGTTAAAAACACAATTTTAGTAGAAACCTTTGTTTCCAAGGCACACCTATGAACCCACAGCATGGTTGAAAGTAACTATCTTTTTTTTCTTTTTCTATTTGCTTCCAGTTTTGCTTTGTTTCTTAACAGGAGATGGTTTTGCTTAGCTTCCCCGGCTCTTTAAGTGTTGCACCTGTCTGAGACTTGACCCTGGCTTGTCTCCTATCTGTAGCAAACCCTGTTAAAGTTTCCTGTTAGACTAACGACCCCCATTGCAAACCTGAAGCTCCCACACCTATTAGCTTCTGTTAAAGAGTATTGCCTTCTCAATTTTTAAAAATAGGTCAAATTCTTAGAAAGTCTTGGAAAGGTAGGAGAATGGACTTGAATCTTATGTGAGAGTTTAACCCTTACATGTGCATAAGGTAAAAAAAAAGGGGGCCCTATTATTTCCACTTCCTTTGAATATCCCTTAAACTGGACGTAATGCACCTAATTTGTAGCTTTTACTAGGAAAGGACCACCCTTTTTTTTTTTTGAGAACTAGGTTTTAAGTAACTAGCTTGTTTGTAGACCCATAAACACCAGAATCACACACGTGGGGAGAAGCGGCGGCCGTGCACTTGCTGGACAAACTGAGGTTAAGCAGGGGAAGGACAGAGTCACTTCCTCACCCTACACCAATTCTACAGCAGACGCCTCTCGAGCGGAATGGTGGTGAGAACTGGCTGCACTGTATTTACCTTATTATTGTAGTTTCTCTCTTTTCCGCAAGTGTTTCAGATTAAACGTGTGCATGTTACATGTGTGTATACTACGAATGCCCTGTATACTTAATCTGCGTGAGAGTAGCAGAGCGCAACACGACAGAACTGGACACATCTGAACTCCAGGGGTGAGAAAGCCCTCAGAGGAGACGCCCCAGATGGCAGGAGGAGCATGGTCCTTCCCTGGTGAGATCACTTTGAATATCCCAGAGACCTGGGACCGTGTCACAGACGCAAACATCTCTAGGTCGGGTGGGTGGGGAAAGAAGAAAGGGTGACGAGAAGACACAGAAGAGAGTAGAAGCAGTATGTACTGAGCGCCTTTGATGCCGCCAGAGACTGATTTCTCTGGATTAACTCTCTTGACCTCCATCAGAAATCCTTGAGTTTGTCGGCATGAGTGTTCTCGACTTGGATTCCTACCTCATGGGATGTGTCACAGGGGACGTTACATCAAGCCCGTTCTCAGCACAGGGCTCTTACTGCCTGGAATCCATCCAAACGTTCCACATGGCCTCCGGAGTCGCATCCTTAGTGTTTAACCCAGTGGTATCTGCATCTAACTGCTTCTGAAACTTACGCCCACCCTCCTAAGGGACTGATTCATCTCCTCAAAGTAGCCCTCCCTTCCAGGCCCGCTCTCCCCAGAAGCTCCATCCCCAAAGCCTCCATCCCCAGCCACTATCAATGCTTTCATTGCACAAAAAGCAGTGGGTCTCAAGTTACTCAGCAATGTGATCCTAGCCTCCCCTCAACTGCTTCAAATATTTTGCTGGACTAATACCCCTACCTATGCAAACAGAACCCCCCGAAAGATTGGTTTTGGATTTCCAAACAGGAGAGCAGGGAGAATATGCCTTTGGTCTTAATCGTATCTTGAGTTGGGATTATGATAGAACAAAGTGGGTGGGAATTTTTAAAGGGTTCTTCTATTCTTCTAGACCATAAAGAAGCACAAACTTTTCTTCCTGGGCTGGACCACTGAGCTTTTCAGTCAGTCTCTATTCCCATTGTTAAGGTCAAGTCAGGCTCTGTAGGATGGTTTCTGGTCACATAAGAAGATGCAGTTTACTTCCTTTGAGAATTGCTTCCCAATGACACAGACAACAGTCGTTCAGCGAACAATGCCCTGTGCGTGCTAGCTGGTGGCCCAGGGTCTCCGCAGGACACGTCCCCTGGGTGGCCTGCATCTCCTTTGGTCCCATGTTACCTGTCAGAACACTCTGAGCCTTGCTTGCTGTCTCTAATCTCTTCCACTTTGGCAACACTGCTCTTTACTACATGGTTTATACTTTCATCGCTCACATCTCTTCACAATGAGTCCACAAAAATATTTCAAATGAAGAGTTTTTCCTTTTTCTTTAAACAGAATCCACCAAGTCTTTCCTTATAACACTCTTTTTTAATTAGTAGATTTTATTTTTTTAGATAAATTTCAGGTTTACAGGCTAAAAAGCAAGAGCAGAAAATGTAGGAGATTCTCATCCATGAGCACTCTTCGCAACACTTGAAAGATTCTTTCAGGCACTTTGCACCTTATATTGTTGTAACTACACTGCGCCCAAGGTTGAGACAGAATGCAGAGATTGCAGCTTTTTGTGCTGTGCTCTCTTGGGAATGTATTCATATCCACCCGGTTTGCAGCCCAGTACATTCATTCTGTTGAGCACACGCGTCACATCTCATTTGATAGCATCATCCAATGACAACCAACAAAAAGAGGCAATTATTTATTCATATGTTAAATGGATTTTACAGGGATATTAGCCAGGCATAAAATATCATTTGAAAGGAAAAAAAGCACTTCTTATGGCCCAGGTGGGCTCAAATAGGTAACAGGAAGAAGGAGAAGAAAGGATATTGAAATGCGAAAGGTCTCATATCTATGTTACTTTGCTTAAAGGTTTCTTTTTCCCCTCACATAACCTTTTATCCCAGCTAAAGAGAATAAGAATTGATCTTCACAAACCAAAATGATTTTACATTACTCTTTCTTTAAAAATTATTACAACTCAATCAGTCATATAGTCAAATAAAATACATATTTAAAAAAATTTACAAGTATTTATTCTGTGCAGGAGTGCAGAGATGTCGATTCCAACATTATTGCCCAGGCAAACAAGTAGGAAATAACCAAATTATGGATTTCTTTTCAAAGGTAATTTTCATATTGTGGGAAGTATTTTCCTCCATGGTTAAATATGAGATGCTTGAAGACAAGGTCCTCTCTTGCTGAAAGAGCTGTGTGTGTTTGTGATGTCTGGAGGCTCTGCAGCCATCTTGAGATCATGAGGGAGCCAGCCTACTGATGTGGTTGAGTGGAAAGACAGAGAAAGCCTCTGGGTGGCATGATTTGGCTGCAGAATCAACCAACCGTGGAACTACCTACCGCTGGACTTATTATGAGAGGTAACAATCCCCTCTTGTTTCAGCCACTGTTAAGCAGGTGTCTGTCTCATGCAGTTGAAAGCAAACTGCTGAAGTAAGGGCTCTTTCCCATGTATTTTTCACTCGAGGTTTGAAACTGTTCAGCAGCAAACAGAGATTTCCCAAAGTACCATAGTTTAAATGAGGTGGCAGACGGCCAGTCCCTTTCAGTAGCTGTAATGGATGCTGACCCGGATGTAGATCTTGAAGTAGGAGGCATTGGATTACTGGGTCACTTTTTCCCTTGAAATAAAACTTGAAAACAAGGCAGAAGACATAGCTGGATAACGTTTGCTTCAGTCTTCCAAGAATGTAGCGTCCCTGTCTATACCCACTGGAAAAGGTGAGTTCTATCCATCATGCAGTTCCTCATTCATTCACTCATTCAGTCAGTCAGTCAGTGAGTCATTCACACAAAATAGTTTATTAAGCATCACTTTGTTTCCAACACTGAATTTAAAAGTGATTATAGTCTAGGGACTTCCCTGGTGGCGCAGTGGTTAAGAATCCGCCTGCCAATGCAGAGGACGCGGGTTCGAGCCCTGGTCTGGGAAGATCCCATGTGCCACGGAGCAACTAAGCCCGTGAGCCACGGCTACTGAGCCCACGAGCCACAACTACTGAAGCCCACGCACCTAGAGCCCGTGCTCTGCAACAAGAGAAGCCACCGCAATGAGAAACTCACGCACCGCAACGAAGTGGGGCCCCCCACTCGCGCAACTAGAGAAAGCCTGCACACAGCAATAAAGACCCAATGCAGCCAAAAAATAAAATAAATAATAAAATTTTTTTAAAAAGGTATTTATGGCCTAGAGAAGAGAAACAGATAACAAATTGTAACAAAATATATGGCGATAAGCACCAAACCCCAAACCGAATGGCCTGTGAGTTGACAGTGATTTGAAAGCAAGGGAGGGCCTAGCCCAGAGTGGCCCACTGGCCTGACCGCTTGAGCAGCCCCTAGGAGAGGCGCTCAGTGAATGGGAAGCACAGAGGATCGGGTAGATGCCTTTTGCAACAGGGACCACAACTTGTCTTGCCTATTGGATGGTGCGCAGCTACCATCATGACCTTCTTCTGCTTCCAGGTGAGCCCCATCCACTCCAAGAATGACCTTCAAGACAGAGAAGAAAGGATGCCCACCAGAAATGTAAAGCTCACCTGGGTCACTATTCTGAAATCGTGAGATATTTTCACTCTCACTAAAAAGCCAGGACGTACCCAGGTGCTCAAGATGCAGGGTGACAAGCGTAAGCCCAAGGGGCCAATGACCCCACAGGGGCGCCACCCCAGCTTTGCACATCAAGGTGTGGGCCTTTGCTGTCGGCTCTCTAGCCGTGTAATTTTTCCGTTTCAGTCCTCAACTCTGTACTCCAAAACACGGTAAAAATAGCAAGAACGACAGAGTGGCATGGACATATATACACTACCAAGTATAAACTAGATACTTAGTGGGAAGCAGCCGCATAGCACAGGGAGATCAGCTCGGTGCTTTGTGACCACCTAGAGGGGTGGGATAGGGAGGGTGGGAGGGAGAAGCAAGAGGGAGGGGATATGGGGATATATGTATACGTACAGCTGATTCACTTTGTTATACAGCAGCAACTAACACAACATTGTAAAGCAATTATACACCAATAAAGATGTTAAAAAAAAAAAAGAACGATAAATTTTTACAATATCGTTACCAGAATCTTCCCTATGACAAACGTGAACCCAAGTAACTCTTGCCACCTTAAATCAAATTAAGTCATCTGCGTATAAAAGGCCAAAGAATAAAAGCCTCACAGGCCTGCCATGGAGCCATTCAGAAGCTGCAGGACTCAGCTGTGCTGGTCACGTCGAGGGGCATCACGCTACAGAGGTGCAATGATGCATCGTTTTGCTACCGGGTCTCGCGGGCACTTTCTGCTGCCTTGAGGGTTTCAGCTGTTCTCTGTGTCTGGACTGCGGCCACACAGGTGAGGGATGGCGGAAGATAGTTCTCTAAATGCAGCTCGTTTCTGTTTCCCAGGATCTCCCACTGGCCTTATTTGCTGACTTTTACAGAGACGTCTTTACTCCTGCCCTTCAGTGTGCTCGTCGGAAAATGTATCCAAACGGTCCTTTGGTTCTAAACAGATGGTGAGGCAAGAGCTGGTCCCTAGGGGAAGACAATCTATGTCTCCCCTTTCCTCTGGAGATACGGGCAGGGTGACCAAAGACGGTTTTGTCTTTGAAAACGTCCTTTTATTTACCAACACCCTGACGTAGGAGCTCCAGCACTTTGCCATGTGTGTTCATTTTCTGTTTAATCGGAGTCTGAGAATCAAATCACTTTCTGCTTCAGAAAAGTGACGGAGATGAGACGGATGTGTCTGGCAGGCGTGGATGGAATCTGGGGGCCAGTTCTGCCCCTGGGGATGGGGAAGGGCCCCCATGAGGTGGGAGGGTCTGAGAGGCTGCAGGGGCCGTACCATCCAGGGCACCAAGGGGGAGGCGGGCTGTGCTGACCACACTGTGAGACAGACCGAGGTACCTGCTGGGGCTACTGGGACTGCTTTACTTCCCTGATAAGTAAGACGAGTATCAGGGGCTGGCTCTTTCCATACTACTTCCTACCTTAAATATGGCTATGATGCTCGGAATTCCAGAAGCCATCCTGCGACCAGGAGGGAAGGTCAGAGCCCACCATAGAGACTGCAGGCCTAATATATCTGAACCACTGAACTGACACCAGCAAGATCCAGACATCCTGCTAAGTCAGCAAAATCAAGCACGCTCTCAAGTAGGTTAAGCCACTGGAGTTTTCTTTTACTTGGCAGCGAAAGCATTTCGAGCAGACATTAGCCGTGTGTGCTGGGTTCAGGTTATCTCAACGCTCTGAGATTTTATCACCTGAAATTAAAAAGAAGATCAGGTATCTCTTGTCTCCAGTAGCACCAAAACTGATTCTAAGGCAATTTCCCAGTGTGGCCACTTGAAGGAGGAAGAAGAGATTAAAACACACGGCTACAGAGAAGGTGCTTTAATTTCGAGGCCAGTCTGGCTAAAAGTCAGCCTATCACATTCTCTCTCTCCACCGACCATCACTATGAAATAGTTCAGCTACAGCAAGAAAACCCTATTAATGATGGAGTGTGGAGTGCGATCTGTACTTCTTAAAAAGAGGTGGCAGCCACTAGCTGCCCCTTCCTCTCCTGACATTAATTATGTTAACAAAATATATATAAATATATACATAATTTTGGAACTAATTAATTATATAACTAAATGACACCCACATACTTGAATCCTGATCTTTGGATTTCCTCATGGCAGTCCATTTTCTTTAGAATAAAAAAAGCAAAGAACAATGTGTCTCTATTCTATGACGGGCTATAATTAACTCCAGAAATATCTGTCCTTCACTCGCATAACAGCACTTTTTACAGTCATTGGAGGCATCGCTGATATACTATACATTGGCGCTGCATTCTAAGAGCTATTAATAAGACACGGCTTAGACGTTTCCTCTCCACTCAAAGTTCATTCCCCGCCTCCCAGCTTGTGAGTGGCTGCTGTATTTTTAACTGAGCTCAATCGCTGTGATCAGAGATTTGAGATCGGAGATTGAGTTTCTTACAGGAATCCAGGATTTTTTACAGAAAAACCCAGGAGCTGGGTTTTTCACATGCACATATTACACACAGGCTGTCTCTTTTCGGGTCTCAGCTCAAATATTATAGTGCATTGTGTTCTAATTGCAATAAAGTTTCTGAGACAATATCCATTACATGCGAAATTGACATACACGTGGCGTACAATTGCTGCTACGCCTTGGTCTGTGGATCAGCAAATCCTATCAGGGGCTTTATGAACGTTCTCGGTGATGGAAATGCCGTATCCGATGCTCTGGATTCCAGCTGTGCACTCCAGCCCTGCTGCAAAATAGTATCTAACTCCTCATGGCTTTTTTTTTTTTTTCCACAACAGGAAACCGCCAGAATTCAGTTATTGAATTTATGCTGTAAGAAGCATTGGAAATATCCACCCAGTATCAATTTCCATCAAGCCACAAATGTTTTCCTTTCTTCCCTTCATTCCGGTACCTAATGATCACTGGCCAGAAGCACAAAAAGGTACAGGGTGACGCATTCAAACTTCAAAATACCGGCCAGCAGCAAGTCTAGGCCAGAAAAAAAAAAACAGATGGGGGAGGGAGCCTGGAACTCTGCAATAGAAGCTGCATTAGGGAGCCTTGGATGAACAGCCCAGAAACTTCCTTAGGGAGATAATCTTCCCTCCTCTCTCCGAGTTTCAGGGTGAACCCTGGCAACCTAGACTAGGACTCACAGAATTCATAAACGACTGGCACTGCCAAGTCACCAGAACCTTTAAGACCAGCTGCCTTCAGTGGAATTCAAGGTTCAAAAGTCAGTTCAGATTTTTTGGAGAAATTTTATTTACTTATTTTTTGAATAAATGTATTTATTTTACTTCTTTATTTTTGGCTGTGTTGGGTCTTTGTTGCTACACGCGGGCTCCTCTAGTTGCGGTGAGTGAGGGCTACGCGTGATTCTTAGTGGGGCCCAAGCTGGAGTCCGCGATGAGCCTGCTTTCCACTGAAAAGCTTCCAAATGCCCCCACATAACCAGGCCTGGAACACAGGGCTTCTTCTGTTCTGGATTGAGCATCACAAGCGTTCTGGAGAGTTCCACGACTAGCCTGAATTCCCATCAAATCAAGAATTCAAATCCAACACTTTTGCTCCCGGATGAAGAGGAAACATTTTATCTCGAAGATGGAGGGACCAAACAAAACCCATTTGCCCACAACGTGTTTCTAACAACTGAACCTCTGATATCATTTGTGATAAGTGAAGGTCAGACAGCTGTTCAGAAACCCAACATCGCAATGACAGGTGCCCAGATCTGGGAGCAGAAGCTAGGCTCAAGAACCCTCCTGAGGGTCCCAGAGAAGTAGCAGGGACCCCTGGCCCCTGTAACAACAGAAATGTTACAAGCAAAGATTTTCACATCTGGCCGTGACGAGACGCCACTCAGCCACAACCTAAGCTGTAGTATTAACGCAGCAGGCCAGCGTGTTGGGTCCAGAGGGAACAAGCCTGTTGGATTATGACAACCGCCTTCTGCCAGGGATCCAGGGATTTTGCCCGGCGTGCCACCTGCTAAGCTGAGAGAGAGCTGCTGGACCAGGAGGAAAAGTAGTGCATGGTGAGGATGGATGCATAGTATAGGAGGTGATGCTGGGCCGGAATGCACACGGAGGGAGGGTCAGTGATTTGCGGAGCTGGAAAGGAGGAAGGATGTAAGGTGTAGATCCGATGAGCTCCAGAACCCCTCTTGAGCATCTGAACTATGTGCACCATTCCATGGTGTGTCGGGATCACTGAGACAGAGAATTGATTTCCCCAGGCAAAACGCCAAGGGATGTCCCCGGAGACCCTGTGTCCCTGTCAAGCAGGACCACCTAAAGGACCCATGATGCACAGACTGCGGGACTCGGGAAGAGCAGGACAAGATGCCGCTTATCATCATACACTGACGCTGTGCTGTGCTGTGCTGTGCTGTGGACACCGTATCTGGTCCAAAGTGGCCCTTCCCCTCAGCAGCACCAGAATGGCCTCGAGGCTCTGCGATTGTTCTGTGTGAGCAAAAGGTAAAGCAAACTTTTCTCCAAAAGCACAGCCAGGGACAGTGAAACCTGGCGGGTGAAGCCGTGCAATGGGCTGGCTCTTGTTTCTACGGCTCAGTATTGAGTCGGGCTGATGTTGCCTAGGCTTCCGGCCAAGGGACAACAGGGCGGTGAGAGCGTGTGTGCACTGGGTCAGGTCCCACCAGCTTCCCGCCTCACAGGACCTGCCACAGCAGATCACCCATCCCTGGCTCTAACCCTCTGAAGGCTCTGCCCTGCTCTCCCATTTGTAAACTGCACCATCGAGATGACGTTCTCCTGACGGTGAGTCCAAAATACTTAGCTGTGCTTGACCAACACATTCTTCTGTGTGTCCTTCTGATGTGGATAAACAAGGAAATCCTTCTCTACTTAAAAGTCTTTAAATGCTAGAGATGACACAGATGCCAGCCCAGAGAGACTTTGAAAGGGCACAGACAACACTTATCCTAAAGGAAGGAGGGGGAGGGTCGACTGGCATCTTTGACGTCTCGATTTCCATAACCATGAACGTGGAAGTCTGTGACTCCAGGTGAAAGGAGTCAAACCAAGTGATGAGAAATGATCATCATACAAGTTCTTTTCATTTGACTGAAAGTTGGGGAAAAAAAGAAGAATCCCATTGGGTTCCACTGTGTCATGCAGTTGGAAACCCTTGTTTCATTTTTGTTTCAAAAGAAGTTCCAGAAATTAACCTCCATGTTTAAATAACAGGACCAGGACATTTGTTTATTTATTTTTGGCTGTGTCGGGTCCTCATTGCTGCACGCGGGCTTTCTCTAGTTGCAGCGTGGTGCATGGGCTTCTCATTGCGGTGGCTTCTCTTGTTGTGGAGCACGGGCTTGCTCTGTGGCATGTGGGATCTTCCCGGACCAGGGCTTGAACCCGTGTCCCCTGCACTGGCAGGCAGTTCTCAAACACTGCGCCACCAGGGAGGTCCCTGGAGAAATTTTTTAAAATTTATTAACCCAATGAAAAATAGCAATAAACCGTTAAGTGTTAATATAAATAACAATTTAATTAAAAATGACCACTTTTTGGGCTTCCCTGGTGGCGCAGTGGTTGAGAGTCTGCCTGCTAATGCAGGGGACACGGGTTCGAGCCCTGGTCTGGGAGGATCCCACATGCCGCAGAGCAACTGGGCCCGTGAGCCACAACTACTGAACCTGCGCGTCTGGAGCCTGTGCTCCGCAACAAGAGAGGCCGCGATAGTGAGAGGCCCGCGCACCGTGATGAAGAGTGGCCCCCGCTTGCCACAACTAGGGAAAGCCCTCGCACAGAAACAAAGACCCAACACAGCAAAAATAAATAAATTAATTAATAAACTCCTATCCCCAACAACAACAACAACAAAATGACTACTTTTCAAAACAAAAAAATGTGAGAAGAGTGGCATAGCTTTGCACGTTTGCACATCTCTCGTGCCCGGCTTAATAGAGGATGGCTGGGTTCTCATATCAGTGTCTGCATTCAATCTGTTGCAATATCACATATCATGCAGCTTCTGGAAAATTCACAGTACACACAGGAAAGAACAAACGTGAAAAAGCAAATAACACCTTGCTGCTGCTGCTGGTCATGATGAAAGAGTCTTAGGGACCCCAGGGGTCCCTGGAGCCCACATTGAGAACCACTGCTTTATCTATTTATTTTTATTGACGTATAGTTGATGTACGATATTAAATAGGTTACAGTTGTACAATATACTGATTCACAACTTTTAAAGGTTATACTCCATTTAGAGTTATTATAAAATATCGGCTATATTCCCTGTGCTGTGCAATACATCCTTGTAGCTTAGTTTATACACAGTAGTTTGTACATCTTCATCCCATACCCCTATACTGCCCCTCCCCACTTCCCTCTCCCCACTGGAACCCACTAGTTTGGAGAACCACTGCTTTAGATGGACATCATTCCATCCATGAGTACCATCCTCTGAGTATAAAAGGCCAGCTATCAGTGGTCTCACATTCGTGATGTGGGAAAGTCTTTCCCAAGAGGCTCTGCTTGACTCAGTTTCACGTCACACCCTCTGCCTTGTATCTTTCGTCCAACCCTCTGGCAACTTTGCCCAAAGAAGCAAATGGCCTATTTTTAGTGTCTCTAAACTGGCTCCACCAAATCTTGGTATAGGAAGGTGCAGACACCGAGGCTCAAAGAAATTGTGTCACGTCCAAGATCTAATCACTGGTAAGTGGAAGCAGAATACAGGCTATCCAGTCAAGTAAGATAATCACAGACAAGTCTCCACCCCTCAAGTGCCCTCCTGATGGTCTGGCTGAACTGGGTGTGTCTATGGCTCACGCGTTCATTCTCTTGACCTTCCCTAACAGAGGGAGAGATCCTGGTATTTCAGATTTTAAGGAAGAAGTTATTCCAGGGAGATGAATTTCAGGAAGTGAGAGGATCATGAGAATACCTTTCTTTTCTTGCTAACAATTTCTTCCACACCCATCCTAAAGGAAGATCCCTAATTAGGAAATCCAAGGTTCAGACCGGGAGCCTCTGCCCAGCAGAGGCACCAACAAATAGATCCATCCCACAAGTAACATCTGCCCTCCGGAAATCGTCAAACTGGTGAGGAATAATTACGAAAAATATGGGTCAGACGGACAGGACACGGCCAGGGGCTCTGACTTGGAGAAACTTGGATCTGATAGGATTTATGAAACCGTATTTTCTTGCTTTCTATCACAAGGTACCACAGCACATGAGTTGATCCTGGATTACTTATCCCACAAATATTTACCAAATATTTACATGTCAAGCAGTGTTCTTAGCCTTGGGGAAAATTTCAGTACTTCAGGCACCGTCCCTGCCTGCACAAAGCTGATGTCATGGTGAGAGCGCCACGGATGCTAAAGAAATAAATAGGATTATTTCAGGGAGTGATGAATACTATGGAAAAAGTAAAGCTGGGTAATGGGAGAGAGTGACTGGATGCGTCTCTCTGGGATGGCATAGGAAGGCTCATTACACTCAATGATGATGAGAAACCAGCCATGCATTCTAGATGAAGAGCAGAAGAACAGAACGTCTTGAGATGGGAACCAGCTTGGTGACCCATGGAGCCCACAGAAGGCCCACGTGGCTGGAGCGCAGGAGCAAGGAGGGGGGCTTATGGGAGCAAGTGAGGGCGGATAACAATGTTTGGAGAAGTATTCGAGTTTCTGAGCCCTGGGTTTGAATTTTCCTCATGTTCCATCACCACTCATCTGTTCACAGCCAAATCTTTCTCAAATGGGCAGAGAAAAAAATCGGCCTCTCTATTTGACACCCAAGCCAGATTTCCAATATTCAAAACTTCCAATATGCAAGAAAAAAATGAAGTTGGATCCCAAGCAATTCAAAATGATCACTTTGCTGGCTCAGTAGAATTTCTCTTTCCTCCAGAGAAACAGCTCCTATAACATTGATCCCGATGTCCCAACCCCAAGGGCAGGTGGAAAGAATCTTTAGCCAAACCCAGTGAAGTACACGTATGGTATAAAAGTTCTGATTTCCATTTAGAGGGAAAGCTCCAATATATTTATTAAGTCTGAAGTGCAAGCGCATTGCTATGGTGAGAACAAAATCACCACTGAGGACCCTGGAGTTTCATGCAAGATTTTTAATACAGTATTTCAAATTTAATTCAATTCAGCAAATATTTAATGAGCTCTAACAAGCTGCGAGTCTTGGGCTGGGGATGTAGAAGCAACCAGTCAGCAACTGTCAGCAAGGAGCACATCATCAAAGGATGACACAAATTTAGATAGTAAGTTCTAGTGTTTTGAATAAAATATAAAGGGAACAAAGAAGGTAGTGTGAATAATTATTTGCAAAGAGCTTTGTGGATTTCGGCTACATGGCTCAAAAACTGTGCCAATTACCATAATTAAAATATCTAATTTCATAATTAGGGATTATAAATTATAACAATATGGAATACATTATCTTCTTCTTTTCGCTCATTAAGTGGTCTTTGAAGTCCTGTCTAAATGACACTGAGCGACAGTCAACCTAAAACACAACAGAAGTAGAGGGTTTTTTTAAATGAAGTTAATAGAGATAAAGGTATATTCCACTTATAGAAGAAATCCAATTCTCACCAAACAACACCCCTCTAATTAGGATAAAAATCACAATATGTGCCTTATACCCCTGAGTAGCGCTGTCCCTTTGAATTTTTTTAGATTGTTTACTGCACAAATCATTGTTAAGCAGTCATGAAACTATAAAAAGTGGGAGAAACAAACAGAAACAGCTATCTACACAGGAACCAAATGCAAAAATGTAATAGGTCGATTCAGCAGACCACGGGCTTTTGCTGTTGCTATTTTTTTAAGTAAAAAACTCTCAGGTGAGCAAAAAGAAGGGTTTCCTGGAAATGCACATGGAAAACTGAGAAAGCCTTCCGAGGCCCTCAGGAAACAACCCTGTCTTCACCTCCAGGACTCTGGAATTCAGAGCCTCATTTCTGCCTTTACGCAGAGGCAGGTTTTTTCTTTCAGCAACTGTGAAACAAAAAACAAAATCCAAATTCGATATTTGGTCTCTCTCCACTTCCTCCCAAGAGCGGGGGCGGGGCAGGGGGCGGGGCATTTGTCCCTTTTCTGTGCTCTGAGCCTCTCTCATCTCTTGGGAAATGCTCCTGCCTCAGGGCCTTGACACTTCGTGGCTTCACCTGCAATCCTCTCCCTGGAGCCCTCCGTGGCTGGCACCTTCCCACCGTTCAGTTCTCTGCTTCATCCCTTAACAGAGCTTCCCTTCCTAGATGACGTTTTCTGATAAGCTCTCCTCCCCACCCAAGCCCTGCTCATCACTCTGTTCACAGTACTCGGGCTTAGTCTTCAAACTCCTTTCTACCATTTGAAATCAGCCTGTGGATTTCTGTACAACTGTGTTTGGATGCTGACTTTCCCGCTACAGTAGAAACACCTTGAGAGAAGGACTTGATCAGCCTTTGTTCGCACCATATCCATGCGGCCCGGAACTGAGCCTGAAAACAGAGAAAGCCCTGGAGTCTCCCCACACTGCAGAAGAAACCAAGGCAGAGGAGTTAGGTGGCTTGTTCGGAGTCGCAGAGCTGGAGAGTATCGTGCTGGGATTCCTACCCAGACAGTCCTAACCAGCAGGCTGGACCGCCCCTTTGTTCACACCCAAGTGCGAAGGCCCTCACAGAGGAGTTAGGGTGCCGGCCTCGCCGGGCCAGGCTGGGCTCTTTCTGTGACCCAGGGGAGAGGGCACAGAAATACACCTGCTCCGTTAGCAGCAGGCTCCCAGTACGTACGGGAGAGATCAGGAGGACAGAAGCTCACATCAGTGGGGGGACTCCGTGACCTCAACCTTCCACCCCGACCCTGTCCATCCGTGATCCTCCAGCATTCTGGGCTTTTGTGGTAGGCAGTGTCCCCCTAAAGATGCCCGATCAAATCCCTGAACCCCGTGAGTATGTTACGTCCTGTGGCAAAAGGATCTTTGCAGATGGAATTGAGGTTAGGGACCTTACAAAAGGGAGGTTAGCCTGGATTATCCCTGCAGCCCCAATGTAATCACGTGAACCATTAAACGCGAAGAGGAAGGCCAAAGAGTCAGACACAGAGGTGCCGTAGCAGAAGAAGAGGCAGAAGATACTGGAAGCATGGGAGGGACCAACCCACCATGACTGGCTTTGAAGATGGACCAAGGGGGCTCTGAGGCGAGGAATGAGGGCATCGTCTAGAAGCTGAGGACAGTGGACGGCCAGCCAAGAAACAGGGACCTCAGCCCACAACCATAAGAAACAACCTGAATGAGCAAAAAACCGTATTCTCCCCGAGAGCCTCCAGAAGGAATGCGGCGCTGCCGACACCTGGATGAGACTCACATTGGACTTCTGACCTACAAAACTGTGAGGCAGTAAATGTGTGTGGTTTTCAGGCACTAAGTCCGTGGTCACTTGTTACGGCAGGAGCAAAGGACGACTGCAGATTTAGAGAGGAAATACTGTCTTGCCTAGATGACAGGGCTGGTCAACCTTTCGGGAGACTCGTGAATCGGTAAGTGTGCCTTTGTAAAGAGAGCAGCAGGGGTTGTTATCAGATGTCTTCATCGATGAGCTGCAACCTGATTGGCACGCCAGGAACATTGAAGATAGACAGTGCATTGGCTTCTCTGTCATCTGAGTGCACTGCAGCAGATGGGGCGTCCTGCCTCGGAGACGTCCCAGGCACACGCATGTGTATGATTAACCATAACATCAAAAGAAAGCACCCCAGAAAAGGGAGCCCTTTATGTCTCCTGTGAGCTCAGGCTCCTGGCATGCTATTCCTGGAAACCACCCAGCCAGGAGCCCAAGACGGCAAGCACAAGTTGAGCAAGGAGTTCTGGTTCAGAATGTGTTTCTGAAGTAACAGGGCAAAAGGAAAGGCTGTGGTGAACCTCAGAGAAAGAGCTTGGAGATCGTTTCAGCGGCATCTCATCACTAACATCTAGTATCCTCCGCCGTTCACGGAAAAGTCTCCTACTTTCTTTCTGAGAAGCCACCCTGGCTTGATTCAGCCCGTGTGGTTTGACTTGAGCCCACATTTTCTAGGGGTGGACACGTGACCAGGCTTAGTGGACATGTGACCAGACTTAGCCAATCAGAGTATCCCATCTTTTGGGTTTACAGTCATTGGTTCAGAGATGAGCTTCTGCCTCAAATCAGGCCAATCAGAGGCAGCCTCAGGATCTTTGCCGCAACCTCAGTGTTTAGGACAGTGGCTAGCACAGAGTAGGTGCTCAACGAACATTTAATAAATGAAAAATAGATATGTGTTATTTTATTGCAAGCAAATCAGATTTGGCAAATATACGTATGTATTTTGGCAATGGTTTAACTAATGTCTGTACTGATTATCTCTATAGGTTTGCTTACTTTGGAGGGAGGAGGTGTTTCCCCTGATAGAGTGTACGTTTCCACCAGGGCAAGGATCACATTGCTATTGTTTCCTGCTGTAGCCCCAATGCCTGGTAGAATTCCTGACACGCTGTCAGCACTCAGGAAATATGGATTGAATGGATGAATGACACTCCCATTCCCAGCCTCAGTACTGTTGTTCTTCCTGGATCTTATGTTTGCTCAGGAAATATTGATTGAACGAATGAGTGACACTCCCATTCCCAGCCCCAGTACTGTTGTTCTTCCTGGATCTTATGTTCGGAGCTGAGTAATTAGTTTGAATTCTGGTTCTTTGATTTGGGAATAGTGAACACAGCTGTATACAACTTTCTCAGTCTAATTCCATCAGAAACAAGGGCCAAGAACAGACTCATTGTACTTTGCCTCTAAGAAAGCCTCAGCTGACGGGTGGGGGTCCCCGATGCAGGATGCAGCCCAGTGGATCAAATAGTTGATGCGCATTACATGCAAAACTGAGCCAGAGCCCATGTAAATTCATCTATATGTCTCCAACCCCTTCAAGTTCCTCGTCTCAAAGTCCACAGAAAATGCGCCAGTGTGATCACTATATGGCCATCGCTTGAAAATGGTTAAATACATCAGGCAGCTAAATATTGCAAATACCAACCATTCTGTCCCACCACCTAGCTTAGGAAGTAAGTCTCAGAGAGGCCCTAAGGTTCCCTGGGGACACCCACCTCATCCCACCCACCCCCTGCCCTCCCCAGAGACAACCTGATGTTTATATGTATTATTTCCATGCATATTTTTTATTTTCTACTTTTACCACATACATATGTACTCACAGAAATGCATGAAATTACTTGGCACGTTTTAAGCTCGTGCGGTGACATCTTGGTCTAGGTACACTCTGACAACTTGCTTTTCCGTTTTTCTATTCAGTCTTATGCTTTAAAGGCGGGTCCAAGTTGAAACGCGCGGCGCTAATTATACTCTCCATGGCCGGTGAATGCGTCCTTGGATAAACACAGGCGCACCTGCGTCTCCATTCGCCTGCTGGTGTGCATTTGGGCTTAAACGCTCTGTGATGCTGCCTTTCTGAACAGAGCACAAGAGTGCGAAATCAGACTCCGGGGACGGAAAGAGCTGGCTTCAAACCAGCTTCCTTAACTTTGCTCTCTTGTGAAAGCCACTTCACTTTCCTGACTTTCCTTTTTCTCATCTGGAAAGTGGGGGGCTTTCTCATGAGTACTTCTGAAAACTGTTGTGAGGAATTTAGACGGGTGGACGAAAAGTTTTTAGGAACTTTCGAGATGCTGAAACAGGCAGAGTTGACATTCCAGGGAGTGGAACTTCCAATCCCATTTTACTAATGCCCCACGAAGAGCAGTGGACCTTCACCAGCTTGCATTCATCAAGCCAAGCCCCACTCATCCTCCCAAGCCTCCTCCTCCAGGAAGGCTCCTCTGGTTTTCCACCTGGACTTCACTGTCCTCTCTCTTCTCTTTCTCAGGTCACTTCCTGTCCACAACACTTCCTCGGGGGCTTGAACAGCAGCTTGTATGGTCAGAGAACCCCCAGCTCAGACGTTTCTGTCTCCCTTGAAGCTGCCACACAGGCCTCCATAGTAGGTACTCTGCTGACTCATGTTGATGGACAGTCTTCTTTGGTTCAGCAAGAAAATCCTGATGCCTTCTGCAGAAGCTCATCAGTATTGCTTCATCTCATTCTAGAATTCCTAAATGGAATGTTGAATCCTGCTATCATATCTATTTCTGGATTCATTTATTCAATAGCTACATTTTTGCCTAGGGAAGAATATTTGTTAATTTACACATTTGCCTTCTCTCTACCTCTAGAGAGTCTGTGAGTTCCATGAGGGTCAGGATTATTTATCCAAAAAAAAAGAGAGAGAGAGAGAAAGAGAGAGAGGAAGGGAGGGAGGGAGGGAGGGAAGAAGGGAAGGAAGGAATGAATGAACGAACGAACAAATGGATGAACAAACTAAGAGAGGTAGGGGGGAAATTAACCAGAATTTGCACATAACAGATGGTCAGAAAATACCTGTAAAATGAAAACTACATTCTAGCCATCTCTAGGAACTACAAACTACAAACCCTGAAGGAGTCAACTAGATTTCTTGAGTCTGAGTCAGGGATCTTGGACCATTGAGGCTGACCACCAAGGGGCTGACTTGGGTACATCTGAGCCTCAGTTTTTCTAATTTCTGATGATGAAGAAATTGTGGGCCAGTTTTTCCAAGGCCTGACATTGCTCCTGGTTCTAGATATGGTTTGATGCACAGACCAGATCTTAAATAACATTGAGTGACCGAGTAAGATAGCTGTCTCCTTCAAGTTCTCCTGCAACCCTCTGTACTGAGACGTCAAGGAGAAGTCTCAGTTCAGTGCTAACCTTTCTGTAACACTGACTCTTCTCCTTTGAAATAGAGAGAGCAGGCCTCCAGCCCAGCCCCTTCTGTAAGCAATGGTACCTAGATGGAATTCAATATTGTTGCTTTGCATATGTGGTATTTATATCTATGACAACCTTTTCTTTATCACAAGTCAGTTTTCTATTTACGGTGGTGGATGTCAAGCTTCCTTTTTAGATGAATTTACATGTTTTTTAAAGTGAGTTGACTTAAGTTGTGAGTAAATGATTCTACATGGGGTGCATATCGTAGTTAAATTCATGAAGATGACCGACCATAATGGATGGACAACAAGGTCCTACTGTAGAGCACAGGGAACTATATTCAATGTCCTGGGATAAAACATAATGGAAAAGAATATATAAAAGAATGCATATATATGTATAACTGAGTCACTTTTTGTACAGCAGAAATTAACACAACATTGTAAACCAAATACACTCTAATTAAAAAAAAGAAAACAGATCAGGCCCATCACTGATATGACAAAAAGTAAAGTCACCAAAATGGTAGACGGTTGGCATTATGGAAACACAAGACAAAGCATATATACTTGAAATGATAAATCACCTCTAATGCCAGGCAGGAGGAGGAAACCTTTCCCAGAATTAGACACATGTCCCTAAAGGTCCTAAGCTTTCATACCCATTACACTTTTATTTGCCGTGTCACCCATCCTTCTGGCGTTGACAACCCCACATACTTCATTTTCGGATCAGAGTCTTACACTACGTCTAAATTCAACTGTTCCCCCAACAAACGTGCACTGACCACCAAGAGGACACATGGCAAGCCCAAGGTTGCACAGGTAGTTGGGGGGTGACTGACATTCACACCCAGGCAGCTGGAATTTAGTCCTCACTCTGAACCTCTCTGCCCCACTGTCCTATGAGGTTTCTCAGATCTGAAGGGTCTCTCTGTGATGGGAAGAAGGACTGCCATTAGAAATCAGGAATGAACTTCCCCAAGATCTCTTTCAAACCCTCTTGATACCAAGACCAGTCCGATCCCAATGCAATGCTGCCCAGCCCCCAGCAGCGCACACCCTCCAAACCACATGTCACGGCCACTGCTGAAAGTTTCTCAGGGCACTGTCAGATTCAGGTACCAGTACTTAACCTGAAACCAATTACATGTTTTTGAACAAGAAATTGAATTCCCCCTGAAATCCGCACTTCTCAAACTCAAACAGCAATGTAACTAACATGTGAGCAGAAAATTCACGAGGTACAAAAATGGCTCCCAAACATAAGAAAAAAAGGGTTCAGACTGACTTTATAATTAGATGCAATCTGAAACAACACTGAGATACCATTTCTCACCTAACAGACTGGCAAAAATTAAAAAGCACCCCAACACATTCTGCTGGCGAGGCTGAGTGGAAGCGTTCTTGTATATGGATGGCGAGAGTCCAGACTGGCACCGCCCCTCTGGAGGGAAACTTGGCGAAACGTAAGAAAACGTCATACGCACTTACATGTTTTGACCTAGAAATCCCGTTTCTAGGAAGCCACCCTGAAGATATTCCTCCAAATACCTAAAAATCCATGCATACAAGTTTACTCCTTGTAGCACTGTTTGTAGCTGCAAAATATTGGAAACAATAAAAAATATCTCCACATAGGGGAGGGTCTGAATAGCTGGTGGCACGTCTATAAATGAAGCATTACACAGGTATAAAAAAGAATGGGGTGTGGGATGTTAACGGCGGGGGAAGTTGAGACATGTGCGGGGGGTATACGGGAACTCTCTGTACTTTCTGCTCAATTTTGCTGTGAACCTAGAACTGCTGGGGTTTTTTGTTGTTGTTTTTGTTTTGTTGGCTGCACCTTGCATCATGTGGTATCTTAGTTCCCCGACCAGGGATTGAACCCGCACCCTCAGCAGTGAAAGTGCGGAGTCCTAACCACTGGACCACTAAGGAAGTCCCTAAAACTGCTTTAAAACACAAAATCTATTTAAAAGGGGGATGAAGAAAGAATGAGGACCCGAACTGGAGGAATTTCCACGCTATACTGTTAAGTGTACAAAAGTGCGTCCCTAATACACTCTCGTTCATGTCAGAAAGAAGATCTAAGAAAATGCACGGGTATCTACTTATTGGTGCAAAATCATTATAGGAAGGAAAACCAGAAACTAAAGAGATTGGTGTGGAAAGAAGGGGGGTATGGGAACGGGGGAGTAGGGATGAAGGGGGAAGGCGCACCTCTCTGAGCAGACAATTTGTATAGCTCTGACTCAGAACCAGAGCAGCGTTTCAGATATTCTAAAAGTAAACACATGATTTTTTAAAACTCAGGATGTAGGACAACCCAAAATGGAATATAAATGGTAATAATGAGCCAAACTATAGTACAAATGAGCAACCTGCCACCCTAAAGGAAGCAAGAAAGAAAAGATCTAGTCTAAGTAACTTTAGACACTGTATTGATTGGATAGTGTAAGGCTATAAACAACTAGCAATTCTGAAACCACACACACTAGGATTGAAGAAATACGTAAATGTATGAGAACATGAAAACCAGGTTTCTCATCGTCAGAAAAAGAAGTTAAAAATAAGGAAAGGGGGAAGGTTAGCGTGAACCCTGGTGATTTATTGGAATCAGTGTTATCAGTATGAATCATGTTTTGGCGGGGGAGAGGTGAGGGACGGATGAATGGACGGATGACGGATGGGTGGATGGATAATGGATGAATGGATGGATGGATGGATTGATGAATGGATGGATGGATAGATGAATGGACGGATGACGGATGGGTGGATGGATAATGGATGAATGGATGGATGGATAGATGAATGGATGGATGATAGGTGAATGGATGGATGGATGGATGATGGGTGAATGGATGGATGGATGGATAGATGGATGGATGGATAGACAGATAGATAGATGGATGTGTGTGTGTGTGGATACAAGGGCTAGTATCCATATGTACATTTCATAGCTCTCTTTACTAAGTTGGCTTAGGAACAATGATACCTCAGTAGCAACCAGCACGCCTAGCACTGAGACCTTGAGATGGAAGTATAGGCCTAGGCAACCTTCCTTAAAACCCCTGCTGTAGCACAAGAATATTCTCCATTTGAAGGGAGCAGACACACAGCCAGACAGACTTGAGACTAAAACATTCAGACTGAACCTTCTAAGTAGATCTTTAAATCCTCCTTGTGTTTCAAATACAGAAAAGGCAATTAAAGGAAATGCAACTCTTAAGTAAGCTTTAATTACAGACAGGTTTATGACATCTCCTGAAGATCGATTTACAAAAAATTTAAGGCTCTGTCCTCTCTCGCAATTCATGTGGCAAATCCTTCTGGGAATTCTAGGAGGTTTAGACTTCTGACCCACCACACCTCAAGCCAAACGGAAGGCAAATTTTGTCTGAAAGCTTATATTGAAAGTCATGAACATCTGCTGGCAGATCCTCATTTTGTCCCAGAGCCAGCTGACCACAAAATGCTGTATCAGAATGTAGGACCATGTCATGAAGCCCCAGGGACGTGTACCGATAAATGCCTCGTGCTCGGACAAGCCATCCTCCCTCCGTTTAATCTCAAAATTCAGTGCAGTGGTCAGTCACTCAGTGGGTGTTACAACCGACGTCCATGTGCTGAATGAGAAATGAAGCTCTATTTGGTCCCATGTTTCCTGAGATTGCTTTCCCACCCGACCCTTGTCACTACACTGACTAGGAGCCCAGGAGAGAACTAAGTGCAGAGTTTGGAAAGACAGCCAGAGTCCATGGTGTGCACTGGGCAGAGAGAAACTTCTGGGTGAAGATCTCCTGACCTGGCAGTGCCAACAGACACTGTCTCTGGGGGAGGCCCAGAGACAGCTTCAAGGGCAACACTCATGACCTTCTGGAATCCAGCAATTCACCAGCACCCCGAATTCTTGGTGACCAACAATTTCCTCTCCAGCTCTATAAACCTGTCATTTCAAAAACTGTTATATATGGGGAAACAGTATGCATGGCCTTTTTGGCCCTTTTGGGGTGGTTTTTTTTCACTCAACCTAAAGCCCTTGAGATCAATTCAAGCTGCTGTATCAACAGTACCTCCAGGGACTTCCCTGGCCGTCCAGTGGTTAGGACTCCGCACTGCCGCTGCAGGCGGCCGGGGTTCGGACCCTGGTGGGAGAACTAAGATCCCGGCATGCCCCGACGCTCGGCCAAACAAAACAATTTTTCTTAAACTCCTTTTATTGCCGAGTAGTGTCCCATGGTACGGATGTTCTGCGTGTTAACTATTCACCCGTTAAAGGACCTGTGGATTGTTTCCAGTTTAAGATTATTACAAATAAAGCTGCTATGAACATTCATGCACAGGTAAGTAAGTAATAAAAGAAGTAAACGCCCAGGAGTGCCACTGCTGGCTTGCATGGTCAATGTCTGAATTTCATGTTTGAATTTCGAAGAAACGGCGCAACCGTTTTCCACATTGGCTGTACCATTTTACATTCCCAGCAGCACGCGTGAGAAATCCATTTCTCCAAATTCACACAAACATCTGGCAGTGTGTGTGTGTGTGTGTGTGTGTGTGTGTGTGTGTGTGTATGCACGCATAAATATATATACAATAAATGATGATATACATACACGTATAAATTTTAGCTATCTTAACAGGTGTGTAGTTATTTCTCATCTCGTCTTGGTCTTAGTTTGTATTTCCCCAATTGCTAGTAATGTAAAACATCTTTTTCATATGCTTACTTGCCATTTATATTTTTCTTCAATGAAATGTTTTTTTTTTGTTGTTTGCCCAATCTTGCCAAAATACACCTTTTTTTAAATATTATTGAACTTTGATTTTTCTCCGTCAGATATGTTGTTTGCAAATACTTTCAGTCTACAATTTCTTTTCATCTTAACAGAGTCTTTTGCAGATTGAATATCTTTAATTTTGATGAGGTCCCATTTATCTTTTTTTTCTCTTTTATGCATCAAGCTCTCAGTGTCAAGTTTAAGAATTGCTCACCAAGTCTTAGGTCCTAAAGAGGTTCTAGGTTTCCTGATAAAAGCTGTATTAGTTTACATTTTACATTTAAATCTGTGATCCATTCTGAGTTAATTTTTGTACAAAGTGTGACATTTAGGTCAAGGTTCATTTATTTTGCCATTGATGTCCAATGACCCCAGCACCATACATTGAAAAATGACTGTTTGCTTTTTAATTAAGACATGATATACCTCTGCTGAGTAATTTTCTTGTGGACAGCTTTCTGTTAGTCTGCCACTGTCATGTCACCCTAATAATTGAGACTTTCCCAGGTTTTAATGTGCTAACACTCTATCTCAACAAGTAAAAAAAATAGGTGTTAGTCTCAGCGTTTTTTTAACCCAGAATGTGATGTCAAAATACTTATATCTTCTTCTTACACCCTCTTGCTGCATGCATTCGACCTTTCAGCTAGTATTCTCATTTCTGCAAAAGAAGGTGACAGCCTCCTCCCCTTCAATGAGAACACAAGGTCTAAGTGGCCACTGTATACTGGTATCCCTGCTGGCCCACTCCCTCCCTTTAGGTTTAGACTGTATTTCTGTACATGCACATGATTTGTCCTTCAGTCTCACGCCAAAGGCTTTCTGACATTAGAAACTATTTTTTCTCTTCTTGAACATACATCTCCCGAACACTGGGCAAAATCTCACCTGCTTCATGCCTTCAACCACTGGCCGACCCCAGGGCAAGGATCTCACAATGAACAAATCAGTGATAGTCATGAGGGCACTGACCACCACGTCTTCTTGTTTGGCAATGCCCCGATGACAACTTTGTCTCCAACTACAGCCCGCTGAGCTGAGAATGTTCCGGGCCCCATAAAGGCCAAGGGTGCCAACCTCTCTGCAAGTGGAACATGATTTCATCCAGCGTCTCCTTCCCTAGCTGGACAGCACCGCCCATCCTGATATTACTGATGGTACAGTGCTCACCTCGCTGCATTGGAAATGAGCCTTCAAGACTCCCTTCTGATGGGTCCACAGACATCTTAAAGCAACTCCTGTGAGAAAACTGAACCTTCTGGACAGGAGCTGGTATCCTCATTTGAACAGAAGTTCCAATCCCATGACACAGTCTGACACCTCTGAAAAGCATCGCAATTTTCCCATGATGATTGGTCTTCCTAATCTATTACTTCAATGTAGAAAATAATCTGCACTTTGGATCAGCTCAGGCAAATGACACACCTCACATGAACTTCTGAGTTCCTATTAAAATGAAACTAACATGTTTGCCTTCAAAAGCTTAAATCCGGCATTAATCCCCCAAAAAGAAAGTATTCTCCAAAAGCAAAATACTAGCCCATAAGGATAGCTTGCATGTAACACTGGCAACCAATTAGCTTTGAATATAAATTATGACTTACCTCTGCGCTGTGACCTTGAGTTCCTCAGAAAACACTGGTTTCTTCCAAGAAGGTGATATTTGCTCTGAGGATGTGACCTGTCACAGGAAGAGAGTTCACAGTGAGAACAATCTTTGTATGATGTCAATGGCCTCCTTGGTCTTCTATGGCTAAGTAGGAAGACGAAGGAAAGAAAAAGAAAGATGCTGAGTTAGATCAAAAAGCAGTTTACAAATGAAGTAGAGAAATCTGAGCTGCACTTCGTTAGTGATGTCATATATCTGTGAAAGGAATTTGTTCTGTAATTTGCAGGAAATGACTCTCCATGGTACATGAGTAACGTGGTAGCATCCTTGGAAACAGCCTGCACACTACATACGTGTGTAAAGTGGAATTTGCATGAGTGATCACTTGCATGTGGCTAAAATGTATACGAACGGTCTTTTATATCCTCTTCTCTCACTCAGAGTTCATTTTTGGTGAGCAGCCAGGACCCTGGGCCCAAACATCACTTCTTTTTAACTGTCATGCCCCTTCCTCCATCCTTGGGTAAATCTGCCACGGAATCCAGGTCTCTGCCCACCAGGAGACTCTCAGCCTCCTGGCCTCAGAGCTGGGATCCATTGAAGTCCAAGTAGTACAAGGGTTTGGGCAAAGTCAGCCCGACGTGACCACAGAAATTAATTCAGGGATCCCCATGCAACCCACAGGGACAGGAAACTCTCTCTGAGGAGGAAACCTGATGCTAATGCAAGAACCTGGGAGACCAAGAACCCAGGGGCTGCCCGAGCTGTCTACGCAAGCCCGCACCAGAAGGGAGAGAAACCCACCCGGACCTTGTAGCCTTCTCACAAGCCCTGGCGTTGAGAGTCGGCCTCCCCAGGCCCAGCGCGTCTTCTGTGCCACGCTCTTAGATCCGGGACGCTGGGCTTCCCCCAGAAGCCCCGCCCCAGAACCGACACTTGCATCTCATTGGGCATATTCATGTCATGTGACCATTCATTTCTGCAAGGGTGTCTGGGAAATGTAGTATTTTTTTATCCTGAGCTGGGCATACTGGGTTGCAAACACAATCTGGATTCTTTAAGTGAAGAAGGGAGGAAAATGATTACAGATAGAGTAGCATTAGAGGTGGCCACATTGATAAACAGCTCTACTAGGAGGCGATGGCCAAAAGAAATAAAAAACAAAAACTGATAAAGAGTTTTAAATGGCTCCCCTTAGGAGCAAGGCTAGAAATAGGGAGAAATGGAGAAGGACAATTTTGCTTTTTAATATATGCCTTTCTGGATGATCGATGTTTGATTCTAAATAAATCACATGTAGTCCCATGAGCTGAGAGAATTTAGCAATCCTTCCATTCAATGTGCAGTTTCCTCATCCCTGATCCCATGTGATACTCGCACCTGACATAGTTGCTCCGGTTACACAGCTATTTCCTCTGATCTGGACTACTGGTTGGCTTGGAATAGAATCAAAGTGTTTCTTTTTTTCTGTACAGTCTCCTTGAATAAGAATATTTATCTGCACTGGAAGTGGGAGGGGGTTTAGAAGAGTGATGAAGACAGAACTTTCTCAAGATTTTATACACTGTTTTATACGCTGAGTGTTGGCCCAGTTGTGGAGTGACTCTCTCAAACAGCAGATCTTAGAAGATTTATGTTTCACCTGATGTTGGCACCTTAGTTTTTTTCCTGGAAGGGCCTGCTTAGTTGAGCATAAATTACAGGGACACCACACACTCTAGTTTGTTTAAACAGCTTGTTAAAATCTCTCCTCCTCATATAAGGATGTCAATTTCTGAAGTCTGCAAGTATGCAGTCAAGATTATGCCTGAAAAGCACCTTAAATTGCCCATAAAGAACAGAACAATTCCACCTCTTAATAAATCCAGAATAGCCAGCTTCTTCTGGAGTGTTGTGTCAGACCATTGTTTCTTTGGCCCATCTCTAGATGAACCTGAGTTTAGGCACATTTAAAAAAACAACAGCAGGGGCTTCCCTGGTGGCGCAGTGGTTGAGAGTCCGCCTGCCGATGCAGGGGACGCGGGTTCGTGCCCCGGTCCGGGAAGATCCCACATACCGCGGAGCGGCTGGGCCCGTGAGCCATGGCCGCTGAGCCTGCGCGTCTGGAGCCTGTGCTCCGCAACGGGAGAGGCCACAGCAGTGAGAGGCCCGCGTACCGCAAAAACAAAAAAACAACAAAAAACAAAAAAACAGCAGGTATACATACACACGCACACAACTTGTGCACACACACACAGAGACTGAAAGCTGTCTCAAGACTAGACTGATAGAAGGAGAATTTCAAATTTCAAGAAAGGTGGATTTCTGAAGAGCAAATGCAACTTTTTAACATCAGTTGGTGGTGTGTCTCAGTATCTATCAAAGTGCATCAAGCCCAGCTTAAAGAGTCTCAGGAAGGAGAGAAAAAAAGATTCCCATTGAGTTGGATTTAGTTTTTGACCGTCAGCTCATGCAGGGGCTGGAGTGGAACCTGGGCAGGGAAGCAAGACGCAGAGATGCCCTGGCCCCGCTGCCAGTGCCTTTAACCCATGCGGCCCTGCAGACCCTTCGCTACTGCGCAGGCAGCAAGACAAACACATTTTCGCTTTCTGTCCTCCTGCATCCGCACCCCAGGACCCTGGCAGAAGCCGTGCGCCGCCTGCGTCCCTGCGGGGCTGAGGTCTGGCCCCTCGCAGGTCCCCAGGGCCACCAAAGCCAGTGCTGGGCGAGAAAGGGCGCTTGATGCCACCTGCGCCAGGAGCTTGGAGACCACTCTCCCGCCCCACCCGCCGAGTCGGCGCGGTGATCCCCGCCCCAAGTGTGCACAGTGAAAATAACAGTAGTCGTATCACCAGCTGGTCTTCTAGTGAATGCTCCAGGCTCTGGGCTGTGTCCGACGTGTCCATGACATTCCCTCCACTCCAAGAGGCCGCGCGTTCCCCTGGGGTGAAAGGCTGCAGGTAGGGGACTCCTGGGAAGCCCGGTTCTGTTCCAGAGACTCGCACCCACCAGCGTCTCTGGGCCCGACAACCACTACCTGCACCCCCCAAATCACATCGGACCGAATCTGGGGTGTCAGGGGGAGTCCCCGAATTCTGCCAAGCCCGGGTTTGCTGTAGCTGCGTTGTGAGCGCGCCTTCCTCCGTTATCCACGAGCAGCTCTGGGACCTGGGGTTGGGCAGAAGGGGTGCGAAAAGCCAGGCTCTCCGCCAGTCCCAGTTTGACAAGGTGCAGATGGGGGGTTGGAGGTAATCCTATGCTTGGCGGAAAAGGGGTTCACATAATCGGACCCCGCTTCCTGGATCCCAGGTGTAGACCCCACGAAAGCCCGAGTGGACTGCAGTAAACGCATGCCCTCAGCCACGCCCCCTCCTCTCCGACTCCAGGTGCTCCAGATGGCTTCAGGTCGGGGTTCTGAAGATCCTGGGACGGACACGTTTGCCCCAGCCCCCCACGAGGCTGCCCCAGGGTCTGCCCATCCAGGGAAGGGGCCCCACAGAGGCGCTGCCGGTGGCAGCAGCGCCCTCTCCAGATTTCCCCAACAAACCCCAAGTTCAAGCGACCCCCGCCCAAGGGCCGGCGCGACAGACGCCCCCGCCCCTGCCTTACCTCTGCCCGGCAGGGTGCCCCGCACAGCCCCGGGGCCCTGTGTTTGGAGCGCAACATGCAGCCCCCGGGTTCACGCCTCCCGCCCGCGGCCCCCGCGGCTGCCCCCGACCCCGGCGCTACCCGGGCAGCCGAACTGGGCGGGTCCGGCTGCGTCTCCGTAGGTCGTGCCGGATCCCCGCTGGGTGGTCCTCGCCCCGGCGGCTCCGGCTCTGGTGGCGGCTGGGGCTCGGATCCCACAACTTTTCTCCAGTCTCTGGCCTCCCAGGCTCCGGACCCTCGGGACTCCCGGCCCCGCCCCGCCCTGGCCCCGCCCCTTCCCCGGCCCCGCCCACAGGCGCTCCGCCCGCCCCGGCCCCGCCCCGCCGGAGGTGGTGTGAGAAAGTGCGCCCACCCGCGGGAGAGCATCCCTCTAGGCCGCCAGAAGCTTCGGGAGAGAAAGAGAGAAGGGGAGAGGGGCGGTTTCCATAGGACCTTCAGAAATTCGCTTCTCTGCCGCTAAACCCTACTTTGTGCACCTTCTTGCCTTACCTCCCCGCTGCGTAGCCCTGGTGAGTTCTGATACGGCTCACCAAGTCACTGCGGGAGGGGGAGGGTGGTCGACACTCTGAGATGTTCGGATGTCTGGAGTTAGAATGGGGTAAAAACTCTGTGTGTGCGTGTGTGTGTGTGTGTAAAAGCACACAATTCTATGTGGCCACACAGCACTGGGAGATACTGGTTGCCTCAGGAAGGGGACTGGACGGTTGAGATTGGGGAAAAATTAATTCTACTTGCCGGCCAGGAGCAGAGCGCAGCTAAGAAAACGCTTCCAACCAAAAAGGTTAACTCTAAAATACTGATTCTTATAGTTCTAGATGCGAGCAGAAAATTAATTTTTCAACGAAGTACGCTAATTCCCCAGTTCTCCACTTCATGTGGAGAAGACTCAGTGGACGTAGCTGCCCGTGGCCACACGTAGCAGCAGGGACGGCTCTTTCTTGCATGGTTTATCACACGATATTGCATATAGTTCCCCGTGCTGTACAGTAGGACCTTGTTGTTTCTCCATTCTATATATACTAGTTTGCATCTGCTGACCCCAAACTCCCAATCCATCCCTCCCCCACCCTCCCCTCCCCCTTGGCATGCACAAATCTGTTCTCTACCTCTGTGAGCCTGTTTCTGTTTCGTAGATAGGTTCGTTTGTGTGATATTTTAGATTCCACATGTAGGTGATATCATATGGTATTTGTCTTTCTCTGTCTGACTTGCTTCACCTACCATGATAATCTCTAGGTCCGTCCAGGTTTGCTGTGGGGATTGGAGCTCTGAATTCAGATGTGCTGTAACGGGGTAGAGGAGGGGACGAGAAGATGAGTCATTAATGTGAGCTAGAAGGAGCTGGGCGACGGAGCTGCGACCCCTGACATGGCTGGGAAAGGGATCCTCATTTTCATCTCCCCCTGGACGTGCCCTTGGACGCTGAGAACGCAGAAGCCCGGGAGAAATTGCCTCTCACCGCCTTCTCCATCTCTGATTAAGGAAGCACGTGTGCCTTTGGGGTGGATTAGAACATTCATGGAAATCAGAAAGATACACAGGGCTAGGGTACGAGGTAGGATGGGGCAGAGTTAGCAGAACCGATTATTAGACGTAAACAAGTAAGCGTTTGTTTGACTCACATAACAAGGAGTGTGGAGGTAGGGAGCCCAGGATTCAGACAATGGCTCAGTTCATAAGAACCCAGGACCGTTCCATTTTCTGCCCCCATCATTAGCAGGTTGGCTTGTCATGTCACCATGGTGAGATGGCTATTGTACCTGCAGGTATCTTGTCTGTTTTCCAGGCAGGTGGAGGGGAGCAGGGCGCAAAGACAGCAAGCCTGCCTGTGGAGCTTGGGGGTTTATTTAGGAAGGGATGTCCTCCCCAGCAGATGTCTAACCAGACCCTGGGTGGCAGGCCCACCAGTGCCTACATCCGGGGTGAGACCACCGTGATGTCTCAGCAGGCTGACGTTATTAGGCTGTGCAAACCGGGGGTGGGGCTGGGCAGGACCCAGGGGAAGCGGGGGAGGTGGGAGGGAGGAGGGGCTTTGCCAAGCTGGCCGCTGCCTGGCGTCCAGCAGGAATCATTGTTCCACCCGTGGCGCCGGCTCCTGAGAGGGGGCGGGAAGGAGGGGGGCTGAGGCGGTCCACCGTGAAGGAGGAAGGAAGTCGATTTCACCCCCCACCACCTTCCATCGGTCATAGTTTCACCCTGTGAGCGTGAACCCTTTGCACGCCCGTTGTGCACCTGGATGCCGAGCGGTCCTCAGCCCTGCAGCATCCTTCATCTCCGGCCAACAGGGGTGCCCGGGTCAGGGAACAAGGACCACACCTCATGGCTGTTCCGGAAGGTGTGCCAGGCTGTGGCCATGGGGCAGGGCCTGGAGGAAGTCAGATGGGTTGCATCCTCATGACGTCAGTCCAAGTGCTCCAGGGGCCCGGTGACATCCCTACACCCAGATTTCCCTCCATCTCCACCCAGATTTCCCTCCATCTCACCACTGACTCCCTGGCACCAAACAAACTCCAAAAGTAAACATCAGATGACCTACTGTATAGCACAAGGAACTCTACTCAATAACTGTAATAACCTATATGGGAGAAGAGTGAAAAAGAATGGATATATGGGGACTTCCCTGGTGGCGCAGTGGTTAAGAATCCGCCTGCCAACTCAGGGGACACGGATTCCAGCCCTGGTCCGGGAAGATCCCATATGCCGCGGAGCAACTAAGCCTGTGCGCCACAACTACTGAGCCTGCGCTCTAGAGCCCGCGAGCCACAACTACTCAGCCCACGTGCCACAACTACTGAGCCCGGACGCCTAGAGCCTGTGCTCTGCAGCAAAAGAAGCCACCGCAATGAGAAGCCCTCGCACCGCAGCAAAGAGTAGCACCCACCCGCTCGCCGCGACTAGAGAAAGCCCGCGCGCAGCAATGAAGACCCAACGCAGCCAAAAATAAATTTAAAAACTAATAATAATGGGGGCTTCCCTGGTGGCGCAGTGGTTGAGAGTCCGCCTGCCGATGCAGGGGACGCGGGTTCGTGCCCTGGTCCGGGAAGATCCCACGTGCTGCGGAGCTGCTGGGCCCTTGAGCCATGGCCGCTAAGCCTGCGCGTCCGGAGCCTGTGCGGTGAGAGGCCCGCGTACCGAAATAAAAAAAAAAAAAAAAAAGGATGTATGTACATGTATAACTGAATCACTTAGCTGTACACCTGAAACTAACACAACTTTGTAAATCAGCTATAATGTAAAATAATAATTAAATTTAAAAAATCAAATGATTCCAAAAAGATCAGCCTTTGGTTCCCTCCCCATGTCAGACTATTTGATATATTTGGTTTTATTTAAAAACAACAACTGGATTTTGAAATGGCCATTGTCTGCCTTTAAAAAATACACACAAATCCCATTTCTTCCCTTGGAACTGTCTTTACAGTGTATCTTAACTGTAAATTTGAATACATTGACACAAGCCAAGCATTTGCATCAACTTTTTTTTTTTCTCTTTTACTTTGTACTCTTAAAAAAAAGAACACCTTTATTGGAGTATAATTGCTTTACAATGGTGTCTTAGTTTCTGCTGTATAACAAAGTGCATCAGCTATATGTATACATATATCCTCATATCCCCTCCCTCTTGCATCTCCCTCCCACCCTCCCTATCCCACCCCTCTAGGTGGTCACAAAGTTAACGATTTAAGAGGACATCTGAGATTAACATTTGAAAGATGTTCTCTTCACTGCTCAGTGACTGTTCCTGGAACTGGGCAGGAGCGACAGGAGTCAGATTTTTTAATGGATTGAAATTTCTGTTCAGATCTGCTCTAGAAGGACAAACCAATAACATGTCTGCTTCTTTACGGTGTGTATTGCTTCTTCACAGAACATCCTGGGGTTTTGAGTTTCATTTCCACAGACTAAAAGTCCTGGTTAGGGAGAAAAACAAAAGCTTTTTTTTTCTATCCAGCGCTTTTAAAAAAGAGGAGACATTTGTAACAAAAACACAGATAATTGGGTCCATATGTCCCTGGGGAATAGAGTCCTCCACTGAGATCAATATGAAGAGATGTTTGTAATAAAAACGTCAGCAGGAGACGTACTGAGAAATTAGTTTGAAAACTAATTAGTTTGAAAACTCCAAATGCTTTCACAAATGCAGGCATCAGACGCTGGGTCACCAACATTCTCCCTAGTTTTAATTTATTAAAAAAAAAAAATCATTCCACCAATTCAGAAAGCCCTCAGGGCTCTGAATGTGTGCTTCCCGTACTCCATTCTGCGCTCTTGCAAGCTACTTGGCGCCATGTCCAACTGTAACTATCCTTGAACTAGAGATTCAAGTTTTGTCTGGGGGGTGGAGATGTGGACTCAGATGAATCACTCCCCAGCTGGGCCCAACTCTGACAGCACTTTGAGTGTGAAAGCTGGCGTTTGGAGAATTAATAAATACTGTGATGCTTATTCACAGTCCAATCAAAGATTCCCTTTCTTTCTTTCAGTGTTAGCACTCCTGGTCCGCAGCATTATATCCGCTTACAGATCATGAGCTGTAAACGTCTAGCCCGTCGCTGACTCTTCATTTGGAGCGGAACAGGATTTAAAAGCTGGCTTGTGCAAGCATGGGCAACGTAAAGCTGACATGTTAGGTTTGCATTGGAGATTCAAAGACACAGGTGACGTTTTCTGTTAATTTTAAAAAGAGGAATAAGAGTTATCAGAATTATATCCCAGTGGCTGAAGGAGGTGTCTGTGACGTGAAATGCCTTTTGGCTTCTCTTTGAAAGGAACGTGGATATTAAAGAGAGCCCTGTCCCCAGGGGCCTCCTTTGTTCCCTCCCCTGCAACAGGTAAATTCTAGCAAACTTTTTTTTCCTTTGCTCTGGACCTTTATTTATTTGTTACCATTTTTAAAAAATTAATTAATTTTTTAATTTTTGGCTGTGTTGGGTCTTCGTTTCTGTGTGAGGGCTTTCTCTAGTTGTGGCAAGCAGTGGCCACTCTTCATCGCGGTGCGCGGGCCTCTCACTATCGCGGCCTCTCTTATTGCGGAGCACAGGCTCCAGACGCGCAGGCTCAGTAGTTGTGGCTCACGGGCCTAGTTGCTCCGCGGCATGTGAGATCCTCTCAGACCAGGGCTCGAACCCATGTTCCCTGCATTAGCAGGCAGATTCTCAACCACTGGGCCACCAGGGAAGCCCCTATTACCATTTTTTAAGTGTAGTTAATTTGCAATGTCATGTTAGTTTCAGGTGTAAAGCAAAGTGATTCAGATATACACACACACACACACACACACATAGATACGTTCTTTTTCAGGTTCTTTTCCATTGTAGGTTATTACAAGATATTGAATATAGTTCCCTGTGTTCTACAGTAGGTCCTTGTCATTTATGTATTTTATATATAATCGTGTGTATCTGTTAATCCCAAACTCCTAATTTATCCCTCACCCCCGATATCCCCTTTGGTAACCATAAGTTTGTTTTCTATGTCTGAGAGTCTATATTTTGTAAATAAATGCATTTATATCATTTTTTAAAGATTCCACATATAAATGAAACCATACGATATTTCACTTTCTCTGTCTGACTTACTTAATATGATAATCTCAAGGTCCATTCATGTTGCTGCAAATGGCATTATTTTATTCTTTTTTATGGCTGAGTAATATTCCATTGTGCATATGTACCACATCTTCTTTATCCATACATCTGTCGATGGACATTTAGGTTGTTTCCATGTCTTGGCTATTGTGAATAGTGCTGCAATGAACATTGGGGCACATGTATCTCTTTGAATTATGTTTTTCTCCGAGTATATGCCAAGGAGTGGGATTGCTGGATGATAAAGTAACTATTTTTAGTTTTTTGAGGAACCTCCATACTGTTCTCCATAGTGGCTGTACCAGTTTACATTCCCACCAACAGTGTAGGAGGGTTCCCTTTTTCTTTGCACCCTCTCCAGCATTTATTATTTGTGAGTTTTTAATGGTGGCCATTCTGACCAGTGTGAGGTGATACCTCATTTTAGTTTTGGTTTGCATTTCTCTAATAATTAACGATATTGAGCATCTTTTCATGTGTCTGTTGGCCATCCGTCTGTCTTCTTTGGAGAGATGTCTATTTAGGTCTTCCACCCATTTTTTGATTGGGTTGTTTGTTTTTCTAATATTAAAGCTGTCTGAGCTGTTTGTACATTTTGGAAATTAGTCCCTTGTCGGTAGCATTGTTCGCAAAGATTTTCTCTCTAGGTTGTCTTTTCGTTTTGCTTATGGTTTCCTTTGCTGTGCAAAACAGGGAGCTCTTTTTTTATTGGTGGTGGTCCCAAGAAAAGTGGAGGAACGGGTGGAGAGGGCAGGGAACCTCTCACAAGGGTCTAGGAGCCGCTAAGGAAATATGAGGTCTTCTTCAGCCCACCTTTCCCCCTTCCAGCTCTGTTTCTTCCTTCCCCAGCTCCACACACGGTATGGCCTCAGCCTGTGTAACTTTCTCCGTTGTCAGTGTGTCACCTCAAAATTATTTCACACTCTTTACATGAATCATATTTTGGCAAAAAACCCTCTATTGGAAATATCCCCCTAACTGGAGATAGCCTGCTGCTAGAGGGGACCTTGGGCACCTGCCCTCCATCTGTGAAACAATGTTGGCGAGTGAGGCGACTCCCAAGATTGCTTCCAGCATGAACATTCTGTTATTCTAATTTAGAAGTCCATAATCCTATGCTCTATAAAGTGAAGATAGTCTTTATTTTGCTACATTTTCAGACATAAGGGGCAATGCTATGAATACCCTCATTTAAAATCTTAAGCTTCCAAGTCTTTATTTTGGAAGCTATTTCAAGTTTCCCACATTCTCCAAAGAAATCTCTTCTTTGGTGAGGAAAAGGGATATAGAAGGGGAGGAAAGAGAAAAAAAAAATGCAAGTTGGGGCCAGACAGGGTTGTCTGAGGATAGAGATACCAGATTTAACAAAGAAAATAGAGGACATTCAGTTCACTTTGAATTTCAGATAAACAATAAATAATTTTAGTGTAAGTATATCCTATGTAATATTTGGGATATACTTATGCTAAAAAAACCCAAAGTTGTCTTTTCTATGAAATTCAAATTTAACTAGCTGCCCTATGTTTTACAAAAATTCTGTGCTTGGTAAATGCTACTGTCCTGTTATTCATTCAGTATGCCTTGCAGAAATAGTTTATTTTCTAGTCCATAAGACATAACCGAGTATAAAACACACTCATTTCTTTAAGACAGATATTTATGGTGGAAAATCCAAGTACTTTACATCATACACGGTTGGGAAATGATTTTAAAATTGTTTTGTAGGAAAAATATATAACGTTGCTCATGTAAATACAATATGCTGTATATTATATATGAGGAAACAGTTCTGGAGTTGAAATAATAGCCAACCCGTGCTGAAAAATTATAAAATCACATAGTTAAAAGAAATACATCGGCGAATAATACTGGAATACAGCAGAAGAAATACCACAGCTATGCCAGTGAAATGGACCTATTCCTTTTATGTATCATTATGATAACAAAAGGCCAGTATGGTAGATCATAGAATACTGGTAACTAAAAAGCAAAGTACACTGTAAAATAAATGACATTAGTATGAATTCCTATACTGTGCTTGTAGTCAGGGTAAATCAAGCAACAAAACCAACAAAAATATAAATTTTGAATGAATTCTCACCCAGGTTGTCAGATTAATATAGACAAAATCAGTATTTCAGTAGAAAACGCAGACAGGGAATAAAACCCAACTGGATGAAATGCCAAGGCCATGCTCATCCATGCAGAAAAAATTTTTATCTCCCCGAAAATACATATTTCTATTAGTATAGAACAGGCAATAAGGGATCATTAAATGCAATCTGGGAAAAGCTAGCTTGATCAAGAACTTGCAAGAATTTCTATTACTGTTTGAGACATACATTGCAGCAGAAATAAATATAAACCAAACACAGACAGGAAGTAACCCAAATGCTACCTGTAACTGTCTGGGTATCCCAGGTCTTACTATTTATGTGAAGCAAACCAGCCTAAGATGTGGGGTTGCTGTCTTTACTCTGACGTTTTGGGTTTGCATTCTTGGCCACAGAGAACTAGCAACATGGCTGCCACTTTGAAATCCACTGTCCAGCTCATAACAGAGGTGGGAGGGACATACTCGCTTTCAACCTGTAACATGGGTTGCCTGGATATACGGTAATTTTTAGATGAGTTGCTTTTGAGAAAAAGCTAGCAAACGTATCACAACTTGAACGAAGTGGGAGGTGAAAATATTTGATTAGAGACGTCGATCAGCAACAAAATATAAACAGAAAAAACTGTTATATGTCAACTGCAATTATATGTCAACTGCAAAATTCTTAATTCAGCCATGATTAAAAGGAAAGACAAGGGGCTTCCCTGGTGGCGCAGTGGTTGAGAGTCCGCCTGCCGATGCAGGGGACGCGGGTTCGTGCCCTGGTCCGGGAAGATCCCACATGCCGCGGAGCGGCTGGGCCCGTGAGCCATGGCCGCTGAGCCTGCGTGTCCGGAGCCTGTGCTCCGCAACGGGAGAGGCCACAACAGTGAGAGGCTCGCGTACCGCAAAAAAAAAAAAAAAAAAAAAAAAGAAAGACAAAACCACAGAATTGTCTAACAACTTTCAGAGAAACAGTCAGAAGCTATTGACATGAATATTTACATAAATAAAAGGAAAAGCTAGCCAACATTTACATTCCACCTTTATCTTAACATTTTAATCAGATTTATTCTTATTCTGTATCATGTCATCATAAATTTGAGTTTGTTTCTAAAAAAAGGCAAATGATGTTCTTGTAATATTGATATATGTATTTGTATTTAATGATTAAAAGGACTGTTGATTTTTTTTTTTTTTTCTGGTACACGGGCCTCTCACTGTTGTGACCTCTCCCATTGCGGAGCACAGGCTCTGGACACGCAGGCTCAGCGGCCATGGCTCACGGGCCCAGCCGCTCGGCGGCATGTGGGATCCTCCCGGACCGGGGCATGAACCCGTGTCCCCTGAATTGGCAGGTGGACTCTCAACCACTGCGCCACCAGGGAAGCCCAGGACTGTTGATTTTTAACCATGAAGCTGTGAGTGCTGTTACTGACAGCTATATTTGGTAGACAATGTTTGGAAAACAAACAGATGACTTTAATGATATAAACTAGTTTGCCAAAGGCATTGATTTTACTCAAGAACTGAGGATAATTAAACTGCTGACTCTGATCTCACAGATCTAGCTCTGGTCAATTCAACCAGGATAAAAAGACTCAACAAAATCCACCCCCCTCCCTTTTTTTGTGACCCAGGCCAATGAGAGCGCTGTCCAAGTAGACAGTGGAATAATGAACGGTAACATTGGCCTATTTCTGGATGATCCAGGAGGCAACGTTTTTTTGTTTGTTTGTTTGTTTTTTGTTTTTTGCTGTACGCGGGCCTCTCACTGTTGTGGCCTCTCCCGTTGCGGAGCACAGGCTCTGGACGCGCAGGCTCAGCGGCCATGGCTCACGGGCCTAGCCGCTCCGCGGCATGTGGGATCTTCCCAGACCGGGGTACGAACCCGTGTACCCTGCATCGGCAGGCGGACTCTCAACCACTGCGCCACCAGGGAAGCCCAAGGCAACGTTTTTAAAGTATTTAATCATCTAACACATCACCCCAGAGAGCTAATTACACTGAACTTAGACAACTTGGGAACTTTTATTTTCATTTTGCAGAAGGAAACAGTAAAGGTCAATTGCGATTGCTCTATGCCCCTACGTTACTGCATTGTCCCCCATCTAAAAACTTCTCAGAAGCCTTTCGTGATCCTGACGGACGGCCCTCGCTCCAAGCATTCCCCCACCCCTATCCTCCAGTGCCTTCCTCTCATTCTGGAACCTAGGAGCAACATACATGTCTTCTGCAGTGCCTCTCCAGCGCCCTCTACAGACAAAGCTTCAGTGTCAGCTGGTAAAGGGGAAAAAAAATAAGGGCCCAGATTCATTTTTGCAGACTGTACTATACAGGGTTCTCCAGAGACACAGAACCAATTGGATATACAGAGAGATGTACAGAAGAGGAGATTTATACAGGAGTTAGCTCACCTGGTTCCAGAGGCCTAGAAGTCCCACCATCTACCATCTGCAGGCCGGGGAACCAGGAAAGCTGGTGGTGTAATTCAACCCAAGTCCGAAGGCCTGAGAACCCGGAGTTCCAATGATCGAGGGCGGGGGAAGGTGGATGTCCCAGTTCCAGAGGAGAGAACTTGCCCTTCCTTTGACTTCTGTTCTATTTGGGCCCTCAGAGCAGAGGGGGATAACCACCCACATTGGTGACAGTGATCTTCTTAGTGTCCTGAATCAGATGCTGATCTCTTCCAGAAATACCCTCACAGACAGACACACAGAAATAATGCTTTGCCAGCTCTCTGGGCATCCGTTAGCGCATTCATGTTGACACCTAACATTAACCATCGCATAGGCCAAGCAAAAAGGGTGAATTCATGGCTGGGAGGCAGAAATGAAGTCCAAGTGGCTGTATCCCGTGAAAGCCTCAGTGGAGCAGGAAACAAGAGTCGAAGTTAGAAGAGAAACCAAGAATCTAGTTAGGCACAGAGTTGGAAATCACCGGAAAATCCTCTGCGGTGAAAGACCCATGATGCAGGGGCTCATCTGCCTACTGTGTATGCTACAAGGAACCTGGCACCCAAAAGACATTATGGAGTGAATAAACAAAATGAAATTTAATTCCCTTAGCACGCATGGAAATTCAGAGTGAAGATAACGAACTCCCCTAAAGATGTGGAAAAGGAGGGTTAGCTAATTAGCTAAATATCGAAGGTCAGATTGGCTTTAGCTGACGCGTGTGCGTGCGCGTATGTGTGTGTGTGTGTGTGCGCGTGCCTCCACTTGCGAAGAGGATGAGATGTGGTTCATTAAAACATGAGTCGGCTATCTTTAAGTAGTCTATTTTCCCGTATATTTTTTAGTTTTATCTTTTCCCAATGAATGTATGTGATTTCATAATTTAAAAAAATAATATCCATTGAATTAATAAAAGAAGACGCCGCCAAACTAAGTGACGAGTGAGCCATAAACAGATGGGATATTAATCCTCAGGCCACCAGCTTTGGCCCTGAAGTGATTTTCATTCTTCAAATCCCAAGCCTGGATTAATACCATAACCCCCAAGAACAGGTAAGAGTAAGAAAAATGGGACAAACTGCATCATTGCTTCTTGGGTAACGTATGTCCGGGGCCTGTTCTGATACGGAAGACCAGCAGCATCTGGTTTCAGCATCTGATCACGGTCTCATAGCTTCCCTTCTCTCGGGCCATACTTCACAATTATGACCCCAATTGGCCTCCCCCATAAGTGTTTCTGCTAGCTGCCACCCAAGGAGGAGCTTAGGCACTCAGATTCCTTTTCCAAGGGGAGGCCCCAATGAGCTTAGAGGACCCTCACCAAAATGATAGTTCTTTCTCTGTAATTTTGCCCAGAAAACAGTGTCTCACCTCTGGCTTATGTTACACTCCAGGGCTTGGGGTGTAATGACAGAGGCCACCAGGGGTGGGAAACAAAGGCAGCCTCTGGGAAGAAGGATGCCCCTGTTACCAAGTCGGATCTCTACTGCTCACACAACACGCCAATAAATGGAGAGACGACGTGCAGGGGCAATGAATAGCGACTTTTTCTGGAAAGCTAGCAGACCGGGAAGATAGTGGAGTAGCATCCCAAAGAAGTATCTTACGCGAGTTAGATTTCAGGTTTCTTTTGTGCTGAAAGGGGAGGGGCTGTGGCTGGTCGTTGCAAACTTATTGGTGCAGGAATCCTTTGTTCTTTCAGCTGTGCATGTAGGTCAGGTCACCATGTTCCTATAAACCTCCACAAGACTATTGTCATTTTCTGTTCGGCAATTTTTTATCTATATGAATGGAAAAGTGTTACACCTTTAAAGGTCAGAGCCTTGGGAAAGAGCTCTCCTGTATATTTCAGGCTCTAGGCAACATTCTTTTACAAAAGGCGCAGAGCCAGCATGACTCAGCACAGGCAACAGGACACAAGGGTTAGAGCTAAAGGAATAGATCCAACATAGAGTCCGGTTTGCTCTTCTCTGTTACACCCCTACCCACTGGGCATCAGAGGAGGGATTGGAGAGCCCAGTGCAACACACCGTGTAGGATGGCCACTTTTACATCCCAAAGCTTCACTTTCCTCTGGGAAATGCCCCCGCCCCTAAAGGGAGTTAGATGGACCGTCTTTGAGAACCTTGTGGCAACTACAGAGCCTGAGAAGCTGGATATAAGTGGCTGAATTTACCAACGTCCAACACTGCAGGGAGGGTGCTGGGTGGGATTCAAGCCTCTGTAATCCTGTAAGGGAGCTGAAGTACCTTCAGAACTTGCTTAAAATAGAGCTGGGCAAGAGGGGGAAATAATTGTTCTTTTAACCTTAAAAGGAGCTCACGTATCTGGGGAGGAAGGAGACTGAGAAACGGCACCTGACGGTGTACGGTAAGCAGTGTCCATGATGAGAATAGATATGCAGATAATTATCTGTTCCAGATAAACATGCTAACGAGGGTTCATACAGTCCCCGGGCAGTAGAAGTCGGCTTTGCTTGTGTGATTTCCTTTAAGAAGCAACAGATCGTATAAAAAACATGCGTTAGTGCACCTTCACACATGCGCGTTCCTTTAACGTGAAACTTCATCCCAGGCAAAAACCTAGAGGTTGCCGTCACCCCAGGGCTGTCGCTGAGCGTAGCCCTGTCCCATCAATCAGTATCCATCGTGCATATCCCCAGCAGGAGTCTGTTCCCTTAAGGCACGGATGAGATCCCGGTGGTCCACAGACAGATGGTTGGGGGTTTTCCTTGGGAAAACTGATCCTGTGGCACCACTGGTCCTACACGCCCACCGAGTAGCAATTGTCATGCATTCTCCACCTGACTACAGTCCCCATCTCTCCCTGTTGTTCCCTGTCGTAGAAACTGAGCATCAGTGCCATTTATCATTGCACCTGAGCTGCTATTTTCTTACAGGAGAGCTGAGAGAAGCATGAAATATTTCATGTGTCAATGTCCCTATCCGAGTGAGAAATTTTAAAACTGGAGTGGCCCGTGTGTTTCCGGCAGAAAGGAAGGGAGCCTTCTTTGCGGCAATGACCAGTCTTCCTTCACGTCTCGTGGGCACATCGTGGCTGTGCCACAAGGGGTCTGTTCTGCTACTCTCACTGACTTCCCAGGCTGGCCTCAGGTTATTTCTGCTTGGGCACCTGCTATAGGGCTCTATGTTGTATCAGAGGACCTGCTCGAAGGAGGAACAGTCATGTGGGAGAGGAAACACTTGCTGACTGAATGATTGATGGAAGACTTATGCTGAATAATAAAGATCCAGACGGGGACGTGTAAAATTGGGCTTTAAATTGGCTGGTTCAGAACATTCAGAGATGGAAGGAGGCAGTCCAAGCTGGAGTAGAAAGGGAGCCTGTTGGAAATGATGACACTATCTAGGTCTTGAAGGATGACCAAGGTCAGGAACAGCTGGTCAGCTTGTGCTTTTCAGTTTCTTTATCATAATCCACAAGGAGAAATGCATTTTATATTGGGACTCACCACACACACACACACACACACACACACACACACACACAATTTAAATGAAAAATTTATTTGAAAGAATATGTACCTTTGTTCCAAGAATATGCTCTGATTTTAAAAAATTCTATTCTATGCACTTAAAATATGATAGAAGTCTCTTAAATTAATGTCGGAGCTCATTAAGAGTTGACCCATGGTTTAGGTCTAGGAAATGGAATGTCCACTGAGGTGGTACCTGCAAATGAACGTTCTATAATCTAGACACATTCTAGCTCTAACCATTTTCTCCTTGCCCATTTTCTGAGTTACCACTGTCCTGGGCTCTCTAAGCCTGCCCAGATGGGAGGACACCACAGTGGTGCAAACGTCGATTTTGGAGGACTCATTTTATTTGTGTCTGATTTTTCCAGTCAGCCCATGAAATCTGTCCGAGCTATGGCCTTCCCATGGGCAGAAGCCATTTCCTGCCTCAGGGTGGCCAAGGAAGGGTCGATGGCTCCGGTCTGGCTGAAGTGAGGTGCGGGAAGCTTTTTGCCTTGTCCTACGGCGGAATTAGCCTCGGGCTCTCCCTGGATCAGGACGTCCCATTCAGGGTCATTGGGAGGGATGCCAGCGGCCTCAGGCCACTGGGCTGGTCTCCAGTCTCAGAGAGAACCCAACCTGAGGCTTTCCCCAGAGAGACTACACATCTTCTCTCTTCCAGATTTAATGAGCATCCGTTCGGCAGGAACACCTGGTGGACGCCACCTTAGACCGGAAAGGGCTGGAGTGAACTGCTTGATTCTATGATGTGACTGTTCAAGACACTGCCTTCCAAGTTGCGCCTGGAAAGGAATTGCTAATTCACAAACTGAAACTAAATAGGAAAAATCAAGGCTAGAAATGTTGGTGTAATTAATTAAGCCTTCATGAGAAAACAAGGCCTATGACAACAGGAAGTGTCTTCTGACCCAATCGGACGAGCCCAAGGCAGGCTAAGCCCAATATGGTTGGACTGTGGCAAATGTCAGAGGCAGGCTGACATTCCATACGGCAGAGGGCCCCTGCAAGGCCTCTGGGTGTGCAGGGATGCTTTACTTCCCATGTACCTTCACCCCTTGGCAGGTGGTCCCACGGCAAGTGGGACTCTGATGGGTCACACGACCACACTGAGCCAGTCACAGTTGCCCATTTGATGGACTACTTGGATTGGCTTTTCCTGGGTTACAGTCCTACCCTGGAGGGCATCTGGAGTCCCTGTGTGATGGGGGTGGTCTCGACCATGGAAAATCAGGAAGCTATTTCAAGAATCAGGGGCTTGAAATCCAAGGAAGAAAAAAATCATTTGTTTCAGTTACACAGGAGTGTAGGGTACCTGCAAATATTTCTGAATTCTCAGAAGCACTTCCCAATCCTTAGAACCTAGTTTCTGGATGTTTTTAATACACACTGGAGTACAATGTAATAGCATGCATCATTAGATTAAAAATAATTTTTACACATTTACCCTGTAGAGTACAATATTCCTTTAGGAGGGAAACCGCACATGCATAGAATGACGTATGTTCACACACAAAGTCAAATAGTGGTTCTCTCTCTCTCTCTCTCTCTCTCTCTCTCACACACACACACACACACACACACATGCAGCTTGAGAAAGCATATATTTTGCAAACCCAGACACTTATTCTAAAGCTCTGACCCTGGTCTCTTGGGACACACTATGTAAGTACTGTTTAGCTATTAGCCAACACAAGACTCATAACCCTGGCTCTGAAATGCCAAAAGTGATGAAGAGTTGACAAGAAAAGATTTGTCCTAAGTCTCCTGCACTAAAGGCCCTTTCAGGATGTTAATTGCTCCTTTTTGGTGTGTGCCCTTGAACTGAGTTTACTTTTATTGTTTTAATGCCTGTCATTTATCGGCAGACAATAATTAGTTCAGAGACAGACTTACGGCAAGCACGCAACTCACAAGTGAGTCATCTTCGCTGTGGAGCCGCCCTCCGAGCATTGCTATTTTCAGGAAGGCAAATTTCCCTCATCTAGTTCCAAAATGAGCTCATCCCTGGCCCACTTTAAGGATCTCTCTCTCTCTCTGGATTTCCTGGACGGAGCTCAAGATCACAGCACAGTGACGCTGAAAGCTGAACACTAAATATGGGACAGTTGGGAATTAGGGCGTCGGGAACCTGGGTACTTTCAGGTTCTCTAAGCCATGGGAGGGGGCGCTATGAGCACCATCTTAGGACAGCAGCACGTGTCAGCGCTGCCGGGGCAAAACGAGATGCAGAGACATCCTGCTAAGCAGCCTTTTCCCCTGCTTGATCTCTTACTGTTCACTCTCCTTCGATATCCCTCTTCTATGATTGAGCCCCATCCAGGCCAAATGCCACCTCTTCCGTGAAGACTTCCCATCCTTGATTGACACGGGTCCAGGGATGTCTCAGTCTTCAACTTACCTAACGCTTGGCCTCTTGGAACACTGATGTCATGGTTGACGTCCATCCCCTTTGTGTTGCTGGAAACAGAAACCCAACTCAAACCGCCTTAGTCAAAAAGAAAAAAAATGGGGCTATGACCTGGGTCTCTAAATGAATCGTTTTGAGTATCCGTTTAGGCACTGCTTGGTCAAAGGACTCAGTTAAGGATTGGAGTCTCTCTTTCTCTGTTCTCCTCTGTGTTGGCTTCAATTTCAGGACCTCTCCTTTGGAAAATCAGGGCTGTGGCACCACTGGGACCTCATGCTCACAGAATAACAGCTGTCCCCCTTGGGTGGGACACATTCTCTTCCTCATTGCAGTCCCTGCCTCTCCTGTTGGGGAACCTGGGGTGGGGGGAAACGTGGGTAGAGGATGGGTGAATGGTGCCGAGCAGGTGTGGAGAAGAGATATCAGCCATGCCAGCCCACCCTTCTGCTGAAAATACGGCCCAATGGGCTGAAAACAGTGTTTTGACAAGAAAGCAGGAAGCCACGACCAATGGTTCTTATTCCTTGGAAATTCCTTCTCCGTTCAGTTGAGGGAAGTAATTGTCATTAGACAACTCCCTTTTTTGAAGCCAGCGGAGGGCAATGGAAAAAACTGTTTTATTAACACTAATATTCTTCCCCTGCCCAGTTCCCTGATAATTCTCTTTGCCCAGAAAGAAGGCAGGGGGCACGTTCAAATCAAGTCCACTGTACTTAACGACATTAATCTCACGGAACGATCGGTAGTCATGGCAGAGATGTCCTTATATCATGATACCCTTCTTCTGTCTTTGAGCAAACAGCGTAATCTCCAAGGCTTCGGAGCCAGTGCAATTCTTGTGCGCGTGCGTGCACGCGCGCCTCTTCCTTTTTCCTTTTTGGAACTTCTTCCCCTCTGACCACAACGAAGAGCATTTTCTATGAAAATAGCTGAAAAGGTGCAAGGTCATGTTTGGCTTACTTATGAGTCGTTAGCGCAATGATCATTTTCTCTCTCGTTGTACACTTTAACTTCCTGAAATCCACTTAGTGGATACGTTGAGGACTTAAATGTCACGTTCAGGTCGTTCACACTTAACCTTCAGCCGCTGGACCGGAGAAGCTGTCTTTCTCTGCTCCTGTTTCACTTCCCTCCCAGGGATCAGCGTGTGACCCCACACTGCACCCACTCCTGGAACTTTCTAGAGGACACGATGGTGACTGTTTGTCCACACGGAGCCTGGAGATGATAAGACCCAGGGTTCTGCATCCAGCAGCCAAGACTCTTTTTTTGTAGCGATACGCGGGCCTCTCACTGCTGTGGCCTCTCCCGGCGCGGAGCACAGGCTCCAGACGCGCAGGCTCAGCGGCCACGGCTCACGGGCCCACCCGCTCCGCGGCATGTGGGATCTTCCCGGACCAGGGCACGAACCCGTGTGCCCTGCATCGGCAGGCGGACTCTCAACCACTGAGCCACCAGGGAAGCCCTCAGCAAAGCATTTTTAAAGGCCAGGTGAGGGAGGGGCATCCCAGGGTGTGTGATCAGCTCGTGTACAATTTTCTGATTGGTTGGTGGCGTGGTAACAGGGTGGTGTTACAGGGGTTCATATTATCAATCCGCAGGCACCAGTAAGTCTGGGGGCTACGTGCTCGTGGCAATCAAGTAGTTAATTTCTTCCACTTGATCGGGGTTTTAGCATCTGGAAAGCAACTCAGGAAATGTGCATGAGATACTGTTATCTAGGTACTTCAGAGAGGAGCTAAAGCAGAGGATGTAGGGGAGAGGGTCTGTCTTAGGACAGCCCCATAGGGTCCTACTCGCTTACACAGGTAGAGTGGAAGAGCAGCTGCTCCTTTAAATGGGGCTCCCACTCAACTCCCCACCACTCCCTCTTGTCTCTTTCACCTAGACTGCTAACTATGTGTGACGCCTGGTCCCCGAAAACCTCTGGTTGCGTGACCCCTTCCCATGTTCATTCATCAACAGTATCTAACCACCTATGATGTCCCAGGGTTACTGTACCAAGCCCTGGAAATGCAGATGAAGAGAACTCAACCCTTTCCTCAAAGAGCGCAGAATCAATCACAGAAAGGGTGTAGCCAAGGGTCGATTCCAACAGTGATGGCCGTCTCTTAGAGAAATGGCCGAAGAACTGCGAGGGCCCAAAGGAGGGGGTCTTAATGCAGACTGTGTTGGTCAGGGGGCAAGTATCAGGGTATATGATGCCTGTAATGAGCAGAAATGGTCCAAGCAAAGACATGAGGATCTCTAGTCCAGGAACAGGTAACAAAAATCAGAACACCTTCAGGAGACCACGAGCATTTCCCAACCCCTTAATGATTCTTTATTGTTGTGAACACGGAATGGCTCAGGCCCAGTTTAAAGACCTTCATACTCTTTATGACGACCTGATTAAACCCCTGATAAGCCAATGCTCTTGTGCTCACTCATCATTTTGCGACACTGGACTGTCCAGGTGACTACAAGTTCCACGTGGGAAGGGACTGTCTTCCTCCCTTTCTATATTCTCCAAGTGTCCCAAAAGTTCTAAGTTCATGAGGGGGAACAGTTACGGCTAACACAGGAGGCACGGCTGCTTGGCCGCGCGTGTCAGCTGAGAGGAGCATTTGAACGACAGTGAGGACACAGCGAAGCCTGTGCCCTGGGATGCACATTCCCCCAGTCCCCGACCATAACTCTCATCATCAGGGCTCACACTGTCTCTTCCTGAAGCCACAGAATTGAGCTCAGTGGCAGGAACAAATCAGGGACCCTTCACTTTTTGTTGAATGAATCAATCGACACATGAAAGGAAGGGGGAAATTATTGCTCAAAGTGAAAGGAAGTGAGATTTCAGAAACCTTTTCCCTAACCTAGAAGTTGGCAAACTTTTTCTGTAAAGAGCCGTATAGTAAACAGCTTAGGTTTCTGTGGTACAGCCCCGCTGTTACAGCACAAAAGTAGCCATAGACCATCCATAAATGGTGGAGCCTGGCTGTGTCCCAATAAAACTTTATTTATAAACACGGAAATGTCAATGTCACATTACTTTCAAATGTCACAAAATACTATCTTCTTTTGATTTAATTTCAGCCATTTCATAATGTAAAAATCATTCTTAGTTCATGGGTCATGCAGATGTGGGTGGAAGATTGGACAGGGCCTTCAGACCACAGTGTACTGACCAGCGGCCGAATCCACACAAGCGTATTCTGAGCTCCAGCAGCTCAGCTGTGGACCAGCCATCCCCTGTTGAGGGTAGACTTCCTGTCTTTCATTAACAGGAGCTAATATATATGGAGAAATCAATCTGTTTTAACTTAATCTAATGTAGTCCTCAAATGCTTCTCTCCCTTTATTTTCTAATACAGAAGTGCAGGCAATAAAATTCTACACCGGCTCCATTAGGAAGCCAAAGAATTAAACAACTAGGCAATCAGTGGAATAATGAAAAACTTTTCCATTATGTTACATCATTACTTGGAGCCAAAGGCATCTGCTCGTACAGATGCAGACAGGGCGCGGGGAGCAGTGTGGGTCACCTTCGGTGTTCTAGAGAACTGGTGCGCAGGTGGCAGCCCAGGGATGCCAGCAAGCAATTTCGTTGTTCATCAGACCCTTTAATTTTCATTGCCTCTGACAACTTCTCTGAAACTCCCTCTCCAACTGTCCCTAAAAAGGAGCTGACAGACCACGTGCTGCTGTGCCCCTCCCATCACGGTCACTTCTTCGGAATATACCTTTTTCTCATTATAACATCTTCACTGTGAGAACAGGAGATGCCTGTTGCCAGGGCAACCCGGTGTGATGCTTTGGGATGTGTCTCACTGCAGACTCTCTGCTCTGAGAGTTGAGGTAATATACAAATTCCAGCCCCTCTGTTTTCTGCCGCAGATTCTTCCAATGTCTTCCCGGATGATACGTCGTTTTCTTCTGCATTCCCTTATGTGACGCTCCTCAGTTTAAAAGGAAAGTCAAAATACCTTCTCTAGAGCTACAGTTTTGCAAAAATAATAACCAAACCTCCTTTATAGGCTCATTCTATACAACAATATACTTTCTCAGCTTCAGTCTGATAGGTTGACCTTCCGGTCAATACTCTCTGTCATATCCAGGGAGGAAATGACCCCACGGCTGCGGCTGCCAGCTTCATGTTGACATTTGAAATAAATGATGGAGAAGGTAATAATAATCATAATAATAGCGGCAAGCATTTATACCACGTTTACTGCAAACCAGGTACGTCTAAATACTTTATTCACCAATCTTACGGGACGGTATTATTATCTGAATTTTACAGGTGAGCAGATTGAGGGATAGTAAAGGATATTCAACATAGGAGGAAGGTTTGGAACAAAATAAGGTGCAGAGGTCAGAATATTCTGGTGAACAATTTTTTTTTTTAATCCAGGTGAGTTAGAAGTGCGTGGTGGGGCAAGGGAGGTTGAAGATCATACACTGGGAGCCTTGAATAATGTGAAGGTGATTTAGTTTTTGCTCTCCTGATTTTTCTCTCCTGGATTTCATGAACTAATTTGGGGGTCATAAAGTATCAGTGTCAATTGTAGGTTCATCCTTGTGTACTTTGCCATCAAGTGTTGGGACTTCTCTTCAATGCCACGCCTAGAATCTCATCTCCTTTGTACTTTGTCTCTAGAAAATCCAGCCCTCTGTGTGGGCCAATTTTCACCATGTTTTAGCTGCACAAACAACCTCATTTCTTTTTTTTTTCCCCAGGAAACACATCTCTTTTTATACTTATTCACTCATTGGCATGATGATTTGATTAATAAAGAATTGTCAAATAAATACATAAATAGCTTATTTCACAACTAAGTAAAATCTTATTCAAAAAATAAATTTTCTACTCACCTATATTTTCCTCCTGATAGCTTGAAGATGATGATGATGATGGTGATGACGGTACCTAACACTTATTGAGCTCTCACTATAGGCTAAGCTAAGTGGTCCATTCGATTTCCACAATACCTCTGCAACACAGGTAGTACGGCTATTTTCATTTTATAGAGAAAGAACTAGGGCTTACTTTGTTTAAGGACCCGCACCAAGTTCACAGGGCCAGCTGAGTCATGGAGCCAGGATCCTGAGACGATGTGACCCCAAAGGCTGGGCTGATGTGCTCCTACCTTCTGCCTATTGATTTTTCAAATCCTCTATCACAGGAGTGAGTATGATTTCCATAATTAAGTGCCCCTTAGTCGCTTCCCTTCTGTTGGCTTCAGTCTCTTCTCCTCCAGTGCCACTGCCGTTTCTAAATTTAAGTTCTTATGAGAAGCAGCAGGCTTGCTACCCTTTCTCTCCCCGCGCTTATATCCCATGCAAACAGACCATATTCACTGGGGCTGCAGAGAGCCCTTTTACATCAGGACTGCGGTGAGAGCAACGGGGAAAACGATTTTTTTAACTTGAACTTCCCATATCTTCCAATGAAATGTTCAGTTTCCTGAAATGCCCTTCCTAACCTATAGCAATGGTTTCCAGAGTAGTCTCTGGACAAGCGGCATCCTGGCTGAGGTACAAATTCTCAGGTCCTAGAGCAATCACACCAGAAACCCTGGGGTCTCTGCTTTCACAAGCCTTCCGGGTGGTTCTTATGTTGATGACCATTGACCTGTAATATCTTCATAAGTCAATCATTAACGTAACAGCATACTAGAAAGCACGTTATGGGTTGCTCCTTTCCAGAAGCATCTGTAGGCAAGTTCAAAGAAGGTAGCAACCTCTGGGGGATCATGTGCCATGTTGATCTCAGAGGCGCTGTCATTTTCAGCTGGTATTTCCTCCTGCTTGTGTGTGTAAGGAGTGAATCCTTGCCTTGAGCAGACTAAATTAAAACAAGTGCTGTAATGAACGCCTCACACACACAGACATGACATTTGCAGGCAAGTCACTAAGCCCACATGTCCTGATAATGTTCATTCAATTCTGATGAATTCGCTTCTCATTTATCATCTGGGAAGAAGGACCCTGGCTCATGAGGACTAGGTCTGGATGGGAAGGAGAAAGTGAAGGAGAACAAAGCAGATGTTTTTGCAATGTTGCCAACAGCCCTGAAGACCAATAGGGTCAAAGAATTGCCTTTCAATGTGACCTTTCCATGGAGGCTTGGGTTGTAGACACCATCCCTGGGTGTCCACGGAGGCTGTCATTCTGAAGAATTTCTAGATGCTCGTGACTGGTCACACTGGATTGGGGTTGGTCTTAAGTCTCAGACCTCTCTTTGATTTTTCTGGCCTTTTCTGAATGTGAAAGACTAGGACACCCCTCTGCCTTGTTTCCTCTCCTACTTGTACTCTGCCACGTTCCAAACAGGCTATCATCATTGGAACTCTTGTCTGCAGAAAGGAAGTTGAACGAAAAACACACTGTCCCTAAATAGCAGGTGTTCTCTGGTCACTCATCTCCCTGCAGGGACCAAATTGTTTCGTAGTTTCTCATTAGGCAGCCACTAATTAACAACCTGTAACTAGCAATCATTTTAATTATAAGCTGCTCTCCCAGTAAGGACTTAAAATACAGTTAAAATGGAAGCAGTCAGACACAGGGATTACCAGGCAAATACAAAATAACTAAGAAAGGTCTCACCCAAAAGTCCTTACTGTATACAGGTAGAAGGTTGTGGATAATTAAGAGACAAAGTTGGTGTGTCTGCCCATCAGATTTACTACTAAGAGGCAAATCCTTCTTTATAAAATTCAACATTGATTTTAAAAATCAATACATCATTATACTCTTGGGAAAAAATAGAATAATTTCTCACATCTGAATATGTAAATAAGCAATGTCAGCTCTATGCCCATTTGGAGTCAGGAATGCATTTTCTTAACCTCGTATCAGAATGGTTTCACTATCATAGCAAGACACTCCTCATCTAAACTTGTAGGAAATAAATACTATGTCAGCACTGTAAAAAAAAAAAAAAAAAAAAAAGGCTCAGGAATCTTACATTTGCATATAAATAGAAAATAACTTGGATCCTGACTACAAGAAGAAAAATAATTTCTACATTTTTATATCATTCCCTGGAAAGTCGCTCTTACAAATGTCCTGTCCTTGGGCTTCCCTGGTGGCGCAGTAGTTAAGAATCCGCCTGCCAATGCAGGGGACACGGGTTCGAGCCCTGGTCCAGGAAGATCCACATGCCGCAGAGCAACTAAGCCCACGTGCCACAACTACTGAGCCTGCGCTCTAGAGCCCGTGAGCCACAACTACTGAGCCAGAGTGCCACAACTACTGAAGCCTGCGTGCCTAGAGCCTGTGCTCCGCAACAAGAGAAACCACCGCAATGAGAAGCCTGTGTGGCGCAACGAAGAGTAACCCCCGCTCGCCACAACTAGAGAAAAGGCCGTGCACAGCAACGAAGACCCAATGCAGCCAAAAATAAATAAATAAATAAATAAATAAACAAACAAATGTCCTTGTCCTTTTATTTTAAAATGGAAGTTAATTTCTGGAACTTCTTTTGAAACAAAAATGAAACAAGGGTTTCCAACTGCATGACACAGTGGAACCCAATGGGATTCTTCTTTTTTTCCCCAACTTTCAGCCAAATGAAAAGAACTTGTATGATGATCATTTCTCATCACTTGGTTTGACTCCTTTCACCTGGAGTCACAGACTCCCACGTTCATGGTTATGGAAATCGAGACGTCAAAGATGCCAGTCGACCCTCCCCCTCCTTCCCTTAGGATAAGTGTTGTCTGTGCCCTTTCAAAGTCTCTCTGGGCTGGCATCTGTGTCATCTCTAGCATTTAAAGACTTTTAAGTAGAGAAGGATTTCCTTGTTTATCCACATCAGAAGGACACACAGAAGAATGTGTTGGTCAAGCACAGCTAAGTATTTTGGACTCACTGTCAGGAGAACGTCATCTCGATGGTGCAGTTTACAAATGGGAGAGCAGGGCAGAGTCTTCAGAGGGTTAGAGCCAGGGATGGGTGATCTGCTGTGGCAGGTCCTGTGAGGCGGGAAGCTGGTGGGACCTGACCCAGTGCACACACGCTCTCACCCCCCTGCTGTCCCTTGGCCGGAAGCTTAGGCAACATCAGCCCGACTCAATACTGAGCCGTAGAAACAAGAGCCAGCCCATCGCACGGCTTCACCCGCCAGGTTTCACTGTCCCTGGCTGTGCTTTTGGAGAAAAGTTTGCTTTACCTTTTGCTCACACAGAACAATCGCAGAGCCTTGAGGCCATTCTGGTGCTGCTGAGGGGAAGGGCCACTTTGGACCAGATACGGGTGTCCACAGCACAGCACAGCACAGCACAGCGTCAGTGTATGATGATAAGCGGCATCGTGTCCTGCTCTTCCCGAGTCCCGCAGTCTGTGCATCATGGGTCCTTTAGGTGGTCCTGCTTGACAGGGACACAGGGTCTCCGGGGACATCCCTTGGCGTTTTGCCTGGGGAAATCAATTCTCTGTGTCTCAGTGATCCCGACACACCATGGAATGGTGCACATAGTTCAGATGCTCAAGAGGGGTTCTGGAGCTCATCAGATCTACACCTTACATCCTTCCTCCTTTCCAGCTCCGCAAATCACTGACCCTCCCTCCGTGTGCATTCCGGCCCAGCATCACCTCCTATACTATGCATCCATCCTCACCATGCACTACTTTTCCTCCTGGTCCAGCAGCTCTCTCTCAGCTTAGCAGGTGGCACGCCGGGCAAAATCCCTGGATCCCTGGCAGAAGGCGGTTGTCATAATCTAACAGGCTTGTTCCCTCTGGACCCAACACGCTGGCCTGCTGCATTAATACTACAGCTTAGGTTGTGGCTGAGTGGCGTCTCGTCACGGCCAGATGTGAAAATCTTTGCTTGTAACATTTCTGTTGTTACAGGGGCCAGGGGTCCCTGCTACTTCTCTGGGACCCTCAGGAGGGTTCTTGAGCCTAGCTTCTGCTCCCAGATCTGGGCACCTGTCATTGTGATGTTGGGTTTCTGAACAGCTGTCTGACCTTCACTTATCACAAATGATATCAGAGATTTAGTTGTTAGAAACAGGTTGTGGGCAAATGGGTTTTGTTTGGTCCCTCCATCTTCGAGATAAAATGTTTCCTCTTCATCTGGGAGCAGAAGTGTTGGATTTGAATTCTTGGTTTGATGGGAATTCAGGCTAGTCGTGGAACTCTCCAGAACGCTTGTGATGCTCAATCCAGAACAGAAGAAGCCCTGTGTTCCAGGCCTGGTTATGTGGAGGCATTTGGAAGCTTTTCAGTGGAAAGCAGGCTCATCGCGGACTCCAGCTTGGGCCCCACTAAGAATCCCGCTCAGGCACATAATGGCTCCCAGAGAGAGTCCCATAGAGCCCTCTGCTGCTTTGCCCCAATGGTTTTGAATTGGTGGGCACAACGGAGGGCAGACTTGAAGCAAGTCTTGATAAGTAAGCTGTTAGCTGGTTCACAGGAACAAGCATCTAAGCCCTTTGCGCTTTCCCCAGGACTGTGTAACACAGGGAGAAGGAATCAGCAAGGTTGGGGCGTATTCCCTCCCATTGCTTCTTTAAGTGGTCTTTCTGCTTTCTTCATTTCCGCTAATGCAGGAGTTTAAGAAACTGAATGCATCGTGTGCTAACGTGCAACACGTATCACATTGATTATTTTTCTTAGTGCCACCCAGTTCTGGCTCTGCTCCATCCATCTGGTTTGGCGAGAAATCAATCCTGGTAATTTTCAGGGGACTCTTTACCCCATGTGTCATGGAACTTTCTAGATTCCTGGAGCTTGCAGAAATTAAGGAAACCCTCTGGCCTTCCATCCTTTGTGGCTGCTGCTCCTTGGTGCCTCCAACCTAGGTTCACAGCATCTGCTCAGAGACATCAGCTCCCTCCCTTTAAGCCATGCTGGGGCCAGAGAAGTTGCGTCCGCCCTGCCTGGGAAGGTCCCCACTTGCCGCCCCTTAGGTTGCTGCCCTTGAGTTACAGGATAGAGCGACCAACCAGCCCAGTTTGCCCAGGACTCTTATTTTAGCACAGAAAGTCAGAAAGTCTCACTTCCCAGGAACCCATCAATCCTGGGTAAACCAGGACAGCTGGTCCCCTAAATTACAGCTCTTCCTCCTACAAATTGCGTCACTTGCCTTGGTAACCCTCTAAATAGGCTACACCCCCTCTGATGGAACACCTAGAACCCTCTTTTCTAGGGAAGATTCAGCTAGCCACCAGGGAGAACTCAGACTTTTGAAATCCAAACCTTCTTCTCTATTCCCTGACACAAGGGAAATGTAGATTTCTAGGAGAGAAACCTACAGTGTAAGCTTTGTTCTTGAAAGGGGGATAAATATACATCTTCCATCGTTTGGAAATGGTTCTCAGCCCTGAGTATATGTTAGAATTATCTACGGAACTTGAAAAATTCTCCCATGTCTGGACCCCACTCCTGGTCAATTCAATAAGAATTTATGACACGTGACCTGGTCATCAATAGGGCTAAAACCCATTTGTCAGGGGGCAGTGGAGAAAAGGTTTTGTTTTATTTCAGTTGTGGTTGTAAGAAGTTCAATAAACAGACACAAGTGGACATCTGTGTCCATAAACTATGACCCTTAAAGTCTCAACTACTGACCCACGGAAGTCATAGAAATACAGCTCATGTAAAACAAAAGGTATCCTACAGGCTGAAATTTACTGACAGTGAAAATTTCTCAATTCATCCCGTTTCAGGTGCTCCAATTCTCCTTTTTATGTTTTTTATTGAGGTATAGTTGATGTACCATTATTATATGTTTCAGACGTACAACAGACTGATTCACAAGTTTTTAAAGTTATACTACATTTGTAGTTAATGTAAAATATTGGCTATCTTCTGTGTGTTGTATAATATATCCTTGTAGCTTACTTATTTTATACATAGTAGTTCTTCTGACTTCCATAAATATTAAATATAAAACCCAATGCTTGGGGCTTCCCTGGTGGCACAGTGGTTAAGAATCTGCGTGCCGATGCAAGGGACAGGGGGTTCGAGCCCTGCTCCGGAAAGATCCCACATGCCGCAGAGCAACTAAGCCCGTGTGCTGCAACTACTGAGCTCGAGTGGCACAACTACTGAAGCCCACGCACCTAGAGCCCGTGCTCTGCAACAAGAGAAGCCACCCAATGAGAAGCCCGCACACCGCAACAAAGAGTAGACCCCACTCACCGCAGCTAGAGGAAGCCCATGCACAGCAGCAAGGACCCAATGCAGCCAAAAATAAAATTAATTAATTAATTTTAAAAATATATTTGAAAAAATTCCAATGCTTCACTGACTGGGCTGACAAATCCTATAATCTCAAGATCTGGGAACAGAAAGATGTTCATCCTTCCCCATCTTCTCCTGCAACCCAATTGAACTCATATTATCAATATTATTATGATTGTTTTAAATTTCCTGATCACCTTCAAAACCTTGCTTAGCCAACTGTGACTCTCATCTCAAAATTGGATTTTGGTTATGCCAGCTCTCAAGAGTACACAGGGGTGTGTATATTTAAGCATATATTTAATTGTAAATATAATCATTTACAACCACTTTTTTTTTTTTTTTTTTTTTTTTTTGTGGTACGCGGGCCTCTCACTGTTGCGGCCTCTCCCGTTGCAGAGCACAGGCTCCGGACGCGCAGGCTCAGCGGCCATGGCTCACGGGCCCAGCCGCTCCGCGGCATGTGGGATCTTCCCGGACCGGGGCACGAACCTGTGTCCACGGCATCGGCAAGCGGACTCTCAACCACTGCACCACCAGGGAAGCCCTACAACCACTTTTAAATGCTTACTCTCGACTCAATCTCAAATGCCATGCTTTTACACATTTTGACATATTTATAATTGGCTGGAAGTATTTCTCAGACAACTGACATTTTTATTGGGTCAGAAAATCTTGATGTGACCTAAATTTTATATAGGACTATTTATTTCTGTTGGTGATGCAAAATATTGGAATAACTTAAGATCCTGCTGAGTGGGAAAATCAGAAGAGGTAAATGGCATGATTACTGCCTTTTAAAATTCTAACTAAATAATTCAAAGAAGTTTGAATAAAATATATAATACAAAATAAAACTACCTGGGAAATGTTCAAGATCGTCTATTATTTAGAACCAAAGTATGTTGGTAAGAATATTAATGAGTGTGCCGATCTGGGTCTTTTCAAATGTGGCCACTAATGGAAACAGGCTTCAGAAGTGTTGAGTCTTGAATTAATAAGTCCTTGGCCGGAAACTCCAGACCAGAGCTTCTCTTCTACGACAGTGTGGCTAGAGCCTGGAGAGTCCTGGGACCAGTGAGGACAGACCCCAGCTCAGAGACTTAAATTCCTCCTTGGTTCTTTTAAATGTACATACACTAAATGAAAGTAATTTTGAAAAAACGAAAACAAAATGAGAACATAGATTCGAATTTTAACCTCATTTTGTATTTATTTCTTTCAAGTCTATTTGAAGCCTCAAAATTGAAGGAACTTCAGTATTGGATGAGGGGGTGACCCCTTAACGTCCCTTCCTGCTCTCAGACACTGTGTCCGAGGAGATGAACACTGGGTGACATCTAGGGCTTTCTTGAGGCATCGTCCAGAGTAAGTTCACAAACAAAAGGGCCCACACTTCAGTATTCCTCTTTGGCCTTCTGGCTATGTTCTGGAATTCCTTTTTAAACTTCTGTTATGGGGACTTCCCTGGTGGTCCAGTAGTTAGGACTCCGTGCTCCCAATGCAGGGGGTCCGGGTTCCATCCCTGGTCAGGGAAATAGATCCCACATGCTGCAAATAAGTTCAGGCACAGCCAAATAGATAGATATAATCTATCTAATTGATTAATTAAAGCTCTCTTATGGAGACACCCAAAAGAAGGCAGAGCACGACTGATTTGCAAGATACCTAATTGCATTAAGGATCCAACTCCTCTTAGTTTCTCTGGGACTTTCCCAGTTTAAGCACCGAAAGCCCCTTGTCGTGGGGAAAAAACCCAGTCTCAACCATACTGCAGGGGTCGCCCCCCTAGGTTTAGAATATTTTTTGTTTGGCTTTCTCATATTCAGACACAAAGGGCTAATGTCCACCGCATGCAGTTCTCTACCTGGAGGATGTGCAGACCACGAGAATGGAATTGGAGCTGCTCAAAGGAACGAGCCCAACCCGGTTTATCTGCACATAGTCAAAGTCAGATCAGAGTGTGGATTTAAAACACATGAGTTCATACAGACATAAAGAACAGACTTGTGGTTGCCAAGGGGGAGGGGAGCAGGGGAGGGGTGGATTGGGAGTTGGGGGTTAGCAGATGCAAACTACTACATGTAGAATGTATAAATAACAAGGTCCTACTGTAGAGCACACGGAACTGTGTTCAATATCCTGTGATAAGTCATAATGGAAAATTATAGATCAAGAATGTATATATATGTATAATTGAATCACTTTGCTGTACAGCAGAAATTAACACATTGTAAATCAACTATAGTTCGATTAAAAAATATATATGAGTTCATTATGGTTGGGGGCACTGAAGAAGATGGGGTCCCTGGTCTTCAAATCAAGTGTCATGTTTTGAAACAAAATGTCACGGTCCTTTTGCTGTTTCTGGAACTGAAAACAAAATCCGCCTTGATCTGGGCCACATCACGATGAGATTTCACAAAGGATCTTTATCAGAGGAGGGGAGAATATTAACTCAGCCATGTTAACTATTACGGTGGAGACCGGGTGCGTAATTCAACATTTATCCCATTCATCTTGTAGGTACTCTTTACAGCTGTCACAACAGTTAGAAATCTTCATGGGAATTACTAGGAATTATCATCTCCTAGTAATTATATGAGAAAAGGTTGGGGGGAACTTTTTAGGTTGCATTTTTCTCCTCCCTGACCTCTGTTTCCAAGCTGCTGGAGAGAAGCCAGATGTGCCAGAGGCTTTCTGGACGACGCGAGTGATGCAGTTCACAGCACAAGTGATTCAGAGTGAACTAGTTGGGTGTCTGGGGTGGGCTGACGAAATGCAACATGGAAAATTAGCCTGGTCAAACAGCTATAAAATTTGAGTCACAGCATCATAAAAACGCCAACAGACCAAGAACAATAAATATCACAAGCAGCTAAGAACACGGCCGGTTACCATATGCACAAGCCTGGAAACACCGTTCCCTGTCATAACGTTCTTGTTGCAGTTTTAATTAAGCCAGCTCTGAAAGAAAAGTCAATGGATTGAAAAGAATGTAGCCCCCATAGATGGTGGGGCAAATGTTAACCCTGAACTGACTTTCTATTTCTTTGAATCAAAAAATCTGCAAAGACGGAGAAGCAGGAATAACCGAGTTCACTGTTTCCCCAAATAGAAGTCAATGCTTGTTGTCCGTGGTGGTTGTGTTGTATACAGTCATCGTGAACATTGAATTAGCGAATACGGAGCTAGTGATTCTAGAGGAAATACAGATATGGATTCCTGGGCGGCTCTTGTCATTTCTCTAGTTGCGGAGAGCAAGGGCTACTGTTTGTTGGAGTGCTCGGGCTTCTCGTTGCGGAGGCTTCTCTTGTTGTGGAGCACAGGCTCTAGGCACGCGGGCTCAGTAGCTGTGACTCGCGGGCTCTAGAGCTCAGGCTCAGTAGTTGTGGCACACGGGCTTAGTTGCTCCGCGGCATGTGGGATCTTCCCGGACCAGGGCTCGAACCCGTGTCCTCTGCACTGATAGGCAGATTCCTAACCACTGCGCCACCAGGGAAGTCCCATAACGTTTTAAAATGTGTGTTTATGTTTAAAGACAACTTATTTAATATATATTGTTAATTCATTAACATTGAATTCTCGGTGTGAGAACTAGCACCAAAACTCATCCTTATGTATTGATGGTTCTCTTTTTTTTTTTTTTTTTTTTTTTTGTGGTACGCGGGCCTCTCACTGTTGTGGCCTCTCCCGCCGCGGAGCACAGGCTCCGGACGCGCAGGCTCAGCGGCCATGGCTCACGGGCCCAGCCGCTCCGCGGCATGTGGGATCTTCCCCGACCGGGGCACGAAGCCGTGTCCCCCGCATCAGGAGGCGGACTCTCAACCGCTGCGCCACCGGGGAAGCCCGATGATTCTCTTTAAGGCACATGGCAGTACTTCAGCTCTAAGCACTATTTAGGGTCCATTTTAAACCAGAAATCATCAAAAAAATGCAAAAAAAAAAAACCAGTAGCAACACATAGGTCATGAAAAGGGTGCTTGTTTACAGTAAGAGAGCTGAGACAGAAGGCAGAGTGACACCTTATTCGACCTTACCTGGGACCCTGCACATTGGCGACTTAGATTTTTTGCTGCTCTGAATACACCCCTGAATGACCCTGAGAGTACTGTGAGTAATGATAATAAATTCCCTAAATCCACTGAATTGATTTATTTACCGCTTGTGAAAATGCATAAAAGAAGACGTCAACTAAAATTGTGGTTGGAAGGCCTGTATAGAGAACTCTCAAATCCCAGCACCCGTCAGCAATTATCCGAAACAGGAAGACATCAGTTACTGACACCATCAGGAAGAGACACCGGCACTCCTAAACAGGAAGTCCAGCTACTCACTATCCCAACAGGAGGAAGAAGACTTTCTTCCTTCCCAGCCAATGGGAAATGCCGCAGCTCAGCCAATGAGAAGCTGTGGTCACCTGAACTTCTACTTTCCTCCAATGAACTTTCATTTTTTTCCTCGCTGATGACTTCCTTTCCTTGTCCCACCCTTCTTACTATAAAAGCTACCCCCATGCCGTTTGCTAGGTGAGATGTTGCCCAATTCATGAATCACTTAATAAAGCCAATTAGACCTTAAAATTTACTCTTTTGTTTTTTGATACCCTGAACAGTCAAACTGTTGTTATTTTGAGAAGACTGTGCAAAAACAATAAAAAGGCATATAGTACAGTGAGGATGCCATTAGAAGAGAGCCCTGGAGAGGGTGGACCCTCATCTCCACATCCAGTTGTGGACCAATATCACTTCCTTCTCTTACTGTTTTCCAAATATGTCCAGAGACGGACTCTCCATGAGCCAGATCCCTTTGCCTGACACTGCTGAAGACAGGTCATCTGTTTCAGTTTCTGGTTTGTACCGAGGGGAAAAAGCAACCTATCATCTCTTAGGGGAGACAAAGCCATTTGGAGGAATCTATTTTTGTACGGTCAAAACAGCACTACTGGCTCTTGGGGAATATCAAGTAATAATAGTGGAATGAAGGAAGAGGAGAAAGAGAAGAGAGAGAGAGGGAGAAGACGGAAGAAGGGATGGAAAGAAGGAGGCGGGGGAGAAAAAGAATCTTCAGTCGCCCATAGCCTCTGGACACTCCAAGTAGTCAATGCACAAATTTCTTTGCCTCTTTTCGCATATGAAAAATCAAGCCACATAAGTAATTTTTCACATAAAATTTCATTTAAGGCACCAGAACATAAGCACAGAGAATGAAAATTCCCTTGGCATTTTCTCACATTATTTTGTGGCTAAAATAACATTCTGCAATGTTACCATTTTGTAATAATCTTCTCCTCGGAGTTTCTCTTTTCTCTCCCCTTTGCTGTTCACCAGAGGCAGCCCTCTGTTCATTGCCTTTTGGAAGGTATGAGGCGAGTGGAAAACAGAAGCCAGAGAGGCACTAGGTGTCCACATGGCTGGTCCTTAGGGGATGATGACGGTTCGCACGTACAGAGCACAAGGTGCTGGACACCAGACTAAGCTCTTCACGTTCATTAACTTATTAACATGGGCAGTAGCTTTAACATCATCCCTGTGTCACAGAACAGAAAAATGAGGCCATGGAGGTTGATGACGTCGCCCAGGTGTGCACAGCTAAGAAGTCGCAGAGCCAGGCTTTGAACACAGGCTCCTAAGTCCCTCTGGACCCCCGGCTGCAGGGATTCACAAAGCCGCAATGCTTCACGACGCAAAACCGGCGTAGATTAAACATCATCTACCATGACAGCTACTCAGTTTCCAGCAAACCCTCCAGAGTAATGTAGAACTATTGTTTTCTGTTTATAAATCGGTATGTACAGCAATAAGAGCTGTTGACGAGATCCCTGTTGCTTGCAATAAATTAATCAGGTAATGGCAGACTTCATAAGGATCACTCGTTTTGAAGAAGGTGGCGCGTTTAACCTTCCATGTGGCTGCCCAAGTGTGTTCCAGCGGCAAAGCAATTTCCACCATCAGCCTGGATCTACCTTGGCCAAATGTTCTTTCTATTCTAATTGCCTAAAATGTCCCTTGTTTACATTTGCTAAAGAAGCAGGCTGCGTCCTTACCCAAGCCAGATTTACATGATAAAAATTCAACGATGCACATATATAAAAGTTAACAAGTGTACACAAGCACGTTTTAAGCTTTCGTCAAGTCCCACATTTTCCTAAAAGAACCTCAAAGTAAAGGATTGGATGTCTTTTGATAGCAACACGTTTTAAGTTTGATTGACATCAAAAGAGTCAAAGACAATTCTTCAAAATCCTTTTTTATTCTCCTTTATGTGTTGATATCTTTTTAAAATGAAATATTCCCCAATGCATCAGTGTGTATCTCAGCCTTCTGACAAGGCCATTTAATTATCAGGGGCACTGACTGGAAATCTCCCCCTTATCAGCGCAGAGGCCGCTTTCTTTGTGGAGCCAGCCGGTCTTTGAAAAGCTTTACAGAGCTAAGTCCTAGTGCTAGGAGATTTTCGCCTTTCCGAAAGTCCGCCTGTCATTGTGACTGGATTATCTAGCTATTAAACTGTGGTCCCTTCAGTACGTCAACCCTCCACAGAGACTGCTAGAAACTCAAGAGATAGGCAAACAAGAGACGCTAAGTAGAGATAAGCAGACTTCAGCCTTACTCCTGGGAAAGACTGAGATTCCAGATGCGCCAATTATTTAATCTGCAAATAGCTAACCCGGGTACCCTCTCTGTGCTGGAAGCTGCAGGATGGCAACCTTTAGAAGAGGACTTTAAAAGTTAGGTCGGTGGGTTAAGTTGGGTTTTTTTTTTTCTAGTTTTGGAGTTGGAGAATTGGGGAAGTAGGGGATGAAGGAGACAGACCAAAGCCTAAGTGTGTTTCCCGCTTCATCGTGGGGAAGGGGGGATTGGTACAACATGAACTGTAAGCAAAACAGGACTGAAAGGAAGAAATACTTAATCATGATGAGATTACAGCTGATGGGTCCCATTGGCAGGTGAGGTTGCTCTCCGTTGTTGCGGTCCACCCTGCCTGGTGTCTCGCCCAAGGCACAGACCCCACACTTACGCCCCCATTGGGCATCTTCTCTCGCTTTCCACCCTGATTGAGGACAGTGTCCCCTGTGGGTTGCCTGTAGATTTGGGCTGTGGACTCATAAAACTTCTTATACAAGTCTTTCTGAAATACACTTAAGGCCATTTTCTTGCACACCCTCATTCATTTACTGAAATCCCTCGTTTGCCAATTTCAAACCTCAGTGGCACAGACTTTAAAGACAGTGAGTTCCTTATACTCACCAGCCACTGGAAAAATTACCTTGTCCCATTATTGGTCGTTAAATTATACCCTTTAAAAGGGTGGAGGGAAGATGGAGGAAAGATCAAAGGGTCTAATCAAGGGACTGTTCTAATTCTAATTTCAATCAGCTATTAGTACCCAAACTATAATTTAGTGGCCATGAAGGACAGATGGAAAGTATTTAATTCTGTGGTTCAACGCTGTTGTTTTAAAACCATTTAACAATATTTAGCCTTGTTGGCACACATAAAAAATAATTTTCCTTTTGTAACATCTAAGGGGCTAAGGTACACTCAGGTTAAATATACTATTTTGAGTGAATCATAAACGGTATGAACTAACAAAAGCGCAATTCACATTTAATGACATCTCATCACCAATCTTTCTTCACAGCCGTTGAAGGCATGGAACCAGGCAGAGCAGCGTCCAATGGTGACGCACATGGTCTAGGACCTTAGCATCCACTTCCCAGGTGTATGTCATCGATTCACTCATTATCTGGGTATTTTGACAGAGGTGAATTTCGTGCTAAATAGCCAGGTGTTTGGTTAGGTTCACTCATATTTGTTTTTAAGTTTGCATATGTTTGCATCATCATTTTAGAGAAGAAAAAACTAAAAATTATAAGAGTTGAAGTAATTTGCCCAAGAAAACTTCCAGCATAAACCTGAATCTTGATCTGTGGCTTCCTTTGCCACTCGACTCCCATAATTTTATTTTATTTTATTTATTTACTATTTTTTTGTGGATTCTGTCTCCCAAATATATTTTTCTTTTTAAATTTAATTAATTTATTTTTATACAGCAGGTTCTTTTAGTTATCTATTTTATACATATTAGTGCATATATGTCAATCCCAATCTCCCAATTCATCCCACCACCACAATTCCCTCCCACCCCGTTTTCCCCCCTTGGTGTCCATACGTTTGTTCTCTACATCTGTGTCTCTATTTCTGCCTTGCAAACTGGATCATCTGTACCATTTTTCCAGATTCCACGTATATGTGTTAATATACGATATTTGTTGTTCTCTTTCTGCCTTACTTCACTCTGTATGACAGTCTCTAGGTCCATCCACGTCTCTGCAAATGACTCAGTTTCGTTCCTTTTTACGGCTGAGTAATACTCCATTGTATATATGTACCACATCTTCTTTATCCATTCGTCTATCAATGGGCATTTAGGTTGCTTCCATGTCCTGGCTATTGTAAATAGTGCTGCAATGAACATTGGTGTGCATGTGTCTTTTTGAGTTATGGTTTTCTCTGGGTATATGCCCAGTAGTGGGATTGCTGGGTCATATGGTAATTCTATTTTTAGTTTTCTAAGGAACCTCCATACTGTTCTCTATAGTGGCTGTATCAATTTACATTCCCACCAACAGTGCAAGAGGGTTCCCTTTTCTCCACACCCTCTCCAGCATTTATTGTTTGTAGATTTTTTGATGATGGCCATTCTGACTGGTGTGAGGTGATACCTCATTGTAGTTTTGATTTGCATTTCTCTAATGATTAGTGATGTTGAGCATTCTTTCATGTGCTTCTTGGCCATCTGTATGTCTTCTTTGGAGAAATGTCTATTTAGGTCTTCTGCCCATTTTTGGATTGGGTTGTTTGTTTTTTTAATATTGAGCTGCATGAGCTGTTTATATATTTTGGAGATTAATCCTTTGTCCGTTGATTCGTTTGCAATTATTTTCTCCCATTCTGAGGGTTGTCTTTTCGTCTTGTTTATAGTTTCCATTGCTGTGCAAAGGAAAAATCCTAGCTCATTTGCTAGGATTTTCTGGTTTTTTCCTCCCTCTTCTCTTCATCTTTTCCTTCTGATCTTCCTATTTTTCTCCCTCCCTCCCTTCCTCCCTCCCCTCCTTCCTTCCCTCTTTTTCCTTCTTTCCTTCCTCCCTTTACTGTTTCTGTTTTTCTTTATTTCTTCTTCTCTCTGTTTAAGCATCCATGAAACAGGTTATTCCTCAAAACTAGGCTGAATTTTGATCTTCATAGATCTTCCTTCTTGTTCCATTTCTTTTTTGGGAATACTACAATTTGAATTAAAAAGAGTTCTTTCAGTCCAATATTTTGCCTACATGAAGCAAAACATCTCTACTTGTTGAAAGCCTTATTTTAAAATTCCAGGTCTACTCTATAACTGGTGATGTACACCTGAATCTCAGAGGAAAGTTTCAGCCTGGGGGTACCTATTTGGCAGTCATCATCATAGAGACGGTAGTTGGAAGAACCATAAGAATAGGCAAGATACCAAGACATCAGCCCATTTGCCGAGCACCAGTGCCCACTAGACCCTAGATTCTGGTCTCCAACACTAACTCAGCCAAAGGAACCCAGCACTTATTGGAAAGTGGCTGATTCTAAGCCCTGGGGCAAAAGTGAGGTCAGCAACTTGCTGTTGTTGCCAGAAAGCAAGAATATTTTTAAAACATGGGAAGGAATTCTAAAGGGGAAGAGATCTTTAATGAAAGGCTCATGCTGGCCCAGTTGTGAAAATCTTGAGCATTAAAAAACAAAATACTCATAGTAACGGTTTATGGTTAATTGAAATAAATTGAGTTTGTGAAAGGCAATGAGTTAAATTTATTCAAAGAAAAACTGATTCAAAAGGAAAAAAATAATAGGACATTTAATTTTTTTTTTCACTTTTTTTTTCCTTTTTTTAGCTGTGCCACAGCATGCGGGATCTTAGTTCCCCGACCAGGGATCAAACCCATGTCCCCTGCGGTGGAAGCATGGAGTCCTAACCACTGGACAGCCAGGGAAGTCCCTAATAGGACATTTTAACTTAAACAAGTACCCAGTATTTGTGTACACATATGCATGTGTATGTATGAATTTCATTTATTCTATTAATCATTTGGCTGTATATATGTGTAACTAAATTAATTACATCAATTATATGGTGTTTTAGAATATGCTGAAGTATAAGTAGAGTTATAGGTTTTTTAAAATAAGTTTATTTATTTATATTTATTTATTTTTGGCTGCATTGGGTCTTTGTTGCTGCGCGCGGGCTTTCTCTAGTTGTGGCGAGCGGGGGCTACTCTTCATTGCAGTGCGCGGGCTTCTCATTGTGGTGGCTTCTTTTGTTGCGGAGAACGGGCTCTAGGCGTGCAAGCTTCAGTAGTTGTGGCATGTAGGTTCAGTAGTTGCGGCATGTAGGTTCAGTAGTTGTGGCGCGCGGACTCAGTAGTTGTGGCTCACAGGCTCTAGAACGCAGGCTTCAGTAGTTGTGGCACGTGGGCTTAGTTGCTCCGTGGCATGTGGGATCTTCCTGGACCAGGGCTCGAACCTGTGTCCCTTGCATTGGCAGGCAGATTCTTAACCACTGCACCACCAGGGAGGTCCTGGCCATTGTTTTTTAAACTATTTTTCTGCCCCCACTTTCCTTTGGGGACTCTGAATATATGTATATGAGGCTGCAGGGAGGGGGAAGGGGCAATATAGGGGTGGGGGCGTGGGAGGAATAAACCATTTAGTATAAAATAGGCTCAAGGATGTACTGTACCACATGGGGAATATAGTCAATAATTTTGTAATAGCTGTAAATGGAAAGTAACCTTTAATTTGCATAAAAATGAAAACAATTTTTAAAGTTGTTTGAGGTGTATACAGTTAGTTTAATATCTGCGTTTTGAATGCAAAGAACAGGATTCTGGAAGTAGAGAAATACACACAAGGAGCACAGCTTGTAAACAATGGAGGCAGGGTTTGAACCCAGACCATCTGTCTCTGGAACCTGTGTTTTCATTGAATAACGTTCTGTCCTGCCTGGACCAGGATGGAGTGTATCAACCATGATGAGGCATTATTTTCAAGGCAACACCTAATCGTGATCTTTCATGACAGTAAACCTCTTCCTTCAACGTATAACCGCGTCACTGCAAATCTTCTCTCTTTTAAAGGGGACAGCAGTTTCCTGTCCTTGCCCGGAGACACATGAGCTGGTTTATGCTCAGAAAAACTCATGGCTACGTACATGGCTTAGCAGTGGAGCAGGGGGCGCCGTGACCCAGGGGAGGGAGAGTGGAAAGGAACGCTTTCAAGTCCCTTCACCAATTACATGACACTGACTATGTGCTATTCTTAGAACTTTACATGGTTACATTTCACCCTCACAGTGACCCCAGGAAATGGGTTCTCGGACTACCCCCATCTCAAAGATGAGAAGGCTGCGGCTCAGAGAGGCTGATTGTCCAGGATCACACAGCCAATAGCTGGTGAAGGTGGGACTCACCCTTAGGCCGTCTGCTCCAGATTCCCCATTCTCAACCAAGGACTTCCCCTGCCCCCCAAGCAAGTGATGTGAATTAATCATTTCACCCTCCCAACAACCCTGCGAGGTAGGAACTATTATTATCCACAATGTACAGATGAAGAATCAAAGGCACAAAGAGTGTAACTGATTTCCCAGGGGAAAAATTTCCTGTGCATTCGACCTTACGGATGATAACAACAGAAATAATGATAACCAACGTTTACTGAGGGTTTATTATATAACAGACATCATTCTAACCACTTGATCTGTATTAGGTATATTTGCTTATTAAATAGTTTCGATCCCTTCATGATATAGATTCTGTTATTCACTTCAACACATGAGGCCACCCAAGCATGCACATTTGAAGGGGCTGCTGGGGTTCATACAGGTGACTGGGGAAGAAGTGAGATCTCCCCCCAGGGCAGGCTGGCTTTGACCCTCACTCATGACCCCTAAGTTACAGTGTCTCACACACACACACACACACAAATATGCACACACATCTATAGCAACATGCACACACTCTACACAAAAGCGTGTACACACTCATATGCACGTGCGCGATGTGCTTAACATACCCACATGTCCACATGCACAAACGCACACAAATATACCCAAATTCAACACAACATACACACACGCTCATACACGTACTCAACACACATAGACATACACATACACATAATCACATCAAATATCATATTCAGCTGTATTCTTTATATATATAATCTTATTCATATTCTTTCCCTTATGGTTTATCACAGGATATTGAATATAGTTCCCTGTCTTATACAGCAGGACCTTGTTGTTTATCCATTTTATATATAATAGTTTGCGTCTTCTAACCCCAAACTCCCAATCCTTCCCTCCCCCAATTCCCTCCCTCTTGGCAACCACAAGTCTGTTCTCTGTGTCTGTGAGTCTGTTTCTCTTTCGTAGATAAGTTCATTTGTGTCATATTTTAGATTCCACATATAAATGGTATCTTATGGTATTTGTCTTTCTCTGTCTGACTTACTTCACTTAGTCAGATAATCTCTAGGTCCATTCATGTTGCTGCAAATGGCATTATTTCAGTTTTTATGGCTGAGTAGTATTCCATGGTATATATGTACCACTTCTTTCAGCTATATTCTTAATTACTCTACAGTGATGCTCTGCATTAAAAGTCAAATCATGAATCCCTCCAAACATAGAAGTTTAGGGTCTGCACTCTTCAATCCATACATGCCAGATTTAGAAGTTTTAAAATGCTTCTGGAAGGGCTTCCCTGGTGGCACAGTGGTTAAGAATCCACCTGCCAATGCAGGGAATGTGGGTTTGAGCCCTGGTCCTGGAAGATCCCACACGCCGTGGAGCAACTAAGCCCGTGCGCCACAACTACTGAGCCTGTGCTCTAGAGCCCGCGAGCCACAACTACGGAAGCCTGTGTGCCACAGCTACTGACCCCGTGCTCTGCAACAAGAGAAGCCACCGCAACGAGAAGCCCGCACACCGCAACGAAGAGTAGCCCCAGCTCACCACAACTAGAGAAAGCCCGTGCGCAGCAGCGAAGACCCAAGTGGACAAAAATAAATAAATTAATTTTTAAAAAATGCTTCTGTAGCTACTTTTGATCATCCCTCACAGAAAGAGAACTCTAAGCCAACAAGAGTGAAAGGCCTTGGACACAGCATCTGTCTGATGTGTATTTGCTGTTTCTTCTCGTATTAAAATGAAGTCCTGCCCTGAGGAGGCTGAGGCAGGGGGTGATGAATTGCTGGCATTGGGGGGGTTGTCAGGTTTAGTAAATAAAAATACAGGACTCTCAGTTCAATTTGGGTTTTTTTTGTGGTTTTTTGGTTTTTTTTTGTGGGTTTTTAAAATTTTTTCATTGAGTATATTTGATTTACAATGTTATGTTAGTTTCAGGTGTACAGCAAAGTGCATCAGTTATACATATAAATATACCCACTCTTTTTTAGATTCTTTCCACATATAGGTCATTACAGAGTATTGAGTAGAGTTCCCTGTGCTATACAGTAGGCCCTTGTTAGTTATCTATTTTATATATAGTAGTGTGTATATGTCCATCCCAATCTTCCAATTTTCCCTCCCCCAACTCTCTCAGTTCAATTTGAATTTCAGAGAAACCACAAATAATTTTTTAAGCCTAAGTATTTCCCAAACGGCAACCTATCCTATATCTCATCTGAGGACTCCATTTTTAGTAGCAGTATATCCCCAATTGCATTGTATGTTCTATACTTTATCTGGTAAGCCTGAACCCAGGGAAAGTAGACTGAAATCTCACGCGGTGTTAGGTGAGGCTGGCATGTAGTTTTGGAATTTTTGTCAGAAATGGATTTAGTAGGACTTCCCTGGCAGTCCAGTGGTTAGGACTCCGTGCTTGCACTGCAAGCGGCGTGTGTTCAATCCCTGGTTGGGGAACTAAGGTCCCACATGCTGCCTGGTGTGGCAAAAAACAACAACAATAGATTTAGTAAACACAGGGGTCTCCTGAGCGTATTATTTCAACTTCAGAACCACCTGACTGCTTCCGTTGGTCGCTGTGTGCCTCATTTCTGTTCTGCCGGTTACAGATAACAGACCTGCAGGAACTTATGTCCCCAGGGAAAGTGGGTGTCTGCAGGAGCAGTGGACACACTCTTTTGTCTTCGCAGAGAATTCATGAGCTAGAAACTCACCCCACCTGAGATTCGTCTTTCCTGAGTAGCAATAGTAAATTATAATAATTTAAATACACAAACCTCAGCCTACAAAATGAGTTCTATTTAAATGGGGCAAATTGCTCATGAAATGAACCACCTTTCAGGATGTGAATTTTTCTCGATAAGATACCTAACATGTGCGGCAATAATTCCCAGTACTCGGGCCCCACTTGGTTGTGTGGACAGAACTATTGCATTAAGTAAATTGCATAGAGTTACTTAATAAAGGAGTTTTAATCCATCTGTTTTTCAGGGATTAAATGACTTGATCTAAGTATTTCTTTTTGACAGAGGAGAATCTTTCTCAGCTAAGAATGAGGAAAAAGTCACAGGTTGAAAAGGCTGAGTATATATTTAATACCCTCGGGAGCAAACAGAGCAGCCAGCTTTATTCAACTCACTGAACAAATGTGATATTAAGTGGCCGTCACCAAGTTCATCCTGAGATAAAACAAAGTCTGTCTTTTAGTTCCCTATGATGTAATGAAATTCACGCACCACTGCTTTGTTATAAATTAGAGATTAGTGTCATTTTTTGGTTCGGTTTCAAACACAAGGCGACAGAGATGAATTAACTTTACAGATGTTCAGAGAAATTGTATTAGGTTCACCCACGTAGAACAAAAGGGAGGTAGTTATTAAGGAAAGGGATAAAATTTGAGACAGAAGCTCTCTAAAAGAAGCAATGATCTGCTAGGGTGTAACCTACAGAGAAACTCCAGAGCCCACTTATGAATTCACACATCCAAGGGGTGCCCCTGCCAGGCTCTGAGTCTGATGATTCCAAGGGTCATTAGCCAGGGCTGGGCTTTACAAGAGCTTTGAGACAATCGAAGGGATCAAAGGATCCGAAACAGGCCATTTCCTATCTTCTCCTTTTCCTGGCTTCTCAAATTCACATGCATGCGGAGGCCAGACTAGACATTTAAATAAGGACTTCAGGTGAAAACTGTGGGCCTGGGGAAGGTAGGCAACGTTGAAAGTCATACATCCACCTGGCCCCAGCCACTTGCTCCCATGTGGGAATAGCTCTTCCAGTTTCAAGAGACTCTAAAAATCTAGATTTTTAAATTTATTTTTTAAATTAATTTTTACTGGAGTATAGTTGATTTACAATACTGTGTTATTTTCTGCTAGATTTTTAAAAATTTTATTGAAGTTTAGTTGATTTACAATGTTAATTTCTGCTGTATGGCAAAATGACTCAGTTATATATATATATATATTTTTCATATTCTTTTCCATTATGGCTTATCACAGGGTATTGAATATAGTTCCCCACGCTATACAGTAGGACCTTGTTGTTTATCCATTCTATATATACTAGCTTGCCAATCCCGAACTCCCACTCCATCCCTCCTCCACCCCCCGCCCCCTTGGCAACCACTAGTCTGTTCTCTATGCCTGTTAGTCTGTTTCTGTTTCGTAGATATGTTCATTTGTGTCATATTTTAGATTCCACTTATAACTGATATCACATGGTGTTTGTCTTTCTCTTTCTGACTTACTTTGCTTAGTATGATAATCTCTAGGTCAATCCATGTTGCTGCAAATGGCATTATTTCATTCTTTTTTATGGCTGAGTAATATTCCATTGTGTGTGTGTGTGTGTGTGTGTGTGTGTGTGTGTGTGCGCGTGTGTGTGTGTATCTATCTCACATCTTCTTTATCCATTCATGTGCCAATGAATGTTTAGGTTGCTTCAATGTCTTGGCTGTTGTGAACAGTGCTGCTATGAACATTGGGGTGCATGTATCTTTTCGAATTATGGTTTTCTCTGGATATATGCCCAGGAATGGGATTGCAGGATCATATGGTAGCTCTATTTTTAGTTTTTAAAGGTACCTCCATACTGTTCTCCATAGTGGCTGCGCCAATTTACACTCTCACTAACAGTGTAGGAGGGCTTCCTTTTCTCCACACCTTCTCCAGCATTTACTGTTTTGATTTATTGACTTTTTGATGATGGCCGTTCTGACCGGTGTGAGGCGGTACGTCACTGTAGTTTTGATTTGCGTTTCTCTGATGATTATTTTCCAGCTACTCTTATTGGATTTGTTCTGAGATGTCATCAAATACCGATCGTTGCAGCAGGGAGGCATTGAATGCCATCTCTGTGCAGGGCACTGTGCTAGGCACAGGGATATTCGGTCAGGAGGACATAGATTCTCAGTCCCCCAGAAACCATTGGTCAACTTGAACTTCCTCCCCAGGACCCCAAGCCCCAATACCTCACCAGCTCGCAGTCTGAGCTCTTCTCTTCTCTGTGTGCCACCTTCCCTCTTGCCCTCAGCATCTGTCACCTGGATTCCAGGACCTGTCTCCTGGTTACTGGACTTTGGAACTTTCTCACCCAGAGACCCCCCACTGCCGCCGCCATGTTCCTAAGAGACATCGCCTGGACACATAAGACCCCTCTCCAGAGTTTCCTTGTTCTCCTCTCTTTCTGGGTAGTGGCCGCCACACCACAGCCTCTAGACAGTCTCATGAGGTGGGTGACTTCTGTCCACAAACTTGTCAGTGTCCCCCAACTAAGCCCATTGTCTGCTACTGCCACCTTGTGGTCAAATATTTTCCTTGCTCAGCCCAGCCCGGAAATCGCTCAAATTCACCACACCTCCTTAGATTGTCCCCCAGTGTAAATCTATTGCCATCACTACTTAGGAGCTGAGGGACAATTTTCCATCATCCCCGTGTACAGAGTGGATTCGCAATCAGTTCTTGTGTATGAACGAATGGATGGATGAATAGATGAATGGATGGATAGGTGGGCAGGTGGATGGGGAGACGGATGGATGGGTGTTTAGATGGATGGGTGGGTGGACAGGTGGATGGGTCTCACTTTACTACTCTGTGATCTCCATGAAGCCTGGATCTGCTGTCCTCACTAGGGTATCCTCCATTGAAAATCCTCTGCCATCATTACCCTGGATCCCTGAGCCAAGGTCCCACTGGCAATTATATACGATCAGTGCTTAATGGATGCTGTGAACTGATCGATAAGAAGAGGAAACCACCTGCATCCAAGTAATCCCTGATTTTTGGTAAAAGAACAGGGATAGAGCTACATTGCTTGAACCACAGCATCAGCTTCAAGCCCTAAACGTAGATACCCAGACCCACATGCCTGTCTCTGCCCTGGAGCCTCATGACACAGGAAGCCAGGGCCTCCCAGCCTTAGAATTAAGCCCTTTGATTGATAAAGGGTGTAACTGAAACTCAGAGCAGTCACATGATGTTTCTGAGGTCAGGAGGGGTTAGTCAGCGAGTCAGGGCGAGATCCCCCGGACCAAAGGCTCCACCATGCTGCCTTCTTCCACGTGCCCCAATGTTTCTATCATTTCCTCCGGTTTCCGTATACATCTCGATGTGTGAGCATCATTTGTTCAGCCACCACTGAGGAAGTCTGAAGTCTGTGCTGTGTGCAAGGGATACCCAGGTGAATGGGGCACCGTCCCCAGTGTCTGCTTCAAGCACTAGGCTGCCATTTGAGCATCACTTCATATATTTATTTACAGCAACTTACTCATTACTTTCAGATCTGATACGCACAAAACAAAGCACACAGGATGCTGTAAGGAAGCTGCCTTAAAACCAGTATGAAGTCCTTTAGATTTCTTCTTCCTGCTTTTTCCTTGAGCAAAATGACTGTCAATCATCCCAAAATGTATATCCTCAAAAATGAATGCTTGATTTCTAGCATTTGGGGAAAATAAAATAGAATACTCCCCCGCTCTATGCTCTTGACTTGAATTACTGTCTAATTACAGAACGCAGAGTTCTTTTTGACAGTTTGAATGTGTGAAAGCAATCATATCAAATGATATAGCTAGAGTGACCCGTTAAGGCTGGTGAGAAAACGTTCCTGGCCAGGCCTGTTTTCCCATTGTGGAAGGAGGAACTTTGATCAATTAGGCTTTGTATTTTTAAGGGGTAGGCATCATCTATGGCCACGAATGAACAGAAGGTGTCATTGTCCGAACGCCCTGGGCAGAGTGAAGATGAAGTTGTCCTGTGTGGTAGGATCTGATGCTATGAATGACTGCCAAGGTCAATACCACGAGGACCACTGCCAGCCGCCAACACAGGTATGAATCAATGAGAACTTGGAAAAGCATTTCAGATGCCCAATCCCTGCTTCGCCCAGCTTCCAGCTGTGGACCTGCTTATACTACAATACATGAGACATTCGTTAAAAATAGAGAAGTCCCCATCTGATTCTAACTAGAATCTCCCCCGAAATTACACTGTATTCTCTCGAGGATACGCTTTTGTTTTGTTTTGGTTTTTTTTTTTTTTTTTTTTTTTTTGCAGTATGCGGGCCTCTCACTGTGTGGCCTCTCCCGCTGCAGAGCACAGGCTCCGGACGCGCAGGCTCAGCGGCCATGGTTCACGGGCCCAGCTGCTCCACGGCACGTGAGATCTTCCCAGACCGGGGCACGGACCCGCGTCCCCTGCATCAGCAGGCGGACTCTCAGCCACTGCGCCACTAGGGAAGCCCAAGGATACGCTTTTGACCTAGCGGAGTTATGTCCTTTTTCGGCTACTGTATTTTTTGGCTGTGACCCACGGAGTTAATGTGGGTGAAGTCCTCTCCGTGGACATTTCAACGTGGTGGCCAGAGAGGTAATTATTTCTCCCTTCAAGTTGAATTAACAATTTTAAGAAGATGTCACTTTTGTCTTTGCAGGAGGGAAACCAGCTTCCTCATTATCCTTGAACCCTGGGACCCTTTCCCATGGTGTCTGTGTTAGAGTTCTTTATTTAAAACTCCCCTACTGCATTAACACAAGAGAACCATCTGGATGGATACATTCCAAGAGGGGCTTTGGCAGGAAACAAGGATTTAAGAGCTCTACCATATAGAGGAATATGCAACAGAAGTTATATAGTCAATGCAAGAGTCATACAATAACCAGGTATCCTTTTTTTAGAAACTTTCAGAATTCAGTTTAATGTGATCAGTGATTTGGGATACGGGAAGGGAGGAGAACGAACTCATAGAGGCTTTTGCCTCATTTTACCTAGTAATTTAAGTATAAACTTTACTTCGAAGTTTATCCAGAGGGATTTCCGTACCTGCTATTGTATCTTCAGCCACCAAACAGCATGCGCACCAGAAACATCCCAGGTGGGACAAATTCCCAGTCACTGGAGTGGGGAATCAGGGGGAAGAAAGAAGGTAACAGGCAGAATTCACAGGAGACACTCTTCTCCAGCAGGACCCCAGAAAGTTAGACAGATGCTGTGAGCAGCCATGTATTTCAAGGGAAAATAGGTAGGCAAGCTTCAGAGGTTCCCAGGACATTCAGATCCCCTCCCCCCACATCTGCTCTTTAAGGGGAAACACCCATGTACCTTCCGGCAACACAGCACCTGTCACAGTAGGTCAGGCGTGTGCTGGTGAAAATGTCCTAGTGACTTCCTTTTGGGGCCATATGGCACCTGCGACTGAGTGGCCTTTTCCTGACACTGGAGGTGAATTTGCCAACAATCCAGGTTTTCTATGCTTTATTTTCTTCCCCTAAGTTTCGTTCGAGTGATACCCCAAGATCCAGAGAACCATGGGACTCGGCCTCATCATGATACGATCAACAGGGAAAGGAGAGTTGGGCTTAGTCCAATTCATCAGTTGTGCTATAAAGACAAAAACAAGCATGTTGGTACCCGGTGTGGAAGTGTGTGTTCCCCAGTAATTACCTCTGAGAAAAGCCCCTGGTACCATGAGGCAATGTCCCAATGATATTATTTTCAACAATGAGGTACGCGCTGGGGAAGACACTTCATCCGGAATCAAGCTTGGCTGCTGCTGGATTTGGACATTCATGAGGTCAATGGAACCAAACGGTAGAAAAGAGAGAGGCAAGTCATTCAATAGAGACTTTGCTATCGTCCTTGGCATCTCACCCTCACAACTGCCGGCCTTGGGGATTTTCTATGAACTTGCAATTTCAATAGGCCCTGAAAATTCTGTCCAGTTGAGACAGGCTGGGATCTGGGACACTTTGCTGGGACCTGGGACCCTTTGCTGCAGTGCTTGCACCTGGACACACCTCTCCTTGAGCAACAGATACAAAGACCCGGGCTTCCCTGGTGTCGCAGTGGTTGAGAGTCCGCCTGCCGATGCAGGGGACACGGGTTCGTGCCCCGGTCCGGGAGGATCCCACATGCCGCGGTGCGGCTGGGCCCGTGAGCCATGGCCGCTGAGCCTGTGCGTCCGAAGCCTGTGCTCTGCAACGGGAGAGGCCACAACAGTGAGAGGCCCGCGTACCGCAAAAAAAAAAAAAAAAAAAAAAAGATGGTAGAGCGGACTAAAAAAACTGCGTGTGTGCAGTTGGGGCAAACTCTGGACCCAAAAGACACAAAGAGACCAAGGAACCCAGCTGCCACTTTTGAAGAGCCTGGAGCAAAAACAGAAGGTCAGGAGCGAAAACAAGGTGTCAGGAGCAAATGCAGGGCACTGCGCATGCCCCCCCACACCACACCACCGGGGGGTGGGCAGACCACCTAAGCCACGCCTCTGGCCAGACCCCTGGACACACCCCTCCCCTCACCCCATATAGGGAACCAGCTCGCCCCCCCACTCAGGGAGGGAGGAAGCAGGGGAAGCTGTTGTTTGTTCTCACTCCCCTCTGCTGCCGCAGGGGCCCCAATAAAGCCTCGCCTGAATTTCTTACCTGGCCTCTAGTCAATTTCTATCGATTGGGGAAAGCCAAGAACCCTGGTCGGTATCACAGTGATTGGTTCCCTTGCAGTTATGCACCTCCAGGCACAAAGAAACAAGGATGACTGCCCTAAAGGAATGTTAGCGGCACCGTGGCCGTGATCCCAGTGCATCACGGGCTGCTATTTCTCCAATGACTTAGATATGAAAGTGATGCCCTTAAAAAACTGAGCTGGATGAGGGCAAGGGTGATGATGAAGACGTTATTAATGTCAGAGACGTTTATGAAGAATGCTAGTTGAATTCATGAAATGTGCGCATATAGATGAATATATTATTTTACATATGGCTTCAGATACACAGGTAGACCTAAGTAAACTATTAAAATGTATATCTATCTATATCTCAAAAAAATATGTATAATTAAATTGGCAATAAAAACCTTTTAGAAGATCCTCTCAGTGGAAAACTGCAGCTGATCATCTTAGGTCTGTGGTTAGAGTGGGGATTTTGTTGTCATCTGTGTGCACTCATTGGAAATGTGTCAGATATTTGAATGATTCGTGGCATGTCAGATGTGGAGGGACAGGTGAAGTCAGGTGGCATGATCTGGGTCAAAGGTTGCAAGTGTGACCTAGGCACTGGATCTGGCTCTCAGAAATGACCCCTTTGTTCTTGTCAGTGTTCTAACATGTTTGAAAATTTTATGTTAAATATAGGATAGTTGCATTTCAGTAAAATAACTGAAAATGTAATGACTGAGTCCACATACCCACATAGGAGTGATTAGCGGGGAGGGAGGAAGCAGACACTGCCTGCTTTAGGTGCCACAGTCCCCAGCTCTCCCTATTGCCTCCCAGGGGGTCATGTCCCCCATAGAGACTACATGCCCCTGGCTCCTGTGGGCATTTGTTGGTTTGTTTTTATCAGGGTAGGGTTGATTTACAATGTTGTGTTAGTTTCAGGTGTACAGCAAAGTGATTCAGTTATACATATACATATATTCATTCTTTTTTAGATTCTTTTTCCATCTAGGTTATCACAGAGTATTGAGTAGTTCCCTGTGCTATACCGTAGGTCCTTGTTGGTTATCTATCTTATATATAGTAGTGTGTGTATGTTCAGCCCAAGCTCCTGGTTTATCCCTCCCCTGCCCGGCATCCACGCTTCCCCTTTGGTAACCATAAGTTTGTTTCTGATATCTGTTAAGTCTGTTTCTGTTTTGTGAATAAGTTCATTTGTATCATTTTTTTGTTTTGTTGTTTGTTTTTGTTTTTTTTTGCGTTATGCAGGCCTCTCACTGTTGTGGCCTCTCCCGTTGCGGAGCACAGACTCCGGACGTGCAGGCTCAGCGGCCACGGCTCATGGGCCCAGCCGCTCCACAGCATGTGGGATCTTCCCGGACTGGGGCACGAACCCGTGTCCCCTGCATCGACAGGTGGACTCTCAACCACTGCGCCACCAGGGAAGCCCCATTTGTATCATTTTTTTAATTAGATTCCACGTATGAGTGATATCCTATGATATTTGTCTTTGTCTGACTTACTTCACTTAGTATGATAATCTCTAGGTCCGTCCATGTTGCTGCAAATGGCATTATTCCATTCTTTTTTATGGCTGAATAATATTCCATTGTGTATATATGTACCACACCTTCTTTATCCATTCATCTGTTGATGGACATTTAGGTTGTTTCCATGTCTTGGCTATTGTAAACATTGAGGTGCATGTATATTTTCGAATTATGGTTTTCTCCAGATATATGCCCGGGAGTGGGATTGCTGGGTCATATGGTAGCTCTGTTTTTCGTTTTATGAGGAACCTCCATGCTGTTCTCCATAGTGGCTCCTGTGGGCATATGGACTGGAGACTCCATGTCTCATCATACTTTCTATTCAATCCCAAAAAAGACTGAGTTCTTCAGAATCTATGGGCTTCTAGGCCCAGTTAAACTTGACCCTGTAAACAGAAATCATCTAATTAGAGACTCAATGCATATTTACACTCATCAGTTTGTGGAATTTTCTTTTAAAATAAATTAATTTTTTTATTGCTTAAAAAATGTCCTCAGGGTACAGGGTTGAGTTGACCATACTACTTGATTTGTATCACATTATCATCACTGGGTCATGAAATGTCCATTTCCTCACTCTTTCTTTTTTACCTTAATTCTTTAATTCCATTCATTTTTTAGTCAAAGGCGCCACCCTAGCATGTTTGATATTTGTCTAGAAAAACTCACATATCCTTGTAATATACGTTGTGATATTCTGAAAATAGGCATTTTTCATCTACATATATGTCACCACGCCCTAACTCTCTGTTTCTAGTCCTACCCTCTCAACCCTGTTTATGACCTATCCATGCTGTGTGTAATTTATTCTAAAACCTTCAAGCTGCTCATGTATAGTTGAACACAAACTGGTAAGTATCTGAAAAACCATCTTTGCTGACTATTTCCTGAATCCTGAATAAATGAGAGTTATGGTTGAATTGCAAGCCTAGGCTAGGACTGACCCCCTCACTTTGTATCTGTTCCGAATTCAGTCTTCTTTGGGGGCTCAGATCAGCTCAGAGTTACTCTCTCTTCTCCCTAATCCTGATGGATCCTTTTGAAAATTGATATATAGTTGATTTACAATATTGCCTTAGTTTCAGGTGTATAGCAAAGTGATTCAGTTATATATATTTTTTCAGATTATTTTCCATTATATGTTATTACAAGATACTGAATATTATTCTGTGCGTTATATAGTAAATCCTTCTTGCTTATCTGTTTTATTAAAAAAATTTTTTTTAATTTATTTATTTTCTTCGGCTGCATTGGGTCTTCATTGCTGTGCGCGGGCTTTCTCTAGTTGCGGTGAGCAGAGGCTGCTCTTCGTTGCGGTGCGCAGGCTTCTTACTGCAGTGTCTTCTCTTGTTGCAGAGCATGGGCTCTAGGTGCACAGGCTTCAGTAGTTGCAACACGCAGGCTCAGTAGTTGCGGCACGTGGGTCCTATAGTACGCGGGCTTCAGTACTTGCGGTGCATGGGCTCAGTAGTTGTGGCTCATGGGCTCTAGAGCGCAGGCTCAGTAGTTGTGGTGCACAGGCTTAGGTGCTCCTTGGCATGTGCGATCTTCCCGAACCAGGGATCAAACCTGTGTCCCCTGCATTGGTAGGTGGATTCTTAACCACTGTGCCACCAGGAAAGTCCTGCTTATCTATTTTATATATAGTAGTGTGTATCTCTTAATCCCTTACTCCTAATTTTTCCCTCCCTGCCCTTTCCCCTTTGGTAACCATAAGTTTGTTTTCTGGTTTTCTGTGTCTATGAGTCTCTGCTTTGTAAATAGATTCATTTGTATTATTTTTTAGATTCCACATATCAGTGATATCATGTACTATTTGTCTTTCTCTGTCTGACTTGCTTCACTTAGTATGATCATCTCTAGGTCCACCCCTGTTGCTGCAAATGGCATTATTTTATTCTTTTTTATGGCTAAGTAATATTCATTGTGTGTGTGTGTGTGTGTGTGTGTGTGTGTATCCATACATATGTGTATATTCCATTGTGTATGTACTTACACCACACCTTCTTTATCCATTCATCTGTTGATGGGCCCTTAGGTTGCTTCCATATCTTGGCTATTGTAAATAGTGCTGCTGTGAACTTTGGGGTGCATGTATCTTTTTGAATTAGAGTTTTCATCTTTTCTGGATCTATACCCAGGAGTGGGATTGCTGGATCATATGGTAACTTTATCTTTAGTTTTTTGAGGAAACTTCATATTGTTTTCCATAGTGACTGCAGCAATTTACCTTTATCTGAAGTATTCTTTTCATTCAAACATCTCATTTCCTGATTTTAAATACTCAGAACGTAAGTCATCTCACCAAAACAGAGTTTTGGTCCATTGTGTTGTCTATTACCAGGAATGCTCTTCCTTTCCTCTTGACACAAACATCCTTCAAGACCTGATTCAGACATCACCGTCCCCAGATACCCTGGTCATTCCCATGTCTTGTGGGCAAGGCTCCCACCCCAGAGAATCTGTGGCCCTACACCTGCATCTCATGCCCCCCCTGACCTGCGTCTACCTTGGACAGCAGCTGTTTCTATGTGCACTGTGTCCTTCTCCTAGAACGAAAGAAATTCCAGGGCAGGGGCTGTGTCTTAGTTTATCTCTGACCCCCTTTGCCTATCAAGGGCTTGCCTGAAAATGCTCAGGGAAATTTTGCTAAAAATAAACGTCATACCTTTTAGATGAGAACCACAGGGCACTTTGCAGTCCTCCCTCCCTCCCTCATGTTCATATGTGACGACTTCAAAATGATGATGTGTTTTGTGTGATATAAACACACACACGGAAACACACGTGTGTGAGCTTTCATATCTGCCATGGCAGGGGTATCAGGTATGTTTGATCACTGGAACAAAGCTTGCAACTTGGAATTGGAGGTTAAATCAAAGTTGTGAGACATTTCTTCTTTCCATAATAGGATTACAGAGAAAGATAACATGTAGAGTAAAGCATGAGAATAGCTACAGGACTGAACCCTGGGTCCTCAAAGCTGTTTGCCTAACAATGAAAGCCACTATTTTATCTGCGGCTAAGAATACAAAAGTAGGACAGGCTATAGGAGGTAAATTTTAAATCATCTGAAGCTGAATGTCAAGGGAAGACATTTTTGAGGTCCTTTTGAACTGGGATAATGTATGTTTCTTCCATGGCCTTTTAATAAAGAGAGAGCTGGCCACCTGCCTTTTTAATACTCCCTGATATCATGCTTTCCACAAACGTTACCATTTAAACCAATTACAAGCCGTTGAAATTGTTTTATTTCAGAATATGGATGTGAGTTATAGTGGTTTCTTATGTATATGATGTCTTTACTAAAATAAGACAATTTTTAAATTGTGTCATTCATTAACTTTTCACCCTGCTGGAGGAAAAGTTAAGTCCTATTCTACTTAGGAAAGAGAGCTTTCTGGAGTTCCCTTTTGGGAAATCTTTATTGGAAATTTTACATGTAAAATAAAATGTTTCTTAGAGAAAGTGGGGAGGGGGCAAGACTGGCAATTACACACGATGTCTTCACTCCTCACAACTCCGTGGGAGTTCATTACATTAGACCCATTTTACAGAGCAGGAAACTGACCACGAGCCTAACCATCATCTTCCAGAAAGAGCCTCCGGCACCTGCTGACCTGCCTTGTGTGGCCTGGGTGCCCTTAGGCCTGGTCACAGCCGCTTGGGTCTCCCCTCACCCCAGGGATCCTCAGGACCCTCTCCTGTGCTGACACCCCCATTTCCTGCGTGTTTCTCTTTCTTGCTTTACTCCCTTGTTTGGGCGGAAACCTTAGTCCAGTAGCTTCCTAACAAGAGTGCAGGACTGATCATTTGTGAGATCATTCTTGAACCACATCTATGTGACACTCTCCGAGGTCCCTAGAACAGCCAAATTCATAGAGTCAGAAAGTACATTGGTGGATGCCAGGGGGCAGGGGCTGGGGGGGGAGGGGGAATGGGGAGTTAGTGTTTAGCGGGGACAGAGTTTCAATTCAGGGGGGGTGAAGAGTTCAGGAGACAGATGATGGTGAGAGTTGCACAACAATGTGAATGTACTTAGTGCCACTGAAATGTACAGTTAAATATGGTTAAAATAGTATGTTTTATATCATGTGACTTTGACCACAATTAAAGAGCATTTTTTTAAATTAAAAAAAAACCTAATAATTCACCCTCATTTCAGTGTCCACATGAGTGCTGGCGGCGTGCAAGTATTCTCAGGGACACGGCATGTAGGTTTTATTGCAGCTTTGCTCAAAAGAGGGACCTTGAGTAAGTGAGGCTGCAGCCGCAATGACCTGCATCATTCTTTCAACATGAACGAAACCCTGTGGAGTGACCTGGGTGGCGAGAGTGACAGGAAGTGTCCACATGGAGACGGACAGTGAGAGTCAGGGTATCCAGGTGAGGATGGGCAGGCTTTCCAGCACTTCACACCAAACACATTTGAGGACGAATCCGAGATGCAGGGTTTTCCCCTGGGCCTTAGGAAGCTGGTTCAGCACAAGGAAAATTGTACGCAGTCTGGGGAAATAAATTAAATATGCAAAGCTACTAAATACAATACCATTTATATAGAAGATAAAAAGGCACGTAATTTGATGAAGCGAAACATCAATGCCTTCCTTCTGCTTCCCAATTGCCACTTCTTTCTTCCCACCAGAGTGGATCATTTTTATTGTGACAGCCGTAGTTTATGGAAAGAAAAAATAATCTGTATTTATAATGGGAAATCGTTTGCATATATCATCTCCACTCTTCACTATACTGTTCACCCTTAACAGAAGTTAATTCTAACAGCTGTGCGTGAATCTCTTTAAGACAATCTGATATGTACACACTTTTTTGGCTAATGGAGAAGTCTCTTCCAAAGAGAGAGCTCAGACTATTAGATAAATATTTTATTCTAATGCTGATCAGTCTTCTATATAAATATCATCTTTCCCCCCACTGCCGCCCCCCAATAAAGCAAGAGAATGTTTTCCTGCAAAAGAATTGAGAAGGGCTGCCCATTTTTGGTCCAGGGTAATGGAATATATTTATCGATGCAGAATCAATTATGTGAATCAGGAGTTCAACTGTGGAGGGTCTCATGGCTCTTACTAATCTTATAAAGATGAAGCATGCTGGGAGTCTAAATAAATGAGACACATCTAGTCCTTTAAAGCACATTCAATCCATAATTTTAACCCAGTGTTCCTGCATTTTTCAGGGTCAATAGCAAAGTGCTATTCCTCCCATCTATTTGGTCGTTAGCCATCTCGTCTTCGTGGATCAGAATCTCATCAGGGAAAAGGAACTAAAGGATAAATCAGCATAATTATAAATACTCTCTGCTTGCAGCAAAATATCTACCCTGATCCAACTTCTCCCTCATCCATTGTTCTGAGGGACCAGGAGAAACACAATGCCAATTCCGTAGACGAGAGAATGCCTGCCCGCTAGGGCTCCAGAAAGAGAGGGGCTCACGCTATTTGAGATGTGATGTGAGACTTCTTTCCTCTCACGTACATTCTGGGAAAATAATACTCACCATAATGATATTCCCAGTAACTAATGCAAATTCATCAGTGTTTACGGAGTAGTCGCAAGATACAAAGCACTGAATAAATTACACGGTGTGGTCCAAGATTTTTCACTTAAAATTGGACACCTGCAATACAATTTTTGAAAGTTTTTAAAATTAAACTGTAACTGATCTTCAAAGTACACAAATCAGAAGAGAAGAGCTTGATGAACTATTACATAGGGAACACCGATGTACAACCTTCACCTGGGTCAACAAATAAAACATTAGAAATGTCTCCAAGTTCCCTGTGGTTTGCCTTCCTGGTCCTTCTACCCACAATCACTGCCCCAGGTCCCACATCCCAACACCCTAGGTCAATTCTATCTGTTTTGAACTTTTCATAGATGGAATCATCACAGTATATGTTCTTTTACTGCCTGGCTTCTTTCATTCCGAATTCATTCGGTAAGCGCCGTCTCTCTTCGGAGTATATCAGTGGTGTGTCCATTTTCACTTTGTACATGATGTATTTATACTCAGTGCCTTTTATCTTTGGTATATTTGAAATATACCAAAATGTATTTTAACCCATTATACTGAGCATTTGGGTTTGTCTGGTTTGGGGATATTTTAATCATCCTGCTAATAACATTCTTTTTTTTTTTTTTTTTGCGGCACGCGGGCCTCTCACTGTTGTGGCCTCTCCCGTTGCGGAGCACAGGCTCCGGACGCGCAGGCTCAGCGGCCATGGCTCACGGGCCCAGCCGCTCCGAGGCATGTGGGATCTTCCCGGACCAGGGCACGAACCCACATCCCCTGCATCGGCAGGCGGACTCTCAACCACTGCGCCACCAGGGAGGCCCCTAATAGCATGCTTGTACATGTGTTTTGGTGCACATGTGAAATTGCTGGGTTAGACGTTATAAATATGTTTCATTTAGATAACACCAAATGGTTTCCTACAATGCTTGGACTAGTTTTGATTTCCACCAATAGAATATGAGAAAACCCGTTACTCAGAATCCTCACCAATACTGAATATTTGTCTGGCTTTCAAATCTTCAGCTATGTTGATAGGTTTTAACTTGTACGTCAACATTTTGATATATTTTTTGATTGTGGATATCAACCACCCACTCCCCAATATTTAAAAGTGCCTTTTCAAATAACAACAAAAAATAAAAAAGAAACAACAACAACAAAACAAACAAACAAAAAGAAAAAAAGAAACAAAAACAAAAGTGCCTTTTTAAGAATTCTGCCATTTTTCTAATAGGTTTTAAATGTCTTTTGCTTAGTGATTTGTAGAAATCTTATATGCCTCAGATATGAGTCTTTGGTTGATTTGATATGTGCAAATATTTTCTCTCACTCTGTGGTTCAACTTTCCACGTTCTGAATGTGGTCTTTTAATAACTAGAAGTTCCCAGTTTTCATGTCGTCTAAATCATCAATGCTTGTGTGGATTGCTTATTACGTCTGGCTTAAGAAATCTTTGCTTATACAAACAGCAGGTTTTCTTACAGAAATCCTGTGTCTTACCTTTTGCCTACAGCTCTACAATTCACATGAAACTGATTTTTGTATATGGTGTGAGGGAATGATCATGATTTTTTTTCTAGATGCTATCTGAAGAACCCAACACCATTTACTGAAAAGAGTCCCTTTTCCCACCACACTGCAGGGTCACGTTTGCCACCAGTCAAGGGTCCCTAAAGGTGCAGATGTGTTTCCAGGAGCTCTATTCTGTTGCATTGGTCTGTTCATCTTTCCCTGCACCAATACTGTTCTGATGCAATAAGTAAAGCATTTTATTAACTCTGATAGAGTAGTTTCTCCAAAGTCACCTGTTTTCTTAAAGATTTTCTTGCCTATTCCAGGTTCCTTGTAGTTTCACATAATTTTCTTTTAATTAAAAAATTATTTATTTATTTATTTGGGTGCACCAGCTCCTTAGTTGCAGCAGGTGAGCTCTTCAGTTGCAGTATGTGAACTCTTAATTGCAGCATGCATGTGGAATCTAGTTCCCTGACCAGGGATCAAACCTGGGCCCCTTGCACTGGGAGTGCAGAGTCTTATCCACTGTGCCACCAGGGAAGTCCCCTTACATAAATTTTAGGATCAGCTGGTTAAATACCCTCTGGGATTTTGACTGACATTATATATAACTGCATTAACATGTTTACAATATTAAGACTTCAATCCATGAACCATGGTATATCCCATTGGACATCCCTTCTTTAATTTATCTGAATGATGCTTTATAATTTCCATCGTAGAAGTCTTGAATATCTTTCATTAGATTTTGTCTTCATTATCTTCTCTCTTTGTTCTATTTTAAATGGAAACATTTAATTTCATTTTCTAAGTGTCTGTTACTGTGATACAAACACATGATTGATTTTTTTATATTGATTTGGTATGCAAGTTACCTGACTAAATTTACTTATTGATTTTCTTTATTTTTGGCTGTGTTGGGTCTTCATTGCTGCCCACGGGCTTTCTCTAGTTGTGGTGAGCAGGGACTACTCTTCATTGCAGTGTGCGGGCTTCTCACTTTGGTGGCTTCTCTTGTTGCGGAGCACGGACTCTAGGCATGTGGGCTTCAGTAGTTGTGGCACGTGGGCTCAGTAGTTGTGTCTCACAGGCTCTAGAGCGCAGGCTCAGTAGTTGTGGCGCATGGGCTTAGTTGCTCCGCGGCATGTGGGATCTTCCCGGACCAGGACTCGAACCTGTGTCCCCTGCATTGGCAGGCGGATTCTTGACCACTGCGCCACGAGGGAAGCCCCTACTTACTGATTTTTTAAAATCTCTATATTCTTTTAGCTATTCTGCATATACAATCATGTCATCTGCAAATAATAACAGTTTCATTTCTTCATTCAATCTTAAATATATTTTTTTCTTTTTATTTATTCATTAGATTGGCTAGGACTTCTGCACAATGGTTAATACAAGTGGTCATACCGGGCACCTTTGTCTCATTTTCAGACACAGAAAGATAGCTTTCAATATTTTGCCATTAGGTATGACTTGCTGTAGGTTATATTTTGTGGACATTCTATCACAGGTCAGTATACTTTCCTCCTATTTATTGTTTTACATGTTTCCTTTTTACGTCATGGACGTGCATAAATTTGTCAGATTTTTCTCCATCTATTAAGATAATTATAAAATTCTCTCTCTCTCTCTCTCTTTTTATTTTTATTTTTCCTTTTTGGCCGTACTGCATGGCACGTGGGATCTTAGTTCCCTGACCAGGGATTGAACCCATGCCCCCTGCAGGGGAAGCTGGGAGTCTTAACCACTGGACCACCAGGGAAGACCCCCAAATTTTTCTCTTCTATTTGCTGATAATTTTGTGTCCTTTTTCCCATTCAATGTTTTAGAAAATATTTTACTAATATTATAAACTAGCCATAAATTTTTTTATTTTTTTAAATATCTTCACACTGAAATATTTTTAATGAAAATATGAAATTGTCCCTTTTCTCACAATTCCACCCCCAGAGGTTTTCATTCTTTATCTTCTGGTGCAGAATCTTCCCAACCTTTCCCTATAGGGGTCCAATTTTAAAGGGAATTATTAAACATATGATCCACTTTCTTCTTAGCATAGTTCTCCTGGAGGATATTACTGTAGCCAAATCTATATTTGATCCCCTGATAGAGAAAAATATATTTTTAGTTTGTGATTTTTCTAGATTTAGTAAAGACCGTTATATAAAAAGTTATATAACTATCTGGCAAAAAACCAAATGAGCTCTTGAACAAACTCATCAATCGGTTAAATTAATACCAGTCAGCTGAATCTGGTAAACTGATATTTTTAGCCTCCAAACTGAAATGCTTTGATAGATTGTTTTAAAACCACAGACATATTCATTGGATCAGCTAGAAATTTAATGCAGCGTAGAGGAAAGAGCATGGGCTCTGGAATCTTGCATTTATCCATCTTTCCCACTGGTGTTGGGCCACACACCACGTGTCAGGCATCTGGGTTGCTGAGGAGAGAGGGGTGAACAGGACAGGCACCCACCTTCACAGAGGGGAAGACAAAAATGAACCTCAGCAGTGCCGAGTACTGTTAGACTGATCTGGGAGCACACGGCACACACGTTCGGGAGGGAAAATGGCCTTAGACTAATGGAATCTGGAAACGTAGTGGGGCTAGATCCCAGAGGCTCACATGAAATCCGGATTTTGTCCTAACAGCAGTGAAGTCACGCAGCCCATCTTACACAGGGCAATGGTGCAGTCACGTTCCAGTTTGAAATGGACCGAAAGCCCCTTCCCGTTCTCTGGGGCCATTGTAATAGGCCAGGTGACAAACAGTGAAGCCTGGATTAACGTTAGGGCTGCGATCGTGGTGATGAGAGAAACACGGCTAGGAGGTGGAATTGACTAGACTTCATGATCAGATAGAGAAGCGAGGAGAGAGAGAGAAGATCAAAGACGACATCCACGTCGTTCCCATGAACAGCTGGGTGTGCGCGAGATCCGGGAGCGGCCTTATGGGGTCAGCAAAACCTGCTGGGATAGGGCCTTGCATCGCGGGGGCAGGGCGGTGAGCTCAACAGCACCTGTGAACCCTTCCCACCACCCAGGGCCATCATCATAACCATAACTAGTCTCAGAAAACACGCCCTACCCACCTGCTATTTCCTTAAATGCTTAACCAAAGTGAACTCAAGTATTCCTGACCGCGATCCCATAGGATAGGAACGATTTCCTGCCATTTTACAGATAAGATTGCTGAAGTACACAGCAATTGTGGGATGACCCAAGGGTGCCCGGTTAGCCTCTCTGCTAAGCTGAGCTTAGAAAGCTCACAGCAGGTTATATACCTTCCCTGGGCTCCATCCTCTCTGCTGGAAGGGAGGGTCGGACCCACCATGGAAGATGCGAGGATAAAGGGAATCTAATAGTAACGCTGGCCTGAGACCATGGCTGTGAACATTAGATGAATCCACGCCCAGAACAGGGTGGGCGCCCAGGGAAGGAAGCCTCATCGTCGTGCACTTCACCTTCGAGTGACCGTACCCAGCACCCGCAGAACATTACAGAGGCTCCTGCCAATGGTAGGTCCCGTGGGAATGCTGTGGAGCTCCCACACCTGCCAAGGGACACTAAGGATGTGCCTCTGCACCTCTGGGCCTCAGCTTTGCCACCTGTAAACTGGGTCGCAGCATTCCTCCTGCTTAGGGCGGCCGGAGAATTTAAGTAGGTTCCCGACCTAACTCTTGGAGCCTGGAGTAGGGGCTCAGTGGCTGTCAGTCACTGTGGACTACCCTGGGCCAGCAGGGACAGGTGAAACACGCAGAAATGTAGGACCAGGCCTTGCAGCCACCCTCAGATAAGGGGGGACGGGGAGTTAACAGCTGTCCAAATAGTTCTTCTATAGTTCGAAAAGCCACTGGTTACTTCTGCCCTTTCTTTGCCTGAAACTGCATGCAGGTTAGGTGTGATCAAGAACTTGTCTTTAGTTGCCCAGAGGCCTTTCAGCTCCAAATGAAGTAGGCTAGGGGGGTAAAGGATTAATTCACAGTAATTAGTTACAGACAGATTTTTTTGTTAAAGGAGGGCACAATTTAAGGTTGAGGAAACATATGGAGTGACGTCACCCTTAGTTTCTGGAACTTTTACATAATATGAACCACCTTCCAGGGTCAGGACAAGGGTGAGGCACCCAGGACTCAAAACTTAAGGAGGGGGGCTTCCCTGGTGGTGCAGTGGTTGGGAGTCTGCCTGCCGATGCAGGGGACATGGGTTCGTGCCCCAGTCCAGGAAGATCCCACAGGCCGTGGAGCGGCTGGGCCCGTGAGCCATGGTCGCTGAGCCTGCGCGTCCGGAGCTTGTGCTCCGCAATGGGAGAGGCCACAACAGTGAGAGGCCCGCGTACCGCAAAAAAAAAAAAAAAAAAAAAAAAAACCAAAAACTTAAGGAGGCACCCAGTGCTCAGTCGGCTGCCTGCACCTGCCCAGCCTGAAAGCAAGTGACTCCTTAAATTTTGCACCCTGGTGTGTGGAGAAAAGGGAACCTCTTGCGCTGTTGGTGGGAATGTACATTAATATAGCCACTATGGAGAACAGTATGGAGGTTACTTTAAAAACTAAAAATAGAACTACCATATGACCCAGCAATCTCACTCCTGGGCCTATACCCTGAGAAAACCATAATTCAAAAAGATACATGTGCCCCAATATTCATTGCAGCACTATTTACAATAGCCAGGACATGGAAGCAACCTAAATGCCCATCAAAAGAATGGCTAAAGAAGAGGTAGTACATATATTCAACGGAATATTGCTCAGCCATGAAAAGGAACGAAATGGTACCATTTGCAGAGACGTGGATGGACCTGGAGACTGTCATACAGAGTGAAGTAAGGCAGAAAGAGAAAGACAAATACCGTATAATATCGCTTATATGTGGAATCTAGAAAAATGATACAGATGAACTTCTTCGCAAAGCAGAAATAGAGGCACAGACATAGAGAATGGACGTATGGATACTGGGTGGGGGGTGGGGGAGGGGGTGTGTGGGATGAATTGGGAGAATGGGATTGACATATATACACTACTATGTATAAAACAGGTAACTAATGAGAACCTACTGTGTAGCACAGGGAGCTCTACTCAGTGCTCTGTGGGGACCTAAATGGGAAGGAAATCCAAAAGAGAGGGGATATATTATACGTAGAGCTGATTCACTTTGCTGAACAGCAGAAACTAACACCACACTGTAAAGCAACTGCACTCCAATAAGAATTAATTAAAGACAAACAAAACAGAAGAAGAAAATCGCACCCTGAGGACTTGCTTGCCAGCCCCAGTCTGACCCCGGCCACCGTCATTGAGTTAAACTTGTCATGTGATTGGTCTCAGCAAATTGCTCAAGCTTCATTGCTGCCAGGAGGAGAAATAAAAAGTCTTACTTCACTCCCTTGTGGAGTATAGTTACTTTACAATGTTGTGTTAGTTTCTACTGCATATACATATATCCCCTCTTTTTTGGATTTCCTTCCCATTTAGGTCACCACAGAGTATTGCGTAGAGTTCCCTGTGCTATACAGTAGGTTCTCATCAGTTATCTGTTTTATATATAGTATCAATAGTCTATGTGTGTCAGTCCCAATCTCCCAATTCCTCCCACCCCCCTTTCCCCTCTGGTATCCATTTGTTCTGATTCCCTTCTAAATTACTCAAAAATCGGAGTGTAAGAATCAGTCCATATGCAAACATTAGAGCTTTGTAATTTTGCAATTCCTATAGCATCATTATTCTTTTCCCTTAGTAGGGAAGGTGATCAATGTTACCCGGAAGGGGAAAGTTATTGTGCAGACCCTCCAAGAGGTGTGCAATCGGTTACGTCAATGGGATAACATCACAGACGTAGGCAGGCCTCAGTGACAACTGTCCTGTGTTGGGATAAATATGTAAACATAAACCTGTAGGAACTGGTGCCTAAATCAATGGGCAGAATGAATGGCGGCAGGGATTCTTTTTTTACACGGTTGTCTTTTATGAACTACCACAATCCTCCGCATCATATCCCCTTAGTGAGTGGAAAAGACATGAGGTGAAGAGATTACAAAAGTAATGGACAGGAAAAGAACAGGGGAAAGTGGACAAGGAGGTGAATGCAAGGTTGAGAAAAAGAAAATGACCCCAACCTACCCACAGGAAACTCAAAGCCCTCGTTACATTTCCTACAATAAACGTCACCACACTTTATGTTAAGCTGTGGTTAACGAGGATAAACTGTAAGTGCTCTCACTACCAGAGAATCATAATTTGAGATTTGTTCCAATATATTATTCATAAGTCCCACTTCAGCGAACTGAATATATTTTCTCTCACAAACATAAACTCAAGGGCAGAAGAATGTTTAGCTGAAGACCTTGGACACTCTCGTACTGAGCTGAAGGATTGCCACATGACGAATGGGCATTCCTGTTTCACATGTGAAATTTCTAAGACATGTGCCCTGCCATCTAATTCCCTTGTGCCTCTAAGTGAGATCATGTATGCAATCTATAACATCTGTCATATGCTTTAAGCCATTAAATTTGCAGTGATTTTTCCCAGCAGCAATAGAGAGCTAAGAAATACAGCACTAAGCCCTCTAAGAGGCTGACCATAGCCCGACCTTTAACTAACATCACCGCAGACACCAGGCATCCCACAGTGATGCCTGAAAGCCGAGTAGGGGAAATCAACAGGAAAATCCATTGTCAAAAGTCATTTCAATTTTATAATAAGTTCCATTTATATATATGCAACCATAATCACTTATATGTCTATGTGGCTTCAAAATGTACTATGAGCTTTTAGACACAGGATTATAAACACATTTGCCAAGGTATAGAAGCAGGGATTTTTTTTTTTTTTTTTTGCAGTACGTGGGCCTCTCGCTGTTGTGGCCTCTCCCGCTGCGGAGCACAGGCTCCGGACGCGCAGGCTCAGCGGCCATGGCTCACGGGCCCAGCCGCTCCGCGGCATGTGGGATCTTCCCGGACCGGGGCACGAACCCGCGTCCCCTGCATCGGCAGGTGGACTCCCAACCACTGCGCCACCAGGGAAGCCCCAGAAGCAGGGATTTTAATGCTTATTTTGCAGGTGAAAAGATCAGGGCAATGAGAAATTAAGCATCGATAGTTTCTAACCACAGTCAATGTATCCTTGGTTCTCAAATATGCTACTTGCTTTGCATTTGCTTCTGCCTGGATCAGGGTTTCCCCAGATTTTGCATAGCTTGGTCTTTCTCAGCCCTTGAGTTTAAAATAAAATATCACCTCCTCCTGAGGACCCTCCCTGACCCCCATCTTCATAAAATCACATATCCTTCACTCACTCCTGATGCCCTAGAGACGCTCTGTTCCATCACTCTGCCTTCTTGTTGGAACAGTACATCATTCGTTAAAATTATTTATGTGTTTATCACCATGTACCCACAGCATTGGAACATGTGCTCCTATGGGCAGGGATCGTTTTTTTTTTTTTTTGGCTGTGTTGGGTCTTCGTTGCCGCGCATGGGCTTTTCTCCAGTTGCGGCGAGCGGGGGCTACTCTTCGTTGCGGTGCGCAGGCTTCTCATTGCGGTGGTTTCTCTTCTTGCTGGAGCGCGGGCTTCAGTAGTTGTGACACACGGGCTCGGTAGTTGTGGTTCGCGGGCTCTAGAGCGCAGGCTCAGTAGTTGTGGCGCCTGGGCTTAGTTGCTCCGCGGCATGTGGGATCTTCCCGGACCAGGGGTCGAACCTGTGTCCCTGGCATTGGCACGCGGATTCTTAACCACTGCGCCACCAGAGAAACCCTGGGCAGTGATCTTACATGCTGTGTTCACGATTGCCTCTGTCACCCAGAACAGATTCATTGCAAGAAGATAAGGCCGGATAAAAGACTTGTCAAAATGCGCAAGAAGGCAGACGTTCACGCATTACCTCTGTTGAGCACAACAAATGCAGAAGAGGGAGACGGGTGTAGGCTCTGGAGTCAGGCTGCTGGGTCCCCTTGCCAACTCCACTTGCCAGGTCTGTGCAACCCCGGGAATTTGCGTCAACTCTCTGAAGCTCTGGTTTCTCATGTATAAGTGGTGTATACCTTGTACCTAGCTCCCAGGTTGGCTGCGAGGATACCCCGAGATAACTGTCATGCAACGTGCTTTGCACAGTGCCTGGCCCATATTAAAGTCCAAGGTGACCTCCTGCCACTGCAGGCTGTTGCTTACAGAGAGGGCTCATGGAGCTAGAGAGAATAACACAGGCAGCTGATTGGATCATTATCCAAATGCCTCCCTCTGTCTGTATTGATTACGTACACTCTCATCCTTGCCTTGTGGCTTTGAAGTCCCCCCTACTAGAGGAGGACCATATCTCTCCACCTTACGGATGCCAAGTTTGGCCATGTGACTTGCTTTGGTGGATGGAACGTGGACAGGAGAAGCAGCATCCCCCGAGCTGGGATGAAGCTCCCGGAAGCAGCCCCACTCTCTTGTTTTCCTGCGATTACGAGGAGAAGAGCTGGCCGTCATTTCCCCTTTGGGTATTTATGGCGCCTTGACTCAAAAAGTTTCAGGAGACAAGTCTAATGAAAAACACCTGTTCTGGAGTGGACTTCAATTATTTTCTGCCTTTTTATGTTTTCCTATGTGAATTATATTCATCAGGTCTTTTTTTTTTTTTTAAGATTACTTTTAAAAAAATTTTTTATGTATTTATTTTCTTGCACCGGGTCTTAGTTGCGGCAGGCGGGCTCCTTAGTGGCAGCTTGAGGGCTCCTTAGTTGTGGCATGCAAACTCTTAGTTGCAGAATGCATGTGGGATCTAGTTCCCTGACCAGGGATTGAACCCGGCCCCCTGCATTGGGAGCACGGAGTCTTAGCCACTGTGCCACCATGGAAGTCCCCATCAGGTCTTTTGTTGAGAGTGACAAGCCCATCTCAGATGTGTTTCAGCAAAAAGGGAAAGCCTTGGTTCACGTGCCGAATGAAAGAAGTGGTTCAGAGAAAGTCATCGCTTCAGGCATGGCTGGATCCTGGGCCCAGGGGATAGAAAATGTTCTTTTTCTGTCTCTTCATTGCTTAGCTCCCCCCACCCAGGCTACAAAGACTGAGGGGGAAGTGGGAGGAGGCCTTGAAGAAGCATCTCCATGGTATTGATACAAAGGGAGCAGAGGATGGGAAACAAGATGCTGAGAAGCCCAAAGAATAGGTGCTCTGTCTACTCCTCAGACCTGGAGAGGCCTGGAAGAAAGAAACGTTGCTGGAGGAAAATACCACTTAGATTGCTAAAGGAAATTTGCACCAGCAATCGTGCAGTTCTTTAGAGGCAGAGTAAAAAGAGAGTTTTATTGCCGTATGCAGTTGTCAAAAGAGAGTGTCTTCTCTGGTTCCCTTGCAGGTGAGTCCATTGCAAGGACAGTCTGCAGTTCTGTCCTTCAGGTCTTCAGACGTCCACGTGCAAGAAGCTTTCATATGTGACCAGCTGTTATGGGCTGAATTGTGTTCCCCCCGAATCCATAGGTTGAAGTCGTAACACCCAGTGCCTCAAAACATGACCATATTGGGAAATAGGTTCACTGCAGATGCAGTTACTTAAGATGAGGTCATTAGGGTGGGCCCTAATCCAATATGACTGGCGTTCTTATAAGAAGTGGAAATTTGGAGATACACACACACAGAATGCCATGTGAAGGTGAAGGCTGGGGTTGGGGTGATGATTCTACAAGCTAAGGAATGCAAGCGATGACTAGCAGACCAGCCTCTGGAGGAGAGGCCTGGAACAGACTCTCCCTCGGAGCCTCCACAGGAAACCAACCCTGCCCACACCTTGACCTTGGACTTCTAGCCTCCAGAACTGTGAGAGAAGACATTTCTGTGGTTCAAGCATCTGTGGTGCTTTCTCACAATGGATCTCAGAAACGAATGCACCAGCCGAGGAGATATGAAGCTGGATGTGAGATGAACAGATTCCCAGGGTCAAAACACTAAGGGTAAACCCAGGGCCCATCACCCACTGCTATTGGCCTTTGTCCGTCCCCTTGAAGCATCTCAGTGGAAATTGGATAGAGGGAGATTATGCAACAGGAGCTGAAAGCACGTAACAGCGGCATGCGAACCGCTATAGCTGCGTCAATTGTCCTCAGAAATTTTCTGTGATTAAGAAATCAACTTGGGGAAGTCAGCTGGTAACAAGCAGCCTTCAAAACAAAGGTTTTGCAAAATATCATTAAATTGTCACAGGCTAGCTGTTTCCACAATTATATACAATAATTCTGTGATGTTAGCCCAAACCAGGCAAAGTAATCTCCTCATGCAAAATGTATGCGATTAATAAAAAATGAACATTTTCATTTGGCCGTTCTTGCCCTTCCAAATACTAATTATATTTATTCCTTTTTATTCATGCAAAGTTTTGTTATATAAACGTAATCATGGTTTAGTAAATCCATGACTGTGTGCAGAACAGTATTGCTGATCACATCTCTTCAGCTAAGACTTGCAAAGTGTTTCATTAAAATGATGTTCTGCCCCAAGGTCCACCCAATAAATTGAATGTGTGACAATAGAATAATGCCACATGCATACCAGGTACTTTTTCCAAACCTCTTTCTTTATTATCAGCCAATGTTGCTGGAGAATGCCCTTGTGCCCAAAGTGATGGGGTAAGGGGGTCAGGATGATGGCGAATACAGAAACACCTCAAGACAGAAGGCACGAAAGTCTTTGTTCTAGATTTTTACTTTCTGGCTTGTACTGGGAAACAAGTAATGAAAGCAACAGCCTTGCAGAAATAGTGTGCAAGAAAATGTAAACATTGTGTCAAGGAAAATGGGCTCCACAGAACTCTTTTGTAGGTTTCTTTGCAGTCATTGGGCTGGAGGCAATGTACTTAAACTCTCCCCTCCACCAGCACATCCCAGTGAGCTTGGCTGGAGAAAGCACCAGGGGAGAAAGCAGGGAGGGTTGTTCAGAGATATTCGTGATGCACAAAAGACCCTGTGGAGGTGAAAGGTTCCGCTGTAGCATCTTACAACACACACTGCATATGCGTGGAACTGGAGGGAGGAACATGTAACAAGGTGTCCAATTTCCCTCCACGTGAGAAAATCATTTACGGTTAATCCCATCTCTTTGACTTTATTCTTTCCAGAGCACCACATTGTGCAAAAGACTCAGCAAGAAAGATGTGGGTGATGTGAAAACTTGCAGGTGAAGGAAGAGGTTTGTCTTTCTGTGTAAAGGGTGTGGCGGGGGAAGGCACTAATTTGCACTGATTTTTAGGAAAGCGTCTGTCAGCATCACAAGGATTTACACACAGGTCTATAAAGAGAAAAGTCCAGGACAAAGGAGATTTCCTTTTTCTGGTTAAAGGCAGGTCATTCGAGTAGTAGTGAAGTTTAAACATGAAGTCAGGGAGACACGGAGCAGGTTAAGGATGAAACGGCTGGTTTGCGCCACAGCACACCTATCACATTTTTCTATAGCAATCATCTTAAATGCATTTTTTCCCACAAACATTTATGACCTTAATATTACAGATCAGCAGATCTAGACCTACTTAAACAAACTTTTTACTATTCAAAGAATGTACCTGCCCTTTTGAGTAAGCAACCTTAGAGAACAATTCAATTTTATGTTGGTGGGATATAGACCAGGTGTAGGTATAATCTAAATTTTATGGTAGCTGCTGTATAAATGTGCACCAACATTTTTTTTTATTGGAAACTTTTTATTTGTGGGTAGATTTTTTTCCTATTTTTTGGCCATGGTGCTCGGCACGCGATGTGAAATCTTAGTTCCCCGCATAGGGATCGAACCCGCGCCCCCTGCAGTGGAAACACAGTGTCTTAACCACTGGACCTCCAGGGAAGTCCCTCGCCAACATTTTCTTTATCTCTCTAAGATGGTGTAAGGTCCGGTGCAACATTCTCTCCTGTGTGAATAGAAAACATAGCAGACCTGAGACCACACTGCTTAGAAGCTCTTGGTTGGTGTCTGGTAAAGGTATTTCCCTATGCCTACTAAACTGCAAATCATATGATTTACGTTGAACACTGCTTTCCTTCTAGGAGTCTGGAATTCCGGTACGTGTCAGGCAGAAGGTGCCTATGTGACCAGCCCCCACTAAATACCCCAGGTGCTGAGCGCCCAACGAGTTTCGCCAGTAGTCAACTTCTCACTCATGTTGTCATAAATTGCTACTGGAAGAATTAAGCACATCCTGTGTGACTCCCCTGGGAGAGGACTCTGGAAGCTTGAGCCCAGTTTCCTCCAGATACTTCCATGTATCTTTTCCCTTTGCCGATTTTGCTTTCTATTGGTTTTTTTGTAATAAATCACAGCCATAAGTATGGTTATATGCTGAATCATGGGAGTCCTCCTAGTGAATCATGAAACCTGGGGGTGGGCTTAAGGACCTCCCAATACATCTCTTGTATCTGATTCCGGAGGGAAGTATTCGGTTTTTCATCATTTAATATGTTATGAGTAGGTGAGCGGTATGGGTACTCACACTATTAGTATGAGTAGTATGAGTGTCCACAGGTCCCCAAACCTACGATATAATCCTAGCTCACATGTGCAGGGTACCTTACAGTGACAGGAGTGAAAGTCTCTGGGGTGAACTTTGTTGGTTGCCTTCCCAACCATCATCACTCTTTCTTGACGGAGTGGAGTCCCAATCTCGTCCAGATGACACAACTCCTGCGCAGAGCCATAAGCTCATCCTTCCGTAGCTCCGTGGGTACAACTAATTGGTGTCATGGTAAATGGTTTCATTGGCATTGATCGGTTCATCCATTGACACGTGACTTGACATTTTCCAAGAAGAAGGAAGTTCTGCTGGGAAGTCCTTGGTGAAGAAAAAATGCATTGATTCCATAAAAAGCCATTGGAAAGAAAAGGTTTCTCTTTTCCCAGTGAATATTATGTCTAGATGCAGTTATGTCTAGATGCTGCTACAGCAGTCTTTCTCCCTGCTTGAGGATGAAGGGAAGGCCCGGAATGGTAGACCAGAGAGACAGAAATAGCCTGGATCCTGGATGACATCCCTGAGCTTCTGAATCCATCAACTCTGTAGCCTGTTGTCAGCTGGACTTCCTGCTGTTGAATAAGAGAAACTTGCTTTTTGCTTAAGACAACCTGAGTCAGGATTATATACTTTATTTGAAATTATGGAAACATATAAAAATTGATATCATCCTCACTGATGAATAAGAATCTAAGATACATGCCGGATACAACATAGCTTGTCCACGGCAGAGCTAGGAATTGAACTTGGGTCAATTGGGCTCAGTCCCTCCACCATGAAATAGAGACTGTTCTTTCTCTGAACATGTTAGCATCTGGAACCAGCAGATTCTAGTAGCACCTGGAATTCAAAAAAGACTGGCCTCATTTCTGTCCTTGGAGGATCAATGGACCTTCAAGTACAATGTGGTTTTCTCCTTATTTTATCGCGAAACAAACTTCTTGCATCTATTTAGGATGACAAGACATCACATGAAACATTAAAAATATCCTTAACCTAATACACAGACAACTTGTGTATTCATGGACTCTGTTTGCGTATATGTTTCATTGGCTTAATGGGAAACACATCCATGCATAATTACTGGATCATGGCTTCCAGCGTTTCTCAGGAGAAAGGTTTATACCGACTTTGCTCCTATCACTGGTTCCCTTCCTAAATTTGTAATGCAAAGCTGAGGTTTAAATTCCTCGCAGAGCTGAGACATTAGCAGAGGATGGAAAGACATCCATCCATCTTCAACTGATAATGCCCTTAATATGCTGGGAGGCTCTGTGCTCTGTGCCTCCGGGCTCAGATGTGAAGTCCATGCCTTACGTAGCTGGAGCCCGTCTCCATGGCCTTGAGTTAGGAGGGAGCCACTCAGAACCCACAGACCCTGGGTTCATCCGGCTGTGCTCACAGCGTCCAGACCACTCATCTGAAAAAACTCCTTGCAGCTCAAATCTCAAACCAAATTTGATGCTGGGGGTCTTACCCTGATGTTTGCAGGCTACATTGCTTCTCAAAGGTCTGTTCTGAGCCTCCCTTGCTTCTTTCAGTGTGGACCTGCACAATGTTAAAAACTAAATTAAATTTGTCACCAACATAAAAAAACAGGGAGATTTTCAGTCAATCCAGATTTGTGCCTCCTTTCCTGCACACCCTCATAGCAATGGCCTGTTTTGTGGCTTTTGAGCTTTTCAGCGATGAAAGTTGGCTTCCGGGCAACCGGGAAGAGCCTAGAAACCCAGCACCTGCAACTGTGTATTTTTATGACTATTTTAGGAGTCTGAGATAAAGTGACTTTATCTCATTAGTCTCTTATCCAGATCACCCCTGATTTGGGGCACCACCTGCTTTCTATATTCCGAAATGTCCCGAGGTTAGAACAGTAAAATCTGTTTCTGTTGAATTCAAGCAATGGGGAGAAGAAGACTGCAAGTGACAGAATCCGTAAAGGAATTTGTCTGCAAAGCCACTTGTGAAATGTCTGGTCCCTTCTCTCTGTCCCAGACAGACAAGATGTTGGGTGGAAAAAGGAAAGGCAAATGGCAGAAATGGGGACACCTCGTCTACTTTCCCTGGTCACCCCAGCTTCCTCCACTCCTTCCCTGCTCGGGAAAGTTCAGGAGTAGCAGAAAGAATTCTGAATTGTAGACGCAGTGAGGTCACCACTCAGTTATATGACTCTGGGGGCAACCGTCACACTGTGTTTTATGTGAAGGGACCCTCTCAGGGTTTGGATTTTTAAGGACAGGGGACCACTTGGGAGATTGGAAACCTCAGGGTTTCTTGACTGCTCATGAGCTCATCCATCAGAGCAAATACATTTAAAAAAATTGTCTTTAATCATATTGAAATATATTTCTCAAGTTGTCAGTCCTCCTAGAACATGCCTTGCACAGAGTAGGGTTACAGTAAGTAACTCTGGTTTGATCAAGCGGCATCAGTAGATAGCTAACAGAAGACATAGATTTGTTCCTGGCGTGGCGTGTTTACTAAAGAGAGGAGAGGTCGGTGTGGATCGGGCCAAGCACTGAGCTTTGCACGCATTTTCTCACCGAATGCTTCCAGCAAGGCTCTGCCGTCGGTGTTCCTAGCACTTTACTGTAGCCATAGCATCTGAGGCACAGTGAGGTTCACTGATTGTCTCATAAGTGATGGAGGCCAGTGCTGAATTTAGACGTGTAACCGCCCACACCTCTCCAGCCATCTTCTGGTCCATTGCCTGGTCAGTTTCTCCTCCTCCTCATCAACTTTGGACATCCTTATTCCAAAGCTGGCCACTCCCGTGAAGTCCACCAGTTCCAATACCTTCCATAACGGTCTTGGGTAGCAAAGAGCCTGTTATTGGAGAATGAAAGAGGGGTTGATATACAAATTTAGCACAGCAAGGGAAGAAGGACTGGGGGCTCAGAGTTACGACGGCTTGTAAAACAAGACATCCCCACTGGGCGGAGAGGCGTTTGAGTCTTATCTCAAAACTTGTAAGGTTTGATGTCTCTTATCGAGGCAGCCACACTCTTCCAAATGGCAAAGCTTCATAAGAGAACCATTGAACCCCCTGAAACCCAGAACAGACAAGACCGATACGTGATGCGGGGACACGAGAGGGCAGCCCTTACCTTGTACACGTCACTCTCTTGGTGACTTCCTGTTCAGCGTGGGCTTTGGGGAGGTAATTCACAAAGGCCATCACTGCCCCGACAACTTGACAAGAGGCTACTTCGGCGGCACTGAGAGAAGCAGATGGGTTCAGAGAAATCACGGTTCAGAAGTGCCGAGCAGCTCGTGGAGTATCTGAAATGACCCGAGAGCAGATCATATGGAAGAATTGCACCAGATTGTTTTTTCTACCTCCATCTTTTTTTCTCACTCCTCGGTTCTTTGAAGGCTGGATCTTCCCAAGCATCTCTGTTCACGTAACTTACCACTCAGGGGATTCAGCGGTAAACTCCCTGGCAGCCACTAGATAAACGTCTACCTGAGCGGGGAAGGCTGCTTTTCCTTACGTAGATGTGGATTTTCCGGCATCTCAACTTAAAGCAAAATCTGGAAAACGCTTTAAGAGTGAAAGGAAGAGATGGCCCTTTAACAAAAACTGTTAAATGTTATAAGGGCCATGATATATACAGAATTCTGCTGTTGTTTCCGATTACCTGAAATTGGCTACTGTCTTTGATCTTCTGGCATCCCCACCTGGAGAAGTACCTGCCCGATTAGTTTTGGTTCCATCAGACGTGTGTTTAGAGAGTATTTTGAACTAAATATCATAAGAATCCAGTACAGCTTTTAGCAATCCCATGGGCATGGAGAGGCAAAAATTGTCTTCACAGTGGCCAAAAAAAAAAAAAAAAAAAAGCCGGCACTGGAGGGGCCATGATCTTGAAGAGAAGGAAGCACAGAGAAGTAAATGCCACCCTCCAGTTTTGTTCTCAAAGCACTTGCCAGACCCTTAAATGCACCGTGGAGAGCTCTCTGCATCGAAACAACCAACGGCTGAAAAGCAGAGCTGTATACAGCATCCTCAAGGTACCAAGAAGACAGCCTTATGAGACAGGCATTGTTTATCCTATTATACAAAGGAGAAAACAACCTCAGAGAACCTGTATCACTTGCTCAAGAGAGCACAGCTGCCTTTTGGCAGAGCTGGGATTTGAATCTGGGTTTGATTTTGCCTAAAACACTCTTCCTTTGAAACGCTGCTGCCCTCACTTCCATGAAGCTTCTGCTGAAATGTTACCTTATCAGAGAACGTCCTCTGGAGTCTTCAGTATGGGGTGGCCATCTTTTCCAATCCATGGTGCTTCTCACCTCCCTTGCCCGGCTTCTCCACAGCTCTTACCATCAGCCGGTGTATCTCTGTGGAACCACTGTGTTCATCACCTAAGTCACCGGATGGTGCCCCGAGAGATGGAATTTATTTTGTTCACTGCTGTGTCCCAGCGACTAGGGCAGAGCCTGCTCCCCACTAGAAGCCCTCCAAGCATGTCGCTGAGGCAAGGAAGGGGAGGCGTGAATTCGAGATCTTGTGCTCTAAGCTAGGTCTTCAAATCATCTCCATGAATTTTCTAAAAAGACATAGGTTAAAATTACACAATAAGTCGTGGCAGTACTATTATTCACGATGGCCACAAGATGGAAACAACCCAAATGTCCATGAATGGATGAATGGATAAACAAAGTGGGTGATACCCATACAATGGACTATTATTCAGCCGTAAAAAGCAATGAAGCACTGGGAATTCCCTGGCAGTCCAGTGGTTAGGACTCAGGGCTTTCATGCCAGGGGCCCGGGTTCAATCCCAGGTTGGGGCACTAAGATCCTGCAAGCTGAATGGCACAGCCAAAAAAAAAAAAAAAGAAGCACTGACACCTGCTACAACATGCGTGAAACTCAGAAATATGATGCTGAGTGCAAGAAGCCAGATGCAGAAGACCACATATTGTGTGATTGCATTTACATGAGATGCCGGAATAAGCACATCTATTGAGACAGAAGGCAGTTTGGTGGTTTCCGGAGATGGGCGAAGAATGAAGAAATGGCGATTTAATGTGTACGAAGTTTCCTTTGGGGCTGATGAGAAGGTTTCAGAGCTCATTAGAGGTGATGGTTGCACATCATCGTGAACGTGTTTCATGCCACTGAAGTATCCACTTTAAAATGGTTCATTCTATGTTATAATAATTTTACCTCAATATCTCTAAATTACACGAGTCTTAGCCCTAGCCAAAGAAACTCTCCATGCTTCAATTTCTTCATTTATAAATGTTTCTGAATATTGAACTGAAACAATCTCATTATGAGGCTCAAGAGTGACTCAATATACGACAGCGATTTGTAAATTATAAAGCATTAAGAAACGCTCGCTGCTGTTTCTAGTCTCCAGTTCTTGAGAGGATGGTCACCAGTTCGGATTCTAGCTAAACCACAGGAAAGTGATTTAAAAAGGGAGTGATGGTGGCAGCAATATCTGTCCCTTGATCAGCTCTTAGCAAAGAGAGACATCACTGTATAGGCAATATTTCCTCCATTTCTTTGCCTTGAGTGTCTACAGCAGCTGACCTTGAAGATAACTGTCCTCTGGGTCGGGTAGTTCCCATTCACCCCTCCGGATGCACTGCCCATCCTTCCCATCCCTGCCCTGTTCTGAGCTCAAGAGACTGGCCTCTCTGTACCACGTCCCCTAAACTCCCTTCCCTCTGACTTCTGTAGCCGATAGAGGCATGGGCAGGTGTGCCAAGGACGAGGGCAGAGAGAGGTCGGGGTATTTGCTCCCCTCTCTCTCCTCCTGCCATGGTTCGGTGGTGTCTCTGTTACTCCAGGGAAGAGTATGCCTCCATTGGTGGGTCCTTTTCCCATGGCCACAGCTCTCACTGGGTCTGGTAAACACTTACTTTTCTTCCCTTCAAGGCTGGAGGTGGAAATGACTATGTTTGTGCATATTCCCAGGCGCTATGCCATCTCTCATTAGCTCCTTTAACTTTGTCCACCCTTCTTCAAGTATTTCCTGTATTAGCTTACTCCAGTTTCTCCCTTTGAATGTGCTATTTGTCTCCTGCCAAGAACCTGACTGATACACTCTACCTAACGATACTAACAGCACGTGCGTGACCCTACGTGCGAGGGTCATACTATTATCAGGAACCGTATTTTATGCATGAGAGAGTTGAGGCCCAGGGAGATTAAGTAATTGACCCAAGGTCCCTCAGCTAGTAAATGACACAGTAGAGGCATGACCCCAGGCCCTTTGGCTGCACACAATAAAAGCTCTATCCCGTGTGCAATACTGTCCTAATCTAGGGACCTCTCATTGGTGCTGCTTCCAAGTTCTAAACTGAGGGCTATTCAGGCCAGTGAATTTCCCTACCGTAATGTCAGCAGTGGGATTTACTGCCCTATTTATTTTTCATTAGTCACTACTAATTGTAAGAAATGCTTACTCAAAGTCATTAGCTGGTGTCCACTAATCACCCAGTGATATTTCCAATGAAGCCAGTAGAAAAGCCCCTTTGTCACATCTTATATGTGCTTGTTCATGTGCTGTCAGTGTCCAGGGTCCAGTGGTCTGTTTTCCGGATGATGCAAAATGGGGCAGGAGCAGGAACGGTGTAGACACAGAGTGGATTATGAAAGCTCATGTTTACGTTAGTAGGAATAAAAACGTACTCACTATGTCATGTTTTAGAATAAACACAGGAAGATACATAGTTATAGATGATACAGTTATAGGTACAGATATGGATACAGATATGTAAAGGCTATCTGCTATTCACATGCAGTACTAAGGAGTTAAAAGACACAAAGAATACTAAATGAAACAGCCACTGTTCATCATTCTGCATGTTTCGTGTATGCATATGAGAAACACATAATATTGTACAGAAAATAACATCCTTTACAATAACTCGATTGGCTGGCTTTGGCTCACAGGCTGAAATTTAATAATGACCAACACCTAATGAGGGCTTGCTATGGGCAGGGCACTGTTCTAAGGTTCTGTACATCTTAATTCATTTAATCCTCACCAGAGGCTGGTGAAGTAGGTTCTAGTAATAGATGTATTTTACAAACAAGAAACTAGAAACGAAGGCCCACAGATGTTATTCCACTTGAATAAGCCTGGATGGACTTCAAAGCCCATGCCCATAACCTGGTTTTCTACTCAGTGGCACACTTTCTTTTTTTTTTTTGAAGTATAGTTAATTTACAATGTTGTGTTAGTTTCAAGTGTATAGCAAAGTAATTCAGTTATACGTATGTATATATACTCATTTTCAGATCTTTTCCATTATAGGTTATTACAAGGTATTGAGTATAGTTCCCTATTCTATGTATTTGGTCCTTGTTGTTTATCTAAATTATACATAGTAGTATAATCCCAAACTCCTAATTCATCCCTCCCCCCATTTCCCCTTTGGTAACCATAAGTTTGTTTTCTATGCCTGTGAGTCTTTTTCTGTTTTGTAAATAAGTTCATTTGTATCATTTTTAAGATTCCACATATAAGTCATATCATATGATATTTGTCTTTCTCTGTCAGACTTACTTCATTGAGTATGATAATCTCTAGTTGCATCCATGTTGCTGCAAATGGCATTAATTCATTCTTTTTTATGGCTCAGTAATATTCCATTGTATATATGTACCGCGTAATTCTTTATCCATTCACCTGTTGATGGACACTTAGATTGCTTCCACATCTTGGCTGTTGTAAAGAGTGCTGCAATGAGCACTGGGGTGCATGTTTCTTTTTGAATCAGAGTTTCCTCTGGATATATGAGTGGCCCCCTTTCTTACTTTCTAATTTGCCTTGAGTGTCAGCTCCGGGATTCACCAGCTTCAGGGGCCAAGTCGTCCTGTGAACTTTCTCAGCCTTGAGTGAAGACACTGTCCCAAGTGACCAGGCTCACCTTCAACTTGAAGTGACATGGCCAGTCCCCTTCATCTTCCCAGGCGTGTCAGGAGTTGTCACTCCGTCCACATGCCGGGCTTCCAAACAGAGCCCTGAGTTACCAGATGCAATTACCCAGTGAGAATCACAAAATCAAGTTGTCTGAAATATTTCCCTCCCTGTCTCATTTTTAGGACAAACTGAGAGAAAACAAAATCCAGAACATTTAAGGAAAGGGGATCCTAAACACAGCCTCTAAGATGCTTCCAGAGCTTCCAGGCAGAAGAAAAAAGCATTGGCATCAAGTCCGCAGCCTCAGCAAAACATCCACAGGGGGCGAGATGGCACCGCGACACAGTCCAGTCTTCTCCAGGTGGCTCTGGATAGAAGGTACTCATGGTTGTGGCACAGACAAGCCTGGATCTGCCAGTGTAAGGAATCTCACCCCACTGAGTAACGGCAATAATAACTTGTGGGAATACTTTCCTGTCTTCCACCGCCTTTCCTCAGAGGTGCTCCAAAGGTCCAAGGGGGGATTTATGACAAATTCCTGCACAATCATTAGGCTAGAGGAGTAACAGTCGAGGTCTGGGCATGCTTTGCTCCTATGAGGAAACTCTGGCAGAAATAGAAAGTCTCGTAAGATACTAATTTTTCTCTTTTGTTCTTTGAAAAGTAGCTTTTCCACATTATTTTAATTCCATGACTGTGATGATGATTAACCACAAGTAAATTTGAGCACTTATTTTGTGCTAGGCTTTGTGATTCTAGTTATACGAATTTTCTCCCTTGACCCTGTAACAACTCAAAATAGACCAATAATAAATATAAATATAAATATAAATATAAATATATATATATATATATATATATATATATATATATATATATATATATATATATCTGCAGATGCACAAGAAGAAAGAAAAAGAATCTGTACAGGCAGCACCCAGAAAGACCACTCTTAACATTTGTCACGTGATTTCCCAAACTTTCTGTTTTCTCATGATGGTTTGCAATCCCACGTGCATGTGTGTCTGCCTGTCTGGATCTTGACAGTGTTGAATTTTATGTGAGACCTGTGCTCCTGGTAAACAGTGATGGTCAAGAAATATTCCCTACTCTTATGCATCACTGCAAAAATTAGAAGTCACATACGACTTAGATAAGACCCAAAGATGACACCGTATCTACCTAGGACAGGCCAGACACAGGCCCTCCAAATTCCCATTCACTGTCTGGTGAACGATTAGCAGAACTGTTTGTTCCCACCAACCAATCTGCCCAAAATTCCCACTAGTTTGACTTGAGCAAACCTGAATCCGGCTTCTCTCCTTTCCCCGAGCCCCTAAAACTTGTCCCACACTTGAGCATTAGAACAAGGAATAGCCCCTCCTAACAACCACCTCTGACAATCAGCTGACCTCTGGGAAAACCAGTCCTGATCAACTGTCTGATCAATCCCTGGGCTTATTCCACTTCTGACACCAGATCCTTCCTAGCCTTGTGGACTCCTCCCTATAAAAGAAAAGCCCCTTTTCTGCCTGCACTTTGAGAGGTTTGCTGATCTCAGATTGGAACATTCTCCCCATTACAATAGTTCCTTCCCCCATCACAGTGGTTCTTCTCCCCTGTTTCAGTAATCACTTGGCATAAAGTCTCTCCTTACCTAAGTCTAGATCTGTTTCTATCTATCTAGGAAAAGGAAAAGTTAATGAAAGGGGATTGGGCTTGAGATGCTGTCCTTGGGAAGGAAAACCTAAGTCTGGGTCACATTTTCTCCTAAGATGCTCCCCTCCTGACCCAGATACAATGTGGGGGGGATCGTCAAGGCCCCATCCAGGTATTCCCAAACCCTATTCCTTTTCCCCCTCATCACACAGCTGTGAAAGGAACCTCTCAGGCCAGTACATCCAATAATTCCTCTGAAATTGGCCTCCAGAGAGGTAAGGAGGTCTCAGAATCCTGGATCACCATCCCCCCCGACCCCGGGTCTCTGTAAAACTCTAGATACTAGCTTGGGAATTCTTTGTTAATAAACTTTGGCTATCATTTGCATTCACCCTTTTTTGTTGTCCTCAAAGAAAGGGTTCATTACCTTAGAATGATCACAGAATTACCTAACTTGCCATGACTGAAAGTAAAACTTTTCATTATTCTTTTATTTATTTTCATTGATTCTTCGGTCAATGATGAATTTTTTTTCATGTGCTTATAAGGATTTTTTTATCTCTTCTTTTGAGAATTGCCTTTTTGATACGATACCAATTTAGAATGAACAACTCCCGAACTATTTTAACCCCTTCTTTTTCATCTCTGAATGAGTGCCAATACAACGAAATTATTTGGGCCATGTCAGGAAATGTTGATTAGGAAACATAAGTCTAAGCTCCTTTTAGAAAAGGATACAAGCTTCTTAAATATTGGTCATTCCTCTGCTTTGGTTGCTGGGTGTGGACAATGCTGCTTATCTTCCAAGTGAATTACACAGAAAAGTTAATTTCCGTCGTGGCTGTTAGGAGAGCATTAATACAGCAAATTCAAATGAAACCTATTTCGTTTCAAAGCTCAAGCTATATACTTAAGACTCTTCTGTCACCAAACTATTGAAGTAGCTAACAAGTCCTAATGTTGATTTATCTGGGGTTTTGCTTCATCTGTAAGGTCAAAATATTAAAAGGAAACTATCTAGAGGGTTAAAAGGAAGATAGATTCTATGCAGGGAGCAGGTTTTAGAACAAATGTCAAGAGGGCCCACTTGTAAATGTCTACTCAGAAAATCCAGCAAAGGCAAGTTTACAGATCAATAGCCTACCTGGGTGCCATTTGCCTACGTGCATTCAAAGCCTTTTTTGCAATTGATCCTGACCTTTAGATACAGCGTCCCTTTTTACAGATAGAAAAATTGGGCCTGCAGTTAGGAAGTGGTCAAGGATGACACAGGTCCCAATAATCAAACTGCAGACATTCTTCTCCTTATAACCGGAAGCATCTGGACCCCTTGTTCAATGGTGAGGCACATTTCCTGCTAGCCCTCTCCACCAGTTTCCAGCAGTGCCATGTAGAGGGTAATCATCACTGCGATTTTTTGACAACGTGACTGTTCTATGGAGAAGACTTTGCTCCCTGACAAAGCTAGTAAAACATCTGCCAGGATGCACCTAACCCAGGAGTATTCTTACCGGTTTGGGTCTCACTGAAAGGATATCAGCCACTACAAGGCAACCACTTGGTCCCTGTTAGGACTGTCTCAGGACATCAGATGATCATGTAAATTCCTCCTGCTGAAGCCAAATCCAACCTCTGCACCCCAGCACCGAATTAAATCTCAGAGGCAGAGTTCTGGGTGAAGTAGAAAAGAATCGCTTTATTGCTTTGCCAGGCAAAGGGGCCCACGGTGGGCTAATGCCCTCTGTTCCATGGCCCCTTTGCTAAGAAGATATCGACGTTTCTGATATAAGTTTGGTTAGCATTTCCCTAAGAGCTCTAGGAAACAAAAGGTACAACACTAACAGTCATGGGCTCTACCATCCATTTTCCAGAAGGGGCTGGATGGAAGGAGGTAATTTTCTGATATGAACCTGTTTTCCCCCATGATTTCAGAAGATATGAAAAGCGACAATGATGCAATGTCGATGTTTCCTCCTCCTCCTTAGCTCTCACTGTGGGAAGGATCATAACATCCTCAGGATTCATGGTGGTAGAACACTGCTGATGGTCACTTTGGGACAAGTGGGCCGTAGGCAGAGCGATAAAGTCCCCAGGCACCTAACGTTTAGGGGTTGTTGACTAAAACTAGTGCACAACACAAAAGTTGAGAGTTATGTTTTATTTGGTGGACTTTCTGAGAACTTCAAGCCTGGGTGGCAGACAGGACTCCCAGATAGCTCTGAGGGGCTGCTCTGAAGAGGTAAGGGATGAGCCAGGATATATAGGGGTTTTTGCAATGAAACCAGGTAGTCAGAACATCAAAAGATGACTGTTAATTAAAGAAAACCAGACACCTCAAGTTAAAGGATTTAGTGCATTTTTTAAATTTTATTTATTTATTTTTGGCTGTGTTGGGTCTTCATTGCTGCATGCAGGCTTTCTTTAGTTGTGGCGAGGGGGGCTACTCTTTGTCACGGTGCGTGGGCTTCTCATTGAGGTGGCTTCTTTTGTTGCAGAGCACAGGCTCTAGGCGCACGGGCTTCAGTAGTTGTGGCTCATGGGCTCTAGAGGGCAGACTCAGTAGTTGTGGCTCACGGGCTTAGTTGCTCCGTGGCATGTGGGATCTTCCCGTACCAGGGAACCTGTCCCCTGCATTGGCAGGCAGATTCTTAACCACTTCACCACCAGGGAAGTACCATAGTGCATTTCTATATATGGGACGTTGCAAAAGTCTAGGCTCATTGGAATCGTTCCTTTGATACGCACCTTAGCTATCCAGGGCCAGTATGCTGTGTTTTTCCATCCTGAGTGTCCTCAGGGTGCACTGCTTTGGGGGCGCTGACTGAAGTGGCTGATGGCTTGATGACGGGGCATCTGCTTCTATCCTGAGTTTCCTTAGGACTCACTGTAGGGGCAGCTGTCATGCGATGACTTGATAGCTGCAACACCCTCTGTTTGCTGATGCAAGGGCAACATCTTTTCATTGACAGTCTAATCAGGCTTTTGTGAAGACAAAGTGGGGAGAAGTCCCCTTCCCTAACTGGCACTGCATGTAGCCAAGGAGATCCCGGGGTCCAGCCCTGTCCACCAGCGCCACCCAGCAGCAAGAAAGAGCCAGCACGGTCGTGCTGCGGGTCCCTGTGCCCACCCAGCACCGCCAGCATGGGTGCAGCCTGGTCAGTGGGCCCCACCCAGCACCAAAAAAACTGGGCCAGCCTTAGAAATAAAACAGGCAGCTCTTTTCAGCAGCAAAATGGGTTTATTGAGGAATAGCCGAGAACTGCAACTCAGGACCAGCCAGCTATGGTGAGTCATAGGCAGGTCTGGAGAACGAAGGAGGCGGGCTTGCTTTTATTAGGTTTTAGGAGGAAATTGGGGAGGGTTGTCTTGAACAAACGTTTACTGGAGAAGAACAAGAGTTCAAGGCTGTGGCGGTCCCTCATTGGCTGCAATCGGGGGCTAGTGCCTTGTTGCTGGGGCAGGAAGGGATCTTCCTCCCTTTTTTTTTTTTTTTTTTTTTTTTGCGGTACGCGGGCTTCTCACCGTTGCGGCCTCTCCCGTTGCGGAGCACAGGCTCCGGACGTGCAGGCTCAGCGGCCATGGCTCACGGGCCCAGCCGCTCCGCGGCATGTGGGATCTTCCCGGACCGGGGCACGAACCCGTGTCCCCTGCATCGGCAGGCGGACTCTCAACCACTGCGCCACCAGGGAAGCCCCCTCCTTTTTCTTTTTTTAAAAGCAGGAGATAAAATTCCTATGTGAAAAATGTCTTCCTTTGTACCAATAGAAAAGTAACATTCTTATGTCCTTTCTTCCTGCCGGTTATACAGGCTGCAACAAGTTGTATGGGTGAGTTTCCCCTTCAGGGCGTCCTGACTCCATTTAAAATGAGCTTTCCTATATTTATTTTCACAGGTGCACAGAGCGGGTGCCCACCCTTCCCTGCAGGAGCCTGGGAATTGGACGCCTGAGAACCAGCCTGCCCGGCACCATCAAGCAGCAATGAGGAGGTGTTCCCTCCTCGACAAGACCCTGCCCCCAAGGAGCTATTGCCAGTCCAGCCCAGGTCTGGGGAGAGGCCACAAAAAAGGGGTGCCCCGTCACTGGTCACTGTCCCCAAGGTGCTTGAGGGGCACACCCCTTTCTCTTGGCCACTCCCGTCTCTAGGTAACTGTCTCAAAGAGGTATGTCCGACCGGCTCACGCATCCAAGTACGTGGGGCAGAGCTGTGTGGACCATAGCATCCCAGCCCTAGGCGACAGGCAGAGCCCACCCTCTCCCCACCGGGAGCCCTTTCCCCAGGCCCTTCCCAGTAACGAGCAAACCACCCAGAGGCAGGGCCGCCTTCTCCCATCCAATGGGCTCCTTAAGAACTGGGCTGCAGAGACCCCCAAATCACGAAGGTGCTGCTTAAATGAGTGGAGTTAAGAAAAACCTGTATTTCGCCTTCCCCCATCTTGTACAGTCAGCCATCAGCAAATATTCCCTGAACAACTGAACGTGTGGTCATCCTGCCTGATCGTCTTTATAAACTCCCAGCCACAATTCGAGGGGAATGGGATGGTCCCCATGATTTGGTGGGGAAACGGAGCCTCAGGGAGGCCAGCCCAAGGTCACCGAGCCAGCAACGTGCAGTCAGATGCTAGGACCTGGGTATGCCCTCTGAGAGAAGGAAGGAGGGATGGAGGATGGGAGGAAGAAGCAACTTCTGTGGCTTAATCCCTGTGGTCCACCACCACCAGCTCCAGTTTTCACTCACAAGCCCGTGAAGGATCAGCCCCACAGCGACAAGATTCCAGAGGAGAAGGCTGACACCTCAGCAGGGGAAGGATAAGAATGACAGTAAAGGTGATGCCACCGCGTCAGGTTATAGGTCGAAAAAACACTGATGATCTTGCTGGACAATTTGTCTCTGTTGGCACGGGATTCACAAGGAGACAGAGGGCTGGTGACCTGGGAGCAGGCTGGCAACAGCAGTCCCGTTGCAAAACCAGGTCTGGGTTTGGGCAGGGGTTGGGGGGTCGAAATGGACAGAGAGAGCAGCCAATCCCAGTGTGTCTTCCAGCGGAACCTCTCTGGGAGCTTGTCATTGATGGATTCAGGCCACATCCCCATTTCTGGGCTTTGGTTGTGTGTTTCTCAGCCTTCCTTGGATCTCCTTTTCCAAACAATAAATGATGTCCAACGGAACGAAAGCACTGACATTTACACAAATGATATTAATGACGTTCACACTAATGATATTAATGACGTTCACACTAATGTTATTAATGACATTCTTGTTCCTTCAACGTTGTTTTTGTGCAGCTTTTGATTCGTGACACACTCATCCATGAGGGGGCATGAGTGAAAGGCTTTTTCAAAATGTCTGATGAATGGAAACCAAAAGAAGCCAATGACCCTTTTTCTCTAACCTTGAAATCCCAAAGATGGACAAAGAACTCTGAAACGGTGCTCTCTCCACCTGGGTGGCTTTTGAAAACTGAGTTGTCCTTCCTGAAACGGTACTCCATCCACAAACTATATGCCCTTGTCTCATAATAAGAAATTGAAAACAAACTCAGAGGAACTTAGAAATAACTCTAAGCGAGCCATAGTTAGAAATAAATGGCATTTCCTACACTTCTCGACTCAAGTAAATAGCATTCCCTGCCCAAGGATGCCAACGCTTTGCATGGTGGTTTCTAGTTTGTCAGATACAGTCACTGAATAAATACAGGTTGAACCTCTTTTCTGTGATCCGGCTAGTGTCTGGAGATGCTGTAGGTCTTTCTCCTTTTGATCTAGGGGACCAGTAGTAAGACAGACATTTGTCTTCTGCAAAGTGACAGCCCAGGGGCCATCTGTTTGCCTGGCATGGTGTGTGTCCTTTAGTTAAATGAATCATCCACTCTTAAATATCAGAATGTTGCAGGTAAAAATAGCACCTCCTTTTTCCCTCTAAAATATGGAAGAGTAATTAATTAGGGGCCCGTTTCTTGCATCGAGACGGCTGACTGGAGGTGAGTGATGGCCGTTCTCTTTAGTTGGGGGCGCACAGGATAGTTCCCCATTGACTGCTCTTTTATTGAATTCACCTTTCCAGCTAGTATTATATGGAGGGGTACGACTTTGAAAAGAAAAGGCAACTGCACAAATAATTATCTCATTCCGTCTGTAGTCCGTGCTCCAAAGGAAAAGTTAAAGAGTGTGTTATATGTAATGGGGCGGGGAATCTTACCTATTCTCAGGTTCTGACCCCTGAGACTTCTCCAAATTGACGTCGCGGGATGAAGCCCAGGCAGGGCCAGGCAGGTAAGATCACACCGAGCTTTACAGATTGAAGTCATTTCATGCTCCATTGGAGAGCTATTCGTCTTTGCTCAGTCACATACATATGAATCCGGATAAATACGTCTGTTACCGGGCGCCGGTCTGCTTCAAGAATTCTGCGGACAAGGTCTAGAAGACATTGTCATATTGTTAGGATTTTAAAGCTGTTGAAAAATAATCTTGTGGCAAAGAAAGATGTAAATCCTGATATTTTAACCATAAGGGAGATGCTAAGCTAGGATGGTATTCCATTCTCTAAATGCTACAATGCTACAAGGCAACTGTTCCCAGGTCTGACATGTTAATCCACTTGACATTCAACCAATGACATGGTGTTTTTATAGACTGACACCCACTGAAGGAGGCGAGGACTCATGCCACGCAGCCTGTCCCCTGCCTGCCCCGAACACCTCCATTAATTCAACTATTACTGATATAAAGGGGACACATTTAAATGTTTCAAGAAGAGAAGGTACCTGCAGCTTTCAAAAGACATACCTCAAGGGCAGGGAGACACGCAGAAGGATAAATCCGCCTAGCCTTTTATTCCATCGTCAGGAGGTGAATTTTGGAACACTAATAGAATTACTTTATCCTCAATAAATTCCAGCCCATAGTGGCTTCAGGGCCAGGTACACCTTTTCTATTAACCTTCTTTTATGAAAGCAAAAGAGCGACGACAATGGGCCGTACAGCTTGTCTTCACAGAACCACCTGTGAGTGTCTGTGTCCCACATAAAAGCCTCTATCATGACCAAAATGTGTTGCTCAGATTCAAGTGTGAGGTTCAGGGAGGGATCGTTTCCACAGCCCCTCATCAGCATCCTCAAAACATTAGCAGCTAATTGATAAAGCGCTTGCCACCTTCAGACACGGCTTTAACAAACAGCGCACGGGGCATGTCATTGAACACTCTGGGCAGCCCTACTGGTCAGCTACTTACTACTTACTTACCGCCCTTAGTACTTATTAACTCATGACTTTTACTAGCTTTACCAGTGAGGTGACTGAGGTAACAAGAAGTTAAAGTGCCCCCAGATCAAACGCTTAGACCTTTAGAACTAGGGAGCAAAGCAGGAGTTGATGCAGGGGGTCAACCTCACGGCCATGTTTGCGCCACAGAGGACGCCCTTCAAAGGGCAGCAGCCGTAACTGACAGCAGTCATAGAAGAGATGCCTGAGGACCCACAGGCAACAACCAGACCCAAGACGGGTAATACATGATAATCTTAAGCCATTGTTTTGAGTAACCAGTTAATGAATAATCTAGATTTACCAATGACAAAACCGAGGTTGTGGAGAGTTTATTTGCCAAAAATCAAAGACATTTTGATGGAAGATCCAGGAAAAAATTCCAGGTCCCTCTGACCCAACTGCTTTTTATTAGTGCGATATAGTTCCCTGTGCTCTACAGTAGGACCTTGTTGTTTATCCATTCTATATATAATAGCTAACATCTGCTAACCCCCAAAATGCCAGCCCATCCCTCCCCCAACCCTCTCCCAATTGGCAACCACAAGTCTGTTCTCTATGTCTGTGAGTCTGTTTCTGTTTTGTAGATAGGTTCATTTGTGTCATAGTTTAGATTCCATGTATAAGTGATATCATACGGTCTTTGTCTTTCTCTGTCTGACTTACTTCACTTAGTATGATCATCTCTAGTTGCATCTATGTTGCTGCAAACGACATTATTTTGTTCTTTTTATGGCTGAGTAATATTCCATTCTATATGTACACAACACCTTCTTTATCCATTCATCTGTTGATGGACATTGAGGTTGTTTCCATGTCCTGGCTATTGTGAATAGTGCTGTTCTGAACAGAAGGGTGCATGTATCCATTTGAATTATGGTTTTCTCCAGATGTATGTCCAGGAGTGGGATTGCCGGCTCATATGACAACTCTATTTTTAGTTTTCTGAGGAACCTCCATACGGTTTCCCATAGCGGCTGCACCAATTTACATTCCCACTGATAGTGTAGGAGGGTTCCCTTTTCAAAACACCCTCTCCAGCATTTGTTAGGAGGGTTCCCTTTTCAAAACACCCTCTCCAGCATTTGTTACTTGTAGACTTTTAATGATGGCCATCCTGATGGATGTGAGGTGGGACCTCACGGTAGTTTTGATTTGCATTTCTTTAATAATTTCTAGCTTACTTTATTATAAGAATATAATATAAGTATATAATACATATAGCATACACAATATATGTTCATCAATTGTTTATGTTACCAGTAAGGCTTCCAGTCAATGGTAGGTTGTTAATAGTTAAGTTTTGGAGAAGTCAAATATTAAAAACGGGGGCTTCCCTGGTGGCGCAGTGGTTAAGAATCCGCCTGCCAGTGCAGGGGACACGGGTTCGAGCCCTGGCCCGGGAAGATCCCACATGCCGCGGAGCAACTAAACCTGTGCGCCACAACTACTGAGCCTGCGCTCTAGAGCCCGTGAGCCACAACTACTGAAGCCCGTGTGCCTAGAGCCCGTGCTCCGCAACAAGAGAAGCCACCGCAGTGAGAAGCCCACACACCGCAACAAAGAGTAGCCCCCGCTCGCCACAACTAGAGAAAGCCCACACGCAGCAACGAAGACCCAACGCAGCCAAAAATAAAATGAATAAGACAAATAAATTTACATTAAAAAAATTAAAAACAGATTTTCCACTGCAAGGAGGGTCAGCACCTGTAAGTCCCCATTATTGTTCAAGGGTCAACTGTAATTTGTTTTCTTTCATTTTTTTTTCCTGTAATTTGTTTTCTAATTTGAGTTTATCACACCTGTTTATGTAGACAACTATAAAATCAGCTCCCTGATGCTAATAGTAAACGAGGTCAGCACACACTATCCTCCATGGGTCTCCAAACAGCTGCAGCAACTGAAATGAATTTTGAAAACATCCATGGATTACAGTGGTTTTAATCTTCAGAGCAGGGATTCGTTTTCTCCACAGAGTGAAAAATCTTGTCTCTCTTCAATTATCTTTAAGAATAAATGGTCCACAGTAGAGAAACTAGGAGCACACACGCGGCAGCCTGATTCTACTCCAGCTCTAAGAGCTGTCACTTCTTCCTGTGACTTTGGACATCTTTTTTTCTTTTTAGAGTAACATCTTCATTGAGATATAAACTGAATACCAAAAAGAGTTCCCTCTTAAAGTACACAATTCAGTGGTTCTTTTAGGATATTCACAGAGTGGTGCAACCTTCATCACTAATCCCAGTGATGATGGTTGCTAATCATTTCTGGAACTTCCCGAAGAAACCCCATGCCCAGCAGCGGTGACTCCCCATCCCCTTCCCCTAGCCTGCAGCTACTAATCTCCCTTCAGGAGATTTCATTTAAGTGGAAGGTTATATAAGTGGAGGAACCTCCATATGTTTTCCCATAGTGGCTACACCACTGGAGGGTTCATATAAGTGGAATCATACAATATTTGTCCTTTTGTGTCTGGTTTCTTTCACTTAGCATCGTGTTTTCAAGGTTCATCCTGGGGTAGCATGCGTCCGAACTTCATTGATTTCATGGCTGAATAATATTCCAGAGGACAGGTGTACCACGTGGTATTTATCCATTCATCAGTGGATGGACACCCGGGCTGTTTTCACTTCTGGCTCTGATGAATAATGCTGCTATGAACGTTCCGGTATACGCTTTTGTGTGAAGATATATTTTCATTTCTATCAGGTATATTCCTAGGGGTGCAATTGCTGGGCTGGATGTGTTTCTTAATCTCCGGTGCTTTTGTTTCCCCATCTATAAATGGGCCCAGTGATAGTTACTTCTTCGTGGGATTTCTGTGAAAATTAAATGAACTTAATCTACAGGAAGCATTTAGGACATGTTTCTATGGCAATAAACATTCACAACATTTCATTATCAACATGTCCTTATCTCCATGTGTTCCCCAGCCAGGAAGTTCTACCAAACCCCTCCTTTTGGGTTTTTAAAAAGGCTTTATTACATAGACGTTATTGATTAAATCCTTGGTCATTTGTAGTTGATTCAACCTCCAGCCCCCCTACTCTCCCAGGAAATCAGGGGGTGGGACTGAAAGTTCCAACCCTCTAAATCTTGGTTGGTTCCCTTGGTAACCAACCCCCATAAGGTGTGGTCCAGAGGCCACATGATTTGTGGATCATTAAAGATTTCTATTATATGCATTCGTTTGATACTGTCCTTTACTTCAAGTTCCAGTCACACCTAAAAAGAAATCTTGGCATTAGATTTTGTTTGTTTGTTTTATTGTTCAATAAAAAAGAAAAAAATTATGCCTTGTTTTTGGAGAAGCCTTAACCCTTCAGTCTACCTGCCTGGATGATGGCTCACATGTTCCCTTCAGCCCTTGAAAGAATTACTAATACTCCCTGAAATAGCCATACTTCTTAGTTTTAACTGACAAGTAGTGAATATCAAGAAGGAAATGGCTTATCAAAAGTACGAATAATGTTGACTAGAAAGAACAGAAAGTAGAAAATGGCCAACAAATAAAAACCCAAAGAGATTGCTTCAATGGCAAATTTATGAAAAAGAGAAATAACATAAAATGCTCGTTATCAAATGAGCAAACTCTCCAGATCTTTCTGAATCGTTACAACACATTTCCATCCCACCGGAATCATCTGTGCTTCGAGGCATCCTATTTGCTCACTCAGCGGTATCTCTGGAGCCAGCTCTGTATTCAAGGAGCTGCATCCTCCTTGAACTTGTGCAAAAATAAACACTCCGGGGTCCTCCTGGATGGGTTCTCTCCCCCACCTGGCAGGTGATAACCCAGGAACCATGACACCGGGGTTCACAGATGGGTGAAATACTCACAGAATCACTTCTCAAGTGCCTCTATGCCCCTGTTGCTTGCTGTGTGTCTTACTTTCCTCACCCTGACCTTGAACCCTTGGCACATCTCCTGGACTTGCAGGTGGGCATCACCTTGTTTTCCTGGGAATCCACCTGTCAACCAGGGCAGAGACAAGGGGTTCCCTGTCTATTTGCCTGTGATGAGTTTCCCTGCAGCACTGAAACTCAGACCTGGTCCTTTCAGCACCCCAATCCCTCCTTCCCCAGTAAAGGACTCCCTACTTGGGGTTGAAGAGCCCCCAGCTGCCAGCTCCCAGCTACAAGGACAAAGACCCCATCCCGTCACCTTCCCCAAGGGGAAGAAGGCATCAGCTCAGGGGACACGCAGCAACTACATGGGGGCGGGGCTGGGGGGTGTCAGTTACACTACCAAGCCTGTTCCTGCTGGAAGATTCCCAGCATGAATCCATCATTCCAGTGATGGGGGAGGAGGTAGACCCCATGCCCACAGGTCCTTGAAAAGTAGGGGAGAACAATGAAAACCAGCAGTCCCACTGCTGGGCATATACCCAGGGAAAGAACAGAAAGTAGAACAGGAAGAGCAGTAAATAGTGCCGCAGAAAGTTCACTGCAGCACTATTTACAATAGCCAGGACATGGAAGCAACCTGAGTGTCCATCAACAGAGGAATGGATAAAGACGATGTGGTCCGTATATACAATGGAATATTACTCAGCCATAAGAAAGAACAAAATAATACCATTTGCAGCAACGTGGATGCACCTAGAGATTGTCATACTGAGTGAAGTACCTCAGACACAGTCAGACACACAAATATCATGTGGTATCACTTATATGTGGAACCTAAAAAAAGGGGGTACAAATGAACTTATTTACAAAACAGAAGTAGAGTCATGGATGTAGACAACAAATTTATGGTTACCAGGGGATGGGGGAGGAGGGATAAATTGGGAGATAGGGATTGACATATACATGCTACTCTATATAAAATAGATCTACTGTGCTACTGTATAGCACAGGGAACTCTACTCAGTACTCTGTAATGACCTATATGGGAAAAGAACCTAAAAAAGAGTGGATGTATGTATATGTATAACTGATTCACTGTGCTGTACACCTGAAACTAACACAACATTGTAAATCAACTTTACTCCAATAAAAATTTTTTAAAAAAGAAAAAGAAATCAGAGATGGGAGGTCTGCAGAGAATGTGAGTTTGAAGAGCGTTGAACGCTATCTTCTGCAGACTCTTCTAGGAACTCTCTGTCCCACGTGGCTGGACCAACAGTTTAGCCTTGAAATGAAATTTTGGAGTCTGAAGTCCTGCACGCGGAATAAATCAATCATGAGTGTGTGTGATAAATTTTAGCCTTTGGCATGTCACGATTTCAAGACTTTTATTGAACCAGCTGTTTCTATAGTTTACCTTCTAAGTTATTTGTGTTCCCTTTATAATTTGTGGAAACGTCTTGCAAAGGGAGTTTTACATAAACTCCTGATTCTGGGAATAGGACTGAAATTTTATGATATTTTGCTATACGTAAATCACATTCGGATTTTGTTCAATATTTTTCTTTTTAAAATGATTTCATTTTTTAAAACTTTATTTCTGATAGAGAATATGTTATTTAGTTATTCTTTAGTAAGCACCTTGGTATGTGAATTAGCCTAAGAAGCTCATGATCATGTAAACATTTTTTTCGCAAACTCTTTAGAAATAAAATGTACTTTCATATTTGTTTAACTGTGATTAACATGTGGGCAGAGGACTCACAAGAGAATCCATAGAAGAATTAAATATACTGAACAAACTTATACTAGAATCAGTCTTAGTTAAAATCGTATTTAAAATAATAATTTGTCTTTTTTCTATAAAGTAAGAATTATAAAAAAATTATTGCCAACTATTGGCTAGAAATATTAACATTTTCAAATTATTCATCACTGGTGTGAGAAAATAATCATATGAATAATAATAATGAAAACAACATAAGAAGTACATGAATCTCTTACAATGTCCCAGGCTCTTTGCTATGTTCCGAGTTCTTTATATAATAACTCATTTAATCCTTGCAACAATCCCATGAGAGAGGAACTCTTTAATCTCTAGGTTACAGATGAGGAAACTGAAGCAAAGAGTAGTTAGGTAACATGTCTTAGGATCACAGAGTTAATAAGTGACAGAATAGGTATTTAAATCCAGACAGAGTTGCTCAAATATTGTTCTCACGACCTCAAAATTTGCCCAATACATCTAGAAAATTGTGCCATTACATATCAGGAGCTTGACATCATCATCACCATCCTTTTGCTATTTTAAATAATGCCACCACCTGTTGAATAATATTCTTTGTGCACAAATGCAAGACTACCACTAGCTCATACAACACAGTGTACAAATTTAGAAAGTGTCACTTTTTCCATGCTTCTGTCAATAAATTTTCATATTATGCTGCTTTTGTAAGACTGGAACTTTTTCCTACTGTCTGCTGGAAAAGAATCTGAATAAATAACATACAAATGTGACTACTTTCTCTCATATATAGTCCAGTTGTGCACTGTACAACCTGCACAACTGTACATGGAAGTCTGCTCACTGGGTTAGATCCATTAAAACATAATGACCAGATATAAGGATATCTCAATTGCAATCCTCAAATTACCTTGCGTAAAGTTATAACTGTACATGTTTCCACCAATATGATTACTCTAAACCTGGACATTACTACATTTATTTTTCCTGCCAATCTCGGTAAATATATTTATTTCATTTTCTTTTAATGAGTTTCCCTGATGACCTTCGAGATTGAGAAGGATCGTGTAAAGATCCTCCTGGAAACCTGATTCAAACGTGCCAAAGGGTAAAACAGTCATTGAAACAATCAGGGAATTGAACACTGACTGACTATCAGAAGACGCTAAGGAATCATTGTTAATTTTGTAATGACGTTGCTATAGTTATGCTTTCCTTAAAGTTCTTTTTAGAGATGCCGCCCAAAGTACTTACCAATGAAATGCTTTGATATCTGGAATGTTTTAAAAAATATTCCAGGTGGAGTGAATGCAAAGAAACAAGATTAGCAAAATAGTAATAACTGTTAAAACTTCATAATGAGTATTTGGAAGTCCACTTACATATTGCGCCATTTTTTATTTTGATGTATTTTGAAAGTTTCCATAAAAAAGGAGCATTACGTTTCATGTTATTAGAAGAGAATGAAATAACCCTAGGGAACTAATGCAGTAGAGACAAGAACATTAGAATAAGTGTAATAGAAGTAAAGTTTTCCTTTTAAAAAACTGGACATCAATGGATCTTAAATGTCATCTATAGGTTGACATTTACAGAACATGCCTGGACAGGAACAGGAAACTCCTTCTTACGCAGAATATTTTTTAATGCTCCTCTCTTAGCAGTGAGAGGCTGATTATTTTATATCCTAAAGGTTTTCTTTCCTGCCACACTTTTATGTGGAAAGAAAAAAAGGACACAGAGAGGTGGAAATTAACTGATAACTATTCCCCAGGTTTCCATGGGCCTGTGTGTTTCCATCTGATCTTACTCTATTTAAGCTCTTGATTGATGCTATATTTAGAGCAGGATCAAAAGCCCAGTTAGAATTAATCTGGGGGCAGATCTTTCTCATTCGATTTTTTTTTTTTTTGGTTTTCATCACAGAATTTGTCTCGTGTTCATTGTGTTCCAGGCATTGTGTTGGTATTGGGGCCACAGAGCCAGGTCAGAGAGTCTCTGCAAATATTTCAGAGTTTTTTGTTTACTTGGTTTTGTTGTTGTTTTTTAATCAAAACTAATTTGTGAATAAATGATAGCGTTACAGAATTGGTCAACCGGACCAGTAAGAAAGTAGCACCCTAAGCGTGACTCCTCTTGTCTTGATCAAGCGGAAAGGGTGAGCATTCGAAAGAAGCAGTCTCGTTCTTTCAGACCAGGTGGTGCAAATTTGTCCCGTCGAGTGTAGGTGTCAGCAGTCTCAGCATCCTCTTCTTCCCAAAGAGCCACGACCGATAAAGCTGCCCCCCAGGCCGGCAGCTAGGGGCGGGGGGTCTGTCCACTTCCTGGGCTAACACAGCAGGCGGCTCCCCGTACTGCCTGACATGGAGCAGGGAGAAGTTTATCTCATAAAGAGGCACCAGAAAGGCAGAACTTTGTCTTAACCAACCTCCATCAAAAGAGGACTCCCACGGGAATGCAGGAGAGGAGGGACAGTTCCATCCCAACAGCCCCTGGGGGAGGGAAGCGCCTATCTCACGGTCCAGCAGGAATAGGCTGCGGATGCTGGCTGGCAGACGAAGAGCAGACGTGATGTTTTTAGAAAGATGAACAACACCTGGGATCCGAGATTTAAAATAGCAGAGTAGGGCTTCTCTGGTGGCGCAGTGGTTGAGAGTCCGCCTGCCGATGCAGGGGACACGGGTTCGTGCCCCGGTCCGGGAAGATCCCACATGCCGCGGAGCGGCTGGGCCGGTGAGCTATGGCCGCTGAGCCTGCGCGTCCGGAGCCTGTGCTCCGCAACGGGAGAGGCCACAACAGTGAGAGGCCCGCGTACTGCAAAAAAAAAAAAAAAAAAAAAAAAAAAAAAAAAAAAAATTAGCGGAGTAACTGGTAGAGCAGAGGATCCTGAGTAATCACAAAGAAATTGAAATTGATCCATGAACAGGTCCACAAGCAATATGGTACTTGGCTGTACGTTTCTCCTCTTCCCCCCTTCCTTATTATTATTATTATTTTATTGGTGGTGGAGGGAGTCTACTTTAATCATTTATTTAATGTAAGAATTCCTGGGATCCAAGCAAGCAAAATGCACATGTTTAAATAAAGATTCAGGGGCTTCCCTGGTGGCACAGTGGTTAAGAATCTGCCTGCCAATACAGGGCACACGGGTTCGAGCCCTGATCTGGGAAGATCGCACATACCGCGGAGCAACTAAGCTCGTGCGCCACAATTACGGAGCCTGCGCTCTAGAGTCCATGAGACACACACCTACTGAAGCCCGCGAGCCACAGCTACTGAAGCCTGCGCTCCTAGAGCCCGTGCTCCGCAACAAGAGAAGCCACGGCGATGAGAAACCCACGCGCCGCAGAGTAGCCCCCACTCGCTGCAGCTAGAGAAAGCCCGTGCGCAGCAACGAAGACCCAATGCAGCCAAAAATAAATAAATTAATAATAAATTAATTTAAAAATTAAAAAAAAATAACGATTCACCCAATCTCACAATACCCAATGCTCTCTAGCTGCCATGAAAACACACTTTGGGGTACCACTCTGCCATGTTCCCACCATCAGCACCACAAATGCTCACTTCTCATCAGTCCACACTCCCAGGCATCTCTATGAGCAAAGAGCCACATCTCACACAAAACAAACTTCTATCAGAGAAACAGATGAGCTTGTTAATGGAGGGGATGAAACTTGGAGCCATAATGAGCTACTGTGTCATAAATGAATGCAAATTACATTGTCAGCGCTATTTACAATTTCACATAGCACAGAGCCCTGGAATTATGTCTATGCAATTATTCCATTCAGAGGACTTTTCAGTAAGGGATTCTCACCACGGCCAAAACGCATTTGGAAGCTTCTGTGGTGTGTGGAAGTTAGAACCAGCTCTGAACGGATTCATCACTGCATATTTGGAAGAAAAATTGTGAACAAAGGCTCTAAAGATGGGTCTGGACCTAATAAAAAGAAGGCCCAGGGCTTCCCTGGTGGCGCAGTGGTTGAGAGTCCGCCTGCCGATGCAGTGGACACGGGTTTGTGCCCCGGTCCGGGAAGATCCCACATGCCGCGGAGCGGCTGGGCCCGTGAGCCGTGGCCGCTGAGCCTGCGCGTCCGGAGCCTGTGCTCTGCAACGGGAGAGGCCACAACAGTGAGAGGCCCGCGTACCACAAAAAAAAAAAAAAAAGAAGGCCCAAAGTCTGGAGACAACATAGATGGCAGTGGACTGTGTGGTCATGGGGTCAAAACACTGAGTCGATTTCCAAGTATTCACATGGTCAGGTCAGCATAAGCAAAATCTTGGACCTTGTCTGTGTCCACATGTTTCTGCCACCTTTGAAAATCCCTTCAGAGATAGATTCTTTTACATCTAATCTGTAAATATTTGAGTACACTTTTCTGAAGGATAACAACCATTTTTTAAACGCGATCACAATACCGTGTCACACCTAAAATGATGCACAGTCATTTAAATCATCCAGGCCCTCATAAGCATTCAGGTCTTCTCCAATGTACGAACCTGTTTTTAAATCCCCGCTGTAGCATGTGTGATTTTGTTTTATTTCCATAGATTAGGATGTCAGCCTTTTCTTCCACTTTGGTTCCATGGAAAGTAGCAAATCCTGTCATTAGATTCACCTTCGCCAAACTGCCCACGGCTGCTGGTTCCCTAAACTGTTCAACCGACAAAACACGGCTTAGTTTGTTCTCAAAGATGAGTTTTCTTACCATCCTAGTGGAAAATTAAAGCACTGATTGAAAGAAAATCAGCTTTTGTCATAATAAAAGTAAGCATGAAGCTTCCAGCTAGTATAACAAAGGTAAGAATTACAACCGCAGGGGAACAACAGCGCACAATAGGGTTGTCTTAACCTATGTAATTTCTAGGGAAACGTCCCCCTACCCCACTATCACGAGACAATGCCATTGATGTGCCGACACGAATGGCACATGTCATACAGCATGTGACAGCTCTGATTCTGTTCTGCCACAAGAGTTACGAACATGGCGTCCGCACCTGGGGATTCTTAGAGAATCCTGTCTGGACACAGTGCCTTCCATGCGTCCTTGATGCGACTGGGGCACAGATTGTTTAAATGAACCAGCTCACATCCTGCTGCGATCTGGGTAAGAGATAGTTGGAAAAGAACAACAAACCAAAGCATTTCCAAAGACCGTCCTCTTTCCTCGACAGATCTGGAATCACTGCCCTCCAAAGCTGTCTCCTAGGTGGTCTGTTGACACGTGGTCAAGTGGTCAACGGTCACACCCTCGGGACCCCAGGCCTGTTTCTGTTTCTAGAACAAGCTGAGCCGGTTCCTGCCCCAGACGTTGCCCCTGTCTGTCCTCTGCCTGGAGCTCCTGCCGAGGTCTGGCTCCTTTGCTTGCCCCCTCCTGGAGGACAGCATGCTTGTCCATCCCCTACAGAACCCTTCCTGGACCTCTCTGACTACAGCTGCTCCAGCCCTCCATTCCAGTCTCTCTCCATCAAATCACCCCATTTACTTCCTACCTAGTAGTTTCTTCCCACCTAGAAGTTGTGTTTATTCTTTTTCATGTGCATTGCCTGAACCGTCCCATTGTGTGTGAGCACCGTGAGGGCGGGGACTCAACTTGTCAAGGTGACCAGAATGCCCCAAGGATTACATCCGTGTGTGGCACACGGGAGGATAAAGGAGGCATGGAGCCCCTGCAGATGGAGACCAGGCAGACCCGCCTTCCGCTGAGCCCCCAGCACAACCCGCGTGGCGGAGGTGGTCCCAGTAACCTTGTCTTCGAGGAGTCGGATCCTTGGCTGAAATCAGGGAGAACATGGGGGGGCAGGAATTTTGCTCTTTGATGTCCAAGTAAGGACAACCTCAAAATAGCAGCAAGTTTAACTTAAAAGTAAGGCTGGGGTGGGGAATGTCAAGGTAACCCAAGGACGGAGCCAGGTAACAACAATACAACACGACACCTCCTTCTGGATTTCAGTGATGACGTCAACCAAGTTTTGGATGCTTCCGGCTCATCACAGCCAGATGCAGGGGCTGTGACAGATCTCCCTGTGTTGGAAGTCTCACTGTGTTTTATTTGAACTCTCATATCTGGCCTCACACACATAAAATTCAGTCCTATTGAAACTGAGCAGGACCCTGTAGGGCTCCTGGGCGCAAAAGCCTTTCTGTGTCCCTCATTTCCTGCGTACAGGAAATTGGCTTCATTCAGCCTCCGTGACCTTCCCTGAGTTCCAACGGGCAGGTCCAAGCAGTTGTTAGTAAGGGAAGAGATGGGATGCAGAGACAAGGGAGGAGCAGTCAGGAGACAAGAGTGCAGCCCTGGGGCAGGGTCCTGGCTCCCCCTCAAGGGATACACAGAACAGTATCTTTGAGCCGTTTTGCAGATACTGAAACCCCCATCAGGTGGGAGAAGTTAACTATCTGCTGCCCACAGGCAAGTAGACCCCAGACCGGCTCTAACCAGAAAGTTGATGATGCCTACTCCCACTTACCTCCCCACCAACCAATCAGAAGAATGTCCACGAGCTGACCACGCCCTCTTTGAGCCATTGCTATAAAACTCCTCACCTTCGCCTCCAGGTCGGGACACACAGCCCTGAGGGCATCAGCCTGCTGTGGCCCCCTTTGCCTGGCAAAGCAATAAATCTATTTCTTTCTTCTTCACCCAAAGCTCTGCCTCCGAGATTTCGTCTGGTAGCGGAGTACAGAGGCCAGATTTCAGCAACACTTCTTCCTTGCAACAGGGTCTTTGCTCCCCGTGCTGAAGCTCTTGGGCCTCACGGTGGGTCTCATATGAGCTACATTTAATCAGACACTCCTCCAGCCTCATCCAGAAGACACAAACCCATCCCGAGAATGTTTCAGCACAATTCACCGTAAAGTAGGACCCACGGGAGACATTGGGAATTATATTACCTAAAACAGCCAGAGAGAGAAAATAGAAGGAGGGGTGTGTGTGTATGTGTTTGTGTGTGTGTGTGTTTGTGTGTGTGTGTTTGAGGAGGTGGGAGAAAAGGATCATGGGATTACTAGGAATCATCTAAAAAATGATTAAATATCATCTTTGCATGAAGAACTGTCCACGAGCATCCAGGTACATTTTTTGAAATTTTATTTTATTGAAGTGTAGTTGATTTACAATGTTGTATTAGTTTCTGCTGTACAGCAAAGTGATTCCGTTTTTTATATATAGATAGGTAGATAGATACACACACACATATATATATATATATTTATATGTATATAGTCCTTTGTCATATTCCTTACCATTATGGTCCGTTACAGGATATAGAATATAGTTCCCCGTGATGTGCAGTAGGACCTTGCTGTTTGCATCTATGTACATATTAAACACACTCCATTCAGAAGTTATAAATATCTATATATATGTATATAGTCCTTTGTCATATTCCTTACCATTATGGTCTATTACAGGATATAGAATATAGTTCCCCGTGCTGTGCAGTAGGACCTTGCTGTTTGCATCTATGTACATATTAAACACACTCCATTCAGAAGTTATAAATTTTTTTTAGGGTACATATTTAGGTGATTTATCCCATTGGGTATGCGTGTCAGGTACTGCTCCAGGAGCTAGCACCATCTTCATTTTACAAACAAGAAAACTGAAGCACAGAGGGGCTGAGATCCTTCCTGCCAGGGTCCATATGGAGGGGGGCAGCACAGCTGGGATCAGACCCAGGCAGCCTGGCTCCGAAGTCTGAGCTCTGTCCATCCATCCTCCCCTCTCTCTGCACCCAGCTCACAGTGTCCCCGTGGTGAGTTGCCTCCTTCCTCACCCCCCTCCCTTGCATGCTCCCTCTTGATCCGTTTTTCCTTCCACCGCCATGTCCCCTCTGGGAGCCCATGGATGCCCTGTTCTCAAAGGGTCTCGACAATTTTTAGCACACATAACCACTCTTCTCCTATCCACATAACAAAATAGGTCAGGAGACCAGGGGAGGGAGATGCATGTGGTCAGGGCCAACATTTTCCCTCTCATGGATTTCTGCGGCTTGAATTGCCAAGGATGTGAAAACCTGAGTCTGTCTTACAAAGCAGCAGAGGCCACAGGGCTTAAGGAAATAATATCCTCTCTCCTGGCTGCCATGGGCAAGATGACACTTTACAGAGAAATCTCCAAGTAGCAGAGACATCCGTGCATCTCTCATCCAACTTTCCGTGTAGAAAAACAACAGGTCAGTTGAACTCTGGGCAAAAAAACTTTAAAGTGCAATTAGGATGTTTGTCATTTTCCCCTTGTCTTCTGGTGGCAGGGGTGAGAATTTCAGGTGTCACGTGTTCATTCATTTTGCACCAACACTGCTATAAAGGCTACCGGCGGGAACCTCCAGCCTGAAAGTTTTTGTCCAGATGTCCCTTGTGAGGTCCTAAAATAAGCAAAGCGCTGCTTTAGGGATTCAGAAAAGTGGGAAGAAAATTCCAGACTCACAGGTGTTGTTTGATTTTGCAGGGTTTTTATGGTTCGGCTTGCCTCACCCAGCAACAACAAACTTCCAGGAGTTCTGGAAATACACATGAACCGACACAATCAGTCCACAGTTCTAATTAATTTTACCCTGACAACTAAGGGAAAAAAAGGATTTAGTTTAAAATGACTTCCACTGGGTACAGTGAAACATAATAAACAGTGCAATTTATAATCTCTGCTTCTGGTTAAATTTATTTTTAAAAATCTATTTTGGAGATTCAAATATTAAGCTTTGGTGACAAAACTAGCATCAAATACAAGCTCTGTATGTGTCCCTTTTGGGTTAAATTGGTTTTTGGAAGGAACAATAAATACAGCTAGATCCCTGAATTCGGAATGAAAATGAACAGATTCATTCCTTCAGAAACCTTGTCCCCCATACGCCACCAGCTAATGATTTTCCCTTCATCTGCCAACTAAAAACTGTGGTTCTCAAAGCATCTTTTATCTTCACTCACTTGTGATCCCCAAGGCATGTCAATCCAGCTTGTACTGTGTTTGACTCAAATATTGGTTAAATTCCAGTTATGGTTACCCACAACAGCAGTAATATAATTAATAGGGAGCTAACTCAATATTATTGCATTCAGACACATCAGCTGGGGAGGATCCTTGCCACATAAGCCCTTAGAAACCTGCACTTTGCAGTCTGTAAGATCCTTTATTACGTCTGATCCCAGCTCAAGAGTATCCTAACACTTTCTTGAATAAAGCGGTAATTTTTTTTTCGGACTACAAAAGCAACATATATTCAAGGTAGAAAATTCAGGGGGAAAAAAGAAAATCATTTGCAGTCTTATCAATTCTACCACCCGTGGTGGTTAACCGTACTTAGTGTATGTCATTTCAGTCTTTTTGTTTTTTTCCTTAAAAAAACAGACACATTGAGGGAACTCCCTGGCGGTCCAGTGGTTAGGACTCTGCACTCTCACTGCCAAGGGAGTGGGTTCAATCCCTGGTCGGGGCACTAAGACCCTGTAAGCCACGCAGTGCAGCTGAGAAAAAAAATTTTTTTTAATAAATAATAGTAATAATAAAAAAAAGAAAACAGACACATTGACAAAAGCACTCTTCACACCAGGGAATATAAAATGGTACGGCCGCTCTGGAAAACAGTTTGGCAGTTCACTTTAAAACTAAAAGTGGACTTAACACATGACCCAGTAATTCTTGGGCATTTATTCCAAAGAAATGTGAACTGATTTCTATGTAGAAAATGTACACTAATGTTCAAGCAGTAGCCCCAAACAGAAAAATACCTGGATATCTTTCACAGATGAGCAGTTAGATAAACGGTGGCCCAGACTTACTGAGGAATACGGCTCAGCAAACAAAACAATGGACCACTGACGCACAGGGTGCCCTGGGTGAACCTCAAGGACATTATTTTGAGTAGAAGAGTCCGTCTCAGAAGGATACATGCTGAAGATGCCGTTCATTTAAGATTTGTGAAATAACACAGTTATAGCAATGAGAACAGAATCGTGGCTGCCAGGACTTTGGGAGGGCATAAAGGGGCAGCATTAAGGCGCTTTGTGGCAGGGAGAGTTACACACCTGGCTTGGGGTGGTAGCTACACGAAAGTACACGTGTCATAAAACTTCAGACATACACACAGGAATGCACGTACAGTCATCCCTCAGTATCCGCAGGGACTGGTTCCGAGACTCCCCATGAATACCAAGACCCGCAGGTGCTCAAGTCTCTTATGTAAAATAACTGATAGAGTCGGTCTTCCATACCAGCAAGTTCTGCACTCGCGGATTCAACCAACCGTGGATTGATTTCAAATCGCAAATACAGAGAACTGTCTGTATAACCAGTAAAATCTGAATAAACTCTATAGATTGGACCAGTGTCATTAATTTCTCGATTTTGACCTCACAGTTTTGCAGTATTTTTGATGTTTGATATTACAGTTATACAAGATGTTAATTTGGGGACAGGTTGGGTGAAGAGTGCATGGGATCTCCCTGTGTGTTTCTTTGTAACTTTCTGTGAATCTGTAATTATTTTAAAACAATTTTTTAGAAGAATAAAGCAGTAACCTTGTTCTACTAAGAAATGATATATAGTTTTTCATTCTTTTTTCTAAAACCATTATCCCGTTCCAGGGCGATTTTAAGATTAAAGTATGAATTAATATGATGTATGAAGAATATTCTCTATTTCACTCAAAAATATTAAAGTTGCTATAGATTTTCTTAAAATAGCATACAGTGCATGCTGCTGGATTTAGTTTTCGCCGTACATAATTGTCATTTTCCCATGTCATTAAGCACAATTTTCTTTTGCAGCATCATTTTTTAAATGCTTTCGGTGTATTTCAGTGTGTGGCTAGATTCTATACAAGCAGTCCCCTGTCCCTGGATATTTAAACTGTGTCATACATGTCACCATTACAAATCCTTTTCGATACCATGATTCATTGCTTTTCTAATTATTTTCCAGGAGAATTTGCTAGAAGTAGAATTTTGCAAGAGGCATAAGGCTTGCAATGAACACTGGCCGTTTCCCCCATTGCAGGAGGTTGTGCACGTGTTTATGAGAAACTGGGGTCACACCGTCTGGGATGTTTTCATCCTCCACCATGAATATACCTGGCCAGAAGTTTTCTCTCCAGCTGCTGCCTTGATTGTAAATGAGCATGCGCTAAACTCCACAGGCTGGACTCCCCAGATCTGGCTCAGGTCTGAGGACCCGTGAGAAGGAGCCCCCAGGGGGCACTTGTTAGAAGTCAGCCCTGCCCTCAGCTGCAGGAGGGGGGCTCGGATTCCTGCCGGCTGGATGATGAGACCCACCTGAACACCGTGAACACCAGGAAGGCTTGAAGACAGGAGAGAACTCTCTCCATCTTCCATCTCAGCAGAGCTTTCCCTTCTCTGGGCCACCTGAGTTCACTGTAATGAAACAGCCGTGAGTCACTCCAAGGTGAGAATCGGTCTACCACCCCAGGAAGAAAACGTGATTGGGGGAAAACATGAACAACAAATAAAATATAATTATTTTAGACATCACTGAATTTCCAAGAAGGGAAACAAAAAATAAGTACTAAAAGGAGACTTCCCTGGTGGCACAGTGGTTAAGAATCCACCTGCCAATGCAGGGGACACGGGTTCGAGCCCTGGTCCGGGAAGATCCCCCATGCCGTGGAACAACGGAGCCCGTGCGCCACAACTACTGAGCCTGCGCTCTAGAGCCCGCAAGCCACAACCACTGAGCACACGTGCCACAATTGAAGCCTGCACACCTAGAGCCCGTGCTCCGCAACAAGAGAAGCCACTGCAATGAGAATCCCGCGCGCCGCAACGAAGAGTAGCCCCCGCTCGCCGTAACTAGAGAAAGCCCGCGCGCAGCAACGAAGACCCAATGCAACCAAAAAAAATAAAAGTACTAAACGAAGTTGAAGAAGAGGAAGAGCAGGACGTATTGAAATAAAGTCAATCAATTAAATTTGTAAAAACTTTTCATTGACATGCGCACACGTGGAAAGCGAATATATGATTGCACAGCAGGATAGGGTATCACCTGCACAGCAGAAGCTCCCTTGTCCCCCCCAGCCACGTCCCCCGCAAGGGCAACCACCTTCAACAGCATGGATTAGCATTGCCTGTTTTTCTGCCTTAAAGAAATGGGATCCCTTGGTAACTTGGGCTCATACAAGTCAACATTATACTTGTGAGAATTGTTTCCACTGCAGTGTGTGGCTGTGTATTGTTCATTTTCACTGCTGTGTCGTATAATTTATTAGTTCATTCTCCATTCTACTCCTGATAAACTTTTGGGAAGTTGCCACTTTCTGACTTGTGCAAACAGTGCAGCTAGAACATTCTAGCACCTTTCTTTCAGTGATGTATTCACACCTATCCATCGGGTATATAACTTAGGAATATCAAAAGTTATATATTTGTTCAGATTTAGTGGATTCCGCCAAACAGTTGTCCAAAATAGTCGTGCTCATTTCAATTAAACTTTTTATTTTTCTTTCATTTGTGGTTTGGGGAAATGTATAGACTACAAGATATAATTTACTCGGCTTGGATATATGGTTCTTTCTAAAAGGGATGAGGCCGATTCCATGCCTCTGCTCTCGGAACTGTGTTGTCAGAAGACACTAATCTCTTCCGTGGCACGGCCGTCTGGACCCAAACCCTAGCCTGCGTCTGAATCCTAGCTCTGTTACTAGCTGTTGACCTTGGGCAAGCGACTTCACCTCTTGTGTCTCAGCTCTGTCATAGGTAACACTGGAATGTGAAGCGTTCCTGTCCTGCAGGGTTCTTATAAGGATTAAGCTAGTTATGATATATAAAGGACTTGGAAGGGTGCTGGTACGCTGAAAGACTGTGTGTGTGAGTTACTCTTACTTTTTAAAGAAAGAATCTGTTGAGGTTTACTGTGCTCTGTGGGCAATTAGAATTTTATATTCAGGGAATACATGGAGATGTTCACGTTTCAGAAGCTTTTCATCTTTTAAAGGATTCTCATTGCAGAAAGCAGAGGGGAAGCCTGGTATGTGGTTAAGAACCTGGGCCAGGAGGTAGGAAATGTGGCCATCGAGTCTTTGTACTGGGACTTGGAGTTCCAAAATGGTGGTCCTAGCCCCAGGGGATGGATTCAGTATCTTAGCAGGGATATTAGTGCTGAGACCCAAGTGGAGAGAAGGAGGTGGTTTTAGGAGGCTACGGTGGAAGGGCTGATGGGGAAGAGAAAACTCTGGGCTCAAAGACCCCAGGAGGGAGAAAAACTCACATCTCTGAGCAGCATAAGGAAGGTCAGTGTGGCCCGAGAATGGACAGTGATGGAGCTGGAGAGCGAGGCAGAGTCAAATCATGGCAACAACTCTGAATTTTATCCTCCACTCTAATGGCAGCCATTGACATGGGGCGGTGGCCTGATCTCCTGGACTGTGGGTTTCTGATTCATCTTCTCATCAGCTGAACCCGTGATGCAAAGAAAGGATTAAATACACAGGCAAAGAGAAGAATCAACAAAATTTAGCCGGTGATGCAACTGGAGATTTAAACTATTAATAAAGTTGCTTCAAGAATTCTCATTCTGGGCTTCCCTGGTGGCGCAGTGGTTGAGAGTCCGCCTGCCGATGCAGGGAACACGGGTTCGTGCCCCGGTCAGGGAAGATTCCACATGCCGCGGAGCGGCTGGGCCCGTGAGCCATGGCCGCTGAGCCTGCGCGTCCGGAGCCTGTGCTCCGCAACGGGAGAGGCCACAACAGTGAGAGGCCCACGTACTGCAAAAAAAAAAAAAGAATTCTCATTCTACCCTGCACATATATCTAAAGAAAACCATAATTAGAAAAGAGACATGCACCCCAATGTCCGTAACAGCACTATTTACAATAGCCAGGACATGGAAGCAACCTGAATGTCCATCAACAGAGGAATGGATAAAGAAGATGTGGCACATACATACAATGGAATATTCCTCAGCCATAAAAAGAAACGAAATTGAGTTATTTGTAGTGAGGTGGATGGACCTAGAGTCTTTCATACAGAGCGAAGTAAGTCAGAAAGAGAAAAGCAAATGCCGTATGCTAACACATATATATGGAATCTAAAAAACAAACAAACAAAAAGTGTTCATGAAGAACCTAGGGGCAAGACGGGAATAAAGATGCAGACCTACTAGAGAATGGACTTGAGGACATGGGGAGGGGGAAGGGTAAGCCGGGACGAAGTGAGAGAGTGGCATGGACATATATACACTACCAAATGTAAAACAGATAGCTAGTGGGAAGCAGCCGCATAGCACAGGGAGATCAGCTCGGTGCTCTGTGACCACCTAGAGGGGTGGGGATATATGTATATGCATAGCTGATTCACTTTGTTATAAAGCAGAAACTAATGCACCGTTGTAAAGCAGTTATACTCCAATAAAGATGTTTAAAAAAAAAAGGAATGAAATTGGTATATATACAAAATAGAATATTACTCAGCCATAAAAAAGGAATGAGATAATGCCATTTGCAGCAACATGGGTAGACCTAGAGGTTATCACACTAAGTGAAGTCAGTCAGACGGAGAAAGACAAATATCATATGATATTGCTTATATGTGGAATCTAAAAAAATGGTACAAATGAACTTATTTACAAAACAGAAATAGAGTCACAGATGTAGAAAACAAACTTATGGTTACCAGGGGGAAAGCAGGGGGTGGGAAGGGATAAATTGGGAGATTGGGATGGACATATACACACTACTCTATATAAAATAGATAACTAATAAGGAACTACTGTATAGCACAGGGAACTCTTCTCAATACCCTGTAATGACCTATATGGGAAAAGAATCTAAAAAAGAGTGGATATATGTATACGTATAACTGATTCACTTTGCTGTTCACCTGAAACTAACACAACATTGTAAATCAACTCTGCCCCAATAAAAATTAAAAAAAAAAAAGAATTCTCATTCTCTTAGACAGCATCCCTGAGCCACGGTGACATCATGGGGAGAAGGGCTGAGGGGTGCACAGATGCTCGCCTGCGTCTCGGGAGTTCACGCCCCCAACTCTGCCACTGCTGCGCTGAGAGCGGTCCAGGACGCCACAGGTCACGCTAGTGGCCCCTCTCCTTAGAAAGGGCTTTGGAGGCGCAGAAAGCACGTATACGAGATCGGAACAGACTTCTGCGGTCTCCCTTTGTTTTTCAGTGAAGAAAAAAATGGACAGCCAACTATGTATTCCCGACAGAATGCATTGCTAACGCACTTTTTCTTTAAAGATGATACGTAAAGATACACTTTGCAAAAGGTGATTCTTCGCTCCCAGGCAGGGCTGGTACATGTTGCCTCGGGCCCCGGGGCCCGTGGCCTCCTGCCCACCTGCTGCTGCTGTGTGAAGGGCTTCCCACTTCGCTCCAATCTATCGCTCCGCTCCCTGGGAATTTGCTCTCTTGCTGACAGCTGCTTCTGAGTAATGATTTCCTAGTTTGCACGTTTGTTTACCTTGAACAGCGTGCTACATGTTAACGTGTGGCTCGTCCTATGTGTACTGCATTCTTACGTTTAGTTTAACGCGAATGTTTGTTTTCTGGGGTGGTCTCTGTTTGAATTCATAAAGCGGTCATCTAAGGGGAAAAAGCAAAGATGCTTTCCTCTTGAGCGTAAAGAAACGATCTATAATTGTCAGGGGCAGCTTTTGCAGCTCACGCATTAGACCTGAGGGATGTGGTTTACCCTCCGGTAGTGTGAAGTTGTTTTGGGGACAAGGAGAACTTGCACCATCAGAAATGCCTCCACCTGTAGGTGTCCTCAACATAACAGATGCTGGGGAGACCTTCCTTCTACCTGGGCACTTTCGCCAAGATCCAGGTGTGCCCCATGCCTCTGGAGAGAGTTGGCAAATACTTTCTATCCATCAATTCTGATTCCTATTCAATTCCTATCAATTCTGATAGCTGGTGTCTTTGTAGAGTGGATTCTGAAAGTTTGTACACAATCAGTAAACTGTGCCACGGGCAGGCTCGTGGGAGATTACACCAGCACTGCTAGATTAAAGGAGATGGAGATGACCCCCAATTTCCATGGATAGAGTCTCAGTGCCCAGATAAATGCCGGAATATTGCTGCCCATACGCTGGACCAGAGCCAGACCATTTTTGTTAGTGGGGTATAGGGTTAGGGGTGCTTAAAACATTTTTAGCCAGAAGCTACATGTCTTAACCTATTAACCCATTTATTTACTCATTCAACATGTGTGATGATGTCCATTATGGCCCCGGCGCTCTCCCAGGCCATTAGTTAATGACAGAGGTCTGATACCAGCCCTCAGAGAATTTCCGCTCAGAGGGGATGCATCAGTTCCCCATCCGTTGTAACAATTCGCCACAGTCATAGTAACTCAAAAGAACACAAATTCATTATCTTGCGGTTCTAGAAGTCGAAAGTCTGAAATGGGTCTCACTGTGCTAAGATCGAGGCGCCGACCCGTCTGTGTTCCTTCTGGGGGCTCCAGGGGGAATCTGTTACTTGCCTTTTCCAGGTTTAGAGGCTTCCCACATTCCTTGCCTCTTGAAAGTATCCTTCCAACTTCTGCTTCCATCCTCACATCTCCTCTGATTCTGACCTACCTCCCTCTTTCACTTATTAGGACGGCTGTGATCTCACTGGGCCACCTGGGTAACCCAGGAGCATCTCCCCGTCTCAGGGCCCTTAACTGAATCACATCTGCAAAGCCCCTCTTGCCACATAAGGTAACGTATTCACACATTGTGGGGATTGGAACGTGGACATCTTTGAGGCCATTGTTCTACCTACCACTGGAACGGTACAACATCAATTAATTATGACTGTGGAAATGCAAGAAAAGAAGGATGACCGGGTTCTCAAAATCTACATTAAAGCTTATGTCAAGTTTCTTTCTTACAACAAGGAACGTGTACTTTTATCTGATGAATGAAATCAATTTACTTTCTATCCTTCAGTTTGGTCTGATTTTTATAGGAAGGTAATCTATCCCTCACCACTCTTGTTGAGTTTATGATGTCTTTTTATCCTGTGTATTAAGTAGGTAAAAGTGCTGATAAATTTTATTAGTGAATTTTCAATGAACAGCTCGTGACTGCAATGTGGCTTTTTATGACTGGGATGCAGAATACACCATGCAGTTGATGATATCAATAACCTTTTGACATAGTAAATCAAAGGGAAATTTCTGGAGACGGCAACTAGGGAACTGAAAGAGAAAAGTGCCCCTTTTTGGTTTCCGTGTGGGAGACACCCATAGTGAGACTACATGCCCTCAGGACGATGGAAGGTAGAGGGGATATAGCACAGGGCTTAGAGTCCTGACTCCATCACATTCTACCTGCCAGAGCTGAGACAAGCTACTTAGTTCTTCATTGGTAAGCTGGGCATGATGACAACTGTAGCTAGCTCACATAATCAGTGCTAAGTGTTAGATATTATCATTACTAGTATCCTGTTAGAAAATGCTAAGGGAAAATTAAAAAGCAAAGTTAACAGATCGCAACTTCTCGGAGGTTGTGTGGAGGACCCCAGAGCATATCCTCACAGTGACAGGAACATCTGTGTTTTCGGCCCCTTCCTGCATTTGAAGCCCCTTGCTATGTTTGGGTGTCTTCTGACTTAGGTGAGATATGCCTCCTCCCACTCTAGAGGCATAATATTTAAGAAGAACCCCAATCTCTTAGCCATTGGGATGCTTCAAAGCCAACCTGGGATGAGCCATCACCCATTAAAACAAATGTGTTTTGCTAGAGTTTGGAATGTGTCCATATCAGAGCAGTTGGGAAGGTACGTCTTGGACTGTTGCCCTGATGGAGACCTGAGTGCCATTCAGAGGGTGCTTCCAGACTCTTCTTCAGGGAGACACCCTGCTGTTTTCCTTTTATTTTATGGAAGAAAAGACAGGTGAGTAATTTTTCCCCAGCAGAGTGCACCCCTAACAACCTTTGTCCTTAAAGGTGAGTGGTAGAGGTAGACTCTTGCAAGATGCAATTTTTCACCTTGAGGCAGAGTGGCTGCGTCGGGCTGTGCAGCCCATGATCTCTTCTGGGGATGCTGTGATGTTCGGGGTTTCTTATCTAACTGGGACTACCCACTTACACGCCTCGTGAATTTGTTCTTATCGTGGCACCTACATCTGGTTACTTATTTCCTGTTGATCCTTTTTGATCGCCGCTATCAGCCTGCCACATCGCAATGCCTTACTCGTTTTATTGTGCACCAAATACTTATGGTAAATGGAGGGAAATTGTTTTCTGGATGGATTTTATTTGAGTCAATAAAAAGGCAATATATGAAAAAAAGTATTCCTCACTCTAGTTAAAGAAACAGTCTGTGGTAACAATACTGTGGTACCTGCTTTCTCGCCAGTCCCAGGAACATGGTTTTTCTAAGGGAATTGCAAAGTGGTTCAAAGCAATGAAGACATCATCTTGCAGGGTAATTCCAATGGCAGAGGTCCAAAGCACAACAAAAAGTCCCACACATAAACAAATGGGATCTAATTAAACTTAGAAGCTTTTGCACAGCAAAGCGAACCATTGACAAAATGAAAAGACAACCTACTGAATAGGAAAAAGATATTTGCATATAATATGACAGATAAGGAGTTCATATCCAGAATACTTAAACAGCTCATGCAACTGAATAACAAAATAAAAACAAACAACCCAATTAAGAAATGGGCAGACGTGAACAGACATTTTTCTGCAGAAGCACAGGAAAAGATGCTCTACATCACTAATCATCAGAGAAATGCAAATCAAAACCAAGATGAGATATCACTTCACACTTTTAATTAAGGTGTGTACACTTTATAGACTACAGTGTAAATATAACTTTTATAGGCACTGGGAAACCAGAAAATTCAAGTGACTTACTTTATTGCGATATTCTCTTTATTGTGGCGGTCTGGAACCCACAGTCTCCCTAAGGTCTGCCTGTAGTCCTCTGGAATCTTCTGAGCAGTTACTTAACCCAAGGCCCCCATCCGACCAAACTGTTTAATCTCTTCCATTGGGAAACACCTGAAGCCCCCTGGGGATGATCCCATGAGGCGACATTTAGAAGACTGCCTGGCTATAAGGTATTTTTGTTTTGCTTTAAATACCCACTTCTAAGTGCAAACGTGCCAGCCAGCACGGCACCTTGTGTGGGTGAGTCATAGACTGCTCATGGCTCTGTAGCTCTAACACATTTCGCTAAAGGGCTCCACACTGTGTATCTGTCAGAACTGCGTCTTTTCTGCCAGCAACATTTGAGCTATTTAAGCAAGTGACAGCATACACCTAGGAGAACATATTCAAGGAAATGTGCACCAAAGATCATCATGCGAAATGCGTGGACCACTTAAACACAAAATGTGGAAGGGCTGTGGGCTTCTCTCTCTGAGGGGTATAGACCGAGGGGCTCTGGTTTAAATGTGCAGAATTCTCTGTGAGCTGCTGCATTAATGCGTCATGAGCCAACCCAGAAAGGGTCAAGTGCTGGGCTGTGCACATGTTGCTTCTGCTTCCCCTCCTAAACCCCACCCAGCTGCTAAACCTGTTACCCATCCCACATACTCTCTCACAATTGGGGTCCCCTGGTCCTGCAGCAGGAGCCCCTGGACCGTCCTCAGCAGGGCTCCGGACTGGTTTCCTGTCCTGCATAGGCAGGATCACCAAAAGCCCCTGTTTGCCCAGGGGCATCATGGTTTCTGCCTGTTGCCCCAGCGTGGCTGTTAATTGTGACTAGTTTACTCAAGAAAGTGCTACTGAACCAAAGTTGGGTCCACTCACCCGACACACAGCAAAGCCAACCTAGCGACAGGGGTGAAGGAAAGTACAGTGTTTATTGCAGGTGCCAAGCAAGGAGAACAGGCAGCTCATACCCAAAAGACCTGAACTCCCCGATGGCTTTTTTTTTTTAAAGACAAAGTAAGGGCAAGGGTCATGGGACACGTGATCAGCTCCTGGACAATTTTCTGATTGGTGGGTGGTGAGGTAACCAGGTGAGGTCATGGGGGTCAACATTATCAGTCTTCAGGCTCCAGCGGTCTGGGGTCTAAGTGCCTGTGGTCAGCATGCAGTTAACCTCTTCCAACTGGTGGGGTTTCAGTACCTGCTAAACAACTTAAGGACATGGCTCAGGATATTATCTACAGCCCTTGTGGAGGAACTAAGGGTTCTTGACTTTGTTTTATGGCTAAACTTATTATTTTGTCTTGCTTGATGGTTTTTCTATGTTTCTGCATTTTCTCACTTCCCTGATTAAATTTGCTCTTTGGAACCTAGGGAACGCTTAAGAAGCTACAGCTTCTCTACCAACAAGAGGCAGCAGACATGGGGTTGGGGGGAGGGTCTGTCCCTGCGAGAGCCCCACAGGGTCCTCCTTGGTTTCCAAAGTGCCCCTGTTTGGACATAAACGGCTTGATTGCCTAAGCCTGGCCCACACCTGGTCATAAGGATATGCAGCCTCCCAGGTCTTAACTCACTCTGGATGTGTCAGCCCCTCCCCCCAGAGCAGCCTCGACAGCACCTCACCCGGGCAGGTAACCAGGCCCCTCTGAGACCTGCACACATCCTGGGTGGGATTCACATCACTGTTCACAGAGTCTCCAAGTTCCAAACTCCCCAGGTAGAGGTTAGAAAGTGGTAGGATCAGGATTCAAATTTAAGAAGTTAGTTCCACAGTCAAATACTGGGAACAGAGATGCCTACCAGACACCCACCTGGGGAGTTTCAAAGGAGACCACCAGAGTGGGAAATTAGGGGGGGCTGCGTTGAAGCCAATACCTGAGCTCAGCTTTGCAAGGTGATGACAAAAAAGTGGCAAAGAGGGTGCTTCTGGGCAGAGAGGACCCCATGAGGTTAATGAGCAACACAATAGGCTCTCAGTGTGGGATCTGGACTGGCGGCAACAGGGAGCCTCACCTCATTACCTCACTCATCCCACAAACCTGGCCGAACATCTCATCTGTCACGCTGTTTTCTAGGTCCTGAAGCAGCAACTGGCACCATCTGTATGTTCAGGCAACTAACATTTTAGCAAGTGAGACAAACCAATAAATCATCACTATTTTTTCAGATGGTAATGCACGTTTTGAAGGGCAGGAACCAGAGCGACCTGGTGTGAGGGCAGCATGAAGATGCATGCCTAGCACACCCCTCCTTCCCTCCCTGAGGACACGCGTCCCCCTCCCCTCTGCCTGCAGTTCATCTCCTCCTTACCCTGATCTCTCTCACTTCTTGTGTCTTTCCTGATGACGCTGTCCAAAGTGACGGCTAGAACCAAGTTCCACAGACGACGTGGCTTATAAACAACAGGTGTCTACTTCTCCCAGTTCTGGAGGCTGGGGTAGTCCAAGGTCAAGGCACGAGCAGGTTGGATGGCAGCTGAGGGTCTGCTTCCTGGCTCACAGATGGCTGGGGCTGAGGTGGGTGCAGAAAGAGAGAAACCCTTTTCCCTGCAGTCTTCCAGGCTGAGACCAGCGTTGACGTTCCATCACGTTTAGAATTTTGATTAATAGCTCAGATGGGCTCTTTTCGTTTAGGCAGGACCACTGGACTATTTTTTACCTAGTGGTGGAATAGAGAAAGTTTCCAACCAGGTAGAGGGAGGATTATCCGCTAAACACATTTTTAAAAAGTGTTTTGATCACGTCCCAGGGGCTGTTCCGCCAACAGAACTGCTGCTCAGGTGTTTTTTCCTTCCTTCACTCCTCCTCCTCCTTTCGGAAGAGAGTTTTAAATTAATGGAGCAATCATTCTACGGAGGGAGTACAATTATGAGAAATCTCAGCTTAACATCTTTCTTTGAAAGTTCAAAACATTACCTCAAATGCGCCCTTTTAGTCGTTTTGATTTTTCTTTTGAATAGAAACGTTTCCTATGAAACATAGGCTTGATTACATACAGGAATAGCAATAAAGCTATTCTTTTCTACTTCACCCAAAACTCTTGTTTCTGAGATTCAATTTGGTACCGGGGTACAGAGGCCGAATTTCGGCTATAAGCCTGGTACAGGGACTTCCCTGGTGGTCCAGTGGCTAAAACTCCTCGCTCCCAATGCAGGGGGCCCGGGTTTGATCCCTGGTCAGGGAACTAGATCCCGCATGCATGCCGCAACTAAGAAGTCCTTATGTTTCAACTAAGAAGTCCGAATGCCGCATCGAAGATCACACGTGCTGCAACTAAGACCCGGTTTAGCCAAAGATAAATAAATATTAAAAATAAATAAATAAAAGACTGGTACGGTTCCTAAGATGCTCCCAGAACACAGGGTCATGTCTCTCTTCTGATCATCAAAATTGCCTTACACACAGCTTTGAAAATGATCGACGTTCAGAAGATATTGGTTGAATTTCATTCTATTTTGCAAGATTTATCCAGTTGTGCAGTAGCAGAAACTTAGTTGAGACACCCCCATTATGTGAGCCCTTATTCAGCCCTTATTCTTTCCGCCCATTTAACCGATCTCCTACTGAGGTTTTTCCCCCCTCCTTCTTGCTCGATCGCACCCTGAAAATGATTGCCCCCTAGCTAAAGTTGAGCTACGCCCCAGATGTTTAGTCCTCCAAGATAACACTCCTTTCCCCTGTGAGCATTGCTCATTCCAGAAAGAAGGTCATGGAACAATAACCTCGAGCACCACCAGAACCTGAACCACCTGATGCCAGACCTAATGATCTCAGTGTTTCAGGGCGGAAAGAAGGATGCAAGACTACATCGGCCCACGTCCTTATCTGCAACCTTATTTTCCACACTGAAACTGTAAGACCCCTTCCTGTTTCCCAGGAACCGGGGCACAGTCTTGAGAGCATTAGCCTGTTGTGGCCTCCTTGGCCTGGCAAAGTAGTAAATCTACTCCTTTCTACTCCTCCAAAGCTCTGTCTCTGTGTTTCTATTCTGCACTGGTGAACAGAGGCCGCGTTTTTCAGCAACGGTTGCAAGTGACGTAAACACAGCCAGACACAGCTATGAATCGAAGTGGTGGTTTGAGCACGTGTGTCTGGTGGGGGCATCTCATGGACTTGGAGGGAAGAGGGGACAGCTGCGGAGCCAGCACCTTGGGGTGCGGAGAGGATGCAAAGCTGTCCTCTCTCTGCAGGTCAAGTCCATCCCTGCTGAGATGGCCTCTACTCTCTCCCAGAGCAGACAGGCCTTTACCATGAGGGGGAAGCCAGTGCTAAAAGTCCCAACCTCCTTCTTCCAGCCCCGAGACATCAGAGTTACAGCTGCTTCTCCAGTTGCAACTGTAAATTCTCAAGAGAAGGACTCAGAGAGGCCTGGCCTGGGTGTCATACTCATATGATTGGTCGCAATAAGGCCATGTGTCCCTTTTGGCTAAGGGCAGGCAGAAGTGGCTATCTTCCCATGAAAGCAGGGGAAGCCAAGCTTTCTGAGTAGACCGAATAAAGTGAAAATGAAATCTAACTGTTTTCAACCCTAGGTATATACCCAAGAGAACTGAAAACAGCCGTCTACACAAAAACCTAAGCATGAACGTTTCATACTGGCATCATTCATAATAGACAAAAAATGGAAACGTTCCAAATGTCCATCAACACATGAAGTGATCTATAAGATAGAGCATATTCATCTAATTGAATACAATTCAGCCGTATAAAGTAACGGAGTTCCGACACATGCCACAGGGTGGATGAACCTTGAAAACATGATGCTGAGTGAAAGAAGCCAGACGCAGAAGGTCCCATATTGTATGATTCCATTTATGTGAAATTTCCGTAACAGGCACATCTGTAGAGACAGAAAGTAGATTGGCGTTTCCCTAGGGCTTGAGGGAGAAGGGAATGGGGAAGCCACTGCTAATGGGATGATGGAAAAGTCCTAAAACTGATGGTAGTGATGGTGGTACAACTTTGCGAATAGACTAAAAATCATGGCATTGACTTTAACGGATGAATCTTAGTGTACAAATTATATTGTGAGAAAGCTATTGAAAAGAAAAGAGGCAAGGAAAGGGAAGAATGGAATATGGGGTGATGAGATGGGAAAAAATCAAGCAGAACCTTGGCTAATGCATTCCACGAGCATTGGACTGTCTGCCGGCACCATCATATGCTGAGACGTCAAGAAAGACCAAGATCTGAAACTTCTCCTCCGAGTGTGCAGGCTCTGATGAGAAAAGGCCTCTTACCCAACAATCAGAGTCACCCAGGTAAGAGCAAGACAGGGAGAAATGGGAGGCATCGCAGCAGGTCAGGAGAGGGAGTGATGAACTGTGCCCTGGGGAGGGGAGATCAGAAAGGACTCCCAGCAGGGACTTCCCTGGTGGTCCAGCGGTTAAGACTTTGAACTCCCAATGCAGGGTACCCAGGTTTGATCCCTGGTCAGGGAACTAGATCCCGCATGCATGCCGCATCTGAGACCTGGTGAGCCAAAAAGATAAATAAATAAACATGAAAAGAAAGAAAGAAAGGAAGGAAGGAAGGAAGGAAGGAAGGAAGGAAGGAAGAAAGAGACTCCCAGTAGAGATCATGCCTGAGGCGGGGCTATGCGTCCCAGTTGCAAAGTGCTGGCGACAAAAAAGAGCAGGGTGTACTGGGGCAGCTGACACGTGGGTTTGGGGAGCAGAGGAGGGACAGGGGAAGCAGGAGAGTCACGTGAGCCGCCACTACCAAGGGCCTTCTCCACCATGATGAGAGGGGGCATCTGATGATACTCTTTTTTTTTTAACCCAGACCCAACTCTATGTGGCTTTATTTATTTATTTATTCATTCATTCATTCATTCATTCATTCATTGGTCTCACTGTGTGGCTTGTGGGATCTTAGTTCCCTGACCAGGGATTGAACCCGTGCCCCCTGTAATGGAAGCGCAGAGTCTTAACAACTGGACCGCCAGGGAAGTCCTCGTTTTTTTTTCCTTTTTTTTAAATTAATGGAAGAGTTTGATGATTGTTGTGAATGAGAACAACGCCTCACATCAGCGAGGCTCTTCCCACGTGTGGGGCTCTATGTGGCCTTTGGACTGGAAGCACAGCCTCAGCTCTCCTGGTTCAGGCCTCTGGACTCAGACTAGAGCTACCCCGTCACTCCTCCTGGGTTCCCAGCTTCCGATTCATCCTGCAGGTCTTGGATTTTGCTACCTCTGTAATTGCATGAGCCAATTTCATCATAAATCTCTTTATAAATATCTATGTAGATAAATGCCTTGCCTTAATTCAGACTTTGTTGCTCCCAGACATCTAAATAAACAAAGAGCCAATGAAACGTGAGGAATCTCATGTGATCAACAGGTGTTCCAGGGGGTAGGGGCCCAGGCTGGGTGAACAGGAGGCTCAAGGGTGCTGCTTGGCAGGAAAAGAGGAAATGACATTCTAATAGATGGCAAAGGCCAGCCCTGGATAATCACAGTCTGCCTCAGGTTCTCCTTAGACTATTAGTACTATGGGAGTAGTTTGCATGGAAATTAAAATTGGACTTCAAAGCGGTTGGAAGAGCTTGCATGTCTAACGATAGAAAAATGTCACAGACAGGTTCCTAATGACTCTGGAGTTCTGTACCAGTGGCTGAGGAGAGGGGAAAAAAGAAATGATGATAATAATAAAGCCGATGAGGGTGCCCTTGGCAGAAAGCACAGGAAAAAGCCATCTGGGTAATCAGAAACGGACCCCTGTCATCCATTATTTTTTGTGGCACATTTTGGATATATAATATGTATATATGTGACCCTTATCGGACATATAATATGCATGTCTGTGCTATATATTATGTCACTTTTTACATTACTTTGCGAAATATTTATGCAACTATAGAACTAATGAAAATAAAACAATATAAGTGCGAACACGAATCTCTGGTAAGGTGAAGATTATTTCTGTAAAAAGGGTAAGTCTTTCCAGATTTGTGCCTCAGCTGGGACCGGCACAAATCATTTTTTTTCTAGAATTGGTCTCCATTGCATGTTCCATTTTCTTTTCATCTTTGATTTTTGTTTTTTAATCACCCAAGAAGAGGTTTGCCACCTAAACTGAAAAAAGGTAGATAACAAATTTCTGTCTTGCTGTATCAAAAATTCTTTAAGGTCCTACAGATGCAGGTCATTATTACCAAAAGACTTGCATTATAAGGGAAGAGGAGGAATCGGGCATACCCCGACCAGTGCAGGGACTCTGGAGATCCGGGTCGCTTCACAGCCTGGGTAAGGTCATTCCTGAGGAGATAACATCTGTCACGAGAACTGAGAATTGGTGGCAGTCTGATGGGTGGCCTGACCAAGGGCCAGTGTCTTCCGTCTCAGAAGTTGAGATTGTCCCAGAAAGCTGGTGCCACATGGCTGCCCACGGTAGAGCTCAAAGAAGCCTTTCGCTGCTGCACACAGCTTACTAGGTGAACCCAGGGGTCTGTCAATCGTTTCGCCTTTCAGTTCCCTCCTGCTGCCCACTCTCCTTGGACCCCAGAGTTTATCACATTGATTAAAGCAGACGTTCAAACAGTAAAAAAAAAAAAAAAATATATATATATATATATATAATATTGAAACTCTACATATAAAACACGATATACAGTGTGTTTCACAATTTTTGGTAAAGTGTATCTATTACACATGTGCTATACATGTTATATTTAATAAACGGTACTACTAAGTGTAGAACACATATGTAATACATAATGTATATTTAAATATATTTGCATGTATACATTGACATTTACTAAATTACATATACATAGCCTTCTTTTACAATGCGTTTCCGAAGTTCGTTTAGTTTCTCCATGATGACTAAAGAAATCGCCTCACTAGAAGAAGTCTAAGAGCGAGCTCACTAGCCATACCGCTTCGGTTGAGGGCTTCCCTTTGGTGTCTTGCTTTTCCATCCTAAATATTCACGGGGTCAGGAATAAATAAACCTGTCCTCACCAACAACGGGACATGGCTGAGCAAGATGCTGAGATCGACTTTGGCCTTAGATTCCTACAAAATTTCTATTTTCTGTTGTTTCTCTAAAATAAGAGATACAATTATGGGAAGGGAAACAAGTGCCTACTTGACTTCAGTTCTGCCCAGAGTTCTTCACTCATGATGCTTCCCAGTTTCCTTCCCTGGTGCCACTCTGGGCGTCCCCAGGGTCGTATTCCTTCCTTACGGGGTTGCCCTAAATCTGCTCCTCTGTGAGCAGACAGGCTGTTTGGGGGCTTGATTCCTCTTTTAGCTGCACGGCGTGATCACCCTGCATTTGGAAAAATCCGTTTAAAGAATGTGTGAAGACCTTAGAGAAGCATATTTGCTGGTGAAAGGAGGGTCTGTGGGGGCGTGCAGGAGAGCCTTACAGACCTGTCCCAATAGAGATCACACCCGTCCTCCCCTTCTACTCTTTTAAACCTGGGAAATCAGATACATGGAAGACAGTTCCTCCCTCTGCTGGCTGCACCTCTTTCCCACTTTCCTCAGTTTCCTGTACTTAATTCCTTCTGTTTCTCAAGGTAGATGACAGCCAGAGGCAATATTTACAGCAATAGGACAAGAATTATAAGTCTCTCTCACTTTTGCCCGCCAGGACTAGCCTTGTTTGTGGGCCCAGACTGTCTAAATTTTTTTTTTTTTTTTTATGGCTGTGTTGGGTCTTCGTTTCTGTGCGAGGGCTTTCTCTAGTTGTGGCAAGCGGGGGCCACTCTTCATCGCGGTGCGCGGGCCTCTCTGTCGCGGCCTCACTTGTTGCGGAGCACAGGCTCCAGACGCGCAGGCTCAATAGTTGTGGCACATGGGCTTAGCTGTAGCTGTGGCGCATGGGCTTAGCTGTTCCACGGCATGTGGGATCTTCCCAGACCAGGGCTCGAACCCGTGTTCCCTGCATTGGCAGGCAGATTCTTAACCACTGTGCCACCAGGGAAGCCCTAAAATTTATGTTTATTTCCTTTAGTAAATCTTTATTAAAAAGAAGCTCTTTCCTCTGTATTCAGAGGGTGCATTCTTTCCATTTTATTAATTAATTTGTATAACCCACGTCATGTGTGTGCGTGCATGTGTGTGTGCACACACGTACATGTGTGTGTTCTGTTGACTCATCCATGACGGAGTGAACACACTTGGAAGGTGCGGATCAGGATAAGTGTCTGGGAATTCAAAGGCCTGGGAGATAGAAGAGGATCCAGGGTTCTAGGTGGTCCTGAAAGGGCAGTTTTGCCTCTGTGATGCGTCGTCCTCGCGCTTGGTGGTTCCACTGCAGGCGCGTTCAGCTGTCTGTATCTGGTTTCCTGTCTGGCCTCCCTCCAGGTTGCACAGACCACGTGGCCAACCTCTTCCTCAGGCTGCCACACAGGGTGGGGTAGGAAAACCGGCCACATGCTGCTGGGCCCTGCCTGATATCAGAGCTTACCACCAGGGCTGCTCTATAGCCTGTCGATTTTCCAAGGACTCCCCAGGGATGTGTGCTCATCTGCTGATGGTCTTCCCTCTCCTCATGTCCCTTCCCCAGGGTAGGACAGGTTGGTAGCTTCCTCCAGAAGCCCTGCCCCAGTGGCTCTCCTCCTGCTTGCAGCTATCAGAAAACCCACTCAAACTGGATTCAGCAAAAAGTGGCTCAATGTGGTCTGACTCAAATACAATGTTTAAGAGCATAGCTGGCTCTGCTGGGATCCAGGGATTCAAGCAAGTCATCAATCTCCGGTTCCTCTTAGCTCCGCCCTCGGTGACGACGGTTTCCTTTTCTGATCCACCCCACGGTTCCAGGCTCTAATTATCCATATGCCTTTCAGTCCCTGAAGTTAAAAAAAATATGTTTCTCTGATAATTCCTGCAATAGTCCTGAAATTCGTGTATTTTGCACCAATTTGCAGCCCTACCACTGAGGCCTTGGGGGCTGGGTGATGCTACGTGACCAAGCGCTGTGGGTTGAGCGATTACGTTGGATTTTCATTCTCTTCCATCTGAAATGTGCAGAGAATTTGGAAATAAAGCCACTCGGTCACACTAAAACCGGTCTCTTTCTTACTTCAGAACCATCCCTAGGCCTCCTCTACACATTCTGGGATTGGGGCCACGCACTGGTGTTTATTTTTAAAATTGACCTACTTCCGATGACTGAAGCGGAAAAAAAAAACTATCGGGGGCAGCCTGCCTCTGCAGCGTCGGAGAGAAAGGCCATGGCGCTGATTTCGCAGGTGCACAAAAATGTCGTGCCCTGACGGCAGCTGCCTTTAGAGCTTTGTGAAGGTATAAAGGTACCTCGCAGCCAATGGGGACTATGAAACATGACTGGGGATTCAGCGCCGTCTTAACAGCAGTGGGTTGAGAGAGAGAAAGTCTTTCAGGGAAGATCCCTTATTGTAACCGGGCGTGAGAAAATAAAAGTCTGTTTCAAAAAGGTTTGGTCTGAATAAAACAACGCCTTCAAGGTAGACTTCAAAACACAGAAATTTGCAGCCAAAAGGCAGTCACCGGCGTATCCATCAGGAAACGGTATTTTTGAAGAAGACAGAAAGACACCGATTAATTAGAGCTCTCTCTGCCCTCCATGTGTCACAGATTTTTTGAGCAATAAAAAGCCATTTTCCTAAGAATCATCCCCAGCTCTGCTAAGAGGAAAGTACACATTTGACCTGAGCGTGCAAATAATTTTGTTGTCGGTCACTCAGGCACCAGAAGGGAGCTGGGCTGTGAAGAAAATCCAATGGTCACATAGGGTGGTGTTCCATGTCTAATTATAGCCGCCGAGACTGACTTTCCCGAGATTTGGATATCATGGTCTCGGAGGGCACACAGGCTGGCACTCATCCAGAACAGAATACAAAACCATTACTTTCTCAGATTCCCTCTTATGCGCTCTTGCATTTTGATCATCATCTGGGAAGACAAAACAGAGGAGGCTTTTACTGAACACTTTCCAGAGCTGACTCTGATAATGATCTGCTGCCTCTTGGATAATGGAGAAAGAATTCAATATTTTTTTTTATTATCTACAAGGGCATTTAATCGCTGGACTGCCATATTTTTATTGTAAGATTAGTTCCGATTTTAATTAGAAAAACGAACTCTGGAGAGCGCTTAGGCTGGAAACAATGGCTTTTTTCTTCTTTGCTTTGGTTCGCTGGACATTGGCAGGTGGTAACTCACGATTCCACGCGTGTCTCTTCTTTAACTTTGTTTCAGAAGGAACGAGGTTCTTTATGGTTCTGTGTCTGTGGGTAACGCAGCAGCTGCCGGTTATGCTAATTCCTGCTTGCTTGCAAAGAGGCCTGTGTTTATTCTGTGCCTCGCCAGCTGTCAACAAAGACATTTTAGGAATCATTGCCATATTTAAAGGGAGACTTCATTGCTGTGTCCTACTGCGGGCCCTCCCGGCAAAAGGACCATCAGAGTTTTGTGTAGAGACCTCTGATGCTGGAAGGGCAGGCACAGCCCTGGGGGCGGCAACCTTGGCCGGGTTCCCCATCACCTGCCCGCCTTACCTGTGCGGGGAGCGATCTTCACAACAGAATGAACCCTTGCCTTGCATTCCTGAGAGGAGATTGAAATGCTTGGTTTGGGAAAGAGCTCATTTCATGGTGGTTAGGGAGGTTGAAGTTTTCATCGCTACATCATCGATGTCTGAGAAAACTTCCTCTCAAATTGGAAATTCCAACGATCTTCAGAGAGCCTGTTTCACTGTCTCAAAAACTTCGAAATGCTTTCTCACTTAGCGATCAGAATGGAAAGCAAAGGATGTTTTTTGAGCAAATCATTGTGTTCCTGATCTTACATCAGGGTTTTAGTTTATTTATATGTTATAGTCCATATTTTATCTTATCTCATGAGAGAAGTAGAGGAATTTTTAATTGGCTTTTGCAATTGAAATTCTTTACGACGAAGAAGGGAAAGGTCAGTAAATGAAAGCACGTATGATTTCCATTACCTTTTTCCTAACCATTGTCTTATTTCTGCTCAGACATCTTTTTAGTTAATAAACAAATTCAGACAAAATAATTTTTGCAGAAGTAATGCTTTGACACTCCTATCTGTAGCTGTCTATGGAAATAGGCCTCCATTCCTGGTTGTTCAGAAGGCTTAGTTCACCATTGAAATTACTCTTAGGGGTGGGAGAGTGAGAGGTACAAGCTATTTGGTGTAAGATGGGCTCAAGAATGTATTTTACTACACAGAGAATATAGCCAATAATTTTGTAATAAATGTAAATGGAAATAACCTTTAAAAATTGTATAAAATTTTGGGGGCTTCCCTGGTGGCGCAGTGGTTGAGAGTCCGCCTGCTGATGCAGGGGACATGGGTTCGTGCCCCGGTCCGGGAAGATCCCACATGCCGCGGAGCGGATGGACCCGTGAGCCATGGCCGCTGAGCCTGTGCGTCCGGAGCCTGTGCTCTGCCAACGGGAGAGGCCACAGCAGTGAGAGGCCCGTGTACCGCAAAAAAAAAATAAAAATAAAAAAAAAATAACAACTTTCAAAAATTGTATAAAAATTTAAATTATATTCATAGGTTTCTTCTCAATTACCCCAAAGCACAAGGTGAGGACAAGAAGAATCCTACATGCTTGAGGTTTCCTTGAATAATACCCCCACGTTCTCCATCCCTCAGCAAACATGCAGATCTATTAGGCTCCCCGAGGGCGGGATTTTATTTCTGAATTCTTCATTTCTTCCAGAGCTCTCCCATGCTACTTGGACCTAACAATAGATGGCAATGTATTCAATATCTAAGCACTGCTCCCTGTGGGTCCGCCTTGTGCTAAGCTCTGGGATGACAGGGGTAAGAGAGCCTTCTTTAACGGAACTAAGGGATAGAGTTAAAACAATACTAATAAGTCACAGTGGCTCTCAGTCTTCTTTGGGGTGAGTGGAAAGGCAGCTGGGGAAGCTTTGGGGTGAGTGGGGCATAGCTGAGCCTTCACAGCACCCTGCAGAGTGAGCACAAATGGGGATAAATGGCCAATGGTTCAATCAATCGTGCCTACGTGGTGATGTTGAAAGAAGGGGGACCCCTTCCAGGGCCCGAGAGTGGGCTCTTTCTAACACTCGGAAATGAATTGTCCGAGGAGACACATGTGCGGACAAAGCAGGAGACTTGATTGGGAAGGGGCGCCGGGGCGGAGGGCAGCAGGGTGAGGGAACCCAGGAGAACCGCTCTGCCATGTGGCTCGCGGTCTCGGGTTTTCTGGTGATGGGGTTAGTTTCCAGGTTGCCTCTGGCCGATCATTCTGACTCAGGGTCCTTCCTGGTGGTGCACGCATTGCTCAGCCAGGGTGGATTCCAGTGAGGAGGATTCTGGGAGGTTGGTAGGACATACCAACTTGTGTCTGTATCCTCTCTCCTTTTGACCTTCCCCGAGTTCTTCCGGTTGGTGGTAGCTTGTTAGTTCCAGGTTCCTTACCAGGACCTCCTGTTGTAAGATAACTCATGCATGTGGCTACTATCAGGCCAGTCCAGGGCAGGCAGTTTTGGTCAGTGGTTCCCCTAACAATGAGGCCTCCTCAAAAAACACAAAAGGACGGGGTTTGAAGGTTTCTGGGTTGGTGAACACGTGGACATTTGAGGAGCATAGCAGCTGGAGAGGGCATGGAAGCTCCGCCCCTTTTCCCTATACTTTGCCCTGTGCACCTCTTCCATCCGGCTGCTCCTGAGTTATAGCCTTTCATAGTAACTGGTCATCTGGTCAATGAAATGCTTCTCTGTGTTCCATGAACTGCTTTAGCAAAGTAACTAAACCCAAGAAGGGAGTCTTTGGAATCTTCCATCTATAGCGAATCTATCAGAAGCACAGGTAACAACCTGGAATTGTGATTGGCACCTAAAGGTGGCGGGTGTGCAGTCTTGTGGGATCAGATGCTAATTCCAGGTGAATAATGTCAGAATTGAATTGAATTGTAGCACGTCCAGCAATTGGAGGGTTGCTTGGTGGTGTGGGAAAACCACACACACACACACACACAGGAATTGGTGCCAGAACTTTACTTGGTGTCAGAATCAGAGGTATAATCCTGCATAATCTCTTATTCCCAAGATACAGACAAAATTATCATGTTCCCCATTTTTTTTTCCATTTAATTTTAGAGTGGAGCATCAGGTCCGGTTTATAGAATCTTTACTACTAATTAGTATGACATCAGATGGTGATGAAAGAGGATAATGTCACATTTGCATTCACTTCACGAGTAATGGCTCTGTTTAGCTGATAGAGCGTTTTGTTTCTTGCTCATCAATGTAGCTTAAAAGTTTGTCTCTGTAAAGCACAGATGCCAGATGCTCTCTAATTGGTATTTCAAGCTCTATAGTGACCATCCCCAAGCTATGTCCGTCATTCTCCACTGTAGGGGCCTTGACCCCTTTCTCTAACCCATGCAAGCCTTTTCTTCTGACCCTCACAGCTGCTGGCTTTGTGGACCAGCACTTGTGAGGCTATTTTCAGTATCTTCTATTGGATATCAGATTGGTGTGATCATATGGGTAAATTGCAGCTACATGGATGGCAGGTCCAGAATCCCTGAGATTAAACCTTGGAAGTGGCCCCTTGGTTCTAGGTTGTGACAGTGAAGCCAAGCAGGACCCTGTGCCCACCTCCCACCCCCAGTACAAAACCTTTCTGTGTCCCCTGTTTCTTGTCTGTAGGAAATAGGCTTCATTCAGCTTCCCTGACCTCCCCTGAGTTCCAAAGGGCAGATTCAAACAGTTGCTAATCAGGGGAGGGAGGGGACGCAGAGACAAGGGAGGAGCAGTCAGGAGACAATAGTGCCGCCTTGGGGCAGGTCCTGGTTCGCCCTCAAGGGATACACAGAACAATATCTTTGAGTTCTTCTGCAGGAACTAAGACCCTCACCCAGGTGGAGGATGGTAACTTCAGCCTGAGCTCAAGATTCTTGGAGCACCACCCTGTTACCTCACCACCAACCAATCCAAAGAAAGTCATACACCCTGCAACCCTTACCCCAAATTTTGCCTATAAAAACTTCTCCCTGAAAACCAACAGAGAGTTCAATCTTTTTTGAGCACAAGCCACCCATTCTCCTCGCTTAGCCCTGCAAGAAACCTTTCTCAACTCCAAACGCTGACGTTTCAGTTTGTTTGGCCTCGTTGTGCGTCGGGCACACCAACTTGCGTTCGGTAACACTTGCTGCTCCTCCAACATGAGCTACCGGTCTTCAATAACAAGCTCACCTTCCAAGACAGGGCAAGAGTTGGATACGGAGGCCCTTCTCTGGAAGCAATAACACCATCCTTAGCACAGTTGTTTTGTACAAATGTGTAAGTCTTCAGGACTTTTTGGACATATTTTGTCTTTCCTTCTGGGCATGAGCACACTATTAGTGATTGAATGTTTGTGTCCGCCCCCACCCCACCCACCAATTCATATCTTTAAGCCCTAAACACTAACGTGATGGTATTTGGAAATAGATGCGATATTTGGAATATGTGCAATGACTTCAGAAACTTGGCCCACCTCACCTCCTGCAGTTAAGACCAATGATGGATGTAGTGCAGTGACTGACCCATGGACTCTGGCATCCCCCTGGCCAACAACCCCGTTTATCTCATTTAATTTCTACAACAGCCCCCTGTGGCAGGAGTTATGACCCTCTTTTTGAAGATCAGGAAATGGAACTCCAAGAAGTTAAGCCATTGCCCAAGGTCGCAAAGCATGGAGGTGGCAGAGCCTGGAATCTCACCCAGATCCATTTATAGCAAAGGGCAGTGACCTAACTCATTCACCCTCCCCTTCCTCCTACCTGAGAGCTGAAGTCATTCAAGTCCTCCTCTGGATATTGAAGCCACCCTGGGCCTCGGTTTTATCACCTGTGGAATAGGACCACAGTAGTACGAAGACTTGAATCACTAGGGCGGTTGAGGGCATCTTGGTAAATATGCTGAACTCTCCTTTTCTCAACAACAGGAAATCTAGCCACAGGAGTTCTTGGAACTATTACTAGTATAATAACAAAAATTCCCAGAGACAGGGGGACTCAGAAGGGGGCACCAAGGTGCACTGATGACAGCACTGTTCATTTTGTTCCTGGTTGGGTGAGAATCATGTTGTCATAACCAAGCAGAACCCTATGGGATCTTCCCGGGGACAGAAGACCCCCCCCCATATCCTCTGCTGTAGCTCCTCTCTGAAGTACCCTGATAACAGTATCTGATGCACATTCCTGAGTTGTTTTACAGATGCTAAAACCACACCAAATGGAAGAAATTAACTACTCGATGACCATGAGCGCATAGCCCCCAAGACCTACTGGCACTTCAGGATTGATAGTGTTAACCACTGTGACACCACCCTGTTACCTCACCATCAACGAATCAGAGAATTTTGCATGAGCTGATCACCTGTCCTGGGATGCCCCTCCCTCACCTGGTCTTTAAAAATGCTTTGCTGAAACCCATCAGGGAGTTTGGGTGTTTTGAGCACTAGCTGTCCTGGATCCTTGTTTGGTGCCTGCAATAATTGCTGCCCTTTCCTTCGTCACAGCCCAGTGTCAGTAGATCGGCTTTACTGCACATTGGCGAGTGGACCCAAGTTCGGTTCAGTAACAATGTCTCCTGTATGGGGCTCAGCAACCTCCCCACTCCCCCCAGCCAGGGAGCTATGTGTCAATCCTTCTGGGACTCATGGAGAAACGTGGTAGAAAAGACAAAATACATATTCTGAGAGAGGTCCTGGATCTCTCATTTACCATGCATGAAACTCAGGCAGGTAACTTAACCTCTGTGTCCTCATCTGTAAAATGTGCACCAATGGTACCGCCTTCCAATGCTTCGTTAGAGCAGTTCTCATCTCTGGAATGTACACCTCAAGGAAGACAGCACCCTTATCTCCCAGTTTCTGTGGGATGGGAGTCGTTCAACTTTGGCAGGTGCTTCCCTCCCAAGACCACCCCCTGTCATAAAGATGTGAAGTTTGTTTTTCCTCTGGAGAAAGCCAATTAGCTAACCCAAAGATCAGGTAAAGTTAGGACCAAAGCTGTGTGAGAAATGGTGTTGCAAAGTCCTCTCACTTGAGGACACGCATATAATGGGTTGGCTTTATACGAGGGTGAGATTATTGTTTTCCCAATCTCTTAGCTGTTAGGCACTACCCTGTGATGCACATTACATTCTGTTTTAAAGGTTATTCAATAATAAGTCTGTTTTCTTTCTCTACTGCGTTTGTGGAGAGGTTTTTCTGGGTTGGGAGAGGATTTTGTTTTCACTTATATTCCAAAACTCCCCCAAAACTAGGAACATTCTGTACTGGGGACGAGTAGTTAAATGTGACCAAAAAGGTAAAAATGGGGCTGACCCAGACTTAATCAGTAATTACTTGAAAATATCAGAAAAAATAAGGAAAAAGTGCCAATTTGCCCCTTTCTCTGCAACCCTTCCCCCCTCCACAAACTCAGCCTTGCCACAGTGGAAAACAGTGATATTTCACTTTGAAACGGGAATTCTTTCTTCCCAGAATGTGATTCTTAAAAATGCTACATCCATATATGTTCAAAGAAACTTAAAAAAAAATTTTTATTGAAGTATAGTTGGTTTACAACGTTGTGTTAATTTCTGCTCTATAGCAAAGTGATTCAGTTATACATATACATACATTCTTTTCCATTATGGTTTATCACAGGATACTGACTATAGTTCCCTGAGCTATACAATAAGACCCTGTTATTCAAAGAAACTTTTAAAACATTGTCCTGATCCATCCCACCCTCTCTGCAAACCTGCCGGCACTGCTACCACGCCCTCACCCACCCTCGGCCCTACTACTGCGCCTGCGCTTAGAAGCCGTTCGGCCCCCCCCCCCCCCCCGCCAAGCCCTCCACAGCCGCTCTGCGCCTGCGCCCCTGTCCTCCCTGCGGCTCCGACCTCGGGAGGCGGCAGGGGCGGGGCCGAGGGGCCGAGGGGCGGGGCCACTCCAGCCACTTGGTGGGGCCGCGGGATCAGGGCCCCAGAGCTGCCGCCCAGTCCTAGGACTTCGGGTGACTCTGCCCCCGTTGTCATGAATATATGCACGTTCGACACTGGCACCCTGCAGTCTTGGGCACCCTCAGGACGTGGACTCTCAGGCTGTGGATTGTGAAATGACATGACGACGCATGGGCCACCTGGCGTTCACGCGGAGGAATAATCCGGCCCGCGAGGTGTGGAAGGTGTAGGCCCACACCGGGTACGCGATGCGGACCTACGGGTTGCGGGTTGTGTAGACCCTCTCCAGGTCTGGCGGTGTAGACACGCGCTGTCTCCCCACAGTTGAAGGCCCGCCTTCCTGGGGGGCTCGCACTTGAAATGGAGAGAGGTCGAGGCCACAGGGCTTCAGACGCCCCGTTAAGTCACCCTCCAGGAGTCCCGGAAGGCATCGGCTTCAAGACCATCGTGCATCCGCTTTCCTTTAAGGAGCAAGTCCCTCCCAGCACCCCTGTCTGAGCAGAACAGAAGCTCCAAGATGTGGGGGATCCCAGCAGCACAGGCGTCCGTGGGAGCTCGCGGAATCTCGGATCAAGACCGGACCTTTCCGAGCGGGGTCGCTGACCGAACCATCTCCTGACACCAGCTACTTCCATTTCGCGAACAGTATTGAAGCAGCCGAGGTTTTCCCCAAGCTCCCACCTGCCTGTGACTGCATCCGATGCCTACCCCCCCTACAGCATCTGGGAACCGGCCGGGCTCCTATTTCAAGATCCCTCCGCCTCCAGATGAGGTTGCATCTGTCCTCACCTGTTCGAGGAAATAGCTCCAGCAATTCTCCCTTTCGTCCCCGCACCTTCAGCTGCCCCCTCTTTTCGGGGTCACTCCATCAGGGTGTCTAAACACACATATTTGACAGCAGTGCATGGGTCCGGATCCCTGTACGTTGAATGTATTTTATGTAAAAAGTCCTCAAGCACAGAAACACAGAACCGCAAACGAGTCTGATCTTCTGAAAACACTCCTCCTGGCACAAAAGGGCTGTTCTATTGATAGAAAAATTGCTTCTGCCACATTTTTATTATTACATTTGTTCCTGATGTTCTCGGCCCCAGTATTTGACAATTGTCATCATCCAAGGACTTTAAGAAGAGGACCTGGTTGCCACCCATTTGTGCTGAAGCTTTCGTAGGGGGTTAGTCTTCAATTCAGCACGTAGTACTCCTAGAAGATGGTCAATCTGAACTGTGAACGTTTTCATTCTTTCTCTCGTTATAACGTCTTAGGAAAACTGAATTCTGTCCTGTATTTAGGTATTGTCAAAAGTTTCTTTGTGTATTAAACACTGCCAAACGGAAAGAAACATTAATTGGCATACACACACACATATATATGCAATATATGTCCACGTTTACGTATGTAGCCATTATTCAGAAAAAAAAAAAAAAAGCCAGAAATACCAATGGTGGTGTTTTCTCAGTAAATTGATGGAAACTTTGAGGCAATTTCGAACTGGTTTCCAAAAGTTCTGCATTTAAAAATCGTAAAATATCATTAGATAATGCCAAGTGACAATCAAAGGCAAATATTTTGTGTTTTTTCTTACTCAAGTCATTATGCAGATTATTTTGTCCCAATAGTATGTTGTATTTTAACCATGAAAATGAAGAGAAAAAACAACGAAAAAATAAACATTGATCTGAATACCAAGTAACTTCACTTCCTTAAATATCTAAGCCTTCCTCTATGTATTATCCATTGCAGGTAATTTGAAAAGAAATAGTAACCAATACATGCAGAGAGAAGCCATGATCCGAGCCCACTTCAGGCCCACCTAAGGAGGGAAGAGACATGCTTCAGAGGTTTATTTCATAAATTACTCTGACTTGGCCAATCCTTGTTTTATTTGCAAGGAACAGCACCTGCTTTGCCTTGCGGAGGCAAAGAGGGGGTTTACTGGAAAGACACAAGGATTCAAAGAGTGATCATTCCCAATAAACAAGACAGCTCCTCTCTTTATCCTGTTTCTAAAGGCTTCTGACCTCTCTTCCTCTGCTTCTCTCTGACCGTCTGCCCCTTTCTTTGCCCTCCTGCAGGTAGACTTTCTCTAGTCTGAACCATGGCCCCTCCACTGTCTAACAGAGACTGAATAGAAAATCTGTGTCTCAAGTCCAGAGTCCCGGGAAAGAGGTTCTGAGTGGTCCAGCTCTGGCCTCTGTGCTCACTCTCCTCTAACCATCTTGTTACCAGGTCAAATCACTAAACCCACCACCCACTCAGTAAGGCATGAGGCAGCAGACTCTCTGAAGGCAGCCAGGCAAGACAGGCACGTGGAATAATTAAAAATGGTGCAGTAAAAATACACCAGAGCTCCAGCATCTCTAACGGTGCAGGGCTGACCTGACGCCCTTGACGAACACAAAATGCTATTCAGGGCCGGTTTAGCTGAAAACCAGTCCCAGGAGTTCCAGTTACTCAAAGACCCAACCAGAAATTCTGATAACATTGTTTAACTGCAGCCGGGCTGCCAGCTGGTGATCTGAAGATGGTATCATGCACAAGAGAAGAGAGGTTGGTCTTTTTTTTTTTTAATTAACTTTTATTGGAGTGTTGTTGCTTTACAAGGCTGTGTTCGTTGTGCTTATTCTTGACGAAGAGGGGACAACAAAAGATTTATTGGGCTGACACTTACTGTGCTTTGCTTATGCCCCAGAAATTTAAATAATTTGATGAGTAGGGAGGTACCCACTTGCTCCAGATTTTAAGATGAGATGACAAGTATTTACTGTTCTCCTGTCATATCTGTTCACAACACCTTTTGAAGAAAAGACATTTAATGCACATCCAATAACAAAATTAAGTAAAGTTTAAAAAGAAATCATCCCCCCACTTCATCACTCCTTGAAGCCCCCAGAGTCTTGGAATCCCAATGAGTGATTTCAACAATGTTGACTGAGAACTTACTACGTGCAGTGAAGAATTGGGCTAAGTTACTGGGGGGGACAGGAATCGAGAAATAAGCTCTTCTCCCAAGGGCCCAGGATCTAGACGTAGCCAAGTACACACACAACTAACTCCTGATACAAGGCAGAGATTAATGGTGGTGGAGTCAAAAGATTAAATAATATAGAAAAAAATGAGAGAGAGAAAACAATTCTGACCTTATCTGTACATTCTTTATCTATTCACCCATTATTTTAACAGCACCTTCTGCACTTGATTCTGAAAATAAAATATGAGATTGGTACGTAGGACCTCACCAATAGCCTGTTACATGGTTCTGAATGGTGATGTGGAATTGGGGGAAACATGTAAATGGGAGGATGCAGGGCTCTCTTAACTCTGTAATTTATTTCAACCAGGTTGACCAAGATGACACACCAGAAAAATCAGAAAAGTAAGGATGTTGCTTTCTTCACAAAACACATTTGAGTTTTTAAAAAAGAATATATAGAAATACAAATAATCACGTCATCAAGACCAACGCCATTAACAATTTAACCCACTGGCAATACTTTTGACACAGATTCAGTCTGTAGTAATCATATCTTTAGGACTTCCCTGGTGGCGCAGTAGTTAAGAATCCTCCTGCCAATGCAGGAGACATGGGTTTGAGCCCTGGTCCGGGAAGATCCCACATGCCGCGGAGCAACTAAGCCCGTGCACCACAACTACTGAGCCTACGCTCTAGAGCTCGTGAGCCACAACTACTGAGCCCACGTACCACAGCTACTGAAGCCCGCGTGCCTAGAGCCCGTGCTCCGCAACAAGAGAAGCCACCACAATGAGAAGCCCACGCACCACAATGAAGAGCAGCCCCTGCTCGCCGCAACTAGAGAAAGCCCGCGCTCAGCAACGAAGACCCAACGCAGCCACAAATAAATAAATAAATTTATATTAAAAAAATCTGTATGTCATAAAACAACCTCCAAAAAAAATCTTATCTTTAAATACCAGAATCCATGGCCAAAACTCACGTTGCATAATCCCAGTGGTCAGTGATATAAACAGGTCCCTGAAGCCTGTGGAAAAGCATGTATTTTTCTTTGCCTATTTGAAAGTGAGCAGGAAAAACTGGTCTGGCTACAAAGGTATATCCCTTACAACCAATCATGGTTTTGCACCATTCATCAAAAATAGCACTTCCAATCGTAAAATCTTTTCCAGAAAATGTCCATTCTCACAGCTCAAATATTTACACATATCAGGCTTGAGGTGATTTATTTCCGGTTGCTTTTAATTTTTTTCCTGGGATGTTTCAGATGGAGTCACAAGTTGTTCTTAAATTAGGTACAGGTGCTGCACTGTTAGCAAATACTCAAGTTTGATGAGGTCATTAAATGGCGACAGTATCAGTTGCCATAGCAACCACGCATCAATCCACAGTCTGATTTATCCTATGGGCTGAAATCTTTTATGGCTCTTGAAAACTCAGGCACAATGCAAATCAAACCTTTAGCTGCTGAAAGACTTGGAGGCCAGACCTCCATCGGTCCTGACTGCTACTGAATCATTGTCAGTAGTCAACAATGAGCAGCACAGGCCATTTCTTTCGCACTGCCCAGGAGTTAAAAGACCTGAGTGTATGTATGCAGAGTAACTTCACCCGCATGGCATGCCTCTATGTCCGTCCTAAGCAGGCGACATTCTGAGAATTGATTGGATGAGAAGGAAAAGCCCCCGCCGTAGAAAATGACGTTCTACTTCACTTGTAAATTTCTTTTCAGTCTCACCCATAGAAATGACATCTTCGTCTCCTAGTGATTAATATGAATCAAAGCAGAGTGAGAAGACAGAAGCCGAAACAAGGGAATATCGCCAGCACCACGGACGGAATATATAACTAAAAATATATGAGGCATAGGTAGAATGTGCTTTATCCTGCCCTTCTTTGACAGGCACATAAATCTCTGGTTGCTTCTCTCATCCAAAGCTAAGAGCTAAAAATACGAGGTGGCACCTGTGTTGTCGAACAGTGTTTTATGACAGCAGTGGCTTGAGGGGAACAGTGTATTTTTGGTTGAGGAGACTGTGCTGTCCCAACAAAAAAGGGAGGGGGGATCTAGATTCGGTGTCATTTGGAAAGCTTTTTCTAAAGCACGCCCTGAGTTCAGTCTTTTCTGTATGTGATTGCGAACAAGGATATGGTATAAATGTTTCGCACGAATGCCCCGATCGCCAGAATTTCCTCTGCATCAGCCCTCCTGATCTCCTGGCCCCCGAGGACCAGGTAAATGGAAGATCAAAATGTGAGACACTGTTGGTCCTGAAATACACCAACTCTTGAATCTTCTAGACAGGGATTTTTTGTCTTAAATAATCTTATTCCTCTGAAAGTTTAGAATAACAACGACTTTAATGGGATCGGCTATGTAAAAGATTTGTTCATTCATCAAATATGTTTGGAGCTCCTGTTACCTGTTGGCATCATTCTAGACTCGGGATTCAGGAGGGAACAAACCCCAGATTCCGCCTTCCTGGTGCTTACATCCTTGTTGAGGAAGTAATAGCAGAATGGGGAAATATTCTAGGTTATAAGAAAAAGAAAGGCGTCAAGGACAATTTCAAGGAGTTTGACTGAGCAACTCCATGAATGATGACGCCTTTGAATGAGATAATGAAAACAGCAGGAGTTGCACTGAGAGGATGAGGATTAATCTGGGAGGTGTTCAATCTGAAATATATTTTATACGCATACTAGGAGATGTTATGTTCAAACATGGGTATGGGGTCTTAGAGTCAGAGGGAAGACCTTGAGAGACACTAGTGAAAAATGGTATTTAAAGCCACAAGACTCAATGAAGTTACCCCGGGAAGGAGTGTAGGAGAAGATGTTCAAGACCGAGCCTTGAGAGTCTAGTATCAAGAGGACGGAGAACGAAGAGGAACTTTTAAGAGAAATAAGGAGAAATCCAAGAGCAAAAGGTGTTCCCAGAAATGAGATTGGTGGCTGATGGCAGGTGAGCACGAGGCATCCATGACATAGATGAGTGTGTCAGGTGATGACACAGGCACAGAGGGACGGGCTTGGAAATGGTGTCTCATTTAGGCAAAGAATCCTGCTTTCTGTGGACTATTGAGTCACGGAAAGGTGGAAGAATAACGAGAATACAAAAGGCACAGACAAGTAAGAAGATCTCAGACTGGGACCACTTCCCTGGCTGTCCAGTGGTTGGGACTCTGAGCTTCCACTGCAGGGGGCACAGGTTCGATCCCTGGTCAGGGAGCAAAGATCCCGCAAGCCACACGGCACGGCCAAAAAAAAGAGAAGATCTCAGACTAACATACTAGCTTCCCCAGCATATACCTCTACTCCACTTGTGAACAAAATACAGCTTCAAGAATATGGCACAAGTGGTAGAAATGTATTTTTGAAATACGAACCCATGTATTAAACGTTGTCTTGTGACTCGTACCCACATCTAGGTAGCAGTAGCGCATTCTATGTTTATTGCCTCGAGGAAGGTAGGACGTGATGGAAAAAGAAAAGTAAGAGTATTCCCCTGATTTTGGCGGGGGGCGTTGAAAACTCTAAACTCTCCATGGAGATATAAACAAGATGATGAAAGAAATTTGGAAAAATGCATATTGGGTCAGAGGAATACTTTACCTCTCCCTTACCCCACTAGGAAAAAAAAGAAGCCCTCTGATTAGGAATTCTGGAACTTGGGGAAGCAGGAATAGACATTATTGATCCCTGAGGAGCATGGGACATTAGGGGTCCCCAGGGACAGAACCACAAAACCTCAGACAGGTTTGGGGGGCTCAGTCTCCACCCCATTCTCCAGGGAAGCAGCAAGACCACAGAGTGCAATGCCTGCTTGATGTTCTAGGAGGAAATATCAAAGGGTTCCACCATGGCCCAGAGAGTCCGAGAAGCAGTGGGTAAATTCTTCCACAACTGAGAGCAGCTGCAAAGAAATAGCGTGGATTGAAAACAGCACCACCAAAATCCCCACGGCTTGCGTGGAAGAAGAACGGTAGGAAGATCTGCTGTGCACACAGAGAGCGCAGGAATTACTGAGCAGCAAATCAGACCCCAAACAGCTTATGACGATGACTCAGCCATGACCTACGGAGTCCTGAATCCACGCACCAACGGGGACTTCTCCACCGATGCCATTTGCGGAGCTAACGTGAAGATTTTATAAAAACACACATACGGGGACTTGGAAAGGTTCTTGGAACACATTGAGTGCCTAATTAATGTCAGCTATGATTCCAACCCAGGTCTTTTCACCCCTTCCTCACTGTCTCCCTGATCAATGGGTACCCAGAAGATTCAGTGTCAGAAAGACTATAGAATCCAGTGAAACACATCTTGAGATATACACCAGGGCAGCAAGAGAAGTATTGGGTTGCCCAAAAAGTTTGTTCAGATTTTCCGTAGGAGGTTACAGAAAACCCAAACAAACTTTTTGGCCAACCCAATAGGTCTCCCACCTCTGTGAATATATATGGACATCCAACACTCACTAGAAAACACAGCCTCTGCCTTGGAGTGATATTTTGAGAATCCAACCTTGGTCCAGATGGTGAAAAAACAAGTGTCTCTTTTTCCCATTATAGGTCATTTCAGCACAGAACACCACAACAAAGTAGACACAAAATCTCCCCCAGTATTACTTTCACCTCCACTTTTAAGAAGAGCCCAACGACATTCTTTAAGAAAAAGGGAACCACTGGTGGGCAAAACTAACTCCATATGGAGCTTCTGGGGCAAAGTGCTAGCTTCTTGGGGACAGTATTTGCCTGTAGCTGAGAGGCTCATGGGAATTCATGTCTTCTGAAAATTTTCCCTGTTTTTCTGGGTGAAAAGATCAAGACCTATGACTTGAATACAGTGAAAGGCAGGGGGTAGAAGGATGTTGGGCAGATTTTTATGGGGAGGAAGCTTTTGAAAATGGGGATGGGTTTTCACTACATGGGAGGGATGGGCTGTAAAAATCAAAATACTGAGGCTTGGGCCTTCGGGTAAAATTTCTCCTTTGCAGTGGCCTGAGATGGGATGTTTTCCCCCCACTCCGATGTGCCCCTCCCCACCCAGAGTCTTATATCAGACTCCAGGACAGCGACCCTTTTTTCTCTTCCAGCATGGTGGCTGCGTCCACACTGCCTTCTTTGAGGAAGGGAAGTGGATCTGAACCCGTGAAATGCGGCAGAGTGATCCCCTTGAAGTAATACACGGGGCTTAGCCAAGGTTGGCATCCGAGAGCCTGCACTGGTGGTGGCTCTGCTGGACCCTGCCATTCCTCCCCCCTGCCCCCAAGGAATGAACATCCTCCCTCCGTGGGAAGCCAATATTGTAATGAAATGCCAACACCCGGGGAAGGGGCCTAAGTGGCAAGATAGTAAGTGTGGAAAGAGGGCTCCCCGCCTAGAAAACCAATTCCCACCTACACATGATTTGGAATTAAAAAAAAAAAAAGAAGAAGTCTTCAGTCCGGGAAAATCAGTTTTCAAACTATAAATGGAAGCAAAGGTGAGACTGTAAATAGCCCCGGGAGGCAGAATCTGAATACACAGGCGCTTAAAGTAACGGAGCAGAAACTCAGAGCAGGTCTGATGAATGCAGGGGGTCGGAAAAGACTGGAACTTCCTTTGGCAACAACTGTCTGCAGAAAATCCAAGGTATTTTTCTATACCTCGTTCGAGTCTGTTCCCCAGTCTTCTCGTAGATTCTTTTTTTTTTTTTAAGTTTATTTATTTATTTATTTTTGGCTGTGTTGGGTCGTCGTTGCTGTGCGTGGGCTTCTCATTGAGGTGGCTTCTCTTGTTGCAGAGCACGGGCTCTAGGCGCGCGGGCTTCAGTAGTTGTGGCACGAGAGCTCAGTAGCTGTGACTCGCGGGCTCTAGAGCACAGGCTCAGTAGTTGTGGCGCACGGGCTTAATTGCTCCGCGTCATGTGGGATCTTCCCAGACCAGGGCTCGAACCCGTATCCCCTGCGTTGGCAGGCGGATTCTTAACCACTGCGCCACCAGGGAAATCCCGTTCTCATAGATTCTTGCAGCCACCTGACATTTCTTCCAGATACTTTTCTGATTGCATCAGAGAGCCAGAGGTGATTGCTGTTGTCTGGACCAAAGAGGCTTAATGCTTCAAGTAGGAACATCCATCATCCGGTCAAAACAAATAGCTCCCCAGTCCTAGACATTCGTTTGACATTTCAAGGTCCCAAATTCTCATGATGCTGTATGAAGTGGAATTGTCAGTTAATAAACTGTCCCTAAAACCCTGAAGAACAAAAACAAAGCTGGCACAGAGCCATAATGCTCCCAGGAAGAATGAGTTGGCTTTTCTGCTTCCCAGTGGGAAGCGCTTTCTAGAAGCTTCATGGCCCCAGGTCACACTGACTGAGACGTGCTCCCCTCTCATCGTGGAGGTAGGATTAGCAGCCTTTATGCACGTGGTAAACACTGCACGGCCAAAAACAAAGGCAGATCCCCTTCCATCTGGAGAGCAGCTGCTTTGGCCCTGGGTCTGGTCCCTAACCACTGAACTTCTGTCTCATCCTGGCCACATTCTTTAACCTCCTGAAGCCTCCATTATTTATCTATAAACGAAGGGTCATGACAGGACGGACCTCCCTCACACAGGGGTGCTGTGAACATTAGAGATGGTTAAAGTACAGAGCTTCACGTATGGTCCGTTCGTCATAAATGCTCAGTTAACATGCGTCTTATTATTATTGTGATTATGGTTATTAAAAGGCAGAAAACGGGACTTCCCTGGAGATCCAGTGGTTAAGACTCTGCGCTTCCACTGCAGGGGGCGCGGGTTCGATCCCTGGTGGGGGAACTAAGATGCTGCATGCTGTGCAGTGCAGCAAGAAATAACAAATAAATAGCTGCATAGTATTGTGGTTAAACACTCAGGATCTGGGGTTCGACTTCTCACGGCCAAATCTTGGTTTGTCCCCTTACAAACTGAATGAACTCGGACACGTTTCTTAACCGCTGCATGGCTGGGGTACCAGATCTGTAAGCCAACAATCCCGCTCCTAGGTATTTATCCTGGAGAGAAGAAACCTTGTTTTTCCACGGAAACCTCTGCACAGATGTTCATAGCAGTTTTCATTGTAATAGCCACAGACCGGAAACAATCCAAATGTCCATCAAAATGTGAAAGGACGAATAAACTAAGGTACATACTCAGGATGAAATACTAAGCAATAAAAAAATGAGTTACTGATATACAAAACAATTTGGATGGCTTATAAGAGCATTATGTTTTTTTTTTTTAAAGCTAACCTAGAAGGGTTACATACTGTATGATTTGAATGACCAAATCACAGTGACGGAGAACAGGAGTCAGAGTTGGAGAGAATAGTAACACTAGTGAGTTTCCTGGGGTGATGGGCTGTTTCTGTTTCTTGATTGTGGTGGTGGTTATATGAATCTCTAGATATGATTAAACCTCATAGAACTATTCACACTCAAACACAAAGAGTGCATGTAAAACTGGTAAAATCCAAAGGAGTCGTATAGGTCAGTTAAGAGTAACGCAGCAATGCTGATTTCTTGGCTTTAGTAATTGCATCATGGTTATGTAAGATGTTATTAGGAAAGCTGGCTGGAAGGTACACAGAAACTCTCAGTACTATTTTTGCAACTTTTATGTGAGTCTAAAATTATTTCCAAAGTTTTTAAAAATAGCATGCATGTAGAATTGAACAATTCAGTAAGCAGATGGCAGATGGTGGGAACCATATTTCTGATCGTGGGAGTTGGAATTTACAGATAAACAAGAAGAGGACACTGGAATAATCCCTGTGGTAATGGACCAGAATTGGAGACATCACTATGAATTCACGTGTACTTTCACATAGATACAGACAGCCACATATAGAAATATTTATAGATATGTGTTAGATATACAAGGGTTAGTATACCTACATATATCTCCTTGCTTTGGCAGCTGAAAGGGCTTAAAAATAATGACACCCAGTAGCCGTGAGCACACCTAGCATCTAGACCTTTGTTTCTAATATCATTGTCCAATACCCTGTGAACTCAAGCCGCCTTGTCCCCAGGGAATCTCAACTCCATCCCTCAAGGAACCAGGGTTCTTTTGAGAAAGGCTGATGCCAGGACTGGGGCATGAAATACACAAGATGAGTCTGGAACATCTTAAAGTGCCATAAATTAAGGAAATGCATTTTTAAAATTCCACATTGATGGTGGTGTGTCACTGGAACACAGGAGCCACTGAAAGAGCTTCCAATGGGCAAAGTTGGAACACTTGGAGCAAAGATAAATACATAAATGAAGCAGTATTGGATTATAACCCCAAGTATAAAATAACTGTCCATGAGTCTATACTGATATAAATAAATGATGACTAAATTAATAAATGGGGCAAAGAGAAAATTTTCCATGCCACAAGAATTCCAACTAACTTATGTAGATATTCTGCCCTCAAGGAGGATGAATATAACCTGCGTCTCCCACCCCACTCCTTCCGTGTGGGCTACACAGAGTGATTTCCTTCCAAGGAGGACAGCATGGAAAAGGAGGAATACAAGTAAATTTACAGTGTGGACCCCAGCCAGGTGATCGAGGTCAGCTCAATTATGATAAGTCGCGTTGGTGGCTCGTACACTTGGTATGACATGGTAACAGATGACGCCTTACCTCTGTGGTCTCCTTCCCCAAAATCTATAACCCCATGTGCAGACATGAGAAAAAACATCAGACAGACTCCAGCCCTGGGGCATCCTGCAAAATACTGAGAAGTATATCTCAAAACCATAAAAGTCATCAAAAATAACAAAGTCTGAAACAGACATAGAAAATGAACTTACAGTTGCCGAAGGGGAAAGAGGGTGGGGGAGAATAAATTAAGAGTTTGGGATAAGCAGATACAAACCACCATACATAAAATAGATAAACAAGGTCCTACTGGAGACCACAGGGAACTATAGTCAATATCCTGTAATAAACCATAACAGAAAAGAATATGAAAAAGAATATGTATATATATGTATAACAAAATCACTTTGCTGTACACCAGAAACTATCACGACATTGTAAATCAACTATACTTCAGTTTTTAAAAATGAATATAAGGGAATTCCCTGGCAGTCCGGTGGTTAGGACTCCGCGCTTCCACTGCAGGGAATGCGGGTTCGATCCCTGGTCGGGGAGCTAAGAGCCCGCATGCAGTGCAGCGAGGCCAAAAGAAATAAAAGAATACATATTTTTTAAAAAAAAAAAATTAAAAATGAATACAACAGAACAGAAACTGACTTACAGATATAGAGAACAAACTAGTGGTTACCAGTGGGGAGAGGGAAGGGGGAGGGGTCAGATGGAGGAGAAGATAAAGACGTACAAACTACTATGTATAAAATAAATAAGCTACAAAGATATATTTTATAATAACTATAAATGGACCATAATCTCTAAAACTATTGAATCACTACGTTGTACACCTGAAGTTAATATAATGTTGTAAATAAACTATACCTCAGTTAAAAAGTATGAATATTCACCTTTAAAAAAAGGTAAGAAAATCTGAGAAACTCCCACAGCCAAGAGGGGGCCACGGAGACCTGACAAGTATGTGTAATGTGACATCCTGGATGGGGTCATGGAGCAGCAAAAGGACATTAGCTGAAAACTTAGGCAATCAGAATAAACACTGGACTTTAGCTAATGATAATGTATCAACATTGGGTCATTAATTGCAACAAATATATGGTACCAGTACTATGCAAGGTAGAGGAAACTGAGGTAGGGTCTATGGGAACTGTCTGTGCTATCCTCACAATTTTTCTGTAAGTCTAAAACTGTTCTAAAACAAATAAAATCTATTAAACACAGCACCTCCCTCCAAGAGGTACAGTGAGGATTCTAGGAATCATGAATCCCAGATTCTTAGAGCAATGCCTGCCACTTGGAAAGCACTCAATAAACATTAGCTGCTACTATCACTGCCAGTTTTTCTTATTACCGTAATGAGATTGAAGACGTTCTAGATAATCATTTTTCTTTTTTTTTTTTTTTTTTTTTTTGCGGTACGCGAGCCTCTCACTGTTGTGGCCCCTCCCGTTGCGGAGCACAGGCTCTGGACGCGCAGGCTCAGCGGCCATGGCTCACGGGCCCAGCCGCTCCGGGGAATGTGGGATCTTCCCGGACCGGGGCACAAACCCGTGTCCCCTGCATCGGCAGGCGGACTCTCAACCACTGTGCCACGAGGGAAGCCCTAGATAATCATTTTTCTTAAGAGGAATATTGTTTTTATGTGAAGGGGTGACATTAATCCAACGTCTTTGCGTAGGACAGGCATCTAAGGCCCAAATTTCTTCCTGAGGGGAGGATATTCATATAACTGGAGAATTTGGAGCACCTTGGGTGGGGGAAGGCGAGAACCTCTGAGGTGGAGCTGAGAGGTAGAGATGGGGTGGGAGATAAAGTGAAGCTAGAAATCAGGGGAATTCTGTACCATTTAATCAAATTCGGGTAACTACCCAAATCTTCAATATTCTTTTTTTTTAATTTAATGTTAGTTTATTTGGAGTATAGTGGATTTACAATGTTGTGTTAGTTTCAGGTGTACAGCAAAGTGATTCAGTGATACATGTATATATATCCATTCTTTTTCAGATTCTTTTGCCATATAGGTCATTACAGAATATTGAGTAGAGTTCCCTGTGCTCTACAGTAGGTCCTCGTTGGTTATGTATTTTATATATAGTAGCGTGTGTATGTTAATCCCAAACTCCTAATTTATTGCTCCCCCCAGTACATTTCTGTTATGAGTCGATTTGCTGTGGAGTCTGAGAGGGCGGGACTTTGCAACTGGAGTGATTTGAGGAGAAACTAAGATAACACAGAGGGATCCAGGTGGAGAGGCCTCATCAGACATCCAGATGGCCTTATGTCAGGTTATTGATTTACTAATGTATATTGACATATGTCAGGTTACATTGCTATTAGCGGTAGATTATTATTGTTGCCAGATTGTTATAATTCAACCGGGTCTCCTTTGAGTAGTAAAAGCCCTCACTCCTCAGCCCTCTGCCCCTTGGGATAAACCGAAAATCTCTTGTTCCTAGAGACTGAGGATCCAGATTGGTTCACTCCCTGTCGCCCTCTGGTCTTGCCCATCAAGTTGCTGAAAAACCTACTATCTTCCCGGGACCTGTGACCTTAGCACAGGCAAATGGATCTGGTGCGAAGTAAATTAAAGCCATACGTGGCCATGTTCATTTCAACCAGAGGCACAAGCAGAGGAACACGAGGAAAGCGATGTCTCCGAGACGAATGGCCCTGGGGAGCACGACACACGTGGTCTGCAGCAGAATTGGTCAGAAGGACCTCAAGGCTCATCACGGGCTTCTTGTCCAACCCAGTGATTTTAAGCACAGCAAACAGCAATAAGGAAAGTATGTGGACCCAGGTGGCCTCACCTGTTCTGTCACCACCCGTGCAGGGAAGAATGCCCTAGCGTGGTGGGTCTCCACACTGGCTGGGTGTAGGAATCACGTGGGGAGTTAGCGGGCCTTCCCCCGGAGAGTCTGATGAATTGGTCTGGGTTGGGAGCTGAGCATCCCTGGCTTGTAAAACTCTCCAGGTGAGCGGACTGTGTATCCAGTGTTGGTAAGTGTGACCCGATCAGTGCTCCTCAGGCTTATTTCCGTGCCATGGGGGTATATGAAGAATTTCCACCCCAAGTTCTCAGAAGGGACTATTCCCAGCCTGTATCAGCAGCAGGATTGTTCACCACTCTTTCCAGATGGTTCTGTTCCTCTGCCTCGGGGAGCTGCTGAGACACACAGGCTGATGAGCTCTCTGCTGAAGGCTCCCGGAAGACCCTCTGCAGATCTCCAGGCCCCCCTCCCTCGGAGCTGTCCTCTCTTCGATACCCTGTGAACTCAAGCCGCCTTGTCCCCGGGGAATCTCAACTCCATCCCTCAAGTCAAGACTTCCACAGGCTCCACCTGGATACCCTTCCTTGCACCGTGGCCAGAAAACTCTCTCAAGGCCCTGAGCCAGTGAGATCATAGCTGTCACCTCACCTGTCTCCTGTGTCTCAGGGATGCTGTCTTCTGTGGTCTGATGCCTTTAAAAATGTTGTTTCACATGTTCTATTTTCTTTTGCCGTCGTTTTTTAGGTGGGGAGGGGGTGGGAATCCAGTTCGTGTTACTCTATCTTGTCCAGAAGTGAAATTTGAGTTTATGCTTTTAGTTGCTGTCTAGTATTCCATTATATGAATATACATTGTGTTGTTTCCAGGTTGGGTTATTATTAATAAAACCGCAATGGAAATTTATAGCCATGTCTTGGCTATAATTATTTGGCTATAATCTTGGCTATAAATATAATATAATTTGGCTATATAATATATAATTTGGCTATAATCTTGGCTATAAATATTTCTCTTGCGTGTACACCTAGGAGCAAAGATGTTGGGCTCAAAGGCAAGGGTAGGTTTAGCTTTCCGGGACACCACCAAACCTACTTCTGCTTCCAAAGTGACTGCATCTCTGCACACTATTGGCTTTACCTCACCAAGAGTGTTTACTATTGCAAGTTTTTTTTTCCCCCTGACTTTAAACCGCAGTATCATTGCTCTTGGTAAAATATTGTATATCACAGCTATGACTTTTTGCGGACTGCAGAATAGCCCGGGTACCATCCATCTTGCGTGGATCAGAGGAAGAAAACCAGCCCATCCATTCTCATTGCTTTTTCCTCTCACTGGAAATCCTGGTTGTCCTGACTGCGTGAGTGATCGATTCTTTCCTTATCACTTTATTTTGAGTCTCTGTCCTATTTCTGCGTCTCCCAAACATCTATTCTCGTGCCCTCTGCTTTGCTACAGAAAATAAAATCCCTTGACGGAAACAAAAGAAAAAGGAAAAGAAAGAAAAATCTACAGATGCATCATGTGTGGATTTCAGGCTTTATAACCTCCCTCTTTTGTAAAGCTCTCTATCAAGATCTAATAATCCTCTCCCAAATGGCCAGAGTTCGTGTTTCCGGTGTGCTCACCCCTCCCTGGGGATCTGCATTTTCAGAAAAGATGCTTCGTGCACTCGCCTGCACCGTTACAGCGTCACACAGGGTGGAATGAAGTGTCTTTTGCGGGCCCACCAACTGCACTGCTGGCTGAGAGCAGGGAACCTTAACTGGTCCTAAAACAGTCAAATTAAGGACATGCTATGTCTTCCCTCTCAGAGATCAATCCAAGCACTTTCCCAGAGCACGGAAATGCTCCTTGGGGTGAAATAAATGTTAAAAGAACGTCAAAATATCCCCGCCTCCCCCCACACCCTGCAAAACAGCTCAAATTCATTTTGGTTTCTAATGCTCTAAAGAGAAAGCTGACATTCTGCTTCTACACAGACCAAAGTCTGCTAAGATATGTCAACACTTTGAACTTAGCAGAAAGGACGCTGGGATGTGTTTGCTGAGCTCTACTGCCAAGGCAGAGCTGTGAACATGACTGTGGGTCTGGCTCTGGAGGAAAAGATGTCAACTTTTTTTTTTTTTTCTGGCCTCACGGCGTGGCTTCTGGGATCTTAGTTCCCTGACCAGGGACGGAACCTGGGTCCCAGCCGTGAAAGCACCGAGTCCTAACCACTGGACTGCCAGAGGATTCTCAAAAGATGTCAGCTCTTCAGGGACTGTAGGACATTTTCTTCTGCTTGGGGCTCAGTGGCTGCTAATTTAATAGCAGCCCCAGACTGGGGTGACATTGCAGACACAGCTCATGGGCTTCTCAGAAAACAGAAATAATGTGGAGGTCTCCTGAAGACAAAAATATGAACTGGCCTGTGCATTAGCTGCTGGTCTCCTATGGCTCCTACCCTAAAGAATACTAAAGATTTTAAAATAAATATTAGAGACCTCTCTTCTTCTCTCTCTCCCCCCAACCCGCCCCGTCTACCTATCCCCCCCATCTCCTTATGCAAACGTTGTCAGTCAGAGTCAGAATATTTTAAATCATGAGAGAATGCCGGAAAGAAGCCCAAATGCTCACAAGCTGTATATTTGTAAAGGGGCTGGGTCTCAAAGGTACAGACAGGGCATGGTCTGCTGTCAGCATTGCAGAGATACTGAAGAAAGCACGAGAGCTGCAGATCTTACTGGACAGAAGACATTCCCATAACTAGCACTTCCTGTCTTCTTCTTCCACAGACAGTGACCCTGACTGACCCACAAGGCAGAGAATGGGCATCTCAGACAGGCATCAACTGCGGCTGCTACACATGGACTGACGGGACATGGCCGTTGTGAGCTGCAGAGGAAAGACACGGGAGGATTCTCCAAGGTCAGCACAGCCACCCAGCTGTCCAGGCTGACAGAGAGAGACAGGGACACAGCAGCTGTAAGATCCAGCTTCCCAGGAGGCTGTCCCTTCTTGTGGCTGGACACCCATCCTCGGAGGACCCCTGTTCCACTTCCAGCACATCATCACTATTTGTACCAAGGGTTTTCATCAGCCGATCTGATGGAGTCATCACTGGCTATGTCAAATGCAGCCATACTCACTCTTTGGAAAACTCTAGAGAACGCACAGGATGTGAAGACATTCGTGGACAGCTCGCATGTCAATCGTGGGTCACACAACTTCTGAACTTGTCTCCTTAGGGACTGTGGTGTCACAGACACCAGTCACCATTTTCAGTGGGAGTGGGTCTGTAAAGGTAATTCATTTTCTTCAAACTCACTTTGGAGCCGAGCAAGTTCTCAGGAATTCCCTGAAGCTTAGCATCAAAGCTGCCCTCCCCCTCTAGAACCACCCGATAACTGACGTCCCTGTTATGTAAAACTGTCAGCTCCTCTGTCCCATCAAGATCCCAGTGGCTGCAGAGAAGGGACAATTTACACACACCCCCCATCCCTGATGTAACCCCTCCTCGATATAAAAATCATGAGTGGTGCATTAGGGTTTTATCCCAATGGTATTTGAAGAACCTTAATTCAATAGCTCATCTTAAAGTCGGTTGTTATCAAATACATTATATTATGTTATCAAATGGAATGAAAACATACCATTTTAATGAAGTCATTGCTATTTGAGGAGGGTGGACTTTGGATTTAATCTGAAATGCTAGCCATTGACCATCTAATTACAGAGGCATTTTATCCTCATGAAAATGATGCTATTCGGGGATGGGACACAGAGTAAATGAAAAGTTGTGATGGAAAAAAGTTGCTCTTATTGAAATGACCCTTCAGTCATAACAGGTGGAACTCTTAACTCTGGGGAAATACTTGGGAGGCGGAGTTCTCTAAACATTTGGCCTAACGAAGAAACTTGGCAAAATAGATCAACACTTAGTGGGATAAAGCAGTTGGCGCCTTGATTAAATCACAGGTGCAAAATTTCCCCTTTCCATTGCTATTCATCGGAATTAAGCAATTATGGTGTTGACCAATGAGAAATTGACATTTTTAGCATCCCCTTTTCATACAAAGGAAAGGATTATTCCAGCCTCGTGTGAAATACAGCATCCGTCAGCGCACAGAGGGCATCCAACTTCCTTCATGCTTTCTCACGCCTGAGATGCAACTATAGCAGAGACAGGGGCAGTCTTTGCCCACCCGGAGTAGGAAGGATGGGATGCATCTGTAGGACCCACGGATAGACTTCAAACCAGTGACCCAGAACCTTGCTTTTTTGTCTCTTCCTTAGTTAAATACTCAGTTCCTTGAACTTGGTGTTTAAACACAAACACCAAGACCAGGACTGAGATAGCCAAGGAGTGACAGCCCCCCAGCCTGGGCTAGAGATTGTTTTATCCCTACTGCTCAGAAGAGAGGCAAGCCATCCAGTCAGGGCATCCATGCCTTCACTCCTTCAAAGACTGCAGGTCTGAGTACACGGAGGAAGAAGAGGGTTTGCTTTCTCTCTCTCTTTACTTTAAACTGTGCGTTTAGGTACACCCCTCCCCTCCCCTCCAGACACACGCATCCAAAGTCTTGGCTCTCGTGTATAAACTTGCGGACAAATAAAAACGTCCCATCTAATTTTTTTTTTTTAAGATGTTGGGGGTAGGAGTTTATTAATTAATTAATTTATTTTGGCTGTGTTGGGTCTTCATTACTATGCGAGGGCTTTCTCTAGTTGTGGCAAGCGGGGGCCACTTTTCATCGCGGTGCGTGGGCCTCTCAGTATCGCGACCTCTCTTGTTGCGGAGCACAGGCTCCAGACGCGCAGGCTCAGTAGTTGTGGCTCACGGGCCCAGTTGCTCCGCGGCATGTGGGATCCTCCCAGATCAGGGCTCGAACCCGTGTCCCCTGCATTAGCAGGCAGATTCTCAACCACTGCGCCACCACGGAAGCCCCCCACCTCATTTTAATAGCACTCTAGTAAACAGTTCTTGTAGCGTTGCAAACAGTGGGAAGACGATAAAAGCAATATTTCTGAGCCAAGCTAGAGTTTTGCTCCAAAGAAAGGAAATTGTTTCTTAAATTGCTTCAGCATTTTATTTATTTTCATAACAGAGCAAAACAATAGAAAGAGAATTAGAGAACTATTTGTCTGGCCCTTGGATGCCCTGTTTCTTTCTTCTCCGGCTACATTCCTCCCAGCTTTCAATTTAGATCACAAGGTGGCCCAAATTTTTTTCCAATTTCCTCTTCTGACAACCGCTTATGATGAGCACTTGATTCCCTGCTTTCGCCATCTCTCTCTTTCTTGAGGGGAAATAGCCTTTCCCTACTCTGCCTCCATCTGGTCCCACGGGGGCTGACCTAGCCCCAGACTGCAGGAAAGCATCAGTTCCAGACCTGACACGCAATGCCGTGGTGTTGGAAGGGAGGGCTTTGGGGAAGTATTGTGTTATAGCAGCACGAGCTGACTAACACTCATGACAGAGGTGTCTAATGTTCTTTGCCCAGAATGGTTTCCTTCTCCCCAGAATGGTTTCCTTCTCTCTTCCAGGAGGAGAGGAATTTTCTTTGATGCTTTTCCCAGTACAAAGAGTCTTCACCCGTTCTCTGGGGTGGAGGTGGGGTAGCGCTTACTTTCCTTCCCTCTCAGGGTTTTGTTCTTTTTTTTTTTTTTTTTTTTTTTTTTTTTTTTGGTACGCGGGCCTCTCACTGCTGTGGCCTCTCCCGTTGCGGAGCACAGGCTCCGGACGCGCAGGCTCAGCGGCCATGGCTCACGGGCCCAGCCGCTCCGCGGCACGTGGGATCTTCCCGGACCGGGGCGCGAACCCGCGTCCCCTGGCATCGGCAGGCGGGCTCTCAACCACTGCGCCACCAGGGAAGCCGCAGAGTTTTGTTCTTTTGAGGAGAAGGTATTAGGTAGGTTTTCCTTGGGTCACTTCAAGACCTGGCTCGATGACTCACTGACAGTATAAGTGTAGAAAAATTGCTAGAATAGATACATATATATGTATAACTGAATCACTTTACAACAGAAACTAACCCAACATTGTTAATCAACTATACTCAAATATAAAATAAAAATTTTTAAAAAAGAAAGAAAAATTGCTTTTACCATTTTAAGGCTCAGTGTCTTCATCAGTAAAATGAGGAAATAACTTTTCCCACCGCTAGGATCATCGTTAGCATTCATTCAAATAAATACTTACAAGCATTCAACAGAGATCCTAGCACAGACAGTACTTACATATTACGTACTCAGTAAAAATCTATTCTGTTAGGAGGATTTGAAAATAATTTACCTACCTCTAACTGCTTCATCTTTTTGCAATGAGCCAAGGCTTTTTGAAAGCATTCAGTGTTTATCTGTGGCAGGGAGTACCAAGGCTTTTGTGTCGTGGCCTGCTTTTAACACAGAGCAGGGTTATTTTCTGAGGAGAGTGCACTCCTGGAAATGGAAAATAATTCAAAATTTGCATAATTCTCATTTGATCCTCATAAAGAGTGGCAGGTGTATCTGATTATTAGTCAAAGTGGCGTTACCACTGTAATGACTGAATCTGCACGTTTTAAAGCTTTACAACTGTGAGTGAATTATTACCTTTATGGCAAAACTGTTATTTGAAAACGGGCACATCAAGTGAGATTGTATTCATCTATTTATGTCTCACTATTATGACTATCAAAGTTCAAAGTTGCACCAAACATCAAATTCCATGGCAAATCTGCCTCCCGACTGATTTGGCCAGAGGTTTTGATTCCAGGTTTAAATAACAAGGTGTTATGCTTTAAAAATGTTTTCCTAACCGCCCCTACACTTGGAAGAACCTTCCTTCATTTCCCGGCTGTCACAGAACCATGTCCAAGAAAATGAGGTCCTTGGTTTCTCTTACTTGTTCCCAGGCTGATGGGGGCTTGGCAAACCTTGAGTCCTAAGGAAGTTCAGAAGTTTCCATCCCACACGAACTCCCATCCTCGCCTGAGGAAGTTCATTTAGAGTCAATGTGACACTTCCTGGAGCTTCCAAGTTTTTTGAGCAGCAACTTAGTCTTTTCAAACACACACACACAGACACTTATACACAGATACACACAGGTACTCACACACCTACACATACTTACACACATAGACACAAGCTTATACACACACAGACACCCGCTTACACGCCTACACCTACTTACAGACACCTGCTTACACACCTACACACACAGATACACAACTACACATACTTACACACACAGACACACACTTGCACACCTACCCCTGCTCACACACACAGACACATACACGTTTTGACAATATGAACCCTCCTCTGTTCCTGACATTATACCCTTGAGATTTGTACCTAAGGAAGGTCTCCAGCAGGAGAGCATCTTTCCATCCTTTCAAACTTCCTTCTAAAGCTCAAAACATTGATACTATCCGTTTCGCTTAGGGCCTGGGAAAAAAAGGCCTTCTTGCACCCTTCTGATGGGGATGCAAATTGCTTAACCTTTTGAAGGCCTTTTGACAATATCTATAAAAACTTTCCAGTGCATAGCAATCTACTTTCAGGAATATATCTAACTCATATTTTCACCAGCCACCAAAACGACAGGCACAAGAATATTTATTGCTGCATCATTTGAGGGAAAATGTCATCGGAACAGGTGTTTGCATAAAGCAACTTCAGCCATTCAGAAGGAATCATGAATATTTATTATAGTGTAGGCACTATGGCCTCATTCATTCCATCAACAGATATATTTATTGAGGACCTATTAGGAGTCAGGAACAGTTCCCGTCATCAGCATTACTTCACTGAACAGGACATATATGATTCCTTCTCTCTTGGAGCTTATCTCATAATGGGAAGACAAAGATAATAAACAATTAGCAAAGAAACAATCATTTCAGGTAGAGATAAGTGCTATGAATAAGATTATGAAGATTATGACATAATAGAAAATAACTAGCACTAACGTTGCCAAAATTTGGCCTCTGTACACCCGAGGCGAATTAAACCTCGGAGACAGAGTTTTGGGTAGAGTATAAAGAAGTAGCTTTATTGCTTTGCCAGGCAAAGGGGACCACAGCGGGCTAACGCCCTCAAAATTGTGCGTCCTGACCTGGAGGGGGGTAGTGAGGAGTTTTATAGCAATGGCTCAAAGAGGGCGTGGTCAGCTCATGGACCTTCTTCTGATTGGTTGGTGATGAGGTAATTGGGAGTCAGCATCATCAACCTTCTGGTTCCAACCGCTCTGGGGTCTATGTGCTTGTGGGCAGCCGACAGTTAACTTCTTCCACCTGGTGCAGGTTTCAGTATCTGCAAAACAGGTCAAAGACCATGGCTCAGAATATTATCTATAGTCTTTTTTTTTTTTTTTTTTCAGTACGCGGGCCTCTCGCTGTTGTGGCCTCTCCCGTTGCAGAGCACAGGCTCCTGACGCGCAGGCTCCGGACGCGCAGGCTCAGCGGCCATGGCTCACGGGCCCAGCTGCTCCGCAGCATGTGGGATCTTCCCGGACCAGGGCATGAACCCGTGTCCCCTGCATAGGCAGGCGGACTCTCAACCACTGCGCCACCAGGGAAGCCCTTATCTATAGTCTTGAGGAAAAACTAAAGGTCCTTGACTTTTTTTAATGGCTAAAGTATTATTTTGTCTTGTTTGACTGTTTTCCTTTCTTTCTGCATGTTCTCACTTCTCTGATTAAATTTCTTCTTTGACTAAAGTTTTTCTACAGACAAAAGGCAGGTGGAGGACATGGGGGGGTCTATTCTGGGAAGGCCTCATGGGTCCCTACTCCGTTATGCTAAGAAAATAACTAGCACTAAGGCTAACCCCATTTATATCTTATATCATCTTCTGGGCCCCTAATGGCTTGGAGCTCACACCCTGAGACGATCCAGGGTATTCCCCATCTGAATAGTCTGCCAATGGAGCCAAGATGAAGGAAGAGTCTGCAGCAGTCAGGGAAGGCTTCCTGCAGGTGGAGAAAATGAATGGATCATGGTTCTGTCTGGTAGAATTGAGGATTTCTTTAAAATATCCTTCAGGTACAGGAGAGCCTATTTTTGTAACCAGTTACAAAGCTGAGATTTTGATTCGGAAATCTTTGCAAGGAACTAGAAATGATATTGTTCAAACTCACTTCTGTTTAAGCTGCCTGCTGACCACAAATGAAAGTTATAAATTGGCTTAAAAACATGCCCATGTTGTACGTAGTCATTTTTTCTATTTGCATTTACATTTTCATTGATTCCAGGGACACATCAAATTTTCCAGCATAATTGTGCTTTGATCTTATGAATCCACTTTCAAATATTACCGTGTGTTAGGTCCAGCCTCATAGAAAGATGCTGAGACAATAATAAAACAATAATAATTAAAAGTGAACAGGAGCTCACAATCTAAGGGCAGAGAAGATAATAAGCAATTGGTTACTTGTATAAGGAGCCCGTCACCACTGAGTTCAGTAGTTCAGTTCTGGGAAGAAAAAAGTCTGTGGGAGTCTCTTTGTGGTTAATGAGTTCTAATGTAAGGAGGGGGTGAGAAATCTGGGGTAGGTGACAGTCCTAGAAAAAAGGGTTTACCCTCATCTCTCAGAGGCTGAATCACACCCAGACCAGGGGCTTATTCTAAGTCTCTATGTCTATTAAAGTTTCTAGAAGTAAGGTAACAAAAATCATGTAAAATTTTAAATGCTTACAAATTAATGTTCTTTTAAATACTTGCTCCCAAGTAGAATGACGGTCTTTTGAGATAAAGTGATATGATTATATATGAGGTCTTATGTGAGTGTCAGACCTGGATAAATATCCTTTCTGGGCTTCCCTGGTGGCGCAGTGGTTGAGAGTCCGCCTGCCGATGCAGGGGACGCGGGTTCGTGCTCCGGTCCGGGAAGATCCCACATGCCGCGGAGCGGCTGGGCCCGTGAGCCATGGCCGCTGAGCCTGCGCGTCCGGAGCCTGTGCTCCGCAACGGGAGGGGCCACAACAGTGAGAGGCCCGCGTACCGAAAAAAAAAAAAAAAAAAAAGTCCTTTCTACCATATTGTTTCTCTCCCACCCCCGTGATAAACTGTGGACACTTGAGTAGACAATCCATGACTCAGATTGGTTCATTTTAGCCAAATAGATGTTATTTCAAAATTGCTGATTAAAATCAGATTCCCCAAGAGAATACGTCATCATTAAACTAAAACAGTACCATCCTTACTCAGAGTGTAGAGACCACAGAACATGGGATTTCTTTAAACATCTGTCCATGACTGATTCATAGATGAATCAAAAGAAGCCCGGGTCTTCTCTCTGCTACAACCCGCAGAGGTGGGGTAGGAATAAAAATCCTCACATCATCACTTTCCATGACACCATCATCCTATTACTCCATGTGGCATGTCGGTTTCAGAAGCACCTCTGTAATCAGTTAACACTGAATTATTTACATTGACAGCAGCTGCTAAGTGTTTCCCAGATGCCATTTCCTGGGAGACGTCTAGTACGTTTCAAAGGTTGTCCCAGGCCCCTGTAAGTAACCAAATTCAATATCTCAATGAAGGGGATTGTCTTTTCCCTTTTCCAAACATAAAGCAGTGATCAGGGTCCCTCCGCATGGCAAACGGAAATACCAATCCCTGCCGTCTAATTTCAGCTGTAAACTTGCACGATAGGACTCTCGTTCGCTCCTGTGTCCTGGTCTAAAGTATGAATATAGCAGTAAGACCCATCCCACCATGCCCAACCCAGGGCACACAGGTTGAGAGTGAGTCATACGTTAGAATTCATCACTTAACACGGGCAAAGTCACAGGAGGATGACACTGAAATACATGGATGTCTCGCTTCTCTTCTGAAATGCCACTTAGGGACATACACACTTTCCTATTAATCAAACCAAGATTTTACCAGGAAGCCCAAATCATAACACCATCAAAGAAGTGAGTTGAGATCATTTGGACTTTTCTTCTGATTCCCGAGCCCATCAAAACCCATTCAGCGCCTCATCTCTTTCATTCCCAAGATGACAGCTCGGTAACAGAGAAAATGTTTCAGATAATATGTTCAGGATCGACGGGTTGACCGAATGCAGATGGCAGATTTTCATGTTAATGAGCCTCTCTCAGAATTAAAAAAAGCAACTCTGAAGGAGGCGACTTCAGGAACAGTTGCAGTCGTGTCCTTGCATTACCTGATGACTTCAGGCAAAGGACTGTAGTCATCCTGGGCTCTTTGAGGATGATGTCAACTGGAGAGCTTCTCCAGTCACGCCACGGATTCTAATCCCACGCTCCACAAAGCTTTTCAAAGTTTTCTCACCCTGTCTCACCCTCATCCTGTTTGAGGCTGCTGAGTAGGGGAGGAAAGAGTGAGAAACTCATCCACTCACAATGCTTTTTAAAATTTTTTTTACTTATAGTTGTTTTTGTTGTTTCTGTTTGGTTTTTTGCTCACACCGTGCCACATGCAGGATCCTAGTTCCCCAACCAGGGATGGAACCTGTGCCCCCTGCAGTGGAAACGTAGAGTCTTAACCACTGGTCCACCAAGGAATTCCCCATAATGCTTTTTTGTTTGTTTGTTTGTTTTTTAGCGATACGCCGGCCTCTCACTGTTGTGGCCTCTCCCGTTGCGGAGCACAGGCTCCAGACGCGCAGGCTCAGCGGCCATGGCTCACGGGCGCAGCCGCTCCGCGGCATGTGGGATCTTCCCGAACCGGGGCACGAACCCATGTCCTCTGCATCGGCAGGTGGACTCTCAACCACTGCGCCACCAGGGAAGCCCCCCATAATGCTTTTTAAATTGCCCTGGATGGTTTCAGATCTGGGAGCTAATGCATATCTTCCGGGGAAAGTCAGAATAACAGTCAGCATTGCACGTGCACACGCGCGCACACACACACACACACACACACACACACACACACACACACACACACACTGTTCTCCTGGACTCTTCTCCTGGGACTCTTTACATTGTCCACACTACCCAGGGCATCCTCATCTCTGGGTCCCCTACCCTCCACTGCAAGATCTCCAACCAACTGTGTATTCGTCAGGGGTCTCCAGGGAAACAGAACCCAGAGGACATAGATAGATATACGCAGGAAGAGATCTATTATGAGGGATGGGATCACGTGATCGTGGAGGCTGAGAAGTCCCAGCATCTGCCCTATGCAAACTGGAGAACCAGGTCATAGTTCCATCTGGGTCCAGAGACAAGAAGATAAACATCCCAGCTCAAGCAGAGAGCAAGTTTACCCTTTCCCTGCCTTTTTATTCTCTTTTGGCTGTCAAAGCCCTCACCCCCCATCCGCATCCCGCGTACACACACACACACACTGGTGAGGACAATTATCTTTACTCAGTCTACCGATTCAAATGCTAATCTCTTCCAGAAATAATCACATCCAGAAATAATGTTTTAACGGCTAGGTGGGCATCCCTTAGCGAGGTCAAGCTGACAGATCAAATTAATCACCACAAACAGCAAAACCCAACAGCACAGAGACGGTACTTCAGCAATCTAGTCCATTGCCTGGTGTGGAGACAGAGACTCTTACAAGCCCACCCAGAGCATCTCGGCGTGTCTTCATGCTTGCCGTGCCCTCTGTCTGGAACGCACTTCCCTCAAGTATCCAGGTGTTCCTTCATCCCCTTCAGGTATCTGCCCAAATACCCCTGCATTATTTTCCTCCTCCAACCTCATCACTTGACGTATTGTGTGGTATTTAAACACATGGTTGCTGTCTATCTCCTCTCATTACCTTGTAAGTTCAGAGCAAGCAGGGATTTTATCCACTGCTGTAATCCTGGGCCACTTTACAATCATAATCCTCAAATGTTAGAATGTATCAGAGTCTCCCAGAAGCTTTGTCAAAACAGAGGTTTGGGGTCCCCACTCCTAGAGTTTCTGATGCAGTAGGTCTGGGGTGGTACCCACGAATCTGCATTTCTACCAAGTTCCCGGGTGATGCTGATGCTGCTGGTCGGGGATGTTTACGCTTTGAGAAGCACTGCTCCAAAAATTCTTGGCACATAGTAGGTGCTCAATAAATATTCATTAAACGAATAAATGCATGAACACTCTATGGTGTCTCCTGTATATTGATAAACCTCTGCGGACACACCCAGTGACATGTCCTCAGCCTGGGGCATCTTTTCTCTGGACGTGCGTGCAGGTCACACCAGGCTTTGGAAGGTCAGGGCTCCCTTCCCGGGGCCTTGGTGAATCCCCTCCTCCATAAAAGTACTTTTTATCTCAGCTAGAGCAAATCATCCCCCCACAGATGTTTAGAGCTGAGTTTTGTCTTTTTTATGCCATCATCAAGGTTCCCCTCATGGAGGACTTTCTCTTTCATGTCCAAGAAGAATATCATCACCCTGCTCGTAATCATGAAACACAAGAAATGTCCTAAATATCCAACAATAAAGAGTTAAGTAAATGATAGCGTGGCATATGCTGGAGTATCATTCAGCCATAAAAATTGTTTACGCAGATTGCTTTAATAGCTGCAGTCAAATGGTTTTTATATACTACTATAAAGAATAACGCTGGAATAATACTCTCCTTGAAAACTTGCTTCTGCTGGGGTAGATGCAGGCAGCCTTGCTCTGCAAGCGCACATGTGTAACAGCGGCAGGGAAGTAGCAGCTTGTTAACATGCATGTTTCGTGAGTTTGGTTTTCTAACTGGAGATGAATGGTGGGTTGGACGCAGGGAAAAAAGATGGAGACAAAGCAATGACGGAGAGAGAGTGGCATGCCATGTGTTCCCACCTAGCCTCTGGACTGGATTATTGTTTCTCTATTTAGAAGACAGAGGACCAATTTTATAATAATATCAGAACAATAGTCAATATTTATTAAGCCCTAACCGTGTGCTGGGCACGGCACTGTTTTATGATCTATGCGTGTATTAATTACATTTCATTTATTCAGGGAGCCAATTATTTCAAGAAAACAAATGGAACAGTTTTTATGAAACAGGTATGTAGCTGCGGGAACACACAGGCATCTCATGCATTCCTGTGAATTTGCTAGTTATAAAAACAGACAAAGATCTCTGCCTTGGGACGTTTATACTCTGGCTGGGGGTGGGCTGTTGGGAAAAGTCATAGTCTTGTTCAGGCTTCAGAGGCAACAGTAGGCCTTTGACTAAATAAAAACCCTGAAAGAAGCTCCATGCCGAACTGCCGGACCATGTGCCCGTCGGCAGAAACGGTGAAGGTAGGTCTTGAGAAGCGACAGATAAAGAAGGGAGTAAGTCGTGAAGCTTCCTGGACCTTGGGAATCTGGCCGGTTCCCAGGGATCAGTGAACTCTCTGAAACGTACGACTAAAGTATCAAAGCATTTATGCTAATAGCCGGAGCTGCGTATTTGCACGTACGCTGATGATGACCGCTTGCGGCGTGGCGTTAAAAGCAGGACTCCCCTGAGCAGTACTGGGAAGTCTCACGCGAGGGGTGGACGCACCACCTGGGACCCTTCCCAACTGCGACTCCAGAATGCTGTTCCGGGACTTCCCAGCATTGCTTGGATCTGGACGTGGTGTTTCCCCAACTGGGAATGTACGCGCTTTTATCTCTCTAGGTGTTGCTTGTTCTCCCAACTTGGTGATGCAAATTCTCCCAGGTTAGTGATGTTGCTTGTTTGTCCCAATTTGGTGATATATGTACATTTCTCTCTCTCTCTCTCTCTCTCTCTCTCTCTCTCTCTCTCTATATATATATATATATATATATATATATATATATTACTTGTCCTTATACTAAACTTACTACTAATATAATAAATTTCCTTATTTCTTGCTTACTAAAGTGTGGAGTGGTTATTTTGCTGGTGAATTCTCTGAACCTGAAGCTGAAAGCAGGTCTTTCAGCAAAACAGGGTGATAAACAAAAGTAGGCAAATTATAAAGGATATTGGAAAGTGGTAAGTGTTATAAAAATACATAGCAAGGCAGGGCATGAGGGTTGAGTGCATGTCGGTGATTTTAAATAACAGGAAACGATGCCCTTTCCAAACAAATTATAGCTGTTACCTCTGGGAGGGTAATTTCTATTTTATGTTAGAGTAGTTTTCTAAATAATCCACAACATGGTGTATTAAGAACTTATTCTCTGAGGCTAATATTTTTCAGAGAAGCCACAAGACAAAATAGAAATGGTTAGTCTTATCTGGGCACAGAACGTGGTTCTACCACTTATTAGCTGAACCACCATAAATAACATTAATATTGTCCTCTGTAACAAGGGGCACTATTTAAAGACAAAATGATACAGCATTTGTGTATCAGTAAGAAATGCTTTTGGTTACAGGTAGTAAAACCTGACCACAGTGTCTTAAATAATAAACAGGTTTATCTTCCTTATATGACAAGATGTCTAGAAACAGATGACTTTAGCTCAGGGGCTTAGTGATGTCTGGACCAAAAGTTTTGATATTTTTGGTCCTTTGACCCATAATCACAAGATGGCTGCTGCAGCTCTAGACATCACAGCTGTGTCTACAGCAGGAAGAAGAAGAAAGACAGAAGGGAGGCAGTGATTATTAGCAAAACAAATGCTTTTTACAAAATCCTGTGGAAGAGTTCTACTTGTACCTCATTGGCTAGAATTTGGCCACTGCAACTCAACGATGATCAAGGAGAAGGGAGTTAGATAATGGATGTTGCATTATCCCGTAACCACTTTCTTCCACCCTGAACACTAAAGCACTGTGCCTGGTACAGAGGAGGCCATCTATAAATGCTGGCTATTACTATCATCAAATACTTTTAAAGAGTTTGGTTTTAGAAAGACAGTTTGTGGAGGTACCATGCTTTAGGAAACACTGTCTCCTTTGGGTACCCCAAGGCAGCTGGTTATCCTTATTATTTTCTAGTTATCAACACTTGAGAATGGGTAGGCTCTGTTCAGTGTGCTCACACTCCAGTTTTCATCAGCTGAAGCCATTTTCCCAGGCATGCCCACCTGCTCAGCTAAGCTGGGAATATCTGGGGCTAATCTACTAGAAGCCACGTGGTTCCTGAGGGCTCCCCAAGGAGATTCAACCCAGAAAGATCTACCACCTCTATCACCCAGACGATCGTCCAACCCATGTACAGCAGTGGGGACAGAACCACAGCTACTAAAGTAGCCTGCAGATTCCCAATCGGCAGATCTGTCCACATTTACCACTTCCTTCGGCACCAACCTTGTCCACACACCATCTCCTCCTGTGTGGGCAGTTAAAGAGCCCCTAGTTGCCTTCCCAATCCCTCTCGTGTCTTTTGTTTTAAATAATAAATCAGACCACACCACCTTTCCACTTAAAAGCCTTCAACAACATCTGCCACGTTATTTTTTTTAATTGACAATGTATTGATGTTAGGTGTACAACGTGATGGTTTGATATTTGTATAAATTGTGAAATGATTACCACAATGAGTTTAATTAACATCCAGCATCTCACATAGTTACAATTTTTTTCTTGTGATGAGAACTTTTAAGGTCTTCTCTCTTAGTGGCTTTCAAATATACAATATAACTATAGTCACCACACTGCACATTACATCCCTTGAAATTATTTCTCTTATAACTGGAAGTTTGTACATTTTGGACACATTCTTTATGCAATTCTTTGTATAAAAATTGTATCCTAATAAACAAATGGGACCTAATGAAACTTAAAAGCTTTTGCACAGCAAAGGAAACTATAAACAAGATGAAAAGACAACCCTCAGAATGGGAGGAAATATTTGCAAATGAAGCAACTGACAAAGGATTAATCTCCAAAATATACAAACAGCTCGTGCAGCTCAATATCAAAAAAACCAAACAACCCAATCCAAAAATGGGCCAAAGACTTAAATAGACATTTCTCCAAAGAAGACATACAGATGGCCAACAAACACATGAAAGAATGCTCAACATTATTAATCATTAGAGAAATGCAAAGGAAAACTACAATGAGGTATCACCTCACACCAGTCAGAATGGCCATTGTCAAAAAATCTACAAACAAATGTTGGAGAGGGTGTGGAGAAAAGGGAACCCTCTTGCACTGTTGGTGGGAATGTAAATTGATACAGCCACTATGAAGAACAGTACGGAGGTTCCTTAAAAAACTAAAAATAGAACTACCATATGATCCAGCAATCCCACTACTGGGCATATACCCAGAGAAAACCATAATTCAAAAAGACACATGCACCCCAATGTTCATTGCAGCACTATTGCATTAGCCAAGACATGGAAGCAACCTAAGTGTCCATCAGCAGAGGAATGGATGAAGAAGTTGTGGTACATATATACACTGGAATATTACTCAGCCACAAAAAGGAACGAAACTGGGTCATTTGCAGAGATGTGGATGGACCTAGAGACTGTCATACAGAGTGAAGTAAGTCAGAAAGAGAAAAACAAATATTGCATATTAACGCATATATGTGGAACCTAGAAAAATGGTATAGAAGATCTTATTTGCAAAGCAGAAATGGAGACACAGGCGTAGAGAACAAATGTATGGTGGATACCAAGGGGGAAAGGTGGGTGGGTGGGATGAACTGGGAGATTGGGACTGACACATATGCACTATTAATACTATGTATAAAATAGGTAACTAATGAGAACCTACTGTATAGCACAGGGAACTCTACTCCACACTCTGTGGTGACCTAAATGGGAAGGAAATCCAAAAAAGAGGGGATATATGTATATGTATAGCTGATTCAATTTGCTGTGCAGCAGAAACTAACACAACATTGTAAAGCAACTATATGCCAATAAAAACTAATTAAACATTTTTATCCTAAATGCAGTGGGAGCGTAAGATAGGGATTAAAGAATGCAAAATGGTTTATTGTTCAAACTGTCCATAATCCAACCCTGGACTAATATCACTTCCCCATAGGAGAGTGTGGGATTTCAGATAATGTAGTGAACATAACAAACTTGTTACCTAAAGAGTTGATAAAAAACAAAACAAAAAAATTACATATATATATATAGAGAGAGAGAGAGAGAGAGTGTGTGTTTATGTAAAGAATCCCAAGAGTGGTCATTGAGACTCTGCATGACTGGACCCCAGCTCACTCACCCACCTTCCTCCGGGAGCCCCTCTTCCTCGCTGGGCACAGTGACTGGGGTTATTTATCCAATGGAAGCACAGAGACATTCCACCTCCAGGAAAGCGGTCTGGTTTTCAGACGCCTTTAAGCTCCTAACTGAGCGCACAGACTTGATTGACATTGCTGATCGACTTTGAGAAGAAACTCAAATGGGTGGAGAAAGTTTGTTTTCGGCCGTTCCGGGAAGACGCGCGTGGGTCACAGGTGGGACGAGGTGGCAGCTGCCGGCGCACACGGCACTGAGGGCGCAGGAGCGGGGACGCTTCTAAGCATTTCATCAATCTTGGCAGCGAGGCCGCGATGCTGATGAAGCAGCGAGCGCGGGGAGATGAAAGACGCTCCAGGACTTTCATCTTGGCGTCGTCTTTTCTCCAGACACCAGGGCAGTGGAGCGTCTGCTTCCGCAGGTGACAGGATGCTGCTCCCTGGCCCAGGGATGGATGATAAACAGACGGAAGGAGCTCGCTGATGGGGCCCCTCTCTCCCTCTCCACCTGGGCTATACAATCCAACACCCATGACACAAAATTCACTGTACGGAGGGATACATGCGAACCTCTATTCAAATGAAGCAGGAGAGAAGCTTTCAATGACATTCATCAGGGGAGCTGTTTAACAGGCCATGAGCACTGCACCCAGGGACGGAGAGGAGCACGTGGCAGGGTCCTTGGCGACGCCCTGATGCCCGGGCACAGCCTCCATCACCTGCCATTCCCCGCGTGCTGGGGGGAGGACCTGGTTGCATGGTGAGCACAGATGGCCTCACCACTTATTCATGTCACCCCTGCACCCTGTGCCAGGCAAAGGGCAGAAGGAACCCTCCACCTTGCAAGTTTATGTATGCATTTAGCTATGCATTTAAAATCATTTAACTATGATTTCTTGAGCATCTATTAGCTGACAGACTGGCAGGACTATAGCAGTGAGCAAAGTGGACGGAAACCCTGCCTTCCTGCAACTTAATTCTTGTGCCATGTCTCGAAAGAAAAATGGGCAAATGAAATACTTCCCTAATACCTTCATTCCCCAGATAAAAGGGGAACAAAGGAGACAGAAGACACGGAGACAAAGAGAAAGAAAGAGGAATTCAACCAAATGCACTGAGAATGGGGTATGTACCAAAATACAACAGCTGCTCAAAGGGCGTCAATGGCTTAGAAAGTATCGATAAGTCAAAGGCTTGACCTCATTTATGAATTCCCCTCTAGGCTTACAAATTGCTTTTTCTGGAATTTCAGGTGCCACTTAGAACGCAAAACAGTGAGTGCTCTTTGGATGATCAATTTGAGTTGTGTGATCATATAATCCTGCCTGTTATACACAGATTTATCTGGGGAAGGAACCAAGAGAGAATTAGTAGGTCAATAAATTAGTGGGGATACCTGGAGGAGCTGACATTTATCAAACATTCATGATAGTCCAAGAGCCATGATTTAATATTATGAATTTTCAAATCCCTACTACTCTTCAAGTCAAGCATTCTTATTTTCATTTTAGAGTTGAAGAAAATGAGGTGCAGGGAGCTAAAGTAAGAGGTTGAAAGTGGTTTGTTGGCCAAATCAGATGCACAGATATTTTTGATTTTTTGATCTTGTAATGTTAAAAAAAAAATTAGTTACCAAAATTTCAAATACATGATATTTCATATTTTTAAAAATAAATTTATTTATTTATTTTTGGCTGTGTTCGGTCTTCGTTGCTGTGTGCGGCTTTCTGTAGTTGCGGCGAGCAGGGGCTACTCTTCGTTGCAGTGCACAGGTTTCTCGTTGCTGTGGCTTCTCTTTTTGCGGAGCACAGGCTCTAGGTGCGTGGGCTCAGTAGTTGTGGCATGCAGGCTCAGCAGTTGTGGCTCGCAGGCTCAGTAGTTGTGGCGTACGGGCTTAGTTGCTCCGCGGCATGTGGGCTCCTCCTGGACCAGGGCTCGAACCCATGTCCCCTGCATTGGCAGGCGGATTCGTAACCACTGTGCCACCAGGGAAGTCCTGAGATTTCATATTTAAAAATTCAGATTTCTCTTTAAACATTGTGGAGAGTGGCAGGATTGGCACCCCACCCTGCATATAAAATTAGACCTCTTCTTTACATCGTATACAAAAAGTTACTCAAAATTGGACTATAGACTTAAATGTAATTTCTGAATCTGTAAAGCTCTTAAAAGAAAACACGGAAGTAAATCTTCATGACCTTGGATTAGGTTCTGGCTTCTTAGCTACGACACCAAAAGCATAGGTGACAAAAGAAAGACTAGATATTGGACTTCATCAAAATTAAAACTTCTGTTCACCAAAAGTCACCATAAAGAACGTGACAAGGCAAACCTCAATGGAAGAAAATATTTGAAATTCATATAACTGACAAGGAACTTGTATCCAGAAGATATAAATATCCCATACAATTCGACATCAAAAGACAACCTAATTGTAAAAATGGGCAAAGAATTTGAATTAAACGTTCTATATAAAAGATATTCACATGGTGAATAATCACATGAAAGTTTGCTCCACATCATTAGTGGGAAGTGAAAAATCAAAACTACTATGAGATACCATTTTAAACCCACTAGGACGGCTAGAATCTAAAAGTTGGACAATAACATGTATTGGCAAAGAAATGGAAAAACTGAAACCCTCACACGTTGCTGGTGGGGATGTAAAGTTGTGCAACTGCTTTGGAAAACATCTTGGCAATTCTTCAAAGAGTTAAACATACAGTTACTACATGACCCAGCAATTCCACTCCTAAATAATACCCAACAGAATCGAAAACATATGGCTACACAAAAACATGTACACAAATGTCCACATCATCATTATTCATAATAGACAAGAATTGAAACAAAGTGTTCATTAATTGATGTATTGGTAAACAAAGTATGGCCTATCCATCCAATGGAATGTTATTCGACCATAAAAAGGAATGAAGTACTGGGCTTCCCTGGTGGCGCAGTGGTTGAGAGTCCGCCTGCCGACGCAGGGGACACGGGTTCGTGCCCCGGTCCGGGAAGATCCCACATGCCGCGGAGTGGCTAGGCCCGTGAGCCATGGCCACTGAGCCTGTGTGTCCGGAGCCTGTGCGTCCGAAGCCTGTGCTCCACAACGGGAGAGGCCACGACAGTGAGAGGCCGGTGTACGGCAAAAAAAAAAAAAAAAAAAAAAAAAAAAAAAAAAAAAAATGAAGTACTGATTCATGCTAGGAAATGAAGAATCTTAAAAACAATACACTAAGTGAAAGAAGCCAGACACAGAAGACTATCCTATAATTCCATTTATCCTTGTATCATTTTATCATATGAGTCCATTTCTATGAACTATCCATAATGGCAAAATTCACCAAAACCGATGAGTAGTTGCCAGGGCCAGTGTTTGCGGGGGGATGGAGGTGATGAAAATATCCTGGAATTAGATAGTGGTAATGGTTATACAATTTTGTGAACGTACCCAAAAAAGTCAATTGTATACTTTAAAGGAATGAATTTTACGTTATGTCAATTACATTACAATAAAGATGCAAAAAAAAAAAACAAAAAACCCTGAAGGGCACATCTGATAGGTATTTTTAAATCACCATAATTTTTCTTAAAAATCATGACAACTTCATTGTTGTGAGCTTCCTTTCTCTGTCCATTTTGGTCGTAACAGGTAAGAGAAGTTCTAAGACAGGGAGAATCCTAATTAACAAGAATTGATCGTTGCCTTACAGTCCCACAAAACAACTCCAGTCTAGCAAACTGGGAACCTGATGCCCAACCCAAATTTATGGCTTATTTTGTTAAACTTTACCCAGAGCTATAATTTACTCTCCTGAGCCATGGCAAAACTTCGACATTAGAACATTTATTTTATCATTAGAAACACATCCCCCCAGATCCTGGCTCTGAGGATTTTCTGCCACTAGTCATAACACAGGTGACACATGCATGCTGGTGTTCATAACAAATGGTCACAGCAGAGTGTATCTCAAGTTTTCTGTCACTGTCACACTTTAATGTGGGAGAACTCCTCCGTAGCCTGTCAGGACATGGAGCTGCCCTGACACACATTCCAATGCAAATGATAAATCATCCCGGCAGAGATCACAGAAGCTGGTCAGTGATTCTCAGCTCTGTCTGCGCATTATAATCACCCTAGAAGTTGTTTAATAATGTCATCCATCAACTGGGTCTCATCTCACAACAATTGAATCAGAGTCTTTGGGGCTGAGTCCCAGGCATGATTATTTTCAAAAGCTCCTAAGATTATTCACGCCACTGTGCAGCCAGGGTTGAGAAACCCTAATTACATCAAGCAAAATCAACCAAAAGCATACTTGCGCAGTAAGTGGATTCAGTTAACGACAGTGATGCGTATTTCAAAGGCTTGTTCTTTTGTTAATGTCAGCTGTACCCACTGACGTCATTCCCAGGAAGGGAAATCAATATGGAAAGCAAAGCTACTCACAAGGTTGTCTTTGGCTTTTGCCACCTCCAAGAGTTACAGACAAGACAGAAATAAGGGGCAAGGCTGCCGTACCAAGGAACGCCAGGCTCCTCCTCTCTCCTGGCGCCTTCTCTAGGTGCGGCGTCTTCTGCAAGGACACGATGACCTACAAGAGCGCCATCATTTCTTAGATGGTGAACACCGGCAAATGCAAGTACTAACCATTTGGTTGAAACAAAAGTTCTTCAGACTCAGCCTAAAGACCTTTCACTCCACCCCATGCACAGAAGCCACGGGTGCATCGTGGATGTAATCAGCTCGAGCTTGAGTGTATGGGGGAAAGAAATTTTCCCTCTTTTCCCACTCAGTTCTTTTGGCTGGCAATTAAAACGACATAAGGCAGATTAACAGGAGAAGATCAAAGGTATTAACATGTGCACGGGGAATCCACGTAATGATGAGGAACTTGAAAGACAGCCAGGCAAGGTGAGGTATGTGTCAATGAAAAATTAATCATTCGATCGAAGAAAAAATTGGAAAGTGTTATTCGAGCCAAATTAGACGGTTACAACCCGGGAAGAGCGTCTCAGAAAGCGCTGAGAACTGTTCTGCCCATTAGAAGTCAAGACGTAGTTTGTATAAGTTTTTTTGAGACAGACGGCTGTACGTCAAATGACGTATATTGACAGTTTACGTAATCCAGATCTAATTGCCATTGTGGTGGGTCATGTGACCCCTTAGAAGATCAGGAAGGAATGTCATCTTTTTTTTTTTTTTTCTTGCGGTACGGGTACGCGGGCCTCTCACTGTTGTGGCCTCTCCCGTTGTGGAGCACAGGCTCTGGACGACGCGCAGGCTCAGCGGCCATGGCTCACGGCCCCAGCCACTCCGCGGCATGTGGGATCCTCCCGGACCGGGGCACGAACCCGCGTCCCCCGCATCGGCAGGCGGACTCTCAACCACTGCGCCACCAGGGAAGCCCAGAACGTCATCTTTTAAGGAGCTGTCTTGTTGATGCTGGGAAAGTGTTGTTCTTTATGGTTGAGCAGGTATTTATCTGACGGGGGGAGGTTTGGTCGATGCCTAATGCAGATACACAATGCACAGTGCAGGAGAGAGGAGAGGGCAAAGGGCAGAAAAGAACTTTTCACGTTTAAATTTTTCTTGTCTTGCCATAAAATACAAATTTTATTTCACATATGTGTATATATTCTGGACTAAGGAGAAGGAGGTAGGGTCTGAGGCTGAAACCAAGCAGGATCCCTTGGGACCCTCCTGGGCACCAAAGCCTTTCCAAGTCCCCCATTTCTTACTTGTAGGCTTCAGCCGCCTGTACCTTCCCTGAGTACCAAAGGGCAGATTCAAATAGTTGCTAATTAGGGAAGGGAGGGGATGAGGAAACAAAGGAGGAGCTGTCAAGAAACAATAGTGCAGCACCCAGATGGGGGATGGTAACTTCAGGCTGAGCACAAGTTTCCTGGAGCACCGCCTGTTACCTCACCACCAACCAATCAGAAGAAAGTCACGCACCCTGCATCCCTCACCCCAAATTTTGCCTATAAAAACTCTCCCCAAACCAGTGGGGAGTTCAGGGTTTTTGAGCACAAACTCAAACAGGAGGGAAGGGGGCAGGGCACAACCTTAAGAAGAATGACGTAGCCCTCGGACACAACATAAACTTATCGGAACCAAATGGGTCCAAGATGGCAGACGAGTCAACTTCCACTAGACCTTGAGCCTCAGTATACGCTCATAGAAACACATCAGCTAAATGACACACCCACAGGCGCCATGACAGTTCCAAGATGACCATAAAGGTAAAAAAGTGGGCAGTGGCCCAATTTCTGAAAATCCCCTCCCCTTGCCCAAAATAGCTGGAATACACCTCTCACTCATTAGCCTATGAAATTACCCACTGCTCTAAAATCTGACAACCCTATACCCTGGTGCCACTCTCACCTTCTGAGATGGCCCACACTCTGTCTGTGAGTGTATTTCTCTCTAAATAAATCCACTTCTTACCTATCACTTTGTCTCTCACTGGATTCTTTCTGCAATGAGACATCAAGACCGGAACTTCATTAAGTCCTGAGACCAGGTGTGTGATCTCAGATACAAGACCGTAGGTTCAAGTCCCAGTGCATTGGCTCAAGTCCCAGTCGGAGTTCCACGGTTTCAAAAGCACCCGTTCTCCTTGTTTGGCCCTGCAATAAACCTTTCTCTGCTCCAAACTGACATTTCAGTTTGTTTGGCCTCACGATGCGCCAGGCACACGGACTTGTGTTCGGTAACACTAGTGCTTCCCCTAAGCACTTCTGCTGCCCTTAGATGTCACATGGGAGTGACATGTGACGTGCCAAGACTGCAGTTAAGGAACCCACTCAGGCTGGTCCCACACACTCACGAATCAGGTCTTTCAGCTGGTCAGGGAAAGGGCAAGGTGTTCTCTTTATTGCCTTTTGCCTTCAATACGGGCATTTCAGCTGGAACGAAGACCGTGAGAGATGTCACAGATGAATCTGGCCTCCGTTGACAGAAACATTCAATTACGATCCCTCTTTGGTCATGGAGTATTTCATGCATCTTGTGGTTGACTCTGCTTGCATTAACAGAGGCTGAATGAAGATGGCTGGCCCCTCTTGCTTTTGTGTTAAACTGTTTTTTGTTTGTTTGTTTGTTTTTTAAGACGTTGCAGGGGAAAGAACATCAAAATTACCTCCTTTCTCTCTTTATACATGTGAATTGAATGTTTATGCACATGCTACGTCACTTCTTCCCTTTAGCTTCCCTATATACATAAAAATGTATTGCCCTAAGTGTGTGTGTGTGTGTGTGTGTGTGTGTGTGTACACAGACACAGAGAAAGAGAGAGTTTTCTGTAACTGAATTTCATTTCTGTGATGAACTCATAAGTGGATGAAACTGAATCTCAGCTTCTGCTAACAAGTGACTTAATCTGTATGGTACCTACTTATACCCACGATGAGAAGCAATTTATGACAAATCAATAGTAATGGCAAGTTAACTGTCTCTGAGGTTTGGACTAAGAATGAGATGTAGTAATGTGTTTACCCAACCTCAAGTAATGCTAATATTAAAAATCAACTAGCAAAGGGAGGTCAAAATTCCTTTGACTTTCCCTTCAATGGTGAGGGATTGGAGTCTTGTAATGCAAATAATACTTACCCCCAGAGGACTAGGTGCTTTGAGTTGAAAATAAAATTAAAAAAATGATACTGAATGTGCTGGGCATTTCTTATGTATTCATTTCTTCATGTGATTCCCCCAGAATCAGTTGCTTTTTCTTAACAATCCCATATTTATTTGCATAAGAATTCTTTTTCAGCATCGGATGCATTCTATTCAGCTGGTCACTGTGAGCCAGGCTAGACCAGTTACACCCCTCTCCCCACCTTGAACAGTGGTACAAAGAATTGAATATAGCTTGTGTTCCATTTCACCCCAAAAGTGGCTTGTTTTCTAGTCCCTTTGTGCCAAGGAAGCACTAATGAAGTCCCCATGCCCAGTCTCCCTGGGCTGCCTTGAGCTGCCATTCCCAAGCCAGTATCAAGCTTCCCACTAGTTCCAGGAACCCCCTAATCTCTGTCCATTAAATCACCTTTGGCTTAAGTTAACCCAAGTGGATTTCTTTCTGCTTACAAAGAAAGAAGTCTCGTCAGTATACCCACATATTTTTAAATATTTTTGATATACTAATATAGCTGTTGAGTACCAATTCCGTGCATGGAGTTTGACTGGACAGTCGGAAGAATATGTAGAATCCTTGCCCATCAAGAACACCCAACCAGTCCATGGATTTGAATTGGGAAGATCTCAGTAAAGGAAAAGAGGAAGAAAGAAATTCTGTACCACAATGTGGAAAATACTGCATGTCTTTATATTTTGAAACAAAGTAAGAATCGTTTTTTCATTTTACACACACACACACACACACACACACACACACACACACAATTTAACACAGGCATCGAAAGGTCAAAAGAGCATTGGCTCCGAACCAGAATACCTGGGTTGGCGAAGACACAGACAGTGACGGCATGGCTACCTGTTCATCAAATGTGCTCTTGCTGGAAGCAATCGCTCATCCCACAACTATTTCCCAGCATCCCATTTCCCGTCATCTAGATGGAGTCATGTGACCAGACCTTGACTAGGCAATATAAGCAGATATTAAGTGTCTTAAAGATGCAGCTGTGCCTTCTCTGCTTATTTTTTCCTTTTTTCCATCTTGTCATGGGATATCACATCCATTTTATTTATTTATCTTTTGGCCACGCCGCGTGGCTTGCAAGGTCTTAGTTTCTCGACCAGAGATTGAACCAGGGCCCCGGCAGTGAAAGTACCGAGTCCTAACCCCCGGACCGCCGGGGAGTCCCTCACGTCCATTTTAGAAGCTTTGTGCTGACGTTGTCAGAGCCACACGTGGAACAGATTACTGCTTTGAAGGGTTCTAGTCAGCGATTCAGAAAAACCACATGGAGGGCTCTAGCTGTGAGAAATAAACTTCTACTGAGTTTGAGCCATTTTATATTTTTCGGTTTATTTTTTCAGGGTGATTTTTAAAGCTTTTTTGAGGTATAACTGATATACCAAAAAATGCACATATTTAATGCATGCATTTTGATGAGTGTGGGCACATACATACACCCAAAATACCATCACCACGATCAAAGTACTACATGTATCCATCATAGGTTTCTTTGTCATAGCAACCAGAATTATCTTCAATAGCACATTCAGATACACACCCACCATGAAAATTTCTGTTTTTACCTGACTGTTTTGTTTTGGACACTGTATGTATATTCATGCCACACATATTTACTGAAATCCTATCATTTGCTAAGTATTCTCCTAGGACCTAGAGATAAGTCTAGTTTTCAATATTCTGGTATGCGGTCAAGTAATAATAGACTTTCCATTTGTGTCACGTGTAATATATGAAGTCATTGTCGCCTCCATTAACTGATGTGATTCCCACAACTTTCCTTCTGTGTGTGCAAGGTGGAGATCGTTAACCCCATTTCAGGTGTAAATCCTGGTATTCACAAATAAAGTTCTCTGAATTTTCTTTTAATAAAGTCAATAAGAACCAGAACAAAAAGGAACGTTTCAGTAAAACATACTACTTAGAACTATAGAGATAAATGCCCCAAGTGTATCAAAATAGAGTGGTTGCCTCCAGCAGGGGAAAATGGGCAGGGACTTCCCTGGCAGTCCAGTGGTTGAGACTCCACACTTCCACTGCAGATCCCTGGTCGCGGAAGAGCCCACATGCCACGTGATGCGGCCAAAAATAAGGGGGGGGGGCAGTGATGAGTGGGAAATGGGCAGATGGGACTGTTTTGTTTTTGTTTTGTTTTGATTTGTCACAAGTCTGTTTGAAATGCATGATTCTTTAAATTATGTCATGCAGGGCTTTGATATTTTTCATGCAGTGAAGTTTTACAAATTTTCTTTGTAGTTTTTCTCCCAAATGGCCCATTTCTTAAAAGATGAAAACGGCTCATACACGCCGGAACTTTTGGTCTTCCCTTCAAATGAGCGGATATCTTCTAGTTCAGTTCGTTTGTATGCATTTAACACCTACTGCATAACTGATTGAAAAATAGGTCAGTAAGTCATGCAGCATATACTTCTCTAAAGCCATGTTTATAGAAGTGTAAAGCCTGGTCTGAACTCACACAACCCCCAAACTCGCTGGAGAAAGAAACCGGGAAGACATCAAAGCCTTAAGTGACTCTGGGCATTTCATACATTCTTACATGACATCTTTTTCAGTTTCGTGTCACTTAATTTCAGATCCATCTTACCATCCACAGTGTTTTATCATATGCAGTGTTTGCTTTTTAGTGCTAGGTAAGATAATGTTCCCTTTCAATGGAGCTTGGTGTTTTTTTGTTTATGGAATGTGTAATTAAAGATTAAGTTATTCGATACAGACTCTAACGTGAGCCTAGGGACAAAGGCAGGCAGGGGAAACTCTTCCTGAAATGCAATCTAATTAGGCCACCTCCTGCTGAAAACTTTCCAGCAGTTCACCACTGCCCTCAGGCTAAAGCCCCAAACCCGTGCTGGGGTAAAAAAGTTTGTCCTCATTTGGTTTCTGCCTCATATCAGGAGCCCTCACCCCACACCGACCCGCCCAAGCATCCAACCCCATCCCCTTCCCCTCCACTGACCGTGGGCAACCATAGAGATCCCAGAATGTGTGAGGCCTCCACTCACCTCTAGGGCTGTTCCCGGGGTGTTGTGTTTCCTGGATGTTTGGCTGGTCTCTCCTCAACTTGAAGTCCTCTCTTAAGAGACAACACTTCTGGAAAATGTTACAAAGGAACGTATTTACAAAACAGAAATAGACCCACTGTCATAGAAGACAAACTTATGGTTACCAAAGGGGAAACGGGGGGAGGGGAGGGATAAATTAGGAGGTTGGGATTAACAGATACACACGACTACATCTAAAATAGATAACCAGGGACTTCCCCGGTGGTTAAGAATCCGCTTGCCAAAGCAGGAGACACAGGTTCGAGCCCTGGTCTGGGAAGATCCCACACGCCGCGGAGCAACTAAGCCCGTGCGCCACAACTACTGAGCCTGTGCTCTAGAGCCCGCGAGCCACAACTAGAGAAAGCCCGAAAGCAGCAATGAAGACCCAACGCAGCCAAAAAATAAAATAATAAATAAATAAAAACATAAACCTCACCTGAGGGCGACGCTGCCTCAGGATGGAAGAAAACATGTCTTCAAGAGAGGATGAGGTGCTTTAGGATTTTAGGGATCCCTTTGTTAATTCTCCTGGGTTTTGTGTTTTTGTCTGATTACAAAGACAAAATTATCATTGGATGAACTAACATTGACCATAATCACTCTGCCTGATGGAAGTTTCCCCTCTCCTTGACATCCCTTATCATTTACACAGTTTTTTTTTCATACCAGCAGCAACTCACTTACAAGATCAGGGTGCCCCGTAAGGGCCAAAAAAGCCCAGCTGATTCCTTTCATTTTGTTTTAAAGAGAGATGCCAACACAAGTTGACACAAACTGTGGCGTACTGTAAATGTTGACACTTTCTAAATAAATACTGTCAACACAGGCAAAAACATTGTGACATAATGGTACTAGTCACAAGATAATTATGGCATTTATAAAAATGTTAATTTTCAGCCACTGCCAATCTGTTTTTGGCGCATGAGACAGAAGCCTGAAATGGTTTAGTGACCATCGGACGCCTCTCTCCCATCCTCCGGTGGGACTCCTGTGTCGTCACAGCCTTCCTTGTAGACAACGCTTAAGGTCTTCACCTGAGGCGCTTGTGGAATGGGGGCCCCAGGCAAACTAGTCCTGCAAGCACCCCCCTACTTGACCCCATCCCATGGAAAGGCCATTTGAATGGATTCATCTTCACTGGTGACCAGCATGGCTTTGGAGTCAGAGAATTGAGTTTCATTCCTGACTCTGATACTTAGTAGGCAAAAGTCATCTTTTAGGAAATTTCAATTTCCTCATGCATAAAACAGAGGTCTGCTGGCTGGTTGGAGAGACCATATGAGATACAAGATGTAAAGTAATTACACCACCGCGGTCTCTCAAGTATACTTCTCAGTAATCACTATCATCATTATGAAATAAACTATTAAAATTTTTCAAACAGCAATAGCTATTAAAAATCTGCACTTTTGATGTGAATTTGAGGATGAAGGGCCGATGTGGTTCCAGTCATGGGTCCTAGGACAGCACTATTCATGGAGATGGGGCTTGGTGAGTATTGGAAACTTGGGATCAGAGAACGAAACATAATAGTCTACCCTCCGTATTATGTCTTTAAAAATAGTTACCTGGCCAAAAACAAATTCTTATAATTATCTAGTAAAAATATATACAAAAATTTAAGTACATTTCCACTCCAAACTAAACGAATGCAGTAGTTTTGGCTGACTGCAAAAATGGAAAAGTATTTTTTTGTTATCAAATATAGTGCTTCCATATCCTTCTTCTCTCTCTCTCTCTCTCTCTCCATCCCTCGCTCCCTCTCCCAGGTCTTGCCACAGACCAATTCAACCACATTGTCTGGGGTGGGACTCAGAGGTCAGTTATTTTCAAAGCCCCCCTCCCCCGACCAATGACTGTCAGGCAGTTTGAGAACAGCTGATCAGTGGTTTCCAAACCCTGCAGGTGATTCTAATGATGCTGAGGTGAGAGCCCTTGACCTTGGTCCTCCCAAGTGTGGATGGGGGATTTCTACAGCCTCTCCTTCCTTACTCACCAGAGCATGGGCATTTGTGCGAAATGTGAAAAGACTCTTGGACAAGTAAAATATAAATGATAAGTACCCCAAATGTACTAATTCCCCGTGGCCAGGTCATTTAAACCGACCACCGGCGGCCATTTGGGAACCAGCATGCTGCTTCCAAGGACCAGATAATTCAAAGGGCTTTTATCTCAACATCTGCGATTCACAGTAGATGGTGAGTCACCCGGGGGCTAGAGTAATGAGTCTCCGTCTCTGTGGAACGTGGATTTCCCCAACTGGGCGGTTACCATTTAATGAGTATGGAGTTTCAGTATGGGATGATGCAAAAATTCCGGAACTGGATCTATCTATCATACGATGGGAAATTAATTGGGTAGCAAATGAAAGATGAATTGGGGCAGAGGCAAATGAATGTGAGAAGTTCAGTAAAGAGGCCACATCACAATAGCCCAGTTCCAGGACATAATTCTTGCATCTTAAAAGGAAAAGAAGCAACCACTGTGGAGAACAGTATGGAGGTTCCTTAAAAAACTAGAACTAGAACTACCATATCATCCAGCAATCCCACTCCTGGGCATATATCTAGAGAAAAACCATAATTCGAAAAGATACATGCACCCCAGTGTTCATTGCGGCACTATTCACAGTAGCCAAGACATGGAAACAACCTAGATGTCTGTCGACAGACGAATGGATACAGAAGATGTGGTACACGTATACAATGGAATATTACTGAGCCATAAAAAATGAAATAATGCCATTTGCAGCAACATAGATGGACCTAGAGATCATCATACTAAGTGAGGTCAGACAAAGCAAGACAAATATATGATATCACTTGTATGTGGATTCTAAAAAAAAATGATACAAATGAACTTATTTACAAAATAGACATAGACTCAGACATAGAAAACAAACTTAGATGGTTACCAAAGGGGAAAGGGATAAATTAGGAGTTTGGGATTAACATATACACACTATTATATATAAAGTAAATAAAAAACAAGAACCTACAGTATAACACAGGGAATTCGACTCAATATTCTGTAATAACCTAAACAGGAAAAGAATCTGAAAAAGAATGGATATACGTATATGTATAACTGAATCACTGTGCTGTACACCTGAAACTAACGCAACATTATAGATCAACTATACTCCAATATAAAATTTTTAAAAATTAAAAAAAAAAAACAAAAACAGATGCAGGGAGAGTCAGGAGCTGAATTCAAAGGAAAAGTTAAGTGACTAGATATGGACTCAAGGAAGCCAGTGATATCACAGATGACTGTTACTTGACCTCGCTTTCACATGTTAAAACTTAGGTGTCTTTAGGAAATATGATTAAATACCTAGAATGAGTTACTCACCCCAGGTATAAAAGAGTCTAGGAAATACAGTATGTACCAGAACCTGGGTACAGGTCTCACAGAGCAAACATTCCCCTATACATGAAATGAGTGCAGGAGAAACAGAAGATAAAGCCCTGAGAGATTAAGATCATTTAAATAACCTGGTGGCTTACTTTGTAATAGGAGAGAAGTCTATGAATACTTTTTTAAAAGCGAGTCCACTGGAATCTTAGTTTTTATTTATTTATTTTTTAATCTAGGTAAGAATGGCCATACGGGCTCTACAGCACAGGCTCAGTAGTTGTGGTGCACGGGCTTAGTTGCTCTGCGGCATGTGGGATCTTCCCAGACCGGGGATCAAACCCGTGTCCCCTGCATTAGCAGGCGGATTCTTAACCACTGCGCCACCAGGGAAGCCCCTGCTTAGGCCTTTATTAGGCTCAAAATGATCACTTTTTTATTAAATGGAAAAGGACTGTTCAACTCCTGCGAACAAACATCTCAATCATGTTGGTTTCTATTTCATTCCATGATGAATAGTAATTAATTACACGTTGATCATTTTCATGCCTGGGACCCTACATAATGCCAATGCGATCATCAACTAGCAAAAAGGGGTTGAAACGCCTTTGGTTTGTGCCACATTGATGGTTGATTGGAGTCTTGTAATGCAAATAAAGCTCCCCACTGAGAGAGGAAAGATGAGAATAAAAGTGTTCTACCCAATGAGGGGGACATTCCCTGCGTAACTTGTGTGTGTGCCTTTCCAGTTTCTCTTCCATAACATCACCCTTTTTCTTTCAACAGAATTACTTTTTATGCGTGGAACAGTTTTGTAGTAACTCCTAAACTTAAGGACTTACTTATTTGAACAATATTTTGTGCTGTCTTGACATCTGGGGAAATCAGGAGGATCTGGAACTGCTAGTCTCCACCCCTAATCCGCTGTTACAGCAGCCGTTTACATTACATTGTGCATTTCCGTTTTCTACACGACTGGTTACATTTAACAATGTATATACTGACATTCATCTGCTCCTACAATAAATTTTTGTTTTAGTCTGACTCTGTGCTAAGTCTTCACTAGGAGCTATGGATGAGGCAGTGAAGAAGACAGCTCTGGTCTCTGATCCTCCAGACTTAGCATCTAAAAGATACAAATCAGGTCGTGCGTCCCTGACAATCTCTAAAAGAGACATCCATCAAGGCATCTCATTCCCAGAACATCGCTAGAAAGTTGGCAAGACAGGGGCTGTTGGCTCCATTTCCAAGTGTGACAACTGAGGTCCAGCAAAGTAGGGCACGTGGCCAACACGGGTCTCAGGCTGTGTGAATTCCTGAGTCCGAATCCAGTGTTCCTCCTTTCACCTCCTATCTTAGGCAAGGACGGCACCACTCGTTCATCTGTCAGGATCTCTAAGACTCTCCAAGGGAAGGAACCTGCTAGGCAATGATTAAAATGCAATCATCACCCTATGACATTAATTCTACTATTTTTTTCTATCCCGATTTTTTAAAATAATTTTTATTTTTAATGCAATTTTAAAGGTTACACTCCACTTACAGTTATTACAAAATATTGGCTATATTGCCTATGTTGGACAATACATCCTTGTAGCCTATCTTACTCCCAGTATTTTGTACATCCCACTCCCTCCCCATTGGTAACCACTAGTTGGTTCTCTATATCTGTGTCTCCTTTTTTTTGTTGTTATAACCACTAGTTCATTCTATTTCTTAGATTCCACTTATAAGTGGTAACATACAGTATTTGCCTTTCACTTTCTGACTTATTTCACTTAGCATAATGCTTCCAAGTCCATCCATGTTGCTGCAAATATCAAATTTTCATTCTTTTTTTTTTTTTGCGGTACGCGGGCCTCTCACTGTTGTGGCCTCTCCCGTTGCGGAGCACAGGCTCCGGACGCGCAGGCTCGGCGGCCATGGCTCACGGGCCCAGCCGCTCCACAGCATGTGGGATCTTCCAGGACCGGGGCACGAACCCGCGTCCCCTGCATCGGCAGGCGGCATCTCAACCACTGCGCCACCAGGGAAGCCCAAATTTTCATTCCTTTTTATGGTTGAGTAGTGAGTAGTGTTCCATTGTACATATACACCGCATCTTCTTTATCCATTCATCTGTTGATGAACACTTGGGTTGTTTCCATATCTTGGCGATTGTGAATAATGCTGCTGTGAACATTGGGGCGCATGTATCTTTTGGAGTCAGTGCCTTTGTTTTTTTCGGATATATACCCAAGGGTGGGATGGCTGGATCATACAGTAGTTCTATTTTTAGTATTTTTATGGAAACTCCATCCTGTTCTCCATAGTGGCTGCACTAGTTTACATTCCCAGCAACAGTGCAGGAGGGTTCCCTTTTCTCCACACCCTCTCCAGCATTTGTTATCTGTGTTCTTTTTGATGATCGCCATGATGACCGTCATGAGGTGATATCTCATGGTGGTTTTGACTTGCATTTGCCTGATGATTAGCGGTGTTGAGCATCTTTTCATGAGTCCGTCCTGATTTGTTAATATACCTTTTATTCTCATTTTCACCAAGCTATGTTGTCTCCCTTAACTGGTGAATCCTTGTAGATGTGAAATATATCACTCATTCTTTTTTTTTTGCTGTGTTGGGTCTTCGTTTCTGTGCGTGGGCTTTCTCTAGCTGTGGCAAGCGGGGGCCACTCTTCATCACGGTGCGCGGACCTCTCACCATCGCGGCCTCTCCTGCTGTGTAGCACAGGCTCCAGAAGCGCGGGCTCAGCAGTTGTGGCTCATGGGCCCAGCCGCTCCGCGGCATGTGGGATCCTCCCAGACCAGGGCTCGAACCCGTGTCCCCTGCATTAGCAGGCAGATTCTCAACCACTGCGCCACCAGGGAAGCCCATCACTCATTCTTTTCTCTTCCTTACATGTCCCTCCCCGTCACCTCTCTCAGAACTAGGGTTGCCAGGTGACATAAGGGACATCTGACTAAATTTGAATTTCACATAAGTTATGAATTTTTAGTATAAGTATGTCCCAAATATTGCTTTGGATATATTTACCTTAAAATAATTGATTATCTGAAATTCAAATTTAACTGGCGGTCCTGCATTTTTATTTGGGAAATCTGATCACTCTATGCAGAGCATGTCTCTCCTCCTCCTTCTTCCATGAAGCATGTACGGCGTCTACATAATTATTCCCATTTTACTTTATGCTCTTAATAAAAGAATTAGATGCTGGGGGGAAATACTTTAAATAATTCCTTTCTACATTGATTACTTACACTTCAAGTCCCAAAGGCAAAAGAAGCAACCTATAAAGTACATGCATAACCCAAAGGCCCGATGCAAAATCCTATTCATTCCTTTCAATACACAGCAGTTTTCAAAACTAGAATTTATAAGGAGGTGATATGTTCTTACAAGCTTTGATATTCTAATGCAGGGTTTGATATTTCCAGCCTTAAGAAGTGAAATTCTGATGGAAAAATGATAAAAGCTAGAATCCTTTTGTGGAAATATATAATCAGAAGCATTTGATAATAGTGCTTATTGATATGTTTACTGTACATTTTCAAAAGGATAAAGATTTGTGAGGGTCAAGGGAACATTTGTGGAATTTTCAGTAGCGTAGAGTTCAAAAAGATTTCTAAAGGTGCAAGATTATATTGAACAAAAGAAGTCATTAGATTTTGTAATAGGCAAAACGGTTTTAAGATGGCCTCCTTTTCAGCAATGGAAATAGGGTCGTTTGCATTACCACGGTCAGGGTGGGAGTGACCTGGCTCGTACCCCTCGTGATATTAAGAACATGAAAAGGGAATTCTTTTCTCAGTAAAATAAGTAGAATGATCAATTTTGCCTCTTAACGTCCCCCCTGGGGTTGCAGGGGAGTGATGTCAGGGTGCATGGAAAAGAATGCTCACACTTAATATTGATTCTTTAACCAAATGCCCGACGTGGTAACATCTGCGTCAGTTCGCTACCAGGGAAAAAACAACTTAGTCTCGATGATTTGGAGATATTTAAATGGATGTGAACAGCTGCTAATAAAACAGGATAGCACTCAAAGAATTTCAAGAGGGGTGAAGTAAGTAAGCAAAAATAAGAAAATGTTATGGAAGGAGTGATTGTCATCTTTTTGATGGGGTTGTCCTCCTAATCTGGCCACACAGCAAAACCCAATGAAGTACCCGGTCTGACCACAACAAACTATAGTTGACCCTTGAAGAATGAGGGGTTGGGGTGCTGACCCTCCAATGCACGTTTAACTTTAGTTGACCCTCCATATCCACAAATTCAACCAACCATGGACTGTGTAATACTCAGGTATTTACTATTGAAAAAAAAACCCACACGTATAAGTGGACCTGCGCAGTTCAAACCCAGATTGTTCAAGGATCAGTTCTGTATCGTGTGAAAGTATCTTCTAGAACAGAGCTATGAACCACCTGCCTGACCCTCTGTGTCAGGTCTAGCATGAAACACCACAGAGTAAGCTATATTTTCCTATCCTCTATTGCCCTGGTTAGGTGACTAATCTGGGCTAATAAAGGTTAAGGATCATTGCAAGATAGAGAAAGTAGAGCCATAAAATTTCTGCGGACAGCGAGGGAGCATCACCCTACGACCTGTACCCAGTCCAACAAAACCAACTGCAAAACTGTTTCAAGCGGTCACACAACAGTATGTCAGGCTTCCCTGGTGGCGCAGCAGTTAAGAATCCACCTGCCAACACAGGGGACACGGATTCAAGCCCTGGTCCAGGAAGGTCCCACATGCCGCCGAGCAACTAAGCCCATGTGCCACAACTACTGAGCCTGCGCTCTAGAGCCCGTGAGCCACACCTACTGAGCCCTCGTGCCACAACTACTGAAGCCCGCGCGCCTAGAACCCGTGCTCCGCGACAAGAGAAGCCACTGCAATGTGAAGCCCACGCACCGCAATGAAGAGTAGCCCCCGCTCGCCACAACCAGAGAAAGCCCGTGCGCAGCAAACAAGACCCAACGCAGCCAAAAATAAAAAAAAACAACAGTGTGTCACATCAAGATACAAAATTAATAACACAGAAGCAGGAGAATGAATGTCAATTCTCAAAGAAGTAGACCATGATTTTGGACAAACATTAGATGTTTCATTCTAACGCAAGTCATTTTAGATACAACGTTCTGAAACATCCGCATTTAGGGGAAAAAACACACGATTATCAGAAATTATTCAAATGGAAGACAAAGCAGAAAGGCCCCCCCGACCCCCTGCTGTAAAAACACAGTAGAGAAGCTATTATAAAAATGGCCGTGCAAAAGGTTGAGTTTTCAGCTTTTCACAGCTTACTGAAAGTCATAAATTGAAGCCTTTGTTTCAGAGGAAGCAAAGGAAGTATTTGCACAGGGAGCTGTTCCAAAACAGCTCTGAAATCAACAGTCACGTGGAGGGTGCTGAGGAAAGCCCGCAGCAGAGCCAAGCTTTGCCAGCTGGGATGGCCGAGAAGAGGACTAGAAATGGAGCAAAGGACGAAGCTAAGAATATGTCTCAGACATATATACACTAACAAACGTAAGGTAGATAGCTAGTGGGAAGCAGCCGCACAGCACAGGGAGATCAGCTCGGTGCTTTGTGACCGCCTGGAGGGGTGGGACAGGGAGGGTGGGAGGGAGGGAGACGCAAGAGGGAAGAGATATGGGAACATATGTATATATATAACTGAGTTACTTTGTTATAAAGCAGAAACTAACACACCATTGTAAAGCAATTATACTCCAATAAAGATGTTAAAAAGAATATGTCTCAGAAAAACAGGGGGTTCGCACATGGCTGGGAACACAGGGGAACCCCAGCAAGTCTTCTTCCTCTGGGAGGATTTCATAGCACCTCATAAGAGTCCTGACAATGAGTTATCTTCAGAAGACATAGTCACAATTAGGTATAACAAGTTGAAACGTCAGCCACTCATTAAAACATGCAACAGAACGGAAAGTGGCCAAGCCAGTAAGTGGAGGAAAAGAATAATTGCCCAACTCAAATCATGCAGGAAAGGAAGGGGAAACTAGGCGTAGAAAAAGGCAGAGAGCAAGTGAAACAAACTGAAATGTCCATCATCTTAACATCAGGTGGCAGATCTGTAAGGAAGGAGACCCTATGCTTGAAAGATATGTGCAGAGGCCATTTGAGGGGAAAACAGAGCTCTTGAGCGTAAAACAATCAGAAATACTGTTTTTAAGAAGGGTGGCGGGGAGGGATGGGATGTTTAGAATTGACATGTACACGCTGCTCTATTTAAAATGGATAAAACAACGGGGACCTACTGTACAGCACAGGGAACTCTGCTCAAAAGTATGTAACAACCTAAATGGGAAAAGGATTTGAAAAAGAACAGATACATGTATATGTGTAACAGAATCACTTTGCTGTACACCTGAAACTAACACGATATTGTTAACCAACTATACTCCAGTATAAAATAAAAAATTTTGAAAAAAAGAAATAATATTTTTAGCCATTCTTCATGAGATAATGAGAGGGATTTATTACTGATGTATTAATTGTAAAAATAAGATGAGCAGAGTAAGCAGAGGGGAGAGGTCAGAAGGGTAGGAAAAGAGCCAGGGCCGCTATTAGCCCACAAGACCCCTCGTGTGCATTACCAGGGCTCTGTTCCTCTGTCCCAGAACCTGGTGGGTAGAGCAAGAGATGCACGCCGGGCCCTCCCCCACCTCCTTCACCAGGCGTCTGCACATGGCACGTCTTGCAGGTCTACAGGGAGTGGTCACGGTGGGGACAGGAGTCAACTCAACAGGCTCTGAGGAAATGGCCCCATGCCTGAGGACCCAGCCTCACTGAAAGCCCAGACTGAAGAGTCGGGATGCTTTGCGCTCCACGTGAAGTCGTCTGCATTGCTGTGGTGTAATGTCACCTTGCTGCCCTTGTCACTCCCACCCTCCTCCCATGTTCAGTACCGTCTCTTGGGTCCACAAATTCTTGACATGAACAATGCCACTGTGCGAATCGAGGAAGGGGCTGGGCCGGTGTGTCATCCACATGCTTCCAGCCACGGTGGTTGTTTCGGGAATGGACGTTTCAGCCCCGTAGTCCCACTAGGTTAGTGGCCTGCAGGAAATGAGCCTTCTGCTGCATAAAATCTTACAAGAAGCACAAACAGTCCACAGTTTAGGAGACCTCAAGCTGGGGGTTGTTTGGCGATGACATTTGCCCATCCATGCTGAGGTCCTGTCGGTTTGGGGAGTAAAGGCTAACCAAGTTTCTTATTTCCCCAATGACGGCATCCGAAAACTCTGAAACGATGACCTGGTGCATTTGTAAAAAGTGCTGTCACTAGTAGTGCCATCGTACCCCCGGTCCACAGATCGTGCAGTGATGGCTGGACATCATACCTGCCCAGCTGCTTTGCAACTACGTACAACGTCTATTCTGTGGACAGGAACCATCAGCTTAATGCCTCAGAGAGGCTGCATCCAGAAAGTCCAGGCAGGACCCTCCCCCACCTACCCAAGCTACAATCGGAGTGCATCCCAGGGCTTGGTGGGACCTGTTGAGAAATGATATGCTCTTTCCTGCTGCATGTCAGCCTGGAGGGACAGGCAGCCCCTACTGTCTCCATGAGGGAACATCCTGTCTGACAAGGGCACACACACAGCAGAAGGCAAGAAATGAGGTTAAGAGAAACTCTATTCTGATGAGCTCCTGGATCCAGCTGAACCTGCAGGCCAAACTGCCCATGAATACTTGAGCAGCACAAAATGTAATTTTTTGTTGTTTGTTTAAGCCACTTTGAATTGGATTGTCTGTTACGAAAGAAAGAGGCCAACCTGATACCTATCACGAATTCAGGACCATGTATTGTTAATCTCAGTCTCTCTACTTTGTACAATAACGTCTACAGCCAAGTGGACACAGGAAGGAAGGGGAAGGAAGAGGGGAGAGGGAATTGGAGTGGAAGTTTTAGCAGAAAGGGCAACCTGAGAACTAGGGCGGGTATAAATGGGTGGTCTTAGAATCTCCACCCAAAGAATTGTGTCCACGTGGTATCACCCATGAAATAAAATGTTCTATGAGGCTTATCTGCCTCTCCAATGGGTATGTTGTAACTAGCAACCACCTTTAAACGGTATACTATTTTGACAGAAAGTAATTTTAGTTGGATGGTGAATTACTCAGATGAATAGACTTTAGTACACAAGCCTGTTCTAAACGGATACACTAGAAAAAACACTTCCAAAACAATTAATACTGAATTAGATTGTGTGCCTCAGACCTCATCTGGTATCCAGGATGGAGGATATCTATACCCCCGAAGAGACGACCCTCCCCAGATAACCCCAATGGCTCCAACCTCCCTCTGAAAACCTGAAATTTATAAGAGCTTGCAGATCCAGAAAAGCCCTTTCAGAGCTTGCTTCTCCTGGGGAACGAGCAATGATTTCATATACAGGCACACAAACAGCTCAATTCAATGCTTGAAAACTTCCACGTCCACAGAGGAAAAATCTGCCGCTGAAATGTTAAGGATAATTATGTTAAGGGTGATGTTTGTCGTAGCCCCGGGATACTGCTTCCTTTTGGCTACACAGCAAAACAGTAGACGTAGAAGAGCAAAATATGCCACCCCAAAGTGGACCACTTGGGCACATTGATTATTTGGAATTAAAGTTACTTAAGAAACGGCGGGTGTACGAAGGATGCTCTGACCCTCTTTTGTCCCCAGAAAAGCAGGAAATAAATCTCCCACATGAAGGGTACCTCCCTGAACTGGGAGATGGAAAGACCTCCTTATCACCAGAAACAGGGAGTTCAAGGCTGAGAAGACGGTATAAACAAACCTTATTCCTCCTTCACTAACTTACTATCCCAAGCCCTAATTTGTTTTCATGTCAATTCTTCACAAATTTATTGTTTCTTTGTCGAAAAGGTATGAAAGCTGCCTGCTTTGGTCACTTCTTTGAGTTTCTTATTTTTATGGACTCCTGCACGTATGAAATTAAATTTTTTCTTCTCCTGTTACGCTGTTTCATGTCAATTTAATGATCAGACCAGTCAAAGAACCTAGAAGGGAAGAAGGGAAAAGGTTTCCTCCCCTGCATAGACCAGAGGGTGTAGAACTGCACTAAGACAAAACTTATGTTTGAAAATCTGAAATGTCTCAGGCATTGTTTGCTTTGGAAGAGACCAATGTTCAGAAGTGAAGGGAGGGGGAATTTCCTAAACATGAATAACATTCCGCTTGTTACTAAAGATTAAAAACAAAGCAAAATATCCCACTACTGGTCATATATCCTGAAAAAACCATAATTCAAAAAGAGACATGCACCACAATGTTCGTTGTAGCACTATTTACAATAGCCAGGATATGGAAGCAACCTAAGTGTCCATCGACAGAAGAATGGATAAAGAAGATGTGGCACATATATACAATGGAATATTCCTCAGCCATAAAAAGAAACAAAATTGAGTTATTTGTAGTGAGGTGGATGGACCTAGAGTCTGTCATACAGAGTGAAGTAAGTCAGAAAGAGACAAATACCATATACTAACACATATATATGGACTCTAAAAAAAAAAGTTCTGATGACAGGAATAAAGACGCAGATGTAGAGAATGGACTTGAGGACACGGGGAGGGGGAAAGGTAAGCTGGGGCAAAGTGAGAGAGAGGCATGGACATATATACACTACCAAACGTAAGGTAGATAGCTAGTGGGAAGCAGCCGCATAGCACAGGGAGATCAGCTGGGTTCTCTGTGACCACCTAGAGGGGTGGGATAGGGAGGGTGGGAGGGAGGGAGACGCAAGAGGGAAGAGATATGGGGACATATGTATATGTATAGCTGATTCACTTTGTTATAAAGCAGAAATTAACACACCATTGTGAAGCAATTATACTCCAATAAAGATGTTAAAAAAAAAAAGCAAAAATCCGTCTTATCAAATCTCAAGAACTTTTCTACAGATCACTCTGGAAATACACCGAGTTAAACACACTCTAGGGCAGCGGTCCCCAACCCCCCGGCCGCAGACAGATACTGGTCATCTGCCTTTAGGAACAGGGCCGCACAGCAGGAGGTGAGAGGGGAGCTCGCAAAGCTTCATCTGCCGCTCCCCATGGCTCCCGGTCACTCGCATTACCGCCTGAACCATCAACGCCCCCGCCCCATCTGTGGAAAAATTGTCTTCCACGAAACCGGTCCCTGGTGCCGAAAAGGTTGGGGACCGCTGCTCTAGGGCACAGTCGTACATTGCAAGGGGACAGAGGGAACATAAATGAAGTCATATTGGATTAGAAGCCCACGTACTTCAGTATGACCTCATGTGAACTGCTTACCTCTGTGATGTCCTTATTCCCCAATTTCCAGTCATCACTGCATAATCTGTGCATGGTAGGTAAGACGGCAAAGCTAGCATAGAAATCATTGATGGTGGATCCGGACAGCTGGTCTGGCTGATGGTAGTTTTTATAAATGGATCAGGTAATCATTTCAGGTTTTAAACAGCTCCTACTTAGCTGCAGGTGATTTTTGTGCCGGGTTGAAATGGGTCTCGTTGTTTGCCAGATATTTCAAGCAACACCAAAGATACAGATTTTTATGTGAAAGTTTCAGAGTTTTAAATGTTGGCTACTATGATGATTCTGAATTTATTAGGAGACTGCTTGCCAAAGGGACCCCTTCTGGGGTCCAGCGTATATACAGGCAGACCTTGGAGATATTGTGGGTTCGGTTCCAGGCAAATGCAATAAAGAGGATATTACAAAAAAGTGAGTCACACAAATTTTTTGGTTTCCCAGTGCATATAAAAGTTATGTTTACATTATACTGTAGTCTGTTAAGCATGCAATAAGCATTATGTCTAAAAAAAAAATGTACATACCTTTATTTAAAAATACCTTACTGCTAAAAAGTGCTAACCATCGGCTGAGCCTTTAGCAAGTGTAGTCCTTTTGTACTAGTCACATCAGAGATCACTGCTCACAGATCATCATAACGAATGTAATAATAATGCAACAGTTTGAAACACAGAATTACCAAAATGTGACACAGGGACACAAAGTGAGCAAATGCTCTTGGAAAAGTGGCACCAATAGACTTGCTCAATGCAGGGTTGTCACAAACCTTCAATTTGTAAAAAATGCAATATCTGGGGCTTCCCTGGTGGCGCCGTGGTTGAGAGTCCGCCTGCCGATGCAGGGGACACGGGTTCGTGCCCCGGTCCGGGAAGATCCCACATGCCGCAGAGCGGCTGAGCCCGTGAGCCATGGCCGCTGCGCGTCCGGAGCCTGTGCTCCGCAACGGGAGAGGCCACAACAGTGAGAGGCCCGTGTACCACACAAAAAAAGAAAAATTTGCATATTTAAACCTTTTCTTATTAAAGAAACCCTTTCTTTCTTCTTTATGGGATATTTATTTTCTGGTTTATTAAGCCAACAAGAGAAAAACTGATCTGATGCATGAGTCTCAAATATATATTTTTTCCTACAACGGCAAGCCCAAGTGTTTCTCTCCTAAAGGCTCCAGGAAAGATTGTTAAAAGAGCTTTATAATTAATCCTTCCCTGTCTATGAAATTTCTCATTCTGTTGTTCTCATTACAATCCCCATGTTAATCTCTTACCACATTTCAGTAACCAAAAGAAATTTATTGAAAGGTTGAAGAACGGACCAAAAATCGCTTGTGCTGTTAATATGAACACTCTAGGAAGGAGATCCTCTAAAGGTGGAGAAATACTACATCTGATTTTCTTTAACCTTCTACTCTCTGAACCAATACTGAAAGGCTGAAGGACTGGCCAAAATCACCCCTGAAATTAGATCAATATTATAAGAAAGAGATCCTCAAATGTAGGAAGCTGATACATTTGATTTTCTTTAACATTCTACTTACTGATCCTTTGAGTGGAGGGCAGTGGCTGTTTAAATGTAATGTATGTAATATCCAGCCTGGGTTCAGCCTATTGGTTATGAGCTCAGATTCTGGATTCAGATGCCCTGGGTATACACCCAGCCTCCACCTCTTCCTTGCTGTGTTCTATCACCTTAGAAAGTGTATTCCAGAACTGCAGCAGCTGTGAGGATGTAGGCAATGCCAGGAGGATCAAGCTAAGAGAAACTCAGCTTAGAGTTTCACAGAGAGATTAAATGACACCTTGATCAAGACTTGCCTGAAGGCCACCCTGCTGCTGTTCTTTTTCATTTATGAGAACCAATAAATTCCCTCAGTTATTTAAGTCAGACTGAGAATGGATTTATGTCACGGGTCACCACAAGTACCCTAGTCTATGCTGGCCCACAGTTAACCGCACTTGGCCTTTCTGACTGATTTAGCCTCTTCTGATGGATGGGCACAGGCCTTAATGCATAACTGATCATGTATTTTCTGTTCATGTCACATTACAATGTGCTCTGAACTTTCTCTGCACAGAGAGGAGGAACAAGAAAAATGTGAAAACAAGAAAAAGTTTTGCTCAGAAAAAATAGGGAGCCCAAGGGGGTTGCAAACGCTCAGCGCTTGAAGAACAGACTATGTCCCATGTCAGCAGCTTCCCTGGATGTCTTGCCCAGTCTCCTATTGTATTTCTTCCCAGAGAGGCCCTTCCCACACTCAAAACTCTTCCTAACTTATCCGTGGTTAAAAAAAACTTCCCAGTCTGTGTGTGTTAATGGCTGGGTGAAAGGAACACAGATAATGAATGGGTAGAGAGACAGCATCTTTCCCCAACTCCTCCTAAATATCTGCTAGGAAGAGAAGGGTTAGCAGCAGACTTGCAAACCACTCTCTTCCTTTACTGGGAGCGCCCTGGGAAGGAAGAAAGACCACGCACTCTCACTTCTTAATAAACAGGAGATGGCATTGTTGCCAGATGAAATACAGGCTGCCCAGTTAAAGTTGATTTTTCAGGTAAATTATTTCTTAGTATGAAAATGTCCCCAATATTGCATGGGATACACTTATACTAAAAGTATATTCCTTGTTTATCTTTTTGTTTTTACCTTTTTCGGGCCATGCCATGTGGCTTATGGGATCTTACTCCCAACCAGGGATTGAACCCATGCCCCCTGTATTGGGAGTGCAGAGTCTTAACCACTGGACCGCCAGGAAAGTCCCTCCTTGTTTATCTGAAATCAACATTTAACTGGGCATCTTGTGTTTATATATGTTAAATCTGATGGTCTTTTCAGGAAGCCTTCTGGGAAACACAACAATGGTATTTGCTAGCAGGAGATGCCTCATTTGTTAGCATGATATACTTGGTCTGTCTAGTGGGCATATGGTAAATATATCTGGAATCCAAGTATGTATAAGACATGACTGCTTGAAAAATGACCCATACGTTGTGTAACTATTGAAAAATAAAGGTGTTTCAGGACCAAACACCAACCTGTGGGGACCAATCATGACCACATATTTGATGACCACATACATGGCCTACTCACATCTCCTGCAGAAGGGCCTGCTTCATGGGAGCAGAGCTGGGTGGCACACTCCAGCTGTGACACCTGTGACTCCACTGTAGCTTCATCTCAGGCCATGAGTCTCCCACACTGCCCCCATAGGTGGGGAGCATGGCGTGGTGCCGGGTCATTCCTGCCTGATGCGGGGTTTCCCTAATGGTCATCTTTGGCTTGGAGACTTCCTAATGACCTGGCCAAGACCTTCTCGGGACTGCCCTGCCTGCTCAGTCCTTCCTTCCCCCTCTCCTTTCACAGGTGTCAGCCCTGCTTCACGGACTGAAGGCTCTCCTTGCCTTCCCCTACCCCACGGGCATCTCCCCCAATAAATCTATCCCGTTGAATCCCCTTTGAGCATATGCTTTGAGGAGGACGAAAACCTAGCACAAAAATGCATCACTTGGAGACCTCATTTTGCTAAATCTGATCCATCATGAGTCCAAATTAGTCAAGAAAGGACCTGGAGAGCTGGGCTGATGGTGTTGGACCACTGCCTGCCTCACCTCTGCCTCAGAATCACTTACGTCTTTGAAATTATTCGTAAAGCTTGCTGTTGGGTATTATTAGTGGTTCCCTGGAGTCCAGTTTGACAATCCAAAGCTGTGTGGTATCTCATCTGCTTTTTTTCTCATCCCTCCCAACCAGGATCCCGCTAAATAAATATCTGTAGTTTATATATTTATATATACTGTAGATTTTATATATATATATAAACCAAAGGCTCAAATACTGAGAATTTAACACAGTCCTTATGAACACTAGACAAGGACAAACTGAAAAGTCATGATCTACTCCTGGTACGTTGGGTGATGGATTTCTCTCCCGTGTGACTACATTCTGTTAATAACCAGCAGAATCATAACCCAAGGTCGGGCCACACTGCCTGTTATGGTGGTGAATTTTGTTCCACAAAATTCATACATTGAGACCCTAACCCCCAACATCACTGAATTTGGAGATAGGGCCTTGAAAGAGGTAATTAAGGTTAAATGAGGTCATAAGGGTGGGGCCCTAATCCAATAAGGCTGATGTCCTTATAAGAAAAGGAAGGGAGATCAGGAACGTGCTTGCACGGAGAAAGACCACATGATACAACAAGAAGGTGGCCGTCTGCAAGACAAGGAGAAAGACCAATGCTGCCGACACCTTGATCTTAGACTTCCAGCTTCCAGAACTGTGAGAGGACGAATTTCTCTTCCTGAAGCCACCTGGCATGCGGTAGTTTTTTATGGCAGCCTGAGCTGACTAATGCACTGGATTAATAGGCAGACAAGTGTCTACACTCACATTTTTATGGTGGCTCCATGGAGTCATTCAGGGACTCAGGCTCCTTCCAGCTTACAGTGTTTGGCCGTCCTCTCCATCTGGCCAAGAGATGAGGGAAGGGGAAGTGTGAAGGACTGAGCAGGTGGTAACATGGACCAGGGCTAGAAATGTGCACATCACATTCCATTGGCCAGAACTCAGTCTAAGGATGCTGAGAACATCATTGAATTAGGTGTCCAGGAGGCAAGGGCGATGTCTGGTACCCAAATAGGCAGTTTCTGAGACAATAATATTCTCCATCCTTGAGCATTGTGGAGACAACGGAAGGAGACAATGCAAGTGCAGATTTTGCTCTATGTCTGGCTCATGACCTAATAAGTATTAGCTATTCTTTCATTAGGTGTGCCGATTAGACCTGAAAATAATTGCAGATACCCAGTAAGCACTGGCTGTTATCATTATTCCTATCAGGTCATTGTTTCAGAGTTGTATGTGAGCCCTTTCTGTAAAGCCAGTGAGCCCAAAGTGGATGGAAGTCCTCCTCCTAGAAAGGAAAATGGGTACAAAACTACTTGACATCATTTTTCTGGAGACAAACGGATATGAAAAGTGTGCTCTGTGAAAAGGCAGCTTCCCCTGGAGTAGCTTCCTCTGAGCAAACAATGGAGCTCAGAGACCCAAGATTTCCTGTTTCCCTCGAAGCTCTAAACCATTCCTGTGGGAGTAGGCTAAAATATCCTTACAGGTGGAGCAAAAAAAAAAAGCGAGAATTCAATTCAGATGCCGGAGGGACTTTAGAGGTAATATAATACCCTTTCCTTCCATTCTCAGAGGAGGAGAAGGCAATAAAAAAGGTTATGAATGTCTAGAGCTATTGGCAGGAACGGATTTTAAATAACACATTTTGATTCATCAGCTTTGATCCAAAATCTTTATTATAGCAAACGGTGGTTATTAGATAAAGATGCCTCATGTTTCCTCAACAAGGGAGCAATGGTACTTTCAACCCATTTGAGCTGGTTAAGCTTTCATGGATTAAAAGCCTTTTAATAATATCTGCTGAAAAGTATGTCTCTCCCAGTGCCGTGCAGTAACAAAAGTCATTGTACCACCATTATGTGAAGCTTGGACCGGAAAGATAATTGTCTCGGTTTTATAAAGTTAGAGGGAGTGATGGATTATGCCCTGACGTTTCGGCAGTGCAATTCTGTTCAATAAGCACTCAGAAATCCAGATGTTTATCTGAATTTCAGGACCTACAGAGACACGTTTCTGCCCGTCGGCTTGTCCAGGAGCAGTTTTATCTCTTTTTCATCCTAAGGCGCACAGTCAGGTGGCTCAACAAGAGAACAGGGATGGAGAGAAAGGACCAGGCTTTTCTCCTCTGATACACACACAGAGATGGGAACGGAAACCAGACGCTGTACTGCTTTCAGATGAAACAAGAGCCACCCCACCTATGGCACCTGCAAACCTCCCTCTCTTGGGGACCCTTCGGGACACCCAGGACCCTGAAAGAGGCACAGGGCAGTTTTCAGGGCAGGCCACATGCTGACACTGCCCTGTCTTCCCTGGATCCAGGTGAGCAAACATCTGTCCAGCTTTGCCTTCTCTCCAGCACCTGAGCCCACACTGAGAACCTGCTAGGAGCAGAACCCTTCTCCAGCAGAATCAATATCACTATCCATTAGCTTACTTTGCCTTTGAAATAACTTAATTCAATAAACCCCTTTCTCCTTCCCTCCCTTATCCCCTTCCTCACCCCCTTTCCACCTCTTTCTTTCCCATTAGCCCTCAACATCACATTCTCCTTTCTGTATCATTTGTACACAATCAGACTTGAAGTTGAGGTCCTTTGCGACTGTTCCTAAAAGATCATAGAAATGTGTATCTTTTACCGGGATCGCTACTCTGTGATCATAAACCCTTTCTGATCTCCATTTCCCCCCAGTATCAGGAGCCACTTAGCTCGCATCTAGAATAACGGATGAAAAGACACACACACACACACCCCTACCTGAGCCTGGGTAGCAATTTTTTTCCACCTAGCATCTGACTCCTTTCAATATCCACCAAAGAAACGAAATGGTGCAAACCATTTGGGACACTTTGTAGGAAGCTTTAACCTAAAGGACATTCATAACGCTGTTTTTCCAAAAGTGTTCTATTTAAGTGAATTCACCAGAGAACATAAAGGAAGTTTTCCCCTTCTTGATCAAAAGGTAACCTATTTTTGAGAGTGTTCTTTATTTTCTCGTGGAAAAGAGCCTAATATTGTGGCATAAATATGCGAACAGATTAAAACAATCCCCCCTCTCCTTCAGAGGCCAGAGGTAGTAAATTACACATCCTAGGAGAAAATATGGGCTGCCAGAGGAATGTGTGAGTTTCATTTTGGTAGAAAATAAAAGAGCATCCCTTCAGTTATTGTGAAAATGCAGTTATAAAAACGAATAGGGCTTCTGGTGGCGCGGTGGTTGGGAGTCCGCCTGCCGATGCAGGGGACGTGGGTTTGTGCCCCGGTCCGGGAAGATCCCACGTGCCGCGGAGCGGCTGGGCCCGTGAGCCATGGCCGCTCAGCCTGAGCGTCCGGAGCCTGTGCTCCGCAACGGGAGAGGCCACAACGGTGAGAGGCCCGCGTACCGCAAAAAAAAAAAAAACAAAAAAAAGCAGCAACCTAAGGGTTCATGCGGAACGTCAGCTTCGCAGTTTTGCAGCTGTTGGTGTTATAGGGAGCAAAGAGAAAGTGAGGATGCCGACCGACTTCCCTGTTTGCTTACAGATGATACGGGAAAGAGCCTTTTGGATCAGCTATGATTCGGGCAATGTGTCCTCTGAAGGATAAAACCAGACCTCCTCAGAAGTCCCCGAAACCCCCTGTTGAACTTCATAACTGTCATGTTTTGAACTGTGTTCCCCCAAATGTGTGTGTTGACGTTCTTATCCCCAGTACCGCAGAGTGTGCCTTTATTTGGAAATAGCGTCTTTGGAGATTCAGTTCGTTAAGACAAGGTCACGCTGAAGCAGGATGGGCCCGGATGAGGTATCCAGTATCCTGGGCTGGCCTCACTGCACCTCCACAGGCTAAGAACAAAAACTGAGTCGATACCAGAAAAGTTAGGAAGTGATGCTGTCCATGTAAACAAATTGTAACCGAGCAGGACCCTATGGGGCCTTCCCCGGACAGGCATTCCCCCCATATCCTCCGCTTTAGCTCCTCTCTGAAGTACCTAGATAATAGTATTTGATGCAAATTTCCTGAGTTGTTTTGCAGATATGAAAACCCCCCACCAAATGGAAGAACTCCTTGATGACCATGAGCCCGTAGCCCCAGGCCTCCTGGAGCCTAAGGACTGATAATGGGAACCCTTGTGAGACCGCCCTGCTGCCTCACCATCAGCCAATCAGAGAACTGTGCGCTCACCCTGCTGCCTCACCATCAGCCAATCAGAGAACTGTGCGCGAGCTGATCACACCCTGAGGCGCCATCCCCACCCCCCCACCCCCACCCCCGGGGGGGCGGGGTGCACTCACCTGGCCTTTAAAAACGCTTTGCCAAAGCCCTTCCGGGAGCTCGAGGCTTTTTAGGTCATGGGCCACCTCGCCTCCTCGCTGGCCCTGCAATAAACCTTTCTCTGTTCCGAACAACGACCTTTCACTTTGGCCTCACAGTGCATCGGGCACGTGAACCTGTGTTAACAAAATAAATACGGTCACCATAACACCCATGCATTCCTCTCCTCTGAGCTCAGAGGAAACACCCACTGGGAAGATTTTCCTCATTTCCTCTTTCTCAGCGTTTCCACACTGCTCTCTCTACGGTCCTATTTTGTACTCAGACCTGTCAGTACACACGTTTGTTTGTTTGTTTTTATATTGGGGCATGGTTGATCTACAATCTTGTGTTAGTTTCAGCCTACAGCAAAGTGAATCAGTCATACATATACATATATCCACTCTCTTATAGATTCTTTCCACATATAGGTCATTACAGAGCACTGAGTAGAGTTCCCTGTGCTCTACAGTAGGTCCTTATTAGTTATCTATTTTATATACAGTAGTGTGTCTATGTCCATCCCAATCTCCCAATTTATCCCTCCCTCCCCTTACCCCCTGGTAACCATAAGTTTGTTTTCTACATTTGTGACACTATTTCTGTTTAATACACACTTTATTTTAATTGTCATTCATCTTCCTGAGGTCAATGGTCAAATCCTACCCATCCTTCTACCTCTCATACTTAGAACAGAACCTGGCATATTAATTCATCCATTTATACATTCAGCAGGTTTACTGCACGCCTACAATGCCTGCTCCCAAGATAAAAGCTGGGAATATAACGGGGGTGCAACCAGACCTGCCCCAGCCCCACGAGGTCACACAGTTCCGGTGGGGAAACAAACGTCAATCAACTCTTCATGAAAAGGTGTGTATAACGACCCCTGGGTGAATTCAGAGCTCTGTGCTCCTGCTATCATGTAAAATAGCATGTGATGGGATCCGGGCTACAAAGAAAATCCACGTGGTTGCCTAAGAACGTAGAATAGTGTGGTTTGACCTGCTTTTGTAGAATCAAAGCAGTCTTCCCTAAGAGAGTAGAATTCGAGAGCCGATACCTGGAGGGTGAATAGCAGCTAACCAGGTAACAGCAGGGGAGGAATGTCAGAGCACAGGGAAACCATGGACTAAAGAACATGGAAGAGGACGGCTGTGGAGCTGGGCTGTGGAAGCGCAGGGGCTCCGGGGGTGACAGGCTGGAGGGTGGGCAAGGCTCGAAGGCGCCTGGCCTTGACGGAAATGTTTAAATATTTGCTTTTATTCCAAGAACAGCGGGGAGGAGGAGGTTGGTAGGGAAAAAAGAATAGGATGAGATTTCCACTTAAAATGACAGAGAATGAATCTGAGGGGCGAAGAGGGGATGCGGGGGACCAGTTAGAAGGCTCCAGCCCATCAAGGGGTGTGGGCTACGAGTCCAGGGGGAGTGAGCAAAGCTGGATGAAATGGGAAGCAGGGAACAAAGCATGAAAATGGAGGGACACAGCGGAACCTGGAAAGATCTGTACCTACACGGATGCCCATTTACATGAATATGTGGTAGGTTATTATCTTAGGCGTCTCTTAGTTCTCGTGAGAACTATATGGATGAGGTGAGACAGGTGAATACATTAAAGAGTTTGGCAAATTTAAACAGGTTTTCTTATTGCTAGACATTGAGCTTTTATATCCTGGCGCACCTCGTAAGTCACTTAGATAAGCTACTGTTTAAGACTTCTACGAAATGATTTGGCTGTGAAAGTATTTGTTTTCTCAGAAGCACATCTTTTTTTTTTTTTTTTTTTTTGACTGTGCTGCACAGCTTGTGGGATATTAGTTCCCCCGCCAGGGATCTAACCCATGCCCCTGGAAGTGAAAATCACTGGACCAGGGAATTCCCAGAAGGACATCTCTTAAGAAGTGTTCCATACAAAACAGAATGGGGGGAAATTCCTTGGCTGTCCAGTGGTTAGGACTCTGCACTGTCACTGCCGAGGGCGCACGTTCAGTCCCTGATTACAAGCCGATGGCCCAACCAAAAAAAAAAAAAAGAAAAAAGAAAAACCTGAATCGAGAAGACAACCCAACTGTCTCATTTTGCAGGAGAGGAAGTGGGAGGGTCTGGAGAGGAAACGGTTTCCCAATTCTCATCCTGGGAGTGGAGGCAGAAGGAGAAACCTCACCATCATCACCTTTAAAAGGGGGCACTTTGGGTTTATTCTAGCCCTGGTACCAGTTCTCCCAAGGATGCAGAGCTCAGCCTTTGGAGAGCCACCCCTCTGCTCAGGACTACTTGTGCATTTGATCAACGCCACTGTCACCTACAAATTGGCACTTGCCATCTACCTCCACAAGGATCAGATTATGAGCTTCTGCAGCTGCTGACTTTCAACACCCCCTGAAAGGAATTCAGGGTGGAGGTCAGGAAGGAGGCCCTCTGTGCTCTGGGAAAAAACTAGCAGAACAGGTCTTCAGATATTAGATATTTTCAGGAGACGATTTTATGGGTCCAATTCTTGCATCTCCTCGTATCTAGAAAAGCCCTAAAATCCTTCATGGTGACGTCGGCCCCTCGTGACGAGCAGTAACCTTCACGAGATTTGCAGCAACCTTCTGCAAAAAACATGTGCTTGATTACATCTACTCCCCCTTCACCAAGATCACATCTATACTGACCTCGCCCCTCCCCCCGCCAGCTCTTTGGAGCAGTTTCTCAGAGCTGTCTGACAGCTATCTGCTGTCTCCCGGACTCTAGTCCTCATTTTGCCCCAAATAAAACTTAACTCACCACTGTCACGTTGTGCTTTTTTTTTTTTTCAGTCGACACTACCATTCCTCAACCCTAAACAGAAAGCGTCCTGCCTGCAAACCACTCCAGAGTCGGCTGTGGTCCAGCTCTGAGCCGCAGCCTGTGACTCTTCCACTCATTCCTTTTGTGTGCATGCAACCACCTTTGCACTTAAAAGTTCATGGGCTCTCTCCCCAGATGCCCGCTTAAGCTGCTCTGGCGTGTTCCCAAGCGGTAATAAATGCATTACCCCTGCGAAGAGCTGCCTTCTTCTGTGCTGAAATAGAAAAGAACCAAGAACTAAAGCTTTTGGGAAAGTACAAGAAGAAAAAGAGGCTTTGCCATCCTGGGAAGAGTCTTTAGAATTTTGCGCACGACAGATCCACACGGAGTTCTCAGGAGGCAACCCAGGAGGGAGAGAAGGGCAGGAGGAAACATTCCCAATAAACAGAATGCAACATCAAAGGTGTAATTTTTTTTCTGGGGTGGATTTTTGGGGTGAAGGAGTTGTAATTAATTGTGGGCAACATCCATGTCCCAGCAGAAGCCAATGGCAGTGGCCTCAGCGGTGGGCAGCCTGCTGGAAGATGACCAAAGCCGGTCACGTGCAGTCTCGTTCATGTTTGAGGGCTTATTCTCACCTAAATGTGGTACCTAGGAAACAGGCAGGTTAGCCCGGCAAGATGGAAAGCCATTGACAACGCCCGAGCTGTGCGCTTTTCCAGAGGAGGTGCTTCCCTGTCTGTGCGTCCATTTCTTCCCCTGGATGGTGGCTCTTTGCAGGCAGAGATGGGGATGGGATTCATTTTCTAGGGCAGCTATGCACATGCCCCAAACTGCTTAGAACAACAGCAATCCGTTCTCTCACAGTTCTGGAGGCCAGAAGACTGAACTCCAGGTGTGGGTGAAGCCACACTCCCTCTGAAGGCTTCGATGGTACACAGGCCTCTGACGTTCAGAGACACAAGTTTCTATGCCCACGACTTTCTTCCTTCCCCCAACATCCTTCTCTCAGTAACTGACACCACAGTGCATCAACCAGGGAGGCATCCTCCTTCTTCCTCTTTCTCTTGCACCCTACGTCACCTACGAGTCATGTCAACTCCACCTTCAAGGCACAGCCCAATACTCCGTCTCACCCACCTTGCCCGGCACTGCCCCCTGCACATAAGCTCCGTTAGGTCTCATCGTACCAAGGTCGCCTATCGATTCCTCAGCACGCCATCCCATATGACCTGACCCCATGGTCTCTGGACCTTGTCACCCTCCTCCTATTCATGTCTACACCCCACCAGCCCCTCTCTCTTCCTTGAACCCCCCCCCAAGCAAGACATCAAAACATCTTCATAGCCTTCTGTTTACATTTTTGTTCAAATTTCCTCCTTTTCAAAATTTTATTCATTTATTTATTTTTGGCCACACCGTGTGGCATATGGGACCTTAGTTCCCCGACCAGGGATCGAACCCGCAGTCCCTGCAGTGGAAGCGCAGAGTCTTAACCACTGGACCACCGGGGAAGTCCCTCTCCCCCCATTTATACAACAAGGTCAGCAATTTTTTTTTCAGTAAATGCTCACATGGGAAATAGTTTTCACTGTGGGAGCCCTGTGGTCTCTGTTGCCCTTGTCACACAAAAGCGACCACAGAAAATACTTAAACAAATGACTGTGCTGTGTTCCAATAAAACTTTTTTTATGGACACTGAACTTAGAAATTCAAATCACTTTTATTAAAAAAAAATTTTACTGAAGTATAGTTGATTTACCATATTGTGTTAGTTTCAGGTGTACAGCACAGCGATTCCGTTATACATATATACATGCCTTCTTCTGCTTCACTTCCCTTATAGGTTACTGCAAAATATTGAGTAGAGGGCTTCCCTGGTGGCGCAGTGGTTGAGAGTTCGCCTGCTGATGCAGGGGACGCGGGTTCGTGTCCCGGTCCGGGAAGATCCCACATGCCGCAGAGCAGCTGGGCCCGTGAGCCATGGCCGCTGAGCCTACGCGTCCAGAGCCTGTGCTCCGCAACGGGAGAGGCCACAGCAGTGAAAGGCTCATATACCGCAAAAAACAAATAACAAAAAATTGAGTAGAGTTCCCGGTGCTCTACAGTAGGTCCTCGTTGGTTCTCTATTTTATACACAGTACTGTGTATACGTTAATCCCAACCTCCTAATCAAACCACTTTTCCATGCCATGAAATATCCGTCTTTTGCTTGCTGCCCCTCCTACCTGTCTCCTTGTGGTTCCTTCTTTATTTCTTTAGTTGTAGAAAAGGTTTTCTGCTAGTCTTCAGGTCATTCTCATCAATAATTGCTCAGCAACTGGTTGTAATTGTGGTGTGCTGGTGAGAGGAGGTGAGTTCAGGGTCTCCTTACCCTGCCATCGTGGCCACACACCTCCCCAACCATTAAGTGTTATCGATCCATGAGCGCGTCACCCTATACATCACAATCTCCCTGAGGGTGGGAACCAGGTAGGGCTTATTCACCGAGGCATCCTTAGCCCTAGCACCATCTCGCTTGCGGAAGACCGTCAACTAATCCCTATCAAATAGACGCATGAAGGGCAGTCCAGGTGAGTAGGATTTGAGCATTTGCAAGATTGAATTTCAAACATGTTCATCTGAAACTGTGAAATAACACGGCCGATCTTTTCTCTTAACACAGTTTTTCTGACTGCATTTAGCCTTGATGTTGTCCATTTTCCTTGAGTACCAACAACCGTCTTTGATTTCCTTTACTTCTTTTTTGTTTAACTTTTATTTCTAACTTAAAAAAAAAATCCTGTCTAGTGTTTGAATGCCCATTTACCAACAGGAATAAACAGATGTCTCTCATTAGTACAAGATGGCGTTCATCCTTCCCACAACTTTAATTTTATTTTCTCTTTCAATGTTCCTCAAGAGATCATACAGAATAAAGCCTTCAGACAAATAATACAATTTCACAAGTTTCCACTTTGGCCAAACCTGGGGAGTTTAGACAGAGGACACTGCAGATTGTTGACTGGCTCAAGGACCAAATGAGACACATTTCCCAAGGAAACAACATCACCAATATCAGTAACGAAAAGACAGTCTCTGTGTCATTTGATGTTATATCCCTGATGCTGAAAAGCGCTGGGCATTTCCTAGGTAATTACTAACTATTTAACAGCTGGATGAATCAAGAATGAAAGGAAGAAAAACTCATTCACAACGTATTTTGCTTTCCCGGTCTTCTTGGTCCATATACATCCTCAATAATTTTGTCGTTATTGTGATTTTTATATGTTTTAATTAGCTTATCAGCCACCTCCAAGAAGAGCGTAACCCTCAGAAATCTACCATGACTTCAGGGTCTTGGAGCTGAATACTGGACAGGACCTAGAAAAAACTGGCTGGGAAATGGACAGGTCAAGGGCAGAAAGGGAAGGATGGCACAGACTGGCTGAGTAAAAGCTAAAGTTTGAGGATAACTGGGACATAAATAGGAGTAACTAGGATCAACGTATTCATTAGCAATGTGTTCAGCTGCAAGTAATAGAAAATTCAGTTATTATTTCCTTAATCCATAAGGATACTTATTATTTAGCAAGAAGCACTGAAGTGCATGCAGAATTGGGTCAACAACCCAACGATGCCATCAGGGCTCCAGACTCTGACCTCCATCCTCAGCACATCGGCTTATGTACGGAACCTTGGACCACGTAGTATCTAGATGGCTGTGATATATACAGGCACTGCATCCTCATAGCATAGCCCCAACGGGAGGTAAAGGGGCAGAGAGGGGCCTTCTTACATTGCTTCTACTTTCATCAGAGAAGAAAAATTTTCTTGGAAATGCCAGCAGATTTCTCAGTATGTCTCAGTGGGTCACACGATGCATCCCAGCACCACTGATGGGCACAGAGGAAAGGAACTCCCGTGACTGGCTCAAACCAATCAGGATCTGTGCTCGGGACTAGGGGACCAGCAAAATACGACTACCTAACATCTGAACAAAACTGAACAAAGACCCAACCACATCAGTGACTGTGTGTGAACCATATACTCATGGTGGTGGAGGGGGTGATTTTCTATGACAAGTTGACGGTTTCCAATGTTATCCAACTGGAGCTTACAGAACATTAAATTCACAGCGAAGAAGTAAGTGGTCCCCATTCCAGTTTTTGGGGGGATATTCTAATATTGCTTCCCCACTCTGTTTGCTGCTAGCTTCTGTCAAACACATACTAATCTCCCTTTTTAACAAATAGGAAGCCGGCATCGGGATCACCCACGGTGTAATGTTTTCCTTTCATTGTATCTATTTTCATAATTATCTTTTATTTATAGCCAGTGATATTGCTTTTCCATTCATAGTGTTCATGTGGTTCCCATTGTAAACATTTTTTGATTTGAGCAACGTATTTTAAAAGGAAAATATTAAGTAATTAACAATGCAGATGGCACTGAAAATATGATCATCATAAGAATGTCAAATAGGGCTTCCCTGGTGGCGCAGTGGTTGAGAGTCTGCCTGCCGATGCAGGGGACACGGGTTCGTGCCCCGGTCCGGGAAGATCCCACGTGCCGCGGAGCAGCTGGGCCCGTGAGTCATGGCCGCTGAGCCTGCACGTCCGGAGCCTGTGCTCCGCAACGGGAGAGGCCACAGCAGTGAGAGGCCCGCATACCGCAAAAAAACCCAAAAAACAAACAAACAAATAAAACTAAATATGCCCTTAACATACAACCCAACAATTCCCCTCTCGGGCATCTTCCCCAGAAAAATGAAAATCTACATTCATACAAAAGCTTGTATGTCAAGCTTCTGTCATAGCATCTCTATCCAAAATAGCCCCACACTAGAAAAAACACGTGTCCTTCCATGGACGCATGATTAAGCAAACTGTGATACTCCCTACCAGGGGATACACTCAGCAAAATAAACAAATGAATTATGGAAACATGCAACGACTGGGGTGGATCGCAAGGCAGTGAGAGGCCCGCGTACCGCAAAAAAAAAAAAAAAAGAATGTCAAATAAAAGACTGAAAATTGGGAACCTGGGTCAAAGGAATGGGAAAGAAAGTTTGGGGGCCTCTGAAAGCCTTTAGAATAACTTAGACCTATTAGGGGAAACTGAAGCTGTACTTACACTCATTTAAGGCAAAATCAACCAAACCCTAAGGTTGTGTCAGGTCTTATTTTCCCAGGATGCCATCCCACCTCTCCAAATAGACCCCCAAAGAGTCCGGGGGTTGTTGTAGATTTCTGTCTGGACAGAGAACAGGTTGTTTTATCGCTCGCTGAATGCCACGTGGCCACTTCTCCTCGAGGGCTGCCACCATGTTATTTGTTTCTGAAAAGAAGCTGAAGTATGCAAGGTCATGATTCAGGAGACATTGATTTTTGTCCTGAAATCTCAACTTCTAATGATGGGTGGAAGCCACGAGCTGATACATTTATGTCAGTGATGTGTGATGTATCTTTCAATCCTGTTTCTAAGTAAAGCAGTAACTTGAGTAAAGGAAAAGTGCTCAGTGGACAAGGTCATTGTGAGATGGTGTGGGGTGAAGGGTGGATTTTTTAAAAATGCATGAGGATGACAGATGAATGATGGACATCTGGGAAGGACTGAGCTCTAGCCATGCAGGGAAATTTGGGCAGAAGTCAAGATGCCTTTCAAGCAGAATGCCGGCACCAAGGAGAGATCTGTGAGTAACACTTGGTACTATCTTTCCTTCCGTCTCCACACAGAATCCGCCCAGACTGAGAAGCTCTTCAATTTCTGGAGGTCTCCTGGGTACCACTGTGTGTAACAGAGTGTGAAGTAAACTGGCAAAGTGCAACACAAATTAAGCATGTTAAACAAAACAAGAGTGTCATTTTCTGTAGCCAGAAAGGACCACAGTACACGGCTTCACCTCGCTGTCCAGACAACTTGTGATTTTCTTGATCTAGGACCTGCGGTTTTGAGCAAAAGGGTAAGGATAGATTCTTCTGGAAAAATTTTTTGACAGAACCCAGGAAAGCAGCATGTGACAAGTGCCAGCTAGCAAAGGGAGGCTCCAATTGCCTTTTTTTTTTTTTTTGGTGAATATTTATGTTCTCTTTTTCAGCGCAAACTGTTGAGTCCTCCGTGGAGAAATACATCAAAACCTCTTCAATACTGACTCTTGTGCAGACTGAAAACAGAATAAAAGGAAGAAAAACTCATTCACAATGTATTTTGCTTTCCCGGTCTTCTTGGTCCATATACATCCTCAATAATTTTGCCGAGGATGCCTCGGTGAATAAGCCCTTAAATGGGTCCCATTAAAGGATTAGAAACGTGAAAAAAGAAATACAACGTTATTACTGTCAAATTCACATGGAAGATCATTTAAATAATATGGACAAACATCAAAGCTCAACCGTTTTACATAATAATGAACACTAATAGTAAATACTAATGAACGTCATTATCTTGTCAGGACTGAGAATTCTGTTGTTTTTCCTTTAAGAGTTTGCAGTAACCCTGCCCGTTCCTCATAGTTGTCCTGTCAACTTGGGCTCTTTTTCTCTGCGCATTAAAGGTCTTCTTAATGACCTTTCACCTCGCTTCATCCCAATTACCATGACTTTCAAGTTCACCGCATCTGAATCAGTGGGGTTTGTGGGATCCTACATTGACAGGTTAGCTGCACTGATGGAAAAAATCACAGGAAGATTTTCGATGCTGTACTCTTTTTATTGAAGTATAGTTGATGTACAATATTATATAAGTTAGAGGTGTGCAATATAGTGATTCACAATTTTTAAAGGTTACACTCCATTTATAGTTATTATAAATCAGCTGTATTCCCTGTGTTGTACAATATATCCTTGTAGCTTACTTTATACCTCATAGTTTGTGCCTTTTACTCCTCTTCCCCTGTGTTGCCCACCCCCCCGCCCTCTCCCCACTGGTAACCGATAGTTTGTTCTCTATATCTGGGAGTCTACTTCTTTTTTTTTTTTTTTTTTTCCTGTACGCGGGCCTCCCACTGCCGTGGCCTCTCCCCTTGCGGAGCACAGGCTCCGGACGCGCAGGCTCAGCGGCCATGGCTCACAAGCCTAGCTACTCCGCGGCGTGTAGGATCTTCCCGGACCGGGGCACGAACCCGTGTCCCCTGCATCGGCAGGCGGATTCTCAACCACTGCGCCACCAGGGAAGCCTGCTGACGTCGATTTTGTGAGCCGTGCCGTTATTACTGTGTAGCCCGCAGCCCGGGCGCTCTGCAGGCCGCCCCTCTGAGGCCGAGCTCATCCCTGCTCCACATGCCTCCCCCTCCCTCCACAAAACAGCAGCCCTTTCCTGGTTCCACCAGACGAGGGCCACGCCCAGCGGAGAGACAAGGAGGAGCACGAGTGCCGGAGGGGCAGCTGAAATGCCCACCGGAGCCAGGAAGGTCCAGGCGTGAGGAGTGGGGGACGGCGGTACCCAAGGAGCCAGGGCCTGGCCTGACATCCCCTCCCAGTGCCCCGCCCCCAGGATGTGGACCCACTGTCTCTGGTCTTCTGTATTTTTCACAGGAGGCCAAAAATCCAGATCTTTATACGATCCCTCTTGAATTTTCAGGGCAAGAACGTATACATTATTTCTGCCCATTTCTACCACAGCAGGTTGGTGTGTTGCATTTAGGCCGAGCCCCCTGCCCCGATTCTGTACATCTTTTTCCTTCTGACTGACGGCTGAAGGCCCTCCCAGGGGACCCTCCCCACATCCCACCTCGTCCCATGCTCTACTGCTTCCAAATCCCTTCTCACGCCTCATCAGATCTGAAGATGTTCCCAGAAGGAAAAGGAGATGGTAAATCAATGCTCAAAGAAGATAGTGACCGGTAACAGCTTAACCAGTGACCTCTCCATGGAGGAACCCGGATCCAAAGGCCTTTTCTGGGGCAAGGATGCCCTGACTGCCCACCAATGGCCCCCTTCTTCTCTTCATTGCTGGCAGCCCACATCCCATAATAGATACTGGATACTGAGTTACTTTCTCAGGCTCTTTGGAGATGACATGTGACCCAATGTCGGCCAAAGGAGACTTGAGAGGACACTGATGGGGGCTTCTGTAATGCTCCCTTCTTAATAAAAAGAGACACACAGGATGGTTCACCTCTGTGGGAGCCAGGCCTCTCCTTTCCACCCTCCCCGCAAAGCTTGCCTCCTGCCTGCCTTTGGATGTGAATGGATGAGGGTGTGATGCTAGGAGCTCTGACAGCCATCTTGTGGCCATGAGGAGACAAGACAAAGAACCACCTGAAATGCTGAGGAGGCTTCTTGGTGTGTGAGATAATAAGTCCTCTGGTTTAAAACCTTCCAGCTGAAGCTTCTGTTACTTGGCACTAATACAGGGTAGATCTAGGAGGCCCAAGAAACTGAAATTCTATCTGTGAAATTCCAAGACCCACAATATGTATATGAAGACTATTTTCTGGGATCAGGTGTATTCTTCCCCAAAGCTCCAACGATACCAAGGGTACAGCATGGCTTACGTCCCTTTATAAAATTAACTGGAGCACAATGGCCCTGTTTTTTCAGCTCAATTTCCAACTGCTGTGAGTCTATGAGAGCTCTGCGGTATGTTCACACGACCCACTCATGAAAGTGGACGGGCACCTCTGATGCTTTTACTCACAGTTCAGAGCTCTGACCTAGATTTATGGGGTGGAGAGGACGTCAAAAGGACGACTAGTTAAACCAGGGTATGTGGAATACAATTATAGGGGTCCAGCAATCTGGCTGACTCCTTTCCATCCCGTGTGAGAGGTGCAATCTTCCTACACCACCATCTGCTAGAAATTCACAAGGAAAATATTCACACGAAGCTTCCTTTTGTCAGACCGGTAAGGGACCCGACAAAAAACTCCAAGCCCCATTAGCCAACTGTGAATACAAACAATTGCTTTCCAGTTCGGAAACATTCATCCTTGCTCAGAACCCAGACTGACATCAAGTCCCAGACATTTTCTGAGTTAGGACCCCCCTCTCCCTAGCTGAGTCTCCTACTGCATCCACGGGGGGCTAATACACCCATCAGAATGTCATCCATCTTAGTTTCACTGCCTGATAAACGTGGAGATTTCATTAAGCAATTGCTCCATGACAGACTGACCAGATATAATTTAAGGAGATTAAATGGGTCCCATTTTAGACACCTATAGAGTTGACGTCAATGAGCAGTATCAAAATAGGTGGAAAATGATGCCTGGCCGACCCCAGGCCATCTCAGCTGAACATCTGATAGCCGCCCCCCTTAATGTTCCAGATGCGTATGTTTCCTTCAACAGTGGGGAGTTAAAAAAGCACTCTCACCTGTTCCTTTGAGTGAGATGGTCAGCAGACTCACTGCCATCAGCCTACCTGCAGGAGGGAGCCTTGCGACTTACCTGGGAGACAACCCACAATAAAATAAGTAGCATGAGCGTATTATTCCAATGAAATTCCAATTAATGCAGAACTTGTTCCCAAGCTTCCCGAGACCGCTTATGATCATGAACTCCCTGGGCGTTGCTTCCCCCAGCTCCTGATGTCACACGAAACGGCCTGCGTCGAAAATGCTGACGGGAGGAAAATGCGTTAGTGCTGGACTGCGGATTGACTATGTGGTTTCAGGACCAGATGCAATATCATAATCCCCCCTCCCAACCTCAGGGCCTCTTCTCCCTCCCTCCTGCAGCCTCACCAGGACGGGGCACCAGGGGGCAGGAGGGACAGAAGAGGAGACACAATAATTTTGTAATCGTGACGTTGGCCATGACACAACACGTTCTCCCATCTCCTCCCAATTTCACACGTGTCTGATACATTGAACGTGCAATTTGTAATGTGAGGTCAAAACACAATGTTATTTTGCCTTCTCCTGCCCCTTTCAAATGTCCTAACTGGAGAAAGGAGAACTGAAGAGAACAACTTTATTGATTTCAGCTCTCCACTGAATTTCTCATCTTGCATCAGCGGTCACACAGACGGCAGCCATCAGCATCTGAAACCACATTTTGCTACAACTTTGTTTGCAGGTTTATGATCTCTTGTGTGCAGACATGTCCTTTGTTTATTCACTTTTTTTTAATTTTTAAAAATTAAAAAAAACTTATTGGAGTATAGTTGATTTACAATGCTGTGTTAGTTTCAAGGTGTACAGCAAAGTGAACCAGTTATACATACACATGTATCCACCCTTTTTCAGATTCTTTTCCCATATAGGTCATTACAGAGTAGAGTTCCCTGTGCTGTACAGTAGGTCCTTGTTTGTTGTCTATTTTATATATAGTAGTGTGTATATGTCAATCCCAATCTCCCAGTTTATCCCTCTCCCTCTTCCCTGCCCTACCCCTGGTAATAAGTTTGTTTTCTACATCTGTGGCTGTTTGTTTTGTAAATAAGTTCATTTGTACCGCAAATGCCTTTTTTTAAGCAGGTTCTTTTTTTTAATTAATTAATTATTATTATTATTATTTTGGCTGCATTGGGTCTTTGTTGCTGCACACAGGCTTTCTCTAGTTGTGGTGAACAGGCGCTACTCTTCATTGCGGTGCGCAGGCTTCTCATTGCGGTGGCTTCTCTTGTTGCGGGGCACGGGCTCTAGGCGCGTGGGCTTCAATAGTTGCAGCACGCGGGCTCAGTAGTTGTGGCTCGCAGGCTCTAGAGCGCAGGCTCAGTAGCTGTGACGCACGGGCTTAGTTGCTCCACGGCATGTGGGATCTTCCCGGACCAGGGCTCGAACCCGTGTCCCCTGCATTGGCAGGTGGATTCTTAACCACTGCAAATGCCCTTCTTGAGGGGAGGACTTTTGCCTCTCTTTCTCACTCAGTGTGCTTGTGTTTTCTCTCCTCAAAGCCCCTGCATCTACCCACCATTCGTCTTCTCAGTTGACTGTCGTGCCACCTCTTTTACTAATAAAATGGGCACAACCGAGGAAATAAATGTCTGCCTCGTGGTAGATGCTAAATTAATATTTGTTCCATGAAAGGAGATTAGAAGCATCGTATCATGTCAACTACAAATGGGCACTCACCATTGGCTCTTGCCATCTACCTCTACAAGGATTAAATCATGTGATGCTGCAGCCGCTGACTTTCCACACCCGCTGAAAGGAGTTCAGCGTGGAGAGCAGGAAGGAGGCCCTCTGTGCTCTGGGAAAAACTGGCAGAACAGGTCTTCAGGTGTTAGAGATTTTCAGGAGCTGATTTTATGAGCCCAATTCTTGTGTCTCCTCGTATCTAGAAAAGCCCTAAAATCCTTCACGGTGATGACCGCTCCTCGAGACTAGCAGAAACCTTCTGCAAAAGAATATGTGCTCAGTTGCATGTACCCCCCCTTCACCAAAATCACATACATTCTGACCTTCTCCCCGCCACTTTGAGCAGGTCCTCAGAGCTACCTGAAACGCTGTCTCCCGGGCTGCAGTCCTCATTTTGCCCCAAATAAAACTTAACTCGCAGCTCTCACGTTATGCATTTTTTTAAGTTGGCAATCGTAAGGAAAATCTGGGTTTTCAAAAACATTTTTTGAACACATCCCTGGTCACTGTCTCCGAGCAAACCAAAAGGAACAGGTAAAGAGTATCATGTGTGTCTTTCCTGACAGTAACAGGATGGAGCTGGGCTCTAGGAACCTGGCCAGTGAGAAACGACGCTGTCCCCACCAGAGTCAGGGATGAAGACAAGCTAACTGAGGGGCTCAGACCGAGAACATTCCAGCTCCCTCCATACTGCAGCAGTGGAAGGACATCACCGCGACGCCCCCAGCATGATGCAGAGACATCTTCACGGTCAGCACTGACCCCTGAGACCTGCTGAATAAAATGCTCATTATTATTCTTCTGGTGATTTACTGATGGACACGGCAGTTAGAGAGAAACAGTGGAATGGCTATTGTGCTCATCGTTAAATGCCTCATTATGGGAAAATGTTCCCGAATGGTGCAGTGGGGTGACCAATCTACCCAACCTACATCCTGTCAGCGGAAAATGAGGCTGGTCGATTTGGAATTATGTGAAAAGAAGTACATTTTTGTCCTGCCAAGGTTGCATTTTCAAATGGTCCCAAGCCAAATGTCAGATGAAAACGTTTGCCTTCTCGCACATGCTGGCCGTGGATCCGCTGCTAAAAGCAGTTTAGCAGCTGAGGTGCAGCAGAGAAATGCGTTCATTAGTGGGGCGTCATCCCCATCACGGCCGTGGGCTTCCCGGGGTCACTTCCTGCTCAGGGTCCCCAGGAACCCTGAGATGCTGTCACTCAGCCTGTCTGGTGTCCTCTGAATGCCATCAGAAGTGCAGGCTGCCCCTGGGCTGGCAGAGAAACTCAACTCCGCTCACTGGAGGGAGACAGCACGGGGGTGATTTCTCCCCGATGTACCACAAGGTCTCCTAGGTCCTGCCTGGGCTGCATACACAGGAACAAGCACGGCTCACAGAGGCTGATGTATTTCATCCTTCAGGAAATATAAGCGAAGCTGACAAGGGCACCACCTTACAGGATATCAAAGATGGGAGGATGGGTCTGAAGGGTGTCGGCATTGAAAGCCTCTCTCCATCATTAGAGCAAGAACTTTCCTGTGACAGATATGTGAGAGGATGCAGGGCTGAGTGGACAGCCTCTGACCCCTGTGAAGGAAATCAGAGCAGGTGAGGGGAAGAGAAAGTAACCAACGGGGAGATGGACCGAGCTCCAGCCACTTCCCTACAAGGGAAATTCTAATGGCATCTCACTGTCCCCCAACTCCTGCCACATTGCTCTCTGCTTCTGCATCCACTTTAATCCATGATTTATGAGTGGAATTAATAGAAATCAATCGGGCATGCCTACGGTGCCGTGTTCAACGACAGATGTTTCCCAAGGTAATTACGTTAGGATAATAACAACACAGAAGAAATGCCTGGTCATCAGCTGTGCATCGGAAGCTCTAAAAAGATCGGTGATTTCACCAAAAAACACTGCCAGCCAAGGAAGTGGGAGAAAAGACACAGGTCCAGGGCTGGCCCAGCTGCCTTTGTGTCTTGAAATCCGTCCTTCCAACTTTCTGGGGCTACATCTCCTCCACTGGAAAACAGGAAGGAGCCTCGTTCACCGTCTCAGTTGGTCCTGCCAACGCATCGGGGGAAAACCAGTCTGGAAGATGGAGGAGACATTTCTCATGGAAACAGCCCGTGGCCCTCCCAAGTAACAGACTGTGTAGTATAGTTTGTTTGCTTGGTTTTTTCTTGCTATCTGAACCTGGTTTTGAGGTCTCTGTTAGAGGAGGGTCCCTTCTCCTTCTCGAGCAGCTGATTAAGTCACCCCCCAGCCACTTGCCTTATGGGGCTCCCAGCCACAATGTACCTCCCTAAGTGCCCTGGACCAGGCGCCACTCGGGACAGCCTCCATGCCCAAGAGCCCATGAAATTATTCAAATTGCCAATCCACAGGGGGAGCTCAAAACTTAGCTACACCCACCCTGCTTGCTGTCCCCTACAGCTCAGCTTCTGTTACCTGTCCCCAGGTGCAACCCCTGTGTGGCCCTGCTGGCAGCCTTCTCTCATAGTCTAACCCAAAGTGGGGTCCAGCTGCTCGCTGCTCGAAAGCCAATAAAGAGGCAAGTTTGGTGGAAAGGAAAGCTTGCTTTATTTCAGGTGCCGGCAACCAGCGGCGGAGGGGAACTCCTGTCCAAAGGCGAACTCCCCACCACGCCCCGCTGGCAATCGGGGACAACAGCTGTTATAGACAGAGGCGGGGTGGGGCTCCACACAGAAGCAGCACAGGCAGCTCCGACAGGCGTCTTGAAAGTGATCATGCGGTCGTCTGACCAGCGTCATCCTGACGGCTTTCAGTACAGTGAATCTTCAGTTCCAGGGTCGGTTTGTTCCCATTTCCTTGAGGCCAGTTCTCGGAATTGTGGCAGCTTATGTCATGGCTACAGTCTGGTCATCGTGTAGTTCACTTCTCCACCTGATGGGGGTTTCAGCATCTGCAAGACGGCTCCCAGGACACGGCTCAGAATATGATCTCTAGCCCTTGAGGAGGAACGAAAGGGCCTTGACTATGCTTAGTGACTAAACTATTATTATTTAGTCTTGTTGGACTGTTCTCCTTTGTTTCTGCATTTTCCCACTTCTCTGATTCAACTTATTCTTTGGCTAAAGTTTTTCCACAGACAAAAAGCAGGCCGAGGGCATGGGGGTAGGGGCACGGATCATAGGGTCCTGCTCCGTTTCAACAGGAGCTGTAAATAACAGAGTTCTGCCTTTCATCTATCTGAGGGTCATTGTGTTGTGTCCCTCTGTCAGAAGCATCTTTGAATCTTAACAACCACTGTCAGCATTTGGGGTCTAGAGGTAGGGACTCTGCACCTTAGCCAGACTTCAGCTGTCCCCCCACTGTGTAACCCAGCTTGTTCCCCCTTCTGAGTCCCAGTTTTCTCCTGTATTCCTCATGCAGAATCGGGATAGCTCAGGGTTACTCTTGACCAGACGTCCCTGGGTGCAAGTCGTCACGCCCCTCATGCTTGTATAACTACATCCCTGTGCACCCCACTCCCCTCCTCCAAGAAAGGGGGTCAGTCATCCACCTCCTTCAGGGGCTGCTATGCGACAAGTCCAGACGCACATCACACACACTCACTAAGGCAGCCACTGCTGTTACCAGAAGCCTTAGGAAGCTTCCAGGAGCGGGGGGCCCTCAAACACTCCCTGGGCCCGCACATGCCCAGGTGCTGGAAACAGGAGACAGAAGCCAGACGCTTCCATCAGGGGATCTTAGTGGGGGGTTAAGAGCAAATATAGTTTGGGCTCGGTCTCCACGTTCTTAAAGCAATCAAGCTGGGCCTTTTGATGTCACATCCAAAGAAAGGTACACATCCGGTGACAGAGCAAACAGCCCTTCATCACACCAGTGAAAACTTCTGTCTGCATTTCCTGAACTGTGCTGGGAATGATGTTCCAAAATCCTCCAAGTATCTTGTGCATTAGGTATTATACCTTTTGCAATTTAAAAGCACTTGCTTATTCAAATGTGAACACTGAAAACATACCACCTATTTGGAAGTTCCATGTAGGCTTTATTTGTATTAAGTAAAGAAATCTGGGGGGGAAAACAGAAATTTAAATGGCCTGATCCTCTCTTTAAAACAGAAGGCCTGATACGGCCAGGACTCCTGTGAATGACCTTCGGAAAGGGCCTGTGATCCGCAAAAATTTGAAATTTCCAGCTGCATCTGTGCCCTTGTGCAAGAGGGTTCACCGATTCAATTAGATTATTAGAAGTGGCGAGAAAGGGCAGAACAGGAAAGAAAGAAAGAAAAGAGAGGGAGGGAGGGAGGCAGGAAGGAAGGAAGAAAAGAAAGAGGGAAAGGACAGGGACACAAGCAGCGGAGTAGGCTGCGCTGTGAGGTGGGAGGGAATTCGCCTCCGATGCCGTGGCCGCCTCTAGGTCCTGGCGCCGCGCGGTGCATTCCCGCCCGCCGACGCTAGAGGGCGCGCCCGCGCAAAGCCCGCCCCGCGTGGAACCCGCAGACGCTCCAAGGGGCCGACAGGGGTCGCTATACATGGACGGACGGAGCCCACCCCGGAGACTCTGAACCTGGCCACCTTCCCGGTGGAGGGAAGCTCCGCGGCCCTGGGGCTGGTGGGCGGGGCCGGAGGGAGGTTTTCCCTGCGCACCAGGGGAAGAGACCCCACCTCTTCCAAATGCCGAGGTCGCCTTTTGCTTTGGGGTCGCTGGTGGGAGCTTTGCACTGAGTCCAGTGACCTTTGCAAAATCGTCTCGGGGTGTCTCGGAGGCAGGTGTCCCTGGATTAGAATCTCACCTCCTCCCTTCGCTGTGTGACCTTGGACAAGGAATCCACCTCTGTGAACCTCAGTTCCCTCCACCCCTAAAATGGGGATAATGACATGCCCAGATGGTACAGCCGGGGCGAGAATTAAATGAGACCCTGTGCCTGCAGGCACCCACGTAGCAGGGTATCTGGTACACGCACGCGCAACACGCACGTAAAAACCCACTCTCTGCTCTGTGAGCAGATGCTGTTCATGAAGAGAAATGTGCACTTTCCCTTAAACCAAATAATGAATCTGCACAGCTAATCAGCCTGAACCTCATTCCATTATTTGTTCGTGATTAGATCTGGCCATTAATCCACTTTTCCAGGTCTAGAATTAGACTTTAACCCTGAGCTAAGCAGAGTCGTTCTCAGCGGCTCCAACAACTTACCTGGCAGCAGAAGGACACCTGGTGTGGTGAAGGGCTCCTCCCCATTGGCCTCGAGGACACCAGGAGCTAAAGCTACAGGTGGCAAAGGAAATCTAATTTTCCCCCAAGCCCTAGGTACTTAGAGGATGTCATCACAGCCTGATGAGTATTTACCCAGCAGAATAAAACAGTGTGATGATTCCTGATCCCTCCAAAAGCTTAACTGTCACTTAAATAGGGCATGGTATTTAAAATATTAATTTCATTATCTTCCAGTGTCTTATCATTATACATCTAAAGCGTCACACAGAATATATTTGCATGCGTAAAGAATCCATCATTGTTGTTTCCCCATGGCAGAAATGGCTGTTGGCTTGACTTCTGAATCTGAGCATCGGGAAAGCGATGATATAATGTGTTTTTCTGCAATAAAGCTTGCTCAGTGTTGGAGAAATATACAACACAGGGGATGAAAGGATAGAAGGGCAGCCGGACAACGGGACAAGGTGGAACTGTCACATCCATCACCTGTGATGGCTTCTTGACCTCTGTGTGGTGTGACGACTTCACCCTTTTTGCTGCCGAGTCAGCCACTAGAATAAAAGTCCCTTCAGAACTGCCCAGAGTTCACCACCAGTCACAGCCAGAGCCTTGGAGATGACCTGACTGCAGAATTCTCACGCTGGAATTCCTCTTAGTTCTTTGAATCATTTTGATTGTGTACTTGTCGCAGTAAACATCTTTGTGCTCACATCCATAAGATAATAATTCTACAGCAGCTGTCAGTCCTGCTTTGCAATAGGCTTCTAACTCTCAACCCCTTCCGTGTGGGTGGGGTCACGTGATTAACCCCGTGAGCCCCGCGGGCTGGGAACAGACATGACGTGTTACAAGGGAAATTTGTTTTCGGCAGGCAAAAACACCACTGCTTATGTCGCCTGTCCCCTTCCAGAATGTTCCAAGCCCCCGTGGCTCCAACATGGGAGCCCTTTGGTCAGCGTCACTGCTGCTCTTCCCCTGGTGTAGCTCTGGTCAGCTTTCTGGACCTCGGACGCATCAGGCGTGCATTAGGCTTGGGACCTTCGCAATTGCTGTTCCTCTTTCTGGAACACTCCCCTCCCCCAGATATCCCATGGCCTACTCACTCACTTCCTTTAGTCCACGCTCAGATGTCAGCTTATCAGTGGGTCTTTGTTGATTATTTCTTTTTCAACTCCCATCTCCACCACCAGCCACTCGCTATGCTGTGCTGTTCTCCATAGATCTTTACCCCACCGAGCCTACTCTATAATTACCTATTTATTTATTATCTGTCTCCTGCCTCAAAAGTATAAGTTCATTTTACCATCACATTGCCAGTGCCTGGAATAACGGCTCTCATAGAGTGGGTCTCAATAAATATTCGTTGGAAGAAAGAAAGAATGAATAAATGTTCACCACACACGTGGGCCGGATGGTGGTCCCTTTCTCTACCCACACCTGTTTCTAGAGAGTTGAAATTCTACTTCCATGTTTTCAAGAGAAGCAAGGGAATTGGATGCCTTACAATGCAAAACCTGATTTTCTAAGTGTCAGTCATAAAATTCTAAAGTATAGAAATAAGTGCTCCGCGGGCCAGATAAAGACCCCAGTGCTTCCCCTCTTCCATGTCCCAGCTCAGAGCTCATCTTAGAAAAGGTCCCCCATAAACAGGATTGTCATGGCAATGACAACAAAGGGAACAGCTGGCAGGGTCTTGCCCTCTGTGTCTGGGTCCTGACCTACAATTTTATAGCTGGATCATCTTCCGAGCTGGCTGCACTGCTGTATGGCCTTACACCGGAGGCTTCACCTCTGTGAACTTCCGTTTCCTCCTCTCGAAATGGGCAGGATACAACCAGTCTGCAGTCGGTTGTTAGGACTGCCCCCCATATTTGCAAATTGCCTGTGTCTGACACAATGACTGGTAGAAGGCCATGTTGGAGAGATAACACTTCTTATTACTGTTGCTTCTTGGTCCCATCCTAGCACGGTAAGCATCTGTTGGTGGTGGGGAAATGGTCCGTTGGTAGGTGTTTTCTGTGCACAGACTTAGACCCCTACCGTTGGCATCTACCATTCAGACTAGAAAGAGAGCTGAGCCCGGATCTGGGGGGGCAGGTTTTCTTCTCTAGCCCACCCACTCACAAGTCTGGCTGACCTCCTTCCGTGTGCCAGGAGCTGCTCTACGCTCTAAGGGCACAACAGTGGCCAAAACAGGGACCCGCCCTCATGAGGCTGAGACTCCAGAAGGGGGAGCAGTGGATTGGAGGGCATGGGAGACTATGATGACCGCTCTGGAGAAATACAGACCAGGAAAGGGAGACAGGGAGTGCGGGGATGCAAGGAATGAGTGTGGTCAGGAGAGAAGGGACCTCTGGGGTTGGGGGGAGGGAGCCCGGCTTCCCTCCAGGGGGAGGGGGAGGGAGCTATACACTCACTTCCTCTGAAAGGTGAGGGGTGCGGTGCCGGGGTTAGATCTTTGCAGGCAGAGGGAGAGAAGTACCAAGGCCCTGAGGCAGGAGCCGTCCCGGTGTTTGGGAATCAGTGGGGATAGAGGGCCAGCAGCAGAGCTAGTGAGGGCGGCAAATGAGATCAGAGAGGGCACAGAGCAGGGGTGTCCGTGTGGGTCTTGGTGAGGGTGCTGGCTTTTTCCCTGAGAGACGAGAGCTCTGGGGGTTTGGGGACATACTATGGTACTAAATGTAGCGTGAGGCCGTCAGATTCCCTTTGTGACTCACTTTCTTTCGAGGCCGATCATGTCCTATGCAGAATTAATATGCCTGCACCTTTCCCACAAACAGCCTCATATTCTGGGGTAACGACTATGTTTTCTATTTCAAAAACCACTAGGTAATTTATTCTTGACTTCTCCTTTTTTTTTTTTTTTTTTTGCGGTACGCGGGCCTCTCACTGTTGTGGCCTCTCCCGTTACGGAGCACAGGCTCCGGACGCGCAGGCTTAGCAGCCATGGCTCACGGGCCCAGCTGCTCCACGGCATGTGGGATCTTCCCGGACCGGGGCACGAACCCGTGTCCCCGGCATCGGCAGGCGGACTCCCAACCACTGCGCCACCAGGGAAGCCCCTGACTTCTCCTTTTTCCGAGGAAAACAGACTTGTCAATTTGTTAAAGCTAAAGGTTCTGGGGGTTTTTTGGTTTGTTTCTTCATTTACTGCTTCTAGTCTATTTGGTGTCACATTGTACACAGGATGAGCTACTGACCGCACGTAGCTAGCTTGTCGGTGTAGCCATCAATGTGACAAGGAACAAAGTCAGGGGAAGGGATGACGGGACATCCAGTTTTTATGGGAGAAACCGGGACACAAAAGCAGATGTGGTCTCACTTTGCAAAGCAGAGGTGGTGGTCTGCAAACCAGCCTGTTGAAAACTTGCCCAAACGGGCCACATGTTCTGGCAGATGTGACTTTGATTTTTGAGTTGTTTTATTTTCATTTCTCCTTGGTCTTCAGCTGACGGAGCCGCCTGACGATTCAGCTCGAAGTGTGTCTCCTCACCATCCTTCAAGGAGTTCGCTTTGCACAGTCAAACCTCCCTTCCGGAATGTCACGGTGAGATTGTAAGCTGAGCCTCTTTGCGATGTGTCACCTCCACTCTCTGATACGCTTTGCGATAGATGGGTTTTCCCCCAAACTGGGGCACCACACAGTACACACAGGGTGGAGAATAATGGGCTACACGGAGTCTGGAGGCCTGGGCTCAAATTCTAGATCTGTTACCTGCCTCTGCTGGTTTGTTTTAATGTCTAAGCTTCAATTTCCTCAACTGCAGAACTCAGAGGTAAACAGGATCTCAGTTATCGGGGAGGATGGCAGCTTTTATCATTGATAATAGAAGTATCCTGGAAGTTCTTCTTCCTTCAGCTGTTCAGACAAGGCTTGAAGGATCCCCCGAGCGTGCAGCCGGATGAGACAGCTGGCGCGGTGTGTAACGTCAAAGGTCGTTGTGATGCCCTGACCTGGTCCCAGCGTTCCACCAAGGGACCAGCGTGGATATCATGGGTTGTCTGCATGTGCTCATTCAGGGTGTCATCCAGGACAGGGTGGCCTTAACCCAATCATCTAACAATTATATGTTGAGTCCAACCGCTGGCAAGACATAGTATATACACAGAAGGAAAATAAGATGGATTAAGTGTCAACCGTCTTGTCTCATCCCATTTAATTCCCAACCATAACCCTACAAGGGAGGGAGTCCTCTCCCCATAAACAGATGGAGAAACAGATCAGGGAGGGCAAGTCACATCCAACATTCTGCACCATCTGCGTGACCATGGCTGGATTCACAATCATGGTTTTCTGATCCCACAGTCCATGGTGCCTCAAAACCCACTCCCACCCCTGGCTTTCCCTCTTCTGAGTTTGGAAGATCCAGACCCAGGGCACTAGATTTGTCCTTCATCCTACTCGGTCCTTCCCCACTCCGTTCCCAGGAATAATCAATCTTGTATCTCCACCGTCGCCCTCATTCATTGTCTCCAAAGCCACCACTTCCATGAAATCTCAACAACTTCCTTCCTCTGATGCGCTGCAGGCAAAGCCAACTGCACAGGTGTGTGACCTGGGCAGGTGCATGGGGCCCCAGGCTAAGAAGGGCCTCATGGTTGGTTTAATGCTCTGGTGTCACCATCTTAAAATTCTTAACAAGTTTATCTTTGAACTTGTGTTTATAAAGGAAGTCAGATGAAGCATCATGCCACACGTGAGAGCAGAGGACATACATGTAACGCGTGTGTCTGCTATTCCCTGCTGCCCCATTCTCATATGGCAGCCGTGATACCGGAACGCCGGTGGATCCATCTTCAGATGACAAGCAGGGTCACTGACTGACCCTCTCCCTCACTTTCCTTTTGAACCTGAACTTGCTCTGAATGCAAAAAGAAGCAGCATTCTAAGAAGCATGAATGACCAGAGAACCCTACCGTGGACTTTGCAACTCATGTTACTCTCCTACACTGAGCATCTACTGATCCTGAAAAGGATGACCTAGAAGAAAAGAAAAAAAAAACAATCTAGAGTTCCTTTTCTTTCCGTCTCTCCCTTATTCATCAGCAAGCTGAAGGGAGAGATTTTTCATAGAATATGTGCATCTCAAGACGTGAAATAAAAGAGTTGAGTCGGTTTTGTGCAACATTTCCACTGTCCTGGCAAGAAGAAAATACATATGCATTTAGAATCTATAAAATGCATGTTAAATGCACTGATATTTGATGATTCTGCATACAGGTTAAATGCACGGGTATTTACATCTAAAACTGGTCTTGCACAGTATAAAGATTAATGGCAAAATTTGTTGCCATTATTTAAAATTTTTATTTACCTAGAACAGCACTAAATAGCAAATAAGAAATACCATAAGTTGAGAGAGAGACCACAAGAAAAAGCTTAATATTTTGTTACCTTGGTACTTTTATCCTTTTTTTTTAATCCCACCTGCAGATTACACAGCCAACCCAGCCCACAGGGCTGTGTGTGTTACGTCCTCAATTTACACTTCAATCGTGACCTCATTCTCAACAGTAAGGCTGGTACCTAATCAATCTTTGTGACACCCCCAGCAACCAACATGAAATTAAGTCCACTAATAGGTGCTCGTGCTTGTTTCTTGTTTTGGCTTTAGAATGAGGAGGTGGGAGTGGGTGTTTTCACCAGTGGATTGGAAAATGGGGACATTAAGCAGGAAACTAGTCACGCAGCTTCTGAAAATAACTGTAAGGTTGGTTTCTGCTTCTTATTCACTTCTCCTCCATCACAAATAAATGTACTTTTAAAATCCTTTAAAGTGCCTCTTGGCTACACACAAAACATGCCATTCGTCCCTGTCAGCTGGAAATCTCTCCGTTGCAAATAAGAGAAAACTGCACTCAAAATGGCTTAGAAAGTGAAGACAACTTATCGATTCACATAAAGTTGCACAGTGCACCTCGGGGCAGCTCTGTCCAGCAGTTCCACAGTATCTCCACGGCCCCGGTGCTTTTCTGTTCTTTGTGCTTCTTCTCCACACCGCCGGCTACATCCTAGTCACACCCACCTCATGATCACAAAATGGCTGCCAGCAACTTCCAGGCACAGGAGCTTCCTCGTTTCTGTCTCTTTTTCCAATTAAATGTGTGTTTATGGGGACTGAGCTGGCAGAAAGTCATTCTAGATCAACTCGGGTCCTTATCTGCTAACAATGGAGAAAGCTTATCTGAAAATGAGGTCAATGCAGAAGAAAACATATCTGAGAGATGAAGAAAGAGAATGGGTCTGGGGGGGGGTGGCTTCAGATTCTTAGGAATATTGATTGAGCAGCTGGGTCAAGCTATGCCTGAAATCATATCCCTGACTTTACACTTACAAGGGCCAATAAATTCCTTGGTTTTTTGTTTTCTTTTTTGTTGTTGTTGTTCTTTTTGTTTGTCTGTCTGTTTGGTTTTGGGTTTGGGTGTGTTTTTTTGCTTGTTTGATGGATTTCAGTTACTGTCGATCCTGAGAATCCTGACAGAGAATCCTGACAATCATAAAACTCGTCCATTCAAATATTCATTCACCAACTGTCCTCAAGCACTCTTCTGTAACAGGCACTGGTCTCTGCTTTTTTTTTATTTTTTTATTGGGGTATAGTAGATTTGGTATCAGGAACTGGTCTCTGCTTTTTTTTTTTATTTATTGGGGTATAGTAGCTTCTGTATCAGGAACCAGTCTCTGCTTTTTGGAGCCTGCAATCCAGAGAAAGAGGATATACCCCAAGCAAACATCTGGAAGGGATTAATCTTATATTCGTGAGATCTGGACATGTCATAGACAGCTTGGGCAGTAGCAATATCCCTCCTCCATGAGCCACCTGTCAGTTTCGATTTCTAGGAGCCTAGCTGGAGAGAGGGCTGTAAAATGCTTAGATAATATATAAGTACAGGTAAACCCCTTGCACTTAAATGTTAAATTCCCTGCCCCAATCCCAACATCTAATCAAAAAGGCAGGCGCAAAATAATATGTCTATAAATTACTTTCATTAAAGATATTTTTTTCTACTGAATTTGGGCAGTAGAGAGAGGAAATAAATCTAGCAGTTTAAATGCTCAGTTTTTCATCGCGTTCATTCCTCCAGCTTCTGCCGAGTTCTGTATTCGAACAGCAGGGGCATAAGAACCTTTTGATAAAAGCTCTGATTTAAGCCACTCCAGATAATTCGTGTCTGCCATGTACTTTGTTTTTCTCTACGTCCCTGTGCTTTCTCGTGGTGCTCAGGGCCACCAGCCAATTCTCTGAAATTTCTAATCTCTTAAATAAACGGACGACGACAAAAGAGACTGCTTCCTTCCTGATTCTACATCTTCTGAGGGGTGTGGCTGATTTTTTTTTTTCATGCATTTTGGAAAGTTTCTTCTCTATCCCCAAGTGATTCATCTCCTCATGTAATTTTCTGTAGAGTTTCATCACATGCTGTTGGTATAATTCAGGCTGCATTTTAATCTTCTGCCGGAGTTTTCAATTTTCCCTTTCAGACAGCACTCTCTGACTACAGAGATCCTGGCTCCCTTTTGGAGAGTGTAATTGGATGCTGAGTGCTTTGTTTATTTGACCCCCTCCTGGTAGCTTGTATATTTCCTAACTTTCTCCTGGCACTAACTTAGCTGCAGAAAGTGTTGTTTCTACTAAGCAGCTTTGATGTGATGAATCGTTTTCTGATGCGTTCTTTGTACTCAAGTTGCCACTCCTCGTGTACCTTGTTGGAAAGCAGGTGCTTCTGCCATCCTTGAGCTGACCCTCGGTCTGACGATTCTCCATGCACGGCGTTGCTTGAGTATTGTTCATTGTTCAGTCAGACCCCTTGCTCTTACTTTCCCTCCTTCTGCTTCCCATAAAAGCTTAGACTTTCCCGAACGTCAGTATTTTTCTCCCAAATCATCCATTGGTGATATCAGACGCCGTTGCCATTCATCCTAAAGGGTTTAACCACTTGAGATTTTTTTGGCCTTCAGTCACTTGAGATTGGAGATCATTTGTTTCTAGGGACCATCATGAATTCTATGATATGTTTTAACTTGTGCGGAAAATCTTCAGGCTATCATTTTTTCCTTCCTTAAAATAATTTGTGTATTGACTATGAAAGCAATCGGCAGTATTTACCACCATCTCCCAAAGGAAACCCCAACCGGGACCTGTCTCAGAACCTCAGACAACACCATAGACATCCTGCCCAGCTTTTCCAAGACGAGTTATGATCAACAGGCTGTGGCGGTCAGTGCCGAAGGGCCCTTTGGGGGCCAGTCCCCTGCTGGGCCACGACAGGCCACACGGAACCCCATGGAATATTCCACGTGGACCCCAATCAAGAGCCTGGTCCAGGGACTTCCCGGAGGTCCAGTGGGTAAGACTCCACGTGCTCCCAGGGCCGGGGGCCAGGGTTTGATCCCTGGTCGGAGAACTAGATCCCGCATGCACGTTGCAACTGAGAGTCCGCATGCCGCAACTAAGACCCGGGGCGGCCTAAATAAATAAATATTTTTTAAATATATTTTTTAAAGATATAGAATTTCTTCCAAAAAAAAAAAAAAAAAAAAAAAGCCTGGCCCAGGGAAGACCATTCATGAGGCTGAGAGGAGGCCTGAGGTGCCGTAAGGAAGGGTGGTCCCACCTTCCTCTGTCAGGGCGCACACACGACGACAAAGGTGGGAATGAAAAAGGATGCCTGAGCCAGAGGTGACCAGCCCGTGCAGGTCCCACGGGAAACCAAGAGCATCCCAGTTAAGCCGGTCTCCCATGCTCTGCACCTGGGGCTCAGGGCGTCAAAGTGGGTCCTTCCTTTCTTCATTTCAGGTCTTCCTCCCTCCAAGCCCGAAATCTGGTCCCGCCCACAAAGGTCACGGAACTCTCCCTCTCCCAGTTGTCCTGCTGGGTGTTCATTTGGTTGTTTGTTTTGGGGGGGGGGGGTAAGGCGGGAGGAGGGCAAAGGGGAGCAATTCTGAGACTGGGGTAAATCTGGCCACAAGTAGGGACAGAAGCAAAAAGGTCCTCACCACGGGTATTTGTGGGTTGCTCGCTTTGTTTGTATTTTTTGGAAGATTTTTATTTCATGACATTATTTTGAGTATAATTTGCATACAGTTAAAGGGACAGGTGTTAAGTGTATAGTCTGGTGAATTTTAAAAAGGCCTTTACCGGGCTTCCCTGGTGGCGCAGTGGTTGGGAGTCCGCCTGCCGATGCGGGGGACACGGGTTCGTGCCCCGGTCCGGGAAGATCCCACATGCCGCGGAGCGGCTGGGCCCGTGAGCCGTGGCCGCTGAGCCTGCGCGTCCGGAGCCTGTGCTCCACGACGGGAGAGGCCACAGCAGTGAGAGGCCCGCATACCGCAAAAAAAAAAAAAGAAGGCCCAAAGTCTGGAGACAACATAGATGGCAGTGGACTGTGTGGTCATGGGGTCAAAACACTGAGTCGATTTCCAAGTATTCACATGGTCAGGTCACTGGCCGCTGAGCCTGCGCGTCCGGAGCCTGTGCTCTGCAACGGGAGAGGCCACAACAGTGAGAGGCCCGCGTACAGCAAAAAAAAAAAAAAAAAAAAGGGCTTTACCAAGGTTAGCCAGTCCCTGATCAAGACAAAGAAGATTTCCATCACCCACGTCAACGCCCCTACTGGTCAACACACACCACAATAAAGGCAAACACTCCTCTGATTTCTACCCCCTTGGATTTTTTTTTTTTTTTTTTTTTGCCTATTCTTGAACTCATGTAAGTGGAATCACATAGTAAGTACTCTTATGTTTTGCTTCTTTCATTTCACTATGCCCATGAAGTTGCATGCTTCGGAAGTGTGTTCCTATTTTAGTTACATCCCACTGTTTGAAAAAGACAATTGTTTATCTGTTCTCCCGTGGATGGCTGTTTGGGTTATTTCTGTGTTTGGTGTGTATTATGAATAAAACTGCTATGCACATGTCTTCCTGTAGAATCATGTTTTTATTGCTCTTGGATAAACACCAAAGAACACTATTCTTAGCTAATATGTTAAGTATATGTTTAACTTAACCAGAAACTGGCAAGATGTTTCCCAAAGCAGTGATAGTATTTTACAGTTCTACTAACAATGTCGGAAAATGTTTCCTCAACACCTTTGCCAGCGATGGGTGTTTCGTTCTTTTTAATATTAGCCATGATAGATGGTATGCACTCGTATCGCGTCATCGTTGAAACTGACATTTCCCTGACAGCAAACGGTGGAAGGTACTCATTCCTGTGCCCATCACAGATCTTCCTTTGGGAAATTTCTGTTCAAAACTCTGACCCATTTTCAACTGGGCTGTTTGTCTTTTTATGGAGCTGCAGGCATTCTTTGTATATTCTGAATACAAGTCTTCTATACCGAGAACATTTTCTCCCACTCTGTGGACTCTGCCTGTTTATTTTGGTCATGATGTCTTTCGAAAAACAGGTGTTTAGTTTTGATGAAGTCGATTTTATTGATGTTTTGCTAAATGACCTCGTGACTTTAGATTAAGAAAGCTTTGCTGACCCCAAAGTTGAAAGAAAAATATTCTCCTATGCTTTCTTTGAGAAGTTGTAAATTCTAGTTTTTATATTTAGGTCTATCTAGGTGTACTAGGTGTACCAAGGTTAAGGTACATCTTAACCTTGAAAGCATTGTTCTGAGTGAAAGAAGCGAGTCACGAAACCCCCATGTTGCGTGATTCCATTCATCTGAAATGCCCAGAAAAGGCAGACCTATGCACACAGAAAGTAGATCAGAGGTTCCCTAGGCTTGTAGATTGGGAGACTTGGGGAGTAACCTGGTGGTGGGATAGGGTTTCTCTTAGGCACGATGAGCATATTCTGAGATCGATTATGGTCAAGGTGGGAATCTACTGAAAGCTACTGAACTGTACACTTTCAATGAATGAATGGTGTGGTAGGTGAATTCTATTTCAATCCTGTTTTTATAAACAAACATCAAGGAACAAGTAAAAGCAGCTGGTTTCAGTTTTCTAATGCGAATGTCATCTTAGTGTTTGGCCTGATATGAGACAGATTCGTTCTTATAAAATGGATTTTTTTTTTTTTTTTGGTACGTGGGCCTCTCACTGCTGTGGCCTCTCCCGTTGCGGAGCACAGGCTCCGGATGCGCAGGCTCAGCGGCCATGGCTCACGGGCCCGGCCGCTCTGCGGCACGTGGGGTCTTTCCGGACCGGGGCACGAACCCGCGTCCCCTGCATTAGCAGGCGGACTCCCAACCACTGCGCCACCAGGGAAGCCCCTTAGGTTTATTTTTAAACTACAGTTCAGGTCACATCTTTTGCCTGCTGGGGGCCTCTGACCCCTCCCTGCGAGAATCATAGTCCCAAACACAGGCTCGGCCATGAGGCTCCCCAACCCAGCCAGGATCCCCTGACCCTGAGGGTTCAAGCACATGGAACTGGCTGCCTTTGCATGTTCTGTTCCCTCTACATGGAACAGTATTTCAATTTTACATGCCTATAACGACACCCCCCCCAGTCGCCACTGCCAGCACCCTCTCCTCCTGGAAGTGTTAGGGACCCACAGACATGGAGTTTGATTGCCTTTTTGTCGCATCCATGAACCTGGTAACAAAGTTAACATTTTTGACCCTTTACTGTCACATTAATCAAGTGAGTTTTAGCTCTTTACTGGGCGTTTCATATGAATGGAAATATTCCCCTTGACGTGGAAAACAGTCTGGAGTTTTCTTGCTTTGTTCTATAATTTTATGTTAATGTCCAGTAAAGCATTTTGGTGGTTTTAATATCTAGAATATTGAAGGCTAAGGTAACATACGTTTTTAAAGAGTAGTTAATAATTTCCCAACTACAGGTTCGTTATCACAGATAGATAAAATGAAAAGTGATAAATGTACCTGAAACGGAAGAGGGCCCTATGGTCCTTCTCCCCCATGTCCTCTTTCATCTGTGGAAAAACCGTGGCCGAAGAATAAGTTGAATCAGAGAAGTGAGAAAATGCAGAAACAAAGGAAAACAGTCAAAGGAGATCAAATAATAACGGTTTAGTCACTAAGCATCGTCAAGGCCCTTTAGTTCCTCCTCAAGGGCTAGAGATAATATTCTGAGCCGTGTCCTGGGAGCCGTCTTGTAGATGCTGAAACCCCTACCAGGTGGAGAAGTGAACTACACGATGACCAGACTGTAGCCATGACATAAGCTGCCACAATTCCGAGAACTGGCCTCAAAGAAATGGAAACAAACCGACCCTGGAACTGAAGCCTAACCGTACTTAAAACAATCAAGATGACACCGGTCAGACGACCGCTGACCAATTTCAAGATGCCTGTCGGAGCTGCCTGTGCTGTTTCTGCATGCGGCCCCTCCCCTCCGTCTATAAAAGCTCTTGCCCACTGATTGTCTATCTTTGGACAGAAGTTCAACCCCACACACCGGTTGCCAGCATCCGAAATAAACCAAACTTTCCTTTCCAATAAACTTGCCTCTTTATTGGCTTTTGAGTGGCGAGCAGCCAGACCCCGCTTTCGGCTACGTACCCTCAGTTCCATAATTTGCTAATAGGTCTCCTGTGACTTGTGTCTTCTCTGAACACACGCCTCATCACTGGGAAGAGAAAATTCCAGATGGTTGGTCCCTGGAACCAGGGTTCTCTCGAGGGCTCAGGAGACACCCCAAATGTCCTTCCACCTAGAGGTTCTACTCCAAGGCATCTCGAACATTTATAATAAAACCACATGGAAATGTGACAGGTAATTCTTTGATAAAATGATTATTTTGCCTCTGAAAATATCTAGCTTTAAGCAGCTCATTACTGTTCACAATGGGCCTCAATTTCTTGGTGATCACTATACGCCTTCAGAAATGCTCGGAACGCTATCTCACCCGTGAGTTGTTTTCAAAAGTCACGACAATGTTATGGGTTCTAAACTTCACAGCGAGTGGAGATGGCATAGTATTATTTTGCAAGTCATTTTGGGTTCGGTAGTTCCCTCTTTGCATTTTAAATGTTGGGTACAGGGGTTAGGACTGCCCTAGGGCTGGGGCAGGTCTCCCGAGGTCAGACCTGGATTTCAGATCACTGAAGGCTGGACAGGAAGTTTGGAGCCTCCCTGAGAAGCAGAAAAGGATCAGAACCAAAGACCTCATTAATTTAAAGATCCTTCAGGCCCAGAGCAGCTGCTTTCTCCTCAAATGAGCTTCAAAGGTAGCATTTCCCGATTAAGCAGGGAGGAATCGCTCCCCAGGTAGATCTAACCCATGTGGGATACAGTGATGAGCAATAATTATGCTCCATTCCCTGGTTCTCTGATCACCTTTCCAATGCACACAGTAAAGGACGTTATTCTTTCAATGGACAGGACACCAGAAACTGTACAATCCAAATTATATTCTGATTTCTGCTGAAAGGGACAAAGCCCCTAGGTCATAGATGGTCTTAAAAGTTTGATAAAGTAAAAAAAAAAAAATAAAAGCTCCCCCTGTGTTCTATGAAAAAAATAATACTATTAGGGAGTGTCAACTTCCACACCGTCTGTTGCTAATCTTGCCATTTAATATAAAAATATCTGCATACACAACACTCAAGTTCATGTGAACTATTTTTAGGTCAAGCATCATTTAAAAATTTAGGATGCAAAAAACTCCATTTTCAACAGCATCGAGGCATCGTGGAGCAAGCAGCAGTCTCCTTCGTGTGCGGTTCAGTCCAGATCCCCCTGGAAACTCACCTGGAGTTTCTTCATGTCCATCAACCTGGCTCCAAAGTGGCTTCAAATGTCTTGGATAGGCTGCCTCCTTGAGTTCTGCTTGACCGCATTGTTTAAACGAGAGTCGAGGCAGAGAAACTGTGTTTGGGGACGTCCCTGGTGGTCCAGTGGTTAAGACTCCCCGCTTCCACTGTAGGAGTCACGGGTTCGATCCCTGCTCTGGGAACTAAGATCCCGCAAGCCCTGCGGCCCGGCCAAAAAAACACCAAAAACCCAGAAAACAAAGAACCTATGTTTGCAGCCCAGTCATGCTTTGTTCATAGTCATTGCCCTTTGCGTGAAGGGAAGGGAGTTTTGTAAACACCTGGTTGAGAAGCTGCCATCGGCCCCTGTAACTATCGCGGTGAACTTGGGAGCACGGATGTTGGATCAAGGTTATCACAGGTGCCTGAGGCAGCTGCCCTGCCTCTGTCCTGGGAGGGCACGTGCTTTCCTAAGCTGAATTTTGCAGAGGATTCCTCAGCCATCCTTTTAGTTCAGGCAACATAGCTGTGGAGCCAATTATCTGTAGAGGGCATGAGTGTGGTGTGATGAGAGTCCTTTTCCCGGTTAAACTTTACAGGGTGGAGGAGACCCAATGTACTGAAATGTGTAAGTTGTCCCGGAGTCAAATGTAGCACGTCCCAAGACAATGAATGTGAATTGGAATGTCTGATGCCTCACTTAGTATTCCTGGGACTCCAATTTTATAAATAGAATTGACTTCCGCCTGGCTGGCAGGGACAGATCTGAATAAACCTTTTCTGCTCATTAAAATTTAACTTTATGAGCCTTAAGGAAAAATGGACTTTTCTTGGCTTTCTCCAAGAACTGAGTTTGCCTGTCTGCACTACAGAAAGTCACCACGGTCATCTTTCTGGAACGAACCTTCTTAATGTAGGGAAAGTTCGTTCAACTGGCTGGTTAGCCAGAGTACTTGCCCTGGGGCACAAAAGCAAGCCTCTTTCCTTCGGAATCTTGTTCTCACACTTAAATACACCATGCTTTTCTCAAATTCTCAAGGTCTCGGCCAATGACTGTCCTCAAAACCCTGAAGACAGCTGCCCCTACACTGAAACTAAAAACTTCTTAATATCTTCCTTTGAACAATTATGAGAGGATGAGATAATTTCCTGGCGCTTACCCATTGATTGTTTTACTATGACAAGGAATCATCCAACACATTTCATTTCTTCATTTTCAAGATGTTTGGAAGTGCCTTTACAGAGAGGTTAAATATACTGTGGGACAGATACAACGGATCAATCATACTGAAAGCCGTGGGTAGTATGAGACGGGTTCATGACACAACCAAGAAAGTATAGAGAAGCACAATGCTGTAACAGCATGCTCTGTTTATAATAGCTGGTGTTTACCAGGGAATAAGAATCCAACTCAGAAGAACGGAGACAGAAGATCACACCCCCCTTTTGTTTTTTTTCAAACGCCAGACAGAATTTTTTCCCACTGTGTTCGTGGCCTTGAAGCCACTCAAAAGTTTAGAACTGGCTGGGTGATGTGGGTTTGGTCACCCCCTGTATTTGGCAGCCCGGATGGGATCCACCCGAGAAGAGTCTGGGGCTGGGAACTGACGGCTGAGGATACAGATTTAAATCGTCAGCAAACAGCATGCCCTTCAGACACGTGTCACAGATAAGCAGCATTGGAAAAACTGTTTGCCACGGGGAGACACATGTGACTCCCTGCAAGAGCACGGATCTGCTGTACACGATTCATTGTGTGCCAGGGAGCGGCAGAGCTACTTCTTTTTTCCTGGCTTTGATCAGTTGCTTATTATTTCATTCTCCACTCTCAGCCCCTGTCTTTCATAGTTTGGGCGTTTGCTTAAACCTGCACTGATGTACCTAGAACACCAACTGTCACGGGGTTCGGGCAATGGGTTTGTTCTTGGAATCCACGTTGGGTTTTAAATTGATGCCCTTTTGCTAGAAGTCCAGAAAAAGGCTCCCAGGGGAAGACAACTACAGAAAGAGGGAATCACTTGCTTGGTGGTCTGTGTGCAGAGCAAGTACTTGGGTCCCTCCGTCTGCCAGTCCTGGCATCTTTTGGCACATAAGCTGGTGGGACTGAACCATTCATTGCTCCGGAGTAACTGATACGGTAGCAGATCTGATGCAAATTTTCAGATGCGCCAAGTGGCATTACAACCAACCAGAATAGTAACCAGAATAGTAACCAGAATAGTAACCAGAATAGTAAAGTAAAGCGTTGAAAACCCGGAAGGGTGTGCTTAACGATGCCCGGCGTGTGGCCCTTGTCAGCCTAAAATATTTATGGGAATAAAGCACGCTATGCGAGAATATACATGGCTTAAATGGAGACCCTACAGTGATCACAACCGGGGGAAAAAAGGCACACTGTCGAAGGAAGCATCTCTAAGTGAAAAAACTATATCAAAGGGGAAGTGTCTACACTGGCCTCTTGGGTTATTTCCTTCAGTGACTCAGATTCTTATAAGACGTAACAATAAAATAGCAGATCATTTCAGCTCCAACCTTATCAGGGAAAAAGAAAACGTGGCTCACATTCTTTGACCAATTGAAGTAAAGAAAGAAGTTTCAGGTCAGAAGTGATTTAAACCATCTTAGAGCAGTAATGTTGTCTAGGGGGTGGAAAAGTCAACATCACATGGACCCTGAATCCCAAAGCAATATCCGTCCCTCTGTTTGTAAAGTGCTTTATTCCGGTGGGCGGCGTAGATGTATAAACTGACCTCAGTGGCTGCAGCACCTAAAGAAATTGCAGTCCTCAAGCTAAAAGTAAAGGTTTCATCAGAACAACTGACCAAGAGCCATGGAAAATATAAAGGCATCTCATGAAATGGGAAGATTGTCCAGTTTGTCAGTGGACGGCATGGCTGCTTTCTTGGACGGGTAGCACAATTTCCCTATCAGACTTGAATTGTTACTTCCCACCTGGAATGTGATCATGTCCTGCCATCTTGACTCATAGAAAAGGCTACAAACACTGTAACCAGGTTAGAATGTTTCTGCACTTTTTTGTGTTTTAAAAAAAATGTTTAAAGCAAACAACACAAAACCTCTGTAAGTGATCTAAATTATATAAACCAATAAACTACCTGTGTAACTGATCTAAATTGTATAAAACCATAAAGAAACTAACGGGCATTAAGCATTTCAGTATCAAAAAGTTTGCAATGCAGTGTTTGCGTTTTGCGCACACAGAGGTCTAAACCTAAAGGGTTCACTATTTTACAAGCCTCATTTCAAACTTTCTTTGTTCCCTCTTTCAGAAACCAACTTTACTAAACTGCATACATGCATGCTGAGATCCGGGGAGAGCCTTCGGGGTCTGTGGCTCTGTCCTCCACCATTCCAGGAGGAAAAAGAAGAAGGGGCTGTTAGTGGGAAACACTCACCCAAAGTGTGAGAAATCCTGCCGATGGGGGCATGCGTGGAAACCGGGAAAGCATCTGGGCTCATCTGAAGCCTGTGACTCTGCAGGTTTCATTTCACAAGGCCAATTCCTAGGTTGACACTCACTTCCTCATATGATCTCTGGAGGGCCCAGTGAAAGATCAGGCTCGGGGTGGGGCATTTATTATGACATGTCAAGTTACTGCCCTAGAGACATCCCTTTTCATCCTGATAACGAGGAGTGCCATTTGCCAAAATGCCAAAGATGATGCTGGCAGCGTCAGAAAGGGCATTCAAGCCACAGAGAGCTGTGGGGACTCAGCAATGCACCCGGCAACCTTTCAGCTGAGACATCATCAGCCTTCCAAGCAGGATCCCCGATTCTCTTGTGTTTTTCTTACACGTCTAGAGCTCTACCTATTCTGGACTCTCAGCACCACAAGCCCCTGCCCCAAATATGGAAACAGGAGTGAGTCATAGATAAGTAGAGACCAAAAGGGAGAAGACGGCAGGGCTGACGCATTACATGTCAGCGCTGAGTCCAAGACAGTCTGACCCTGGGCAGGGACCTGCAAAACAGGAGTCCTCCTTCTGAAACATCAGGGAAGAAGTGTCCCCCAGTCTGCTAGGACAACACGTGAAAAGTTTACCTTTTTCAAAGGTCAAAGTTATTTGCAACTTTCAAGAAACATTTTCTTTTGGTTTCCATTTACTGCTGCGTCGAAGGTGTTAAAATCTCCGGCTAAAAAGAAAAACATATAAAGAGAGTCAAATCATAGAGATGCTGCGAGTAAAAGATGTGGATAAAATAATGAAACCACTGGAGAATGTTTAAATGTTTATTTTCATGTTAAAAAGGATGAATTACCCTGTGGTTAGTATATACCTTTATGCTGGAAAAGGATGTCACTTTATTTCTGAGATATTTCCAGGAAAAAAAAAGAAAAAGAAAAAGGAAAAAAATCCAAAAGTAAGGAAGAGTAAGATCAAAATGTTCTGGCAGATTCCATCAACAACCCCAACAGAAGTCATGTCCTCTAAAGGCTGCACCTTTAATTGAGTGCATTTCACGACGTCAGGTTCTGATGTTTTCCCATGATCAATTTAGGTATTTCTGAGCGGGATGTCTGTACATTTAAAAGCTATAGCTTTGCATGCTTTTATGTTAAAACGTATTTATTCCAACACACCTTTCAGTGTTTCAGTATATTGCCTATATTACATACAAAAATATCTGCTATATCCGTATTTTAGCGTAACTCTTCCACCACCCATACTGTTCCTTTACACAACAGGTGACACGCAATACATTACACATAATATAATTTTGAGGGAGGAGATGGTCGCTGGGTTTATAAACCATCTACCGTGTCATTTACAGAGACTAGAACGGAGAATTGAGGCCATTTTTGAGTTGACAAGAGTAGAAAAACAATGGTGTCAATGGTAAAGGAAAGATTTCGATGAAACCACCCTCTGTGGTCAGTGGAGTTGGAATGAATGATCTTCTCAGACACTTTACTGTGGTCCCAACATTGGGAAGACACCCTTCTAAAAGAGTGAGACAAGAATGGTGATCAACATGCACAAGGGCAGACTTCCTAAAACTTAAAGTTATCCAAGTACAAAATACTTCATCTACAGATGTAGCAAAGGGACAGAAATTAATCCATTTTTTCCCTGCAATCTTTATAAATAAAAACTCTCTGCCTACGATTTAAGGATGATTGCAGTCTGGGAACTCAGGCTGACCAGTGTGCAAAAGAAAAGAGCCAGGAAGTCAGTTATTCCCTTTTGGTTCACACAGCGTATCCTGAGATCTGCTAGCCAGTGTGTCCTTTGGGGGAAGTTTCCAGGGGAAACTTCCAGTGTCTTTTCTTCTTTCTTTCTCTCAAATGCAACACTGTAGGTTTAACTCCAGGACTTCTGTGTGGCAGCTGCTCCTTGATAGCTGTACGCTGGCCTGGAAAGCAGCCTGTTTGGCCCCTGGAGACAGTGGTCTCACATCCTCCACGGGTGTAGGTCACCTGGCCCTCATGGGGCATCTGAATTGCCCTCCGTGTGACTCATGGAGCTCGCGGCCTGGTGTCCCCTCTAGAGGCTGCTGGTGTCTGCCTCAAGGGGAGTCTGAACATCCCATTCTCAGGGGAGAGGAAGGGACTCTATTGACATCGTTTCTTTCAGGTTATTGACAACTGTCCTTTGGATATCTCAGCCGTAAGAACCTGGGAAATCCAGGCAAATGCATGGCCCTCAGCGAATCATATTTCAAGCCTTAGCAATTTACGTCATTTCCCCCTATTTTATTTATTTATTTATTTATTTATATTTTTGGGGCTGCATTGGGTCTTCATTGCTGCGCGCGGGCTTTCTCCAGTGTCTCCGGCGAACGGGAGCTGCTCTTCGTTGCGGTGCGCGGGCTTCTTATTGCGGTGGCTTCTCTTGTTGCGGAGCACGGGCTCTAGGCGCACGAGCTTCAGTAGTTGTGGCACGCGGGCTTCAGTAGTTGTGGCACGCAGGCTCAGTAGTTGCGGCGCACGGGCTTAGTTGCTCTGTAGCATGTGGGATCTTCCAGGACCAGGGATTGAACCCGTGTCCCTTGCACTGGCAGATGGATTCTTAATCACTGTGCCACCAGGGGGGTCCCATGCCCCCCCCATATGAGCTGAAATATTTTGGAGGTATAGTTCCTATTTGTTTTAAATTGACTAGTTGGAAAACAAGCCGATATAACCCATAGTTTCTAGTCAGCAGGGAATATTTAGAGCGGAAAGAACTTCAGTGACATTCTGTTAAGCTGAATAGTGTCCACACCAAAGCTGAGAACAACTGACAGTGTTGATTCCCACAAAAAAAACTGAATTTCTGATTCTTCACTATTCACACACACACGTGGGTATAATACGTATGTGCGTGTGCATATATGGGAGTGTGTGTGGTATGGTAAAAGGGATCGCTGCCCTGAAACCTTCCATTTGATCCTTATTTTGAACTGACTGAGTCTCAACAGAAACCAGCGAAGGTGGTTTATGTAGCCTGCATCACTCTGGGTGACGTTGTCCGCTTACCCAAGGGAGGCGTCTTCAGAACCACGGTCAGTTCCCGGCTCCGCAGAGAAACCCCTGGCCCTTCCTGATTCTCCCGTTTGCTTCCTGCGTCACGTCAAGCACTCGGACCACAGGAGATGCTCTAACTTGTATGCCCCTTAATAAGGCTCCCCGTGACAATAGTAACTTCCTTTGTCCCCTCCCGAATTATACCCACGGGAAGTCTCATTTTACCAGTGCGAGGCAGCCTGCTGTGTGTGTGAGAGAGACTCACCCCCTGTATTAGTTGAGGGTCCTCAGCTTCAGAAATGACATCCCTACCCTGTCTGGAATGTCCAAGACCCAAAGGGAGAGAAAATGGAAAATATCTGCCAGGAGTAGCAGGGCTCCCGGGGACAGCTATGTTTCAGCGAGTGCCTGAATCCCTCTCTTTGAGCTACCTCCTTGCCAAGCCATTTGAAAAGCAGAGGCAGCTTCCTCTGGCCACCAGAGGCGCTCTTCCTACAAGGTGTCAGCCATCTCTTTGCAAACTCCTTTGGAAGCTGATGCCTGGGTCTCCTGGCTTTATTCCCCAAACAAACTGGAAGATCTGGGGAGCCTCAGCAGCTTCAGCTCCTAACCCCCATTTTAAACACAAGAGCAACTGAACACCAGCCTCTGAGGGCAGGCAGCGTTATCACTGGTAACTTAGGTGCAGTTTACAAACGTAGTGTAGTCCTGTGGGCAAGAGACACAAGGAGAATTCTGTGTCTGCCGTGTCGCGGTTGGAGAAGGCTGGTTGTCACACTCCTGTCCACGGAACCCTAGAAGAGAACCACGGAAGCACACCCTTTTGAATTGCCCAGCCAGCAGCCATCAGGAGTCAAGAAACTGTTTCAACACCTCCTGCAGGTCCTTGACTGTTTGGGCCTTTAAGATTCTACCTCTCAGAGATGCAAATGGCTCAAGAAAGCTCAGAATGAGGCACAGCCTCACCCAGTGTCTGAGTTTCCAGCTAGCGCATCTTCGTAGAACGTTGTCATGGTTTCCTAATCTGAAATTCTTGCTTTGCTGTTCTTTGAAAAACATTGTTTATTTAAAAATTATGCAGGAATCATGATTTTTTTTTTTCTCTCTTGCCACTTCGATTTCCCAATAGCTATGGTTTCTCATCACAATTGCTTCTCAAGCTTCTGGAAGTCATTTATTTTATGAATTTGGGGGGGGAAACCCATTGCTGTTCTCCATTAATGGACACCCTGTATAGGTTTTATCTCTACCAGAGTCATGACTGAGGATAGATATATGTTTTGGGTTTGTTTGGTTGGTTTTTTTTCGGTGGTGGGTGGAAATCATTGTATGGGTAGATTTCTACATATCGCTAAGCTGAAACATCATTTCATTTACCATTTTTAAAAAGTTTTGTTCTGGTAAGAGAAAAGTTTAATCTGAAGATACTTCCTATGCAATTTCCTTTCTCTGCATATCATTTTTAGATTTTGATTTCAGTTTGGATAACAAATGGTGTTGACCACAAAGCATTAGTATAAATACAACTATTCTGAGGACTTTTTTTTGTCCTCAGAAACGCACCCCAGGAAAGAGGTCCTCATGACTCCCGCAAGCAGAAGATAAAAGGAAAGGTTCACTGTTCACAACTTTTCTCCAAAGTTTTTAAGCTTCATGTAGAAAACTGTAAAGAAGACGGCCCTCTCTTACAGTATATTAATATTTTAAGTAAAATCCCATGTCCCCGTCTGATACAAGAAAGTTCAACAACAAAAAGAAAGAAAGACGGCACGAGGCTAAGCTTCTTAGACATTGCCCCTAAGGGATGCAGTGAGGAAAACTGGAAAGACCCTGAACGCCTGCACAGACACCCAGGAAATAACAGGACGTGGCACACCACAGGGACTAAAATTCATATGTAAATCAAACAGATTTCAGAGAAAAGAATGAAATTGCTTGTCTTCATGTTTCAAAAAGAATTGCAGAGGTCAAAGGAACCAGGTGCAGGTGCAAAGATATATAAAAATAATGAGCAGTGCTCGTAACAAATATGGGCGGCTACATTCAGCAGCTTTCACGTATGTCCAATCTCAGGCCAAGGGCAAGAAATGTCCACTGTGCTTTAAAAGGTCTAGGAGTAGAAAAATCAAACCCAAGTCTTTTCTAATTCCACACGGCTGTTTCGCCACGAGATGATTAACAATGTCTGTGGGGTCTGGTTTATTATATTTGAACTGAGCTAGTACCAGGCAGCAGAGAAAACCGTGGTCTTAGAATTTCTCCAGGACCCCCTGGGAGCTTATCTGGGGCACATCCTGGCTTCAAACCCAGCTGCCTTTGCTCTCCCTGATGGCTGCTTCGAAAGGGATCCCGCCAGACCGCCACAAACGAAGCTTTGTTAACTCATCCCCTATTGCTGGTCAGACTCGGGCTCCACCATTCAAAAAGCAGAAGGCATAAAGGTGAATACAGACATGAGAAAGGAGTTTACATCTGGTCCTGCAGCCTCTCCATGTACTCTCTGAAGCCCTGGGACGCCCCCAGCCCCATGTCTGGGCACACCCACTGGATGCTGTCATCACTGTCAAACGGGATGGAGTTGGTGTACGGACCGCCGTCCTCCGGGAGGATGGTGGTGTAGGACGTAAACTTGACCCTCTTCCTCTTTGGGCCGGACGAACTCAGAGGTTCGTTTTTCATGTCTTTCTCATAGACAAAGTCAGAAGGTCTGAGCAGCTGACTAGGGAAAGTCTTCTGGGAACCGCCATTCAGAAGGAAGTTCCTCTCCTCGGACTGCAGCCCCCTGTCGATCATGGTCGTGCACTCCTCCGACGGGAGGGTCACGTCCACCGGGTTCTCCAAAAGCTCCACGTCGTTCCCCAGCCAGACCCAGTCGTGGGAATGGGGGATGTCGCCTTGCTCGCTCACGGCGAATCTTTTGTGTCTGTATTTCCAGGCAAACGCCACACAGTTAATTAAGAAGACCAAAATGGCCAGGCAGAAGACGCAAAGCAGGGCGTACATGCCGATCTCCAAGTCGGTCAACCCCCTGGAGGTCACCGTAAGGTCACTAGGATTATGGGGTTCCGGTAACTTCCCTTGAGTGGGGAAGCTTGTAAAGGCGTCTGGACCACCACTCTTGAGCAGCTTCTTATCCTTTCCTTCCATGGGAGACTGCGGGGTTGTGCTTTGCTTGGTTCTTTCCCCGTGGCCGCCAGGGGCGCCATGTTGGAACCACTGCTGCACTGCCCTCTCCTGGCCTCCTTCACGCTCTATGCTGTTCCTCACGTGGTCTTTATATTCCCGACTGCCGCCCTCCACGTCGTTGGTGCCTCCTTGGTGCTCACCAGTATTTGCTTCAAATTTGACCTTGACGTTCCCTTTACCCACGGCAAGAACGCTCTTCCTCTTGGTCTTCTGACAGGGCTCACTGATCATCATTTCCAGTTTAATCAAGGGCCCTTGCCCTTCCCCCTCTGCAACGACAACCGGCCACTTGGACTGAAGGTTTGCCTGGACAGACACCACCATTTCATCCAATGATGAGACAGTAACCGAAAAATCCTTGGAATCGTAAATGTCTAAAGGTGTCACCGAACCGTCACTGAACAGAATCCAAGAACTGACTATTGCTTCCTAAGAAAAATGAAAGCAAAGCATTCTGTTATAATCAGGTTCCTTCAAACCTGCAAATGTAAATGCGATTTCCTATGTCATATTATTTAAACATACGATCTGAGAAAAACTGACTTCTATGTTTTATCATCGTGAATAGCTCTCGACGCTGCCTGGAAGCGGCATCGGCCCTGAGCTATAGCTATAGTTGATGTGAGAAACAAACAATACGCTTTAACAAGTGCATGAAAGTGTATGTTAATTTACTGCATGCCAGACAACAGAATTTGACTTTGACCTTTCTGAAAACATTTTGAAAGATCAGACAATTTATCTGAATCATACTCAGGTGCAACTCGTCAGGCGCCTGCTCAAGAGAATATTCCTTTGAACATTCTTTATTAGGAAGCCCATGCTGATTGCTGGAACATGCACTGGCTGGAAGCACTTAAGGAAGGATGCATTACGAGACCCGCTGGCTTGAAAGGCACAGTGCCCTGGTATCTTTATCAACGACACGTCAAAGTTTAAAGATGGGGGAGAGTTTGAGAGTTGGCAATAATTGTCAACAGTGGTGACTGGGTGCCTAGTAGCCATGCTTGTTCAAGTAGCTGAGATGGAATTTCTGAGTACAGTAAGTCCCCTACATCCGAAACTTCAAGTTGTGAACTTTCAAAGATGCGAACGTGCGTTCGCATGTCCAATCACATAAACTAGTTCACGTGTCCGGCGTACGTTTTCACGTGCCTGCATCCTCTGCAAGTGGTTGTGCTTTTGTGTCCTTTGCTGCACAGGACTGTGTAGAGTACAGCAGTGCTCTACCATCTCCCTCGTCCTCTCCTCCAGTCAGTAACTCTTCTTGCCCCTTCGCTCGACGCCAGCCCCCGTGTGCCCGCTGTTGCGCTGTACTACTGTACTTCTCAAGGTCCTGTCCTGTAAGATTAAAAATGTCTTATTTTGGGCTTCCCTGGGGGCACAGTGGTTGAGAGTCCGCCTGCCGATGCAGGGGAGGCGGGTTCGTGCTCCGGTCCGGGAGGATCCCACATGCCGCGGAGCGGCTGGGCCCGTGAGCCATGGCCGCTGAGCCTGCGCGTCTGGAGCCTGTGCTCCGCAACGGGAGAGGCCACAACAGTGAGAGGCCCACGTACCGCAAAAAAAAAAAAAAAAAAAAGACTTATTTTTTGTGTTTGTTTTTTATGTATTATTTGTGTGAAAAGTATTATAAGCCTATTACGGTACAGTACTATATGGCCAATTGCATTAGCTGGGTACCTAGGCTAACTTTGTTGGACTTAACGAACGCGCTCTCGGAACGGAACTCGTTCACATGTAGGGGACTTACTGTAGCAAAAGGCACCTGCTTTGGCAAAAGGGAAAACATGTGAGCCTCTGGTCACGGTCTAGCAGCGGACTGTGCCTAAAACAGATAAGGCTGCTCTAAAGCAAGTCGCATATGGGCGTGTGGTGGATGGATTAGAAACACTAAGAGGAAACTGTGTCTAAGCCGCTGAGTACTTTCCTCAGAGACAGGACAGACTGGATAAACAGGAAGAAGCTTCAAAGTCACCAGTCCCGGCCATGAGTGCTCTCTCTACGGATCTCCTTTGCGGGATGTGACTGAGAGAGAAGTGGTCTCCACTGGCCAGGGACGCAAGGGTTCTGGAATCTTACTTGCTGTGGGGCTCGAAGCACATCCTGGGCAACTGCTGTCGAGATGATGGCTCTTTTGTCCAACCTGTGAGGCCGCAGGGAAAGAGACAAGCCGGCCACCAACTGCACGCCCAGGTCCACGATGGTGACACGGTCATCCAGGACGGTCACCGTCTTCTCAGCCAGGATGGAGTCAGAGAGAGGTGACAGGACCTGCAGGGTCAGCGAGACACCTCAGTCTCTGCCCCTCACACCATTCAAAACTCCTTAACTGGTGTTTGCACCACCGTGTTCTCCCAGGTTTCCCGACACGAGTGCACGTATGGAAATTGTGTGTGTGAGTGTTACGCCCCTGTTCAATTATGCTCTCCAAGTGAAGGAGTTTTACAAGTATCATCTTGGTCCCTTTTCTTTACTTTGATTCACATCATGATAACAGCACTGTATTTTCAAAAACAGAAAAACCCAAACAAACCATGATTTAATTTAAAGGCAATAACTAAAAATTGCCCACCTGGGTACCAAGCACCAAAGAGTAACATCTTTCCAACAACTAATATTTAGGTGTGAAAATGGCAGAATTGTGGTAAAGCTTTAAAGGACTGGTGCTCGGCCATCTCTCCCTGCACTTATTCTTTTCAGTGGGCAGTTAGATGTCCACTACGGGCCATTAATCACCATTGCGTGGGCTGTTGCGTCATCATCGGATAAACCAGGAAAGCAAAGTGGGAAAGAGAATCTTATTCTCCTTCTAAGAAACCACTCCGAATGCACCATCTAGCTTGCAAGCGGGGGTGACTAACAAATGGAGAGGAATATCTAGGAGGCAGAATTTCTAGACCTGTCCTGCCCAAGAGGTCCTGCTTAATCTCTCAAACCTGTGACTATGATGAGACATCACCCTCCCGACTGTTATAGGATATAGCACAGCTGGCCTTAGAATAGACAGGTTCTGCTGGGTTAGCCGGGATTACAGGGTGGGTCCCCTGTAATCACACGGGCAGAGTGCTTTCCCTGGCTGGTGGAAGAAGGGAAAGTCAGAAAGATTCAAAGAGTGAGAATCTGGTGATGGAGAGGCCCCATGAGAAGGAAGGCAGGTGGCCTCTAGGAGCAGAGAATGAGCCCTGGCTGACAGTCCACAAGGAAACAGTGTCCTCGAGCCCACACTGCGGGGAACTGCATTCTGCCAGCAACCTGAGCTGGGAAGCAAATCCTTCTCCCAAGCCCGCACAGAAGCCCAGCCTGGCCCACACCCTGACCACAGCCTTGTGGTACACTTGGCTTGGTACTCCAGGCTCACCTGGACTCCCCAGCTTCAGAACTCCGAGTTGATAAATTAGTGGTGCTTTAAGTTGGGAGACTGGTGGTGACTTGTTACATAGACATAGAAGAGTAATGAAAATATAATGTTGAGTACAGCTTTGTCAAAAATTAACTTTGGCAAAACCTAAAATCTGACTTAATTAGCTCTGAGCGTTTACCAAATTAACATTTTAATTTGTTATTCAAAAACTATGCTGCAGTCTTTCTGCAGAATTACCCCGTCAACGTTGGCTAGAAAATAGTTTTCCTATTACTACAATAAAATGGAGAGCGCTTTTTATTAATTTTAGTGCAATACGTTTTATTTTTCAATTTTTTGTCCACTGTTAAGGTGAAACAGAGCTAAATGTTTAATCCTCAAGTTCAGGACAATAAAACTAGCTTTCACAGGTTCTACTGTCTTCTATCAGTGATACATGAAAAGTAAACTATCATATTGGGGGAAAGATTACTTAGACTGTGTGTTGAATTCAGCTTTGGTCAAAGAAATGAGATTTTTTTCTCAACACGAGATATAATTTGAGTCTAGATTGTTAGAACCGACGAACTCTTTGTTACTGCCCGTGATTCTCTGACACAGGCGCACACCGCCCTGCACGACAGCATCTACCTGGACCCTTATCAATACAGACCGGGGCTGTGGGAGGTGGCGAGGGGCGGGTACCTGTACCTGCACGGTGGTGATGCCCGGCTCCCGGCCCACCAGGGTCCTGCCGTCCTGTAGCTGAGCAATTCTCGGCTCTTCCACCTTCATGAAATCCATCACGAGGTCAGTGACGTCAAACTGCCAGTCGGGGCCCAGCATGTAGCTCAGCTGACCCGAGTCGGGTGACTCGGCCACGAACTGGGTGAGGACGCGCACGAGGGCGCGCTGATGCTGCAGAGAGCAGCCCCTCCCCTTCCTCTCCTCGTCTTCTTCGTCCTCGCTGTCTCTGGCGGGCCTGGGACACACACACGGCAGAGCAAACGTCATCGCTGCGGGGAGGTGTCTCGCGCCCCCCTCTGTCCTCATTCCCCGTGACTCTGCCCTGCTTGGTGTGAGCTGCTCACCATCGGGTCACCCGCCTTCTGCTCCTTCGTTCATTCCCCGGGCACTGTCTGGTGGTCACCGAGCGCCACGTGTACTGCCACGTGCTCGGAGCACAGAAGCCCAGCTCGGCCCCTGCCGCGCCCACCCAGCACCAGGTGGGGGGACCAGCCCCACACAGGCAGAGGCTGCATCTCTGTCCTGTGTTCTGGAAGTCTGCAACTTCATCACGATCCCCCGTGCGGGGATGAACTGGGGCTAGAGGAGGGAACGGGAGGTCTGGGGTCAGAAGAGCCGTGTGGAGGCTGGCCTTGAGCCATCAGTCACTCCCACAGATGACAAGGACCCCCCTTACCGCCCTGCAGGTGTGCTTGAGGAGATGCAGGCCAGGTGTGACGACACCTGAGGGCGGCCCTCGTGAACCATCACCTGGGGACGGTGCCCACACCCAGCCCCTTCCATCTCTACAGAAGTGGCTTCCTCTGAGCTCCGGGCCCTAAAGGTGATCAGGATAGAGGCTCCTACCTCCCATCCGCCCTGATCTGAGTGGTCACCGATCCGCAGAGGTGTTGAAACTACTGAACCACGTCTGGCACCTGCGTCCTGGCTTCTCCCCCTTCCTCCTGTCCCCCTACTCGCCTGCCCACACCCGCCCTGAGAAACCCTCTCTGGCTCGGCCATTCTAGAACCTTCTCCTCGAGATACACCTGTCTCGTGTCCTTTACGAAAGGACCTGGTTTGATGGCTGCTGACTGGTCTGTGGCCCTCGGTGGATGGGTCTTGGGTCAGGGGAGAAAGGGGCAGAGACTTATACGCGCTGGGTTAGACCTAGCGTGTGCCGGGTCCTGCCCTGCGTGCTCCTGTAAAGAGCTGACGTAAATGGGCCATGTGCCACCTGCCAGCCACACACAAGTGACCCACGTCATCTGCACAGGCCCCGAGGAACAGGGTGTTCTAGGAGCTGATCTCGCCGGTGAGGAAACCGAGGCACAGAGAGAAGGGGCAACTGGGTCACAGCCACACAACCGGTCACCTCGACGCGGAGTCCAAGCCTGGCCGCTGTCCCTCTACTGGTGTCCTCTCCCTCTTTCTAAAGATTAAAAAAAAATTTTTTTTGCTGCACCGCACAGCTTGTGGGACCTCAGTTCCCCAACCAGGGATCGAACCCGGGCCCTCGGCAGTGAAAGCGTGGAGCCCTAACCACTGGACCACCAGAGAAGTCCCTTTCTCTCCCTTTCATTTCTCTTCACAACAGCCCTGAAGCATGCTCCTGTCTCTACATGAAGAAACCAAGGATCAGAGCAGTTAATACGAGGCTCAGAGAGCTCGTTATCAGCAGTTTGGGACGAGCACCACGTCACTTCTGAAACCCACTTTCTTAACAACATGTCATTCCACCTCCCTGAAAGGTTAACCCTCAAGGTTAGAAAAGTAAAACTAGCTTTCACAGGTTCTACCATCTTCTATTAGTGATGTACATAAAGTAAATTATCATACTGGGGGGAGATCGCTTAGACTGAGTTTAATTCAGACTTGACTGGTAAAAGAAATGAGATTTTTTTTTCTCAACACTCTTTAAAATGGAAAAATTAATTTGAGTTTAGATTATTAGTTGCAGGAAAAAAATTTCACCAGCACCTAGCAATTTGAGTTTCCCAAAGTGAGGGGTAAGTGTCCTTGCTGTTAAGTGAGATGATTTTAGGTGGCAGTAAAAACACTGACTGACATACAGAAAGGTTATTTCCATGTTATTTTTCAATCATCCTGATTATATCCCAGGGAACGTCTCTGTTTGGTGCCAGACGATCTTTAAGGGCTCTCTGATACCTGCTAGTCTCTCCCAGCTCACAAAGACAAATTCAGACAAACAACTGTATCTACTCAGAATTTAATAAAAATATTTTATTTTCTTTGTATTAATTTTTACTAGTTGGCTATTTTTTGATAGTGATGTGGAGTTTCTCTTAAATAAATAGATAAAACTGAAAAAAGAACAGTAGTAAGTGTATTCTAGGTGGTACTCAAAAGTTGCAGTCTCATAAAAGTGGTGAGTGAATAAATGAAGTTTTAGAAATACCATATTCATAAAACAATTGCATTCTGTTGTGTTAAAAAAAAAACTTTAAATTTCGAGGTCATTTCAAATTCATTGAAAGTTTAAAAGATCATACAGGGAGGTCCTGTATACTGTTTACCCAGCCCCCCAGATTTAACATCTTGCATACCTGTGGTACAATACCCAGACCAGCAAATTGACGTTGGTACAAACCACAGAGCTTATTCAGATTTCGACAGGTTCATGAATACCCATTTGTGTGTGTGTGTATGTAGTTCTATGTGATTTTTATCACATGCAGCTTCATGTAACCATCACCATAACCGAGATACAGAACTGGCCCGTCACCACAGGGGTGGCCTGTGTACTGCCTTACACTTCTACACCACCTCTAACTCATGGCAACCACTAATCTTTCTCTTTCCTATATCATCATAAATGGTACCACACTGCAGGTAACCTTTTGAAGCACTGGTAAGGATGTGGATGTGTGTGTCACTGGGTGACTTAACACACTGCTGGTGGGAATGAAAAATGGAGCAGCCTCTCTGGAAAATAGTCTGGCTTCCTTTAAAACTAAATATGCCCTTGGGCTTCCCTGGTGGCGCAGTGGTTGAGAGTCCGCCTGCCGATGCAGGGGATGTGGGTTCGTGCCCCGGTCCGGGAAGATCCCACAGGCCGCGGAGCGGCTGGGCCCGTGAGCCATGGCCGCTGAGCCTGCACGTCCGGAGCCTGTGCTCCGCAACGGGAGAGGCCACAGCAGTGAGAGGCCCGCATACCGCAAAAAAACCCAAAAAACAAACAAACAAATAAAACTTAATATGCCCTTAACATACAACCCAACAATTCCCCTCTCGGGCATCTTCCCCAGAAAAATGAAAATCTACATTCATACAAAAGCTTGTATGTCAAGCTTCTGTCATAGCATCTCTATCCAAAATAGCCCCACACTAGAAAAAACACGTGTCCTTCCATGGACGCATGATTAAGCAAACTGTGATACTCCCTACCAGGGGATACACTCAGCAAAATAAACAAATGAATTATGGAAACATGCAACGACTGGGGTGGATCTCAAGGGAATTACGCTGAATAGAAACATGTCCATTCTTAAAGGTTTCATACTGTATGGTACTATTTACCAGCTAGAGAAAACTTTCTGCTTTCAAAGGGCTCAACTGATGGGTTAGGCCCACCTGGATGATCTCCATCTTTTAAGATTAACGGATTTAGAATTTTAATTACATCTGTAAAATCCTTTTACAGCAGTCCCAGATTTGTGCTTGATTGAATAACCAGGAGATGGGACTCTTGAAGGGATGTTATCTTTAGAATTCTGTCTACTGCACGATGTATCCTTTCACTGAATTCTTGGGATAACTCTATTCAGTAACTCTATTGTCATCTCCAATTTATAGATGAAGAAACAGGAAGAGAGGGGTTAAGTGACTTGCCCAAGGTCACACAGCTATATGTGAGAAAGCCAGGGTGAAACTCAGTGGCCTTATTGCAGAGCCCACAACTTAACCATTGTACTGTGCTTCATAGAGGATGGTTGGCATTTATAAGCAGGAAACTGAGGTAAGGTAGGAAAGAGGAACAGGGAAGTAGGGAATAGAAAAAGAGCTCTTCCCTTAGGGCTTCCCTGGTGGTGCAGTGGTTGAGAGTCTGCCTGCCGATGCAGGGGACACGGGTTCATGCCCCGGTCCGGGAAGATCCCACATACCACGGAGCGGCTGGGCCCATGAGCCATGGCCGCTGAGCCTGCGCGTCCGGAGCCTGTGCTCCGCAACGGGAGAGGCCACAGCAGAGAGAGGCCCGCATACCGCAAAAAAAAAAAAAAAGTAGCATAAGAGCTCTTCCCTTAAATGCCAGGCCTTGTGCTAGGTGCTTCTTATGAGTTGCATTGTTTTACTGAATCCTAGCAACTATTCTACGAGGTAGAGATGATTATTATCCCTATTATAATCGCCTCCTGTCAAAGTAAGTACCCAAGTCAGATCCATCTGAACTCCGATCCCACTATTACCCACTGTGGATGCAGCTTCCCTAGCGCCTGGGTCCCTGAGGACGTCTGCCTCAGAGCGGAGCCCCAGGAACCTCAGAACCACAGTCCTCGATGAACTTCATTCCCCCACCCCCTTGGTTCCTCACCTTCGGTTGGAAGCCACTGGGATCCTCCACCCTTTGATCTGGCTGAGCTCCGTATCCGAGATGTCGACCTGCAGGGGGAGTCTGGGCGCCCAGACGGTGACCTCTAACTGGGAGGTGAAGTGCTGGTGGGTGAAGTTCACGATCGTGTCCACTTTGCTCTTCATCTCCTTCCCATTCGCAAAAATCGAATCGCAGCCGTTGGAGACCTTGGGGGAGGGGACAGAATCTCCAGATGCATCAGCAGGAAAAAGCCCGTGAGAAACTTGACAATGAAAGTTCATGACCTGCAACAGCTCTGATTTATGAGACCCAAGACAACCAGGAGAACATGACTTGAACAGAAGGTAATTTGTAGGCACTAATTAGGGACAAACGCTGATAAACAGACTCCAGGAAAACCATTTTGTATTATGAACCACTGACAAGTAAAATCATAAACATAATTTAATGGAGTTCCATAACCTTTGTTGCCTTTTGTGTGTGTGTTTCTCCCTTTACCTCACCTCCTTTATGTACTCAAACCACCGCTAATCAAACCCCACTTGCAACACATTTCACTCTTGCACCGTATCTGGAGATGCTTGCAAAGGTATCTATATGTTACTAAAACAACACTTCGGTCGAGCCATAAAGGGGATTTTTTTTTCCCTGAAAAACCAAGAGAGCTTTGCACTAGATTAAAATCCTTGTAGGAAAATACTCATGGAATGCACTAGAAATGTGGACGTAATTATTTTTGCCCCATTACACTATAATTTTGCAGGATGGAGGTGAGGACGCAGCATTTTGTTACGGACTTCTGACTCAGCACGCGGAGGTACCCTTCAGCGTGCATGCATTCGCGGGTTGGCTGTTAGACAACGTAAGCCCCCATTTCACTTCACGTCTTCCGGATAAGCAAGGAAAACGTTGATGACTTTCTCTCCTGGACCACCAGGAGAATGAATGTCTTTTACGTATGTATCTGGGTCGGGCGGGGGAGGGAGCAAAGGTCACGTTATGTGCAGAAGACACAAAACCAACACTCAGTTCAGCACAGAACCACAAAACTGCCAGGGGTCCACAATCTCATTTTACAGATGAAGAACCTGAGGCCAGCAATGCGACGTCACTGGCTGGAGGTCACACACTACTTTGAGGGGTACCGTGTGGTGCTGGGCTGCTGTCAGGACTCCCCAGCTCACCTGGAATGCCACCAGGCAGCCCGTTTTGCAAGCCACAAACGAAGACTGCAGTACCTGCAGCCCAGGCCTCCCTTCCAAGCCCGAGGTGCACACGTCCAACTGCCCCCTCCATGTGAACAGGTGAACGGCTCAGAGCAATGTCAGCAGTGCCGAGGTCGAAACTCAAAGAACAAACCTCCATGTTGTTCGGGACAAATGATCATCACCTCCCTCCTCCCCCCAAAAAAGGGCGTGAATGTGAATTTTCTCCCACGAGAAGGAAAAGATGAGCCTGGTTCACTGTAGAGTGAAATCAAAGACTGAGGAGAAGATAACTAACGAGATGCTTAAACCCCTTCCCGCATCAGCCTCGCAGACACAGGTTCCTGGCATTGCCACCTCACAATGGCACCAACGCCTTTAGGAATCTTTAAGCATAATTGACCAAGGCCACTAATGGGACGATGGGCAGAAATCAGTGACACTGACCTGATAACCTTGGGCCACAAAGCAATGAGCAGCCGTGCTGGAGGGAAACTGCATCAGGCTGAGTTCATCTGGGGAGCCGCTTCCCCACCCTGTCAGAACTTAGCCTTCCACAGCCCCTTGCCCTCCAGGCTCTACTACCCTGAGCAGCAAATCTGCCCGCAGATGGCAGTGGAAAGTGGCAGCTAATGTGTTTCTCCCCCTGAAATTCCAGTGGGAGTTGAAAAAAGACAATTCAGGGGCTTCCCTGGTGGTGCAGGGGTTGAGAGTCCGCCTGCCGGTGCAGGGGACACGGGTGCCCCGGTCTGGGAGGATCCCGCATGCCGCGGGGCGGCTGGGCCCGTGAGCCATGGCCGCTGAGCCTGTGCGTCCGGAGCCTGTGCTCCGCAACAGGAGAGGCCACGGCAGTGAGAGGCCCGCGTACTGCAAAAAAAAAAGACAATTCAATCACTTTTCGAAGCTTAAAAGAATCTACTTCGCCCGTCCCCTCTCTTTGTCTGCTTTACTTTTTAAAAGGGAGAAGAAAAACCATGAGGCGAGCAAATCAGCTGTCTTTTAGGGCATGTTTGAGGGATGTACATCTGCATTATTGTGCCCAGGATTGTAAAGAGAGCAATCAGAACAAGATTTTCTATTAGAGCAGAAAATGGAATGGAGCGCCATGTTCTTATTTTCAATTCCTGCGATGGGGACCCAGTGCTGAGCCCGACTGCCCTTCCTTAAGTACTTAGAAAGGGGAGGAAGACCCATTCTAGAGAAACCCCTGCCTTCCCTCCAGAGCACTGCCCCGGGAGACATTCGCTAAGACCCCTAAACATCCCTGCGCTCAGTGGCTACACGCAGACCCATCTCAAGAGAACAAGGCTCCTTACTGACAAGAACTCTACAGTGGATGCAGCAGGGGGGTCCGCCCTCAGCTTCCCCTGGCTCAGGTGGGCATCACCTATTGCTAGAACTTTCCCCATCCTACCTTCTACAGTACAGACCTCAACTGTCCTGAATTTTCAGGATTATGATGATCTATATGAGATGTATGTATGTGTGCATGTGTTATTTCCTCTCGAAGGAATGGTTTAGTATTTGCTAATTCAGTGTTTGCAGTGACTTTATAAGACATAACTACTGCAAATAATGAGAATTAACTGCAGTAGGTACCTCTTATTGGTATAGGACCTCACTGCCTTCCCCTCTCAAAGCCTTAAGCCCCACAAATAACGCTGTGGGGCGGGCATCATGATTTTCATTTTACCTGGACCGAATCCAGTGTAGAGAAAGGGAACATCACTTCCCAGGGCTTCACCTGTGTGTAATGATGCCCGCCAGCCCCCAGGACTGCTGACGCCTGGCCCAGTGCTATCCCCCCTGCCTGTTCACGTCAGTCCCCGCCAGAGACTTCCCACGGTACACGGGGCAAAGTCCAAACTCCTGATCACAGCTTACAAGACCTAAGGACCTGGTACTACCTCCTTCTCCAGGCTCCCTTTGCGCTTCCCTCCCTGTCCACCCTGCACACACTCCCCACCAGTCCCCCATGGGTCTTCTCTCCCATGGCTCTCCTGAGCTTATCCCCCTCCGGAGGCCTTAGCGCGATCTTCCTGTGACCGAGACCTGCCTGTCATTCAGGTCTGAGGCAGATATAACTGGTTGTCTACGGGCCACTCAATCACAGACAAGCACCGCTGCCCCATCACATACACACACACACATCTTCCTCTTTTCTGTCCAGCCATATGCTCCTTGCCAGCGAGTGGCTTAGGGAAAGGCATGTGACACAATTCTGGCCCAGGAGGCGTGAGGAGTCTGCTGGGGATTCTGGGAAGGGCCTCCTGGCTTCGAGATGCCCAGAAAGTGGTCCCTCCTTCTCCCACTGGATGCTGCCACATGGGAGGTGACGACAGGAGCTGCAATGGTGATCTCAGAGCCTTGTAGGGCTGGCCAAGGACCAGGCTGACACGGCGAGCATGGAAGGAGAGAAAGACGGAAGGAACCACATCCTCAGTGACCACCTGGATGGACCACCGGACCAGCCCACCTGGAACCACCTGACTTTTCAACTTCTTATCGTGTGTTTTTCTTTCTGTTGTTGTCAAAGCCATTTTGGTCCATGGTATTTTGTTACTTGCCACCAAAAGTGGCCTAAATGATCTAAGAACTCAGCTCAAATGTCACTTCTCAGAAGGGATTGCTTGAGTCATTTCTAATGTAAAGTTGCACGCCCCTCACCTGGCCACTCTACTACTCTCCTCTATCTAATTTACTGTGTGTGCTACTACGTAAACTATGTTTACACTGTTTCTGTGTTACTGACAGTACGTTATACTATTCATATTACTTCAGTCATACGGGTTACACGATGTTAGTTACACTGGACTGCTCTATCCGTGTTATATTTCATGATTTACTTTTCAATATTTATCACTCTCTGCATGCTCCTGGTTGCTTACTTGTTTCCTATCTCTGTTCTCCACCTGGAAGTGATCTGCTTGAGACCACGGACCTGTCTCCTCTGATCTCCTGTGTCTCCAGTTCTAGCGCAGGGATGGCCCACATAAAGTGTTCAGTACATAGGTGTTCAATGTGAGTATGACACTGGTTTCCTCTGGGTCCCATTCATTCTTGTGCCCCAGGAGTAGCCTGCGTCTGGGTTAGAAGTGGGAGAAGGTGGCTTAGGCAGTGTTATGCTCTGGATATCATGAGAGGAGATAGGCTGGTAGAAGAAACCTAGTCCAAATCCTAAGGAAGTCTGAGGTCAATGAGATGAGAAATTTGGATTCCCCGTGGCGGATTCGGCCTTCTGGCTAGGAATTGAGAGACCTGACCTGTGTCATGTCCCACGGTGAGGGCGTGTGTGTTTTTGGAAGAGACAGCTAGACACTGCAAGGTAAAGATTAGATCAGGTTCCCACCACTCAACCAACAGATACCTTCAGGGCTCTCTGAGCCCCCGGAGGAAGCTGGAACAGCCAATGCCGTGAATCCTAGTATAAGAAGGGCTGAGGACAGGTACGTGGAGATTGAAAATGACGGCTCGTGCCAGGTTAATCTGTGAGCATGCACCAGGTGGCCTGTCCATGTCCTTTTAGGAAGGCTGCCTTTGGAGGCTCATTGTTTTACTGTCAAATTACACTTTCACAGTTTCAGTACTTTAGAGTAATAGAGGCAAACGGTGGTCTCCCGATGTAAATATGTTTCCTTTGGGGATCTTGTGAGAGACAGCATTCGCTTCATTTTCTATTCAGGAAAGAAGCAAGAATTGAGTCTGTGTATCAGTGCCCTCCCTCTGAGTCTGCCAGACGGCTGAGGCATCTGTGTCTGCACCGTAGGAGCTGCCCCTGCTGTACAAGGCTTCCCTCTTAATTAACCCCTCCCCGTCTTGAGAAATGTGTTAGAAAGAAAAAACCTACATCATCACAGCAATGGAAGCAGTCTCTCTCCTTGGCAACTCGGTAAGAGAAGTTAAAGAAGGGTAAATGGTGTTTGTTTAAGGTAAATAAAGTGAAGGGAGCCTTCTGCAATGTTCGTAATGAAAATAAAAATGAAACAATGCCTAGTTCAATAGATAGCAGTGCATACAAATTAAACACTATGGATCCTACAATAAATTTAAACAAAATTTAAGAGAAAGGAAAAATAATCATGATATAATATTTAGTGAAAAAATGATGGAGTTAAAATTATATGGACACACTTATATAACTGAATCACTTTGCTGTACACCTGAAACTAACGCAACATCTTAAATCAACTATACTTCAATAAAATTAAAAATTTTTAGAATTATATGGACGTGTTAATACTAATTTTATAAATATATGTTATGTGTGTTTGTGTATTAATGAAGAATAAAAAGATTTGAGGAATGGGGGAAGCTATATAATCAAAGAGTATGTTTCTCACAAATTCACGATAAATGCTGAATTACATATTAAGGTAGGCAAAGAGAAACTATGTAAAGAAAAAACATCTTTCAATTCAATCATCAAATCAAGCATTTTGTATTTATTACCAAGTTTAGCAAGTACATTTTGTCTGAGGAGCAATGAGTACTCAAAAAATATTCATTTTGCCTTAAGCTTTTATATCCCCAAGAAGTACAAAGAGCAAAAATAATAGCTATCATGTATTGGGTGGTTACTTGCATCATGCATTGTTTTTAAAACTTTACATAGAATGATAGCCATTAAATCCTCCAGATATCCCATTCGTTAAGTGTTTTGTCCCTATGTCGTAGATGGGGAAAATGAGGCCCAGGAGAGACAGTTTGAGCAGAGATCACAGCTGGTGAGAGGCAGAGCAGGGATTTGCACTCAGGTCCTCTGAATCGGGGGGCAGGGGGTCCTCAAACTGTGTGTTACCCCCTCCGTACAGCCCACAGAAGGAAGACCTGATTGGGAAAGGCAAGACCTCAATACACACGTTGGGATTTTTTAAATGAAACTCATCAAGGTGTAATTTCTGTTCAACGCACCGTATCCGTTTGGAGGGTAGAGTTGGATGAGATTGACGGTGCATACGCTGTGAAACCACCGTCATGCTTGGACACAGAACACTTCCATCCTCCCGAAACATCCCTTGTGCCCCTTTTTGGTCCATTGCTCCCTCTGCCCTGGCCCCAGGCCACCACCGAGGTGTCAGTAAGCATGAGGTATCAATTAATTAGAGGCCAGCTTGATAGCTAGTGCTCAAGACCAGGCAGAAGGAGCTGGAAGCAGCAGCCCGGTGCCTCAGCCTGAGGTCCAGTAACCTGGGTCCTTGTCCAAACTCTTCCCCTCATCATGCCTGAATAAGTCACTCTCCATCTCTGGGCTCAGATTCTGCATCCGTGAACCCATGGGTACCCAAAGTTTCCAGCTTGGATTCCCTCCCATCCTATCATTGGAGGATGGAGAGAGCAAGCTCAGAGTCCCAGTGCATTTTGACATAGCTTTTCTCTGCCACAGATCCCTCATCTGTAAACTAAGAATAAATCATTCATTCATTCAATAAATATTGATTTAATGTCAATGAAGACCCAGGAACTGTCCTAGGTGCTGGGGATAGAGTGACGAACAATACAGTCCCCGCCCTGATGGAACTGACTGTGGAATGGGGGAGACAGACAAACTCAACACACACCTAGATATAAATGTAATATCAGGTAGCGAGATGGGCTTAAAAGGAAAATCAAGCAAGGTAAGAAAGCAGTGACAATGGCTTTAGTTAGAATGGGCAGGGAAGGCCTCCCTGGAGAGATCATATTTGATTAGAGGCCTGAATAAGTGAGGGAGTGAGTCATGAGCACATGCAGAAGATCAGGAAGTGCAAAGGCCCTGAGACAGGCGTGTTCTTGCCATATTCAAGGACCAAAAAGGAGGGCAGGGGAGCCCAAAAGTAGCCAGGGGGGCTGGACTGTACTCCACTGTGTAAGTATAATGAGAAGCTGTGGGGTTTGCGCCCAAGGAAGTAGCATGATTGGACGATATAACAGAATACCTCTAGCAGGAGTGGCAGAAGGGGAGCCCATGCGACAGAGACGTGAAAGAGGTTCCCATCAGGGTGGTGTGATGCAGGGAATGAGATGTGGTCAGGGTCAGGATGCCTTTGAAGGCAGCCCTGGCAGGAGCTGCTGCTGGAGTGGCTGTTGGGTGTGAGAGAAGCAGAAGCCACAGATGACTGCTAGGTTTCTGGCCCGAGCAACCAGAAAAATGGCATTGCCATCCCTGTGATAAGGGAGGCCTGCAGCAAGGCAGATGTGGGGAAGAGAGAAAGAATCCGGAGTTCCATTTCAAAAATACTAAACGTGAAATGTTTATTAGACATCTGAATGAAGACGCGAGGTAAGAAGTTGGAAGCACAAGTGCAGAGTCCGTGGAGAAGGGCTCAAGCTGAAGAAATAAACCTGGATTATGCCAGCAAACGCAGTATTTAAAGCCAGGAGATTGAATCATAGCCCACATTGCAGCCTTGAACCTGCTAACACTTAGAGGTCATGGATATAAGGACCTGACAACATGGGGCCAATTTGTTAAAAAGGAAAAGCCAGGGGGACTTCCCTGGCGATCCAGTGGTTAAGACCCCGTGCTTCCACTGCAGGGAACTCGGGTTCGATCCCTGCTCAGGTTCGATCCCTGCTCGTGGAACTAAGATCCCACATGCCACGTGCGGCATGGCCAAAACATTTTTAAAAACTGAAAAAAGAAAAAGAAGGAAAGGCCAGAGAGAGAGAATGGTATCTCAGAGGTAAGTGGTGAAGATTCTCCGAAGACAGGGTGGGATTGATATCAAACACTGAGAGGAAGTCGAGTCAGATGTGGACTGAAAGCTAACCATTGGAATTGGCCGTGAACCCTGGAGACCCTGACAAAGGGACTTCGGCGGAGAAGAGGAAAACTTCTGATGGTGTGGGTTCATGACAGAATGGGAAGTGGGGGAATGTGATACGGAAAGCTTTTGCAAGGACGCTTTCCAGCACGGGACACAGAGAAATGAGACAAGGGATGATAATTCCTGCCCTAAGTGTTAAATAAGATGCACCACAAAAATCACTTAACAGACAGCAAGTGTCTTCTGAGGGCTGATCTTTGGTCCAGCTCTTCCATGCTAAGTCGACACAAGAGTTTCCAGCGTGCACTGTACAACCCAATGGCCCCGTACTAATGCCAAACTCACCAAATACCCACTCTGAGTTCGGAGACTGAGATGAGAGAAGAAATGAGTTGCCTGTCACCTGGAGCTTCAGGCAGAAAACAATCAAAGAAAATCACCATTTCCTGGGCTTCCCTGGTGGCGCAGTGGTTGAGAGTCCGCCTGCCGATGCAGGGGACACGGGTTCGTGCCCTGGTCCGGGAAGATCCCACATGCCATGGAGTGGCTGGGCCCGTGAGCCATGGCCGCTGAGCCTGCGCGTCTGGAGCCTGTGCTCCGCAACGGGAGAGGTCACAGTGGTGGGACGGCCGTGTACCGCAAAAAAAAAAAAAAAAAAAAAAAAAAAAAAGAAGGAGACATCAAGGAACATTTTCGGGACCGAAAGGTGAAGATAAGTGAGGAATTCTCTTACATATGTATGACCTTTTTCTTCAGCCCACGGCAGGGGGACAGATGGGAAGGGGGAAGGAAGGGTACACCTTTAAAGACGAAACCTGACACATACAGCATTTTACAATTTATCCCACTTGACAGTCTCTCTCTCTCTCTCTCTTTTTTTTTTTTGGCCGTACCACATGGCTTGTGGGATTTTAGTTCCCTGACCAGGCATTGAACCTGGGTCCTCAGCAGTGAGACCACAGAGTCCTAACCACTGGACCGCCAGGGAATTTCCCCCTCCACCTGACATTCTCAATTGCGTCATGTGGTACATTTCAGTGCCACACCCAACACTGCACCCTCACCCTCTGCCTTGTGAATTTGTGGTTCCCCCCACCAGAGGTAAAATATGCTTTATCTCAACGATGTTGGGTTTGGGCAAATGACTCCTTTTGCCCAGCAGAATTTTAACAAAAACTTCTCCATAAAATACTGAAAACACAGAACAGGGAACTCTGCTCAATATTATGTAACAACTTAAATGGGAAAAGAATTTGAAAAAAGAATAGATACATGTATATGTATAACTGAATCACTTTGCCGTACACCTGAACCTAACACAACATTGTTCATCAACTCTACTCCAACATAAAATAAAAAGTTAAAAAAAAACATAATTAAAGGATTGGGTTTGCCCTCTTGGTGTCTGCAACCTTGAAGAGCTGAACCCCAGCTGATCTGAAGACCTGTGAGCAATAAAAAAAAGCTCGTGGTGGCATGTGACTAAGATACTGGGGCTGTTTGTTATGCAGGTGTAACTAACTGATACAGTCTATGACAATGTGTCTCAAATAGTGTTTGAAGCACAACCCACATTAGAAAATACAGCTTACAGTAGGACCAATACACAAAAAGTATACATAAAGGCAAAAGCCAAAGTTTCATGAAAAAATACTTAACCTCATTACTTGCCAGTCACTCTGAATTTTCTCTTCTGTTTTATCCCATCCCATTCTATTCCACTCCACTCCACTCTGTGCCATTCCATTCCAGTCCATTCTATTCCTTCACTTTTTACAAAATGCTGGTGAGATCCCATAAAAACTGGCCCTTAATCTGAAAAAAATCCTGCACTGGAGCACTGTGGGAAAGTTATCCTTTACCCATTTTACAGATGAGGAGATTAATGCTCATTTAGGTCACCTAGCCAGTAACGGAGGGCCAGTGTCCCAAGCGGTGTATTCTGACCCAACACTGTCCTTTTCTATTGGTCAAATAGCTGCTGCGGTAACCGCTGATCCCCTCTCTATATTCAGTTCATTCTTAGTTTTCACTTAAAAGTATTCTTAAAATGAGGGGCCTGGCTTATCCTCTGCTTGATAAAAATCAGAGACAAAATCAAGTCAGCCAAGTTCCAGTTGCAGTTCAGAGAGGTAGACGGCTGAAAAGAGCACTTCTCTTGCCCTTACCAAACTGCAAACTAAAAGCTTTTCTTAAACCCATCGGAGAACTGCTGATGCAGGGCTACAGACTAACCTGGAATCTGGAGACAGACACATGCCCACAGGGAGGAAGAGAAATCGAGCATTTGCTTCCCCAGGGTGGACCCTGCTGGATGTCACATAAGCTAGAAAAAAAAGAATCCAAGGGAAAAACTGTACTGACTTGCTAACGGCCCCGCAGGGGCTGGTGTGAGTGTGAAGCTTTAGAGCCTGTAAACAACGGAGCTTGTAAGCCCCGGGCTTGCTGTACGAATCCCATCGGGCCCTCAAGGGAAGAGCTAGCAGCATCCCCGGGACAGCTGGCTCAGGAGGGGGACAGCAGCCACTGCGGAAACTCTACACAGTTCCATATCCTCTGTCTCCCCTATGGGGCAAAAGTCTCAGTCTTTAGGCAGAAGTGTAATAAAAACTACCATTTAGGGCACTAGGGGGATTCCGTTGTATCTAAAGTAACCAGTTTGAGTTAAATTTAAGCTGTTTTGTTAAAAAGAGGCCTGCCTGACTCTAGCAAACAGCTATGTGCTCCTGGTGACTAAGTTCCCTCATTAAAGTTTGTACAATAAGATTTATACAATAAGAAGCTCTAGGACATAACTGCTCTCCTGTCCCCAGTGGGTCCCCAGACTATGCTTTCGCTGGTCAGAGGCATCCCCCTCTCTGAGTCATAACTGTCTACCCCTTCCCTTCGATAAGTAAACATACCACCTCCATCATCTTTTTTTTCCCCTAGAACCTTACTGAAGTGTGCTGAATAATACCGTGTGATTCTGAGCAGGTAATTTAACCTGAGTTTCTGCTCCTTCGTCGGTAATGTCAATTGGCCTTCAGCTGGCACAAACACAGCATTTGCCTATAACATACCTCTTTCTTTTCTCAATGTCCCATGCAAACAGCAGTTGGGTTCTAAAGTTAACTGAAGCAAAATTGCACCCAACCAGTATTATACAAGAAAATCCCTATTTTCATTCACCAGGCACACTGGTGATTTTTAATACATTGATTTTTAATACAAAGAATATGTAGTAACATGTATGCGTAAGATATAGATAGATAGATAGATAGATAGATAGATAGATAGATAGATAAAACATATATATATATATAAAACTACAGGTAGCATGCAATTGTACAGATGGGTGGTATATGCAAATTACTCAATTATTTCTCTCTGCTCAGAACACTCGAGCAATTTATAGTGTGTTGGCTCTCCCTGTGTGCTTTCTCACCTACACCTTCTGTAAAAGTATCTTCCAGTTCTTCTAACATTTCATTAGTCAAGGGTTTCTTGGAGGCCTCAGTTCAGTCTTTAATGTCTTCCTGAAGGCAAGAGGTCATTGACACCATCACCACTCACTTGCTTGGCCACCAGAAGAAGGCATCACACACCTCTGGAAGATGCGGAGACTCTTCCCGTTGTGCTCAAGTGCCCCCCACCAGTTGTGCCAACATACACTGACGAATACTTTACCAGGCAGAGGAACAGAGATAACCAGATTAAAAGATGCACAGTTTCTACCCATATATGTGTATATGTATGCATGTAAGTGTAAGGACACCGCGTTATTTGGGGCCAAATGCATATAGTTGAATTCTCAAGAGTTAAACTATTCATGTGGTACAGCTCCAAGCCCTTTGGGCCCCTCATACAATCATGGACACAAAGCCAAACATTAGAACTGAAACCAAGTGGCAGTGATTGGGTCTACTGACAACGGTGCATGTTGCTTACACAGTCTATAGACTATCATAAAACATGGATATGCAAAGTCAAGCAATTCTCATGAAGATTTCTAGGAGGTAAGTCCATGGATCTTGGCTCGAGGAACCTTCTATCCACCTTTGTACCTTCATAGACTATGACTTAATATAGTAATGCTTACTTCTCTGCCCCTCCTAGATGATAAGGCAAGCCTTTAAGGACAAGCATGTTGCCTTATTTAATTTTCTGCAGCTCAGGCTTGTGGCACAAGGCCTGGTACCTTGTAGACATACGGGAACTATGCAGAATCAATGAGAGAGGAAGTGCTCTGCTCAGAATCGTACAACCAGGAACGGAAAGGTCTTGTGAGCCCCTCCCGCCTCACCCATCCATCGTGCCCATCGCTACACTGAAAGCTCCACTCTAAGGAGATTCCTTAATTCACTGTCAAGTTCTGATCATGAGGCTTTGCTCTCAGGCTCCTTTATTCTTATCAATTCTTTCTTCATGCAGATCAGTCTCACCTCCCTAGTTGGACCATGGCTGGGATGTTATTTCTTCCTCTCTCCGAAGCAGTGTGCCCAGCACCCAGCCCGGAACTGACTGATCGTCCAGGCCTCCCAGCAAAGGCAGATCTCGGAGCCAGCGTGGGCAGAATGGAGACCACTGCGCTTCGTCCCTTCCTAGCTCATCCAAAACACATGCCTTCCTTAGAGAATCTTAAAGTCTTGGTGCTAAAAAAGACCTCAGAGAATGCAACTCTTGCGCAGCCCAGAGAGGACGAGGATCCACGTCAGAGGCACAGAGAGGTCACAGAGAGTCTGAGGTTAACACTCAGCGATGATACATGCTGGGTTCCCGGCAGGGCTTTGAGGACATAAAGCAAACCCAAGTGTCTCTGCCCTCGAGGAGGTCTTTGTGGAAGAGACAGACTCCTGTGCAAAATACTGTCAAAAACAGTGACTGGGGGCTTCCCTGGTGGCACAGTGGTTGAGCGTCCGCCTGCTGATGCAGGGGGCACGGGTTCGTGCCCCGGTCTGGGAAGATTCCACATACTGCGGAGCGGCTGGGCCCGTGAGCCATGGTCGCTGAGCCTGTGCTCCGCAATGGGAGAGGCCACAACTGTGAGAGGCCCGCGTACAGTAAAAAAAAAACAAAAAACAAAAAACAAAAAACAGTGACTGGTAGAACAGTAAGGTTTGTATGGTGTTTACAAGATGGTCGGGCCTCATTGGCTGCCTCCAGCCCACCAAACTTCAACTCACCTTCGTCCGAGATGCTCAGGACAGCCCTCCACAACAGACCCACGGACAGCCGCTCCCACCCAGCCTCGTCTCCCCGCTCATCGGCAAGCATCACGGGTCAGCTCCTGCATTCTGCTTGTTGGGTCACCTCCACGATAAACCCCCAATCAAATCACGTTCAACAAGGTGTGATTGTACCCTGACAGGCGAGTACCTCCAAAATCGTGCCCCTTATGAAAACCACGCCAGCAAATGAGGCCCAAGATGATGGTTTGTTGTAAAGTTTAGCATACGCTTATCTGGGAAATGTGTTCATTTTAGCTTTTTACCCCTCAACATTGGGAGAGTTTCAAAGCACCACGAACGCTTTTGAATTTAGGAAAAGATCCAAGCACTTCCTAGTCATCAAACGGTGGCCCCGGAGGGATTAAGAGCTGTTCATCTGGTGAGAGCCCAGCATATCGCGCTGCCCAGCCTCCTGCACTAGCTCTGACTGCAGACACTGAACCTGGTGGACAGAAGTGCTGGGAACGAGGCTCCATCGGCACAGGAGTCACAAGCTTAGGTGTCCGGGGTTTAAGCATCAATTAGTCACATTAAAAAAAGGCATTGTGGCAGGATGAGCATATTCTCAGGGGAATGAGGGTCTGCAGGGTTTGTGTTTTCCAAACTTATCTTGAAAGTACTTCTGAAAATTTCCCTAAGAAAAGAAACTTTTCTATCAAAGAATGCTGTGAACTGAGACCTCAAGGTATAAAAACCGGCAGCTGAGAGTTTTTTTCTCTCTGAGGCTCCAGGGGAAGGGAAAAAGAAAAATGCCAACGATGACCTCACCAATTTCTCCAAAATCAGAATGTAGAAAAGAGGGGGGTTGAAAGGCGCAAGCGAAGATCTGGCAGAGATGAGACTGGCTCAGCCCTGCCAAGAGAAGCCTGGGCGTCCAGACTCACACTCTCGGAGATTTCCAGAGAGACCAGCAAATCATACCCCAGCCAGGCTGAGCCAGTCACAGAGGAAGGGGGGAAGCGCAGCAATGCCTCAGCAGCACAGAAGTCCCTGGAATTCACCCCCTTGATCAACTTGGAGTCCTTGCCAGTGTGACGTGGGCTAATTAAAATCCTGGATATAAAAATTCCAGTCTGAACAGCTTGAGAAGTAGCCCCCATGGTGAAATTACAGCTGCTCTTACACTATGTGACTCTGCCTTGTGAAAACCTCTACCTATGTTAGCAATGAATTAAAATAATTGCATCTAATACATTGGTCTAATCCATCTCACTTAATACAACTAACTTATCTAATATATTTGTAATAGATTTCAGTTTACCCCTATAACTCACCCAGATTGTTTTCAGCACAATTGGCTAGGGATGGTGGAACTTCCAGGGATTGACTCAACATATGGGGAGGGGGAAGGGTAAGCTGTGACAAAGTGAGAGAGTGGCATGGACATATATACACTACCAAACGTAAAATAGATAGCTAGTGGGAAGCAGCCGCATAGCACAGGGAGATCAGCTCGGTGCTTTGTGACCGCCTGGAGGGGTGGGATAGGGAGGGTGGGAGAGAGATGCAAGAGGGAGGAGATATGGGAACATATGTATATGCATAGCTGATTCACTTTGTTATAAAGCAGAAACTAACACACCATTGTAAAGCAATTATACTCCAATAAAGATGTTTAAAAAAATAAAATTAAATTAAAATTACAATAAAAAAAACAAACAAAAAAAACAATCAAATCCCTCCTGGCCCAGGGAGGTGACATAAATGGGGAAGGTGGGTCTGCTGTGAAGGTCAGGGAACTTGGGGATGGTGAAAAACTTGAGGGAGCACCCCAAACCCTGCCCAAAGGGGACAGCAGCTACTACCTTGAGCCCACCGCTGCCACTGCCCTGAGCCCACAGCTACCACATGGGCTGTGTTCAGAGACCTCTGGACTTCGCGAGAGAAACGGAATTCCAGAGCTCTGGTGAAATCTACTAATGTTTGAATGTTGGCATCTAAGTATATACATTTTCAAAGTACTTTGCTCTGTCTGGGGGCACGTCTCGGGGTCTGGATTTGCCTCAAGGCCTATCATTTTATGACCTTTGGCCTAAGGACATCCTGATACGGATGACAGGATGCAGAGCAATGGCACAGAAATGTTGTTTTGGTTTTTTTCTCCCTCCAATATATCAAACTTTGAGGTCCACATCACGGCCTCATTAGCATCATGCTCTTCAATGCTTAACAAAACTTTTGCTAGTTCCCCACAGACTTTACCAGCAATAGGAAATATGTTCGTCTCACTTGCCAATGCAAATCACTTCTTAGCTGCTGCTCAAGGGACCTCTGCTGGAGAAGGAATCTGGGCTGTCGAAGGAAGGAGTGCTGGGATTGATTAGTGATGTCTGGATTGGCACATGACAGGAAGTGGGGTCTTATCACAAGTTTTGTTTTTTCTATATTATTTATATCCTATTTATGAAACCAAAATGCTTTGGCCCAATATCCTTAACCAAAGTCCCTTCTGTCCCAACCCAGGCCACGGTGCAAGCACTGGTATCAGAACTGGAAAATCCTTCAAGATCCTCGGTATCAGTCTTTCACTGAAAGGGGCTGTCAGGAAAGGCACATGGAAGTCTACCGTCCCTATGAGTGGGCTTCAGACACAGACAGTCTCAGCATACGGCCACCGACTGCTCTCCCTACAAACTCTGCTCACAGGAAAAGAAGTCAGAGTGTAACCCAAATATTTATTAAGTGTCAGACACAAAGGATGTCAGGAAGCCGTGGATAAATTCATCTCTCTGAAAGTATTCCCTGGGGAGTGACACGATTGAAACCCTTGATTATGGAAACTGCTCTGTTGTCCAGAGCATTAAAAGATGACTATAGGGCTTCCCTGGTGGCGCAATGGTTGGGAGTCCGCCTGCTGGTGCCAGGGGACACGGGTTTGTGACCCGGTCCGGGAAGATCCCACATGACGCGGAGTGGCTGGGCCTGTGAGCCATGGCCGCTGAGCCTGCACGTCTGGAGCCTGTGCTCCGCAACGGGAGAGGCCACAGCAGTGAGAGGCCCGCTTACAGAAAAAAAAAAAAAAAAAAAAAAAAAAAAAAAAAGACTATATTAGGGCAATCGCTTCGGGCTGAGGCCTTTCATTTTAAAAAAAAGCCTGTTAAACTGAGCTTCAGAAGTGGTCAAAATGATCTGAAACATCTGCAGAGGGGCCCTTTAAGGAGGGTAAGGCAAGCTGCAGGGGGGAATAGGAGTGGAAAGCAGTGCTTTGAAATCTGAGACCGTCTCTTTGCATTTAAACCTGAAATGTCTCCAGGCAAGAATCCAAGAGTCGTTTAGAAGGAATACACTGCGTATATACATTGAATATAAATGATCATTGCCTGCTGGAAGCCCGTCCCTCTTGAAAATGAATTAGAAGAGATATGAGCCCATTTGTTTAGTAGGTGGCTACGTAATCCAGTCCATCCAGTCCCAGGAAAACCTTATCCCGTTGTTTCTGACTGAGACAGAATCTGTATTTCCACCTGCTGCTAAAGGCAGCATCACTTTCTCAAAGTCCATCTCAGCGTAGCGATATGTATCAATAAAGCATGAATGAGTTGCTCATGCAAGACTCCTGCATATTCCGGGGACAATGCGTGAGACTCTCCGAAGACGTCTCTCATCTACGCTCACTGAGTCTCTGCTATACGCGTGAGTCTTGGCTGAAGAAGTCAGTTCTAGCTCTTTGTGGGATTTCTTCTTACGGTCGCCAGTTCCTAACATCACTGAATGTCCCTCTAGACATCTGAACTGTTTCAGAGAGAAGAGGGCTACGTTTTTATCTTTGGAAAGTAATCTTAATCTTAGGATATGTATAAAATAAGTCAGTGTACGGATAATCCCAAAGTAGGGGGGAAAGAAGCCTACCCCTGAAATAAGCACCCTAAGTTCACGGGGCTAAGTTCCCTGTGAAATTGGGGTGCTCTCTGTAAAGCGGGGGCCGAGAGCCAAGCTTCCTGGGGTCAAACCCCAGCCCTGGCACTTAGCAACTGGGTGACCTGTATTTTGGCAACAATAATTAAATGCCCTGTGCATCACTTTTCTTAGACAGTTAACTTCTAAAGTTTATTTAAATGAGGGGGAGGGGCAACAGGGGTGGGGGAGTGTGAGGCACAAACTACTGAGTATAAATAAGTTCAAGGCTGTAAGTACAACATGGAGAATACAGCCAATATTTTGTGATAACTGTAAATGGAAAGTAACCTTTAAAAATTGTATAAATTAAAATTTTTTTTTAAAATAAAGTGTATTGAAATGATTTGAGTGTCTTTAGGAAACTCAATGAATTTGAATACGAAGCTGATCCATTCTGCCCACCATCAAAGCTCACGGAAGGAGTTTAAATTGTGAACCAAGCCCCAAAACATCAAGGATAAATGTGCCAGGAGACAGAGGCACAGTGGCCGTAGTTGACCCTGCCTGATATTCGAAGCACAGTCACAGACCTGATACTGAGCAGGACCCTGTGGGCTCCTGGGCACAAAAGCCTTTCTGTGTCCCCCATTTCTTCATTACAGGAAATAGGCTTCATTCAGCCTCCGTGACCTTCCCTCAGTTTCAACGGGCAGGTTCAAGCAGTTGTTAGTAAGGGAAGAGATGGGATGCAGAGACAAGGGAGGAGCAGTCAGGAGACAAGAGTGCAGCCTTGGGGCAGGTCGGGGCTCCCCCTCAAGGGATACACAGAACAATATCTTTGAGCCGTTTTGCAGATACTGAAACCCCCATCAGGTGGGAGAAGTTAACTGTCGGCTGCCCACAAGCACGGAGACCCCAGACCAATAGGAACCAGAAGGTTGATGATGCCGACTCCCGGATACCTCCCCACCAACCAATCAGAAGAAGGTCCACGAGCTGACCACGCCCTCTTTGAGCCATTGCTATAAAACTCCTCACTACCCCCCTCCAGGTCAGGACACACAGTTGTGAGGGCATTAGCCCGCTGTGGCCCCCTTTGCCTGGCAAAGCAATGAAGCTATTCTTTTCTGGTGCGCCCAAAACTCTGCCTCCGAGATTTAATTCGGTGTCGGCCCAAGACCTCAGTAACACCATCTCCCCAATGCGGCTCTGTTTACTGAGGGTGCGAAGCCGAAGCCGGGTGGCTGCAGATCTACACTGGCTAGTCCCAAGGTCTCTCCGCATGATGCCCAAACAATTCCAGAATGTTAGTTCTTCATTAGAGATGCTAAAGACAGAAAGGAACAAAAGATCTCATTAATATTGAAATCTGAACGATGCTGACAGGAACAAAAGGTTGGGGATGGAGCAGTATCTATCCTCTGGCCAACAGGAAATATATGACACATCTCCCATCAGAATGGAACAATGCAAGTCCAAATTACCAGCAACAAGGAAGACAAAATTAGGCAATAACGTCCAAACTGCCTGACAACTTATTCTTAGCTGCCTGGCTCCTGGTGACGGGTGAAGGGGAGGAAATTCATGCCAAGAAACAGAAGAACGGTGTTTTCTGTAGGCATGTTTGCCAAGCCTTGCCAAAAAAGAAAGAAATGGGCTTAAACCACTTTTGGATTTTTCTCCATCTCCTTCTAATGACATTAGGACCCATCTGAGGGTTTCTCCGGAAGCCCGTTGGAGCCCACAGCAGACAAGGGCCCTTTGGAGATAAGTCAGTGCAGAGAGACTGTCCTGAACCTATTTCATCAGCACTGCGGGATCCCCACAAGGTCCTCAATCCCACCCCCCAGGTGCCTGGGCCTCACCTTCCATTAGGTTGATCTCCTCCTCAGTGCAGGACACGTGGAAGATGAGAACCACAGCCCCCGGGCAAAATGCGTCTGCACATCTCTTTCAACTGGATGACTTGCCAACAATCAAAAGTCTTACATCAAATGTGGACTTTCAGAAACACCTGTCTTTAATTCTGTCTTTACAGGAGAGAGGAAATAGGAAGGGACTGTGTGTCCACTTTTCGGTACCATGAATTCGCACATGCAGTGGACTAATGCTTACTCACCACTCACTGAGCCCAGACACTTAAACCTCTCCCGCCTCAGTTTCCTGGGCTGTAAAATGGGCATAAGAGTGGTACCTACTCTGTCGGGGTGCTAGGCGGGTCGGAGGCTGCAATGTGTAAAGAACCAGTGGACCAGAGTCTGGCGTGGTGTCACCGTGGGCTGTGGCTGTTCTCGCTGCTCCTTCTAACAGACCCTTCGGGGCAGGAAGACAAGTGAGACACGGACCTGCCCTCAAGGGGCAAACCTGCCACCTGTACAGGGACACACGACATGCTGAGTCCCTAATACGTGCACCTACACAGGGCACAGAAGCACAGAGGTGAGGACCCCGGTGTGGGAGGCGGGATGCAGAACGGCAGGAAGGAGGCGGCTGCACAGATCCCAGGGGCACCTGAGCCAGAGTCCAGACGACACAGCTGGGGCGTGTCCAGATGCAGGGAGTCGGGGAGGGATGCTGGGCCCAGGAAGTAGCACGGGCCCAGGAAAAAGATGTGAAAACCACACAGAAGAAGGCAGAAATCAGAGAAGGAGAGAAATCGAGTCCAGATGTGCCTCTGGATCTAACTCCGTCTACAGCTGCATGAGTCCATATATTTCCCCTTTCCGGGCTTAAGACAGTTGGATTTGCGTTTCTGTCACTTGCAACCAAAGCAAAAGAAAGCTCGCCCACACAGGATTTCACCGCGGGCCTGCCAGGTCCCACTGCCCCCTCCACCTGTCCAGCCCCCTCCACCTGAATCGCGATGTCTCCGGCTCAGTGACATCAGCTCTCAGATGCCTCTCTAAGGACCATGTTCAGGACACGCCCACCTTCCTTCCACCTTATCCTCTCTGTGAATCCAACTACTTAAGGAAAATCGGGTCACACGGCCTTTTGCAGGGGCTCTGTGATGACCCAGGAAATGCAGCTGCTCTCTCGAAGCTTCCTGCATCCTCCAGCGGTGACATTGGGCTCTATTTAGTGACCCCACACAAGCGGCAGAAACCTCTGTGTTTTTTTTCCGACAGCACATCTGCTGCCTACCCTTGCCCTTCACAGACGAAGTTTGGAAATAAAGACCTTCCCTGGGGCAGAGAAGGCTTTAAAATGTTAATACCCTTTTAGGAGGCCTTTAGCATCTCATTATTTCAAGTCCGGCTGATACCAGAAGGCTGGAAACTTAATTATTGCAGCCAAAAGTTGGAGGGTGCCCTCTTCAAGACAGCATGAGTTTACACTGATTTCTCTCCAAGCGTGAATGAGTTCATCCCCTGCTGGTGACGTATGCCGGGGCTTCTGTGGTTCTGGAGACTGCAACTCACTGACCAACAGTACCATTACCAACACATTAAAAACAGAAGGCCGTCACTTGGTCGGCAAGATAGACACTGAAAGATTAAATCACAATTACAACATGGAGATTGCATTTTTCTTCCTCCCTCTGAAGACCTTGAAAGACACTTAGCAAAGAACCACAAATGTGCTGTTGCTGGCAGCATAAAGACCCTCAAAGCTGTCTAGATCTTAATCCCCCAAACCTCTAATATGTCACCTTACACGGTAGGTGGAACTGTGACCCCAGAATGATATGTCCAAGCTCTAGCCCCGGGAAGCTGTGAATGTGGCCTTATTTGGAAACAGGGTCTTTGCAGATATAATTAACTTAAGGATAGTGAGATGAGATCACTGTGAATCAGGGTGGCCCCTAAATCCAATGACGAACGCCCTTATAGGAGAATAAGGCCACACGGAGACAGAAGAGAAGTGAAGACAGGGGCAGAGACGGGAGGGATGCGGCCACAAGCCGGTGACACCTGGGGCCCCCAGAGGCTGGAAGAGTCAGGGAAGGATCCTCCCCTAGAGCTTCTGGAGGGGGTGTGGCCCTGCCAACACCTTGATTTCAGACTTCAGGCCTCCAGAACTGGGAGAGAACAGGTTTATGTTGTTTTAAGCCACTGAGTTTCTGGGAACTGATACGGCAGCTCTAGGAAACTAATACATGTGGCAAAGGGACTCTGCACATGTATTTGAGATAAGGACCTCGAGGTGAAGGGATTATCCTGGGATAGCCAGGTGGGCCTAATGTAATCACAAAGGTCCTTATTAGAGAGAGGCAGGAGGCTCAGAGCCAGAGAAACAGAGGTGATGATGGGACCAGAGGTCAGAGAGAGAGAGAGATTTGAAGATGCTACGATGTTGACTTTTAAGATGGAGAAAGGGGCCACAGCCCAGAAAGGCAGGCAGCCTCTAGAAGCTGGAAGAGGCAAACAGATTCTCTGCTAGAGCTTCCAGAAGCAACGCAGCCCTGCCAACCAAACCATTTTAGGGTCCTGACCTCCAGTACCATCAGATAATAAATGTGCATTGTTTTAAGCTACTAAATTCACGTTCATTTGTTACAGCAGCAAGAGGAAACTGACACACGTGCCTTCCAGGTCATGCGGGTGGAAACAAAATTCCTTTGCAAATTCAGAAAACTTTATTTATCAACTGACTCCCTGATGGGAAAGCCATAGGAATGACACTTTACTACTAGCTCATAAAGGTGCTCCCCCACGGAGTCAGGATTTGAACAGCCATCAGCTGTTTGGAAGCCTACCCCCGCCCCCCAAACTCACTCCCTCTGCATTCTTTTTCTTTATGTTGAGCTAGAGTGGTTCCCTTTTGACTTCCACTCTTGAAATCTAAAAAGCACAAATCTACCCCATATTCCGAAGGATGGCCCTTGAAAGACTTCAGAAGAGCTGTCGTGTTTCTCTCTTCACCTCTCCCTGGGCCTTTTCTTCTCACCACCAGGCTCAACACTCACACTTCCTTCAATCATTTCTCCTGTGATTTGATTTCAAGGGCCCTCAGCCCCTCAGACACTCTGACAGAATACGATCCAATTTCCAGCTTCCACTTATGCCTAGAAAGGCACAGGATTCTCCATCAGAGGGACGAGTGACATGTATCATCTTTGACTTATAGAGACCAGGGGACAAGAAATAGCTCCCTTTCCTCTGAAACCTACTATCAAAAAACCAGCTGCACAAGTGTGACGAGAAATCACAGACGTCCCTCCACCTCCACGCGGGAGGCAAGAGGAAAGGGTGGAGACTGCGGTGACCTGGGTGCACCGGCCTTACGCACAGGGGCGTCCTCTGCTCACTTCCGGGTTGAGGGTCACAGGAAGCAGTGTGGGCCCAGGGCTACTCAACTTTGTGAATTTCATAAGAGGCTAGAAATCCAGATTTCTATGTGATTTGCCAATTTTTACAGGATGGCAGCAAATTAAATACACACACACACACTCCTCTGAACCAGATGCAGCCTGCAGCCTGCCCACCTGTGACCTCTGTTCTGGGGTCACGCACCCATTAATGCCAACAAAAATCATATCAGCCTGTGGCAGCCGCTTCAGCCAGGTGGTTCCACAGGGAATTAGAGCCATGATCTTGTAATAACTTTTAATGGAGTATAAGCTGTAAAAATATGGAATCGCCATGCTGTACACCTGAAACTAATACAATAGTGTAAATCCACGATACTCCAATTAAAAAACACAGCTGGTTCATCAGATCTCACTGTGAACAAAACGGCCAAGGTTTCTTGCACACACACACATGCAATTAATATGCATCTTCTATGTATGTTTTCTTTTAACACAGAAGTACTTGTCCACTTAAAATGTGACACAGATCGCTTCCAATCTTGCCAAGGTTCCAGCCCTTCAACATCCTTCATGTCCTCAGATTTATTCCCCCTGATGTCATACGGTCCCAAGTCGAAGAAGCCAATTTGTGTATCACTACAATTAACACCGTCCTGAATTTATACCTTGTCCCTTACCTAAGTCACAATCCCAACGCTCAGAATTGCCATCGCATGACGATCTTTGGTGAAACCTGCAAGACTCTCCCTGGGGAATCACACAGCGTTTCCTGCACCGTGAGGAAGTGACCGGCTGACAAATCCACAGACCAAGGGGGTCTCTCCCTGGGGTGCTAATGAGCACTCACGTGTTTAGGTGCCCCTGGGGTGATGCCCAGGCCAGCGGACAGCTCTGAGGACGACGCTGTACATCTTAGCGTTACGACAAAATTTATGACAAATATCGACACGAAAGCTGCGACAAACGCATCACAGCCCTTTAGTGAATCCCCCTCAACTGACCCAGGCGCCAGGATCTGCAGCGGAGCCTGGGCTCCCCTAGAAACGTCTTGCAGCAGCTCTGCGCTTGGGGATCTGCACGCTCTCGTTTGCTAAGATCAGGCCGCAGTTCGCTAGAAGACAGCCCCATCTTCATGAGGCCACGAAAGCGACCGCTGAGCCAGAAACTACGCCTTCCAAAGCAATTTCTCTCTCGGGCTCAGGGGAGGATGCTTTTAGTATATTTCCACGAAGGGGAGACAGCCAAGTACACGGCAACGATGGGATCCATGAACTTGGGCTTGCCTCTGTAGGGTAGAGCTCTCCAGGGCAGGACAGTGGAGGCCCCGCCCAGGGGGCTCCACACCAGGCTCTCGGGAGGGAACAAGGCTGAGGGGTCTACAGAGCTGAGCCATCTGTTTGAGCCCCGGGTGGCATAATCACACAGATGCCACCTCCATGTGCCATCCCAATGTCTCCCTCCTGGAATGACGGGGGATGGTAAGTAACAGGCATTTTCAAAGGCAACCAAGGGCAGTGAATCAATATTTTTCATTCTGTGCAGATGAGTTTGTATGACTTGGCTCAGATCTTTCTAGACTCAGAATATCGAAGGCTTTAGATTTGTTTAATCAAACCTGCCCACAGAGTCCGAGGCCTGCCAGGAGCCCCAGGGCAAGGCTGTGTGTCCTTTGAAGCCAGTCCACCTTCCGTCTCGAGGGGAGAATTAACATTCCACCCAGAAAGCAGGCGATACCAAATCGGGGCTTCCTAAGGATTAATTTTGTTTGTAATTAGGCCTCACAGACACATCAATTCTTCCTTATCAAAACCATCTCCGGCTTAAGGCACAGCCTCCTGCAGGTCCAAGTAAGAAGGAAGGAATCCCTTCCAGATCTTCTCCGCCACAGGGAAAACCCTGCAGGATTTTCTGTCCACCACAGAGTTCTTCAGACGGGGACCAAGTTTCACTTCACCTCTGAACAGGAGCCCGCAGAGCAGAAAGAAGGAAGAACTCAGCGGTGCTGTGTTTTCCTAAACTGAACGAAGACATAGGACCTGGGAGCTCTCTTCGCAGCTTAGAGGAGGAAGGATCATTCTGAAGATGGAAGTCCTTTCTCTCGGGGTCTCTGCTGCAAGAGGGAACTGCCAATCAGGGCGCCAAGAAAAAACGGGAAACTCTAAATTCAGTGACTCAAACAGACCCCTGCACAGACATGGAAAAACATCGTGGGCCGGTTCCTGGCTGAATGTGGAGTCCTAGATCCAGCTAATTAGGATGCAGGACGCAGCAGAAATGTGCCACGGCCAGATTTCCCCAGACTGTGAGCTGTGTCCCACTGGTACCCAAGTGAAGTTAGGGGGCACATGGATGGACTTTTTAAAAAGTTAATAGTCGTTTATTTTCATGTATATTAAGAAAAAGTTAGTACATCAAGCTCATGGATTTTATTGTCTTCTACTGAGACATTTAAGATATTTAAGGTTGAAAAGTGAGGCACTTAAAGAAAATATAATGAGTAAATTATATTATTTGGCACAGGAAGTTGGCAAAAATTGTGAAGATGGCAGGTAGCTGGCTAAAATTCAGGAAATACTGTCCTATAAGCAAAAGAATGGGAAGAGAATTGTTTCCGCTCAAGATTAAGACAGGGGAAGGAAGCAGCACGGCGCGTGCAGCCTCCTCTGATTCCAGGCGAGTCCCCGCCATCACTCCCTCCGTCCTCAGCATCCTCACCCCAGTCTCAGCCCTTCGGAGCCTGGGATGCTCAGAGCAGCCCCGAGACAGAAAGGGAGGGAAAGGACCGAATGCCTGGGGATCTGGAGGTAAAGCCCGCCGTACCTTGACGACGTCTTCATCCGCAGACCTGCATTCCACAGCCTCCGACACGTCCACCACCGAACCATCCTCTTGAACGGCCACGACCTTGACGGGAACCGAAACAACCTTTCCGGTGAGAATGGCCGTGTTCAGAACCTCCGTGTCCTGTGCGGGAGAAAAGAGGGCGCGTGTCAGCCACAGGCACGCCCGTGAGCCCCGGGAGGGGTCACCAGCAGGCTACCTCCGACCTTAGTTGTTGTTCTACAATTTACAAAACTGTCTGTGCCCTACAGACACACCTCGCACACGGCGCAGGAGTTCTTTTCGATATTTGCCAAATCTTAGCTCGAGGTTCATTTGGTAAACGACGGCCTATGTTCAGGGCTTATTCACATAGTGAAC